>NC_049211.1:12639168-13252918 GCF_013347855.1 Anguilla anguilla | reverse complement strand
TGCTGTTTTCAGGACTGTCGTCAGGTCCCAGAAGAGACTGCATTTTACTTATACGGACCATTCTTGTAAATAATACATAAAGCTTGAGTTTCCCAGTCATCCATAAAAGTGCTGGTCTGTTTTACTCTATTTACCAGCGTATAGTGTGTTAATGAGCAATTATTCTTTGCATCCCACAATTCCCAGGGGTTCTGTTGTACCCTGGAATAATTTTGCAGGTTTTATCACATTGGCAACAGACTTTTTTTCTTCTGTTTTATGTTTGTTTATTTTCTCTGAAGTGTGACAACCTGCTGGCAAATGGTAATGTACACAAATAAGAGAACAGAAATACATAGTCGGATGTAGCAGCACCGCCTGTACCATTACTCTGTGATAGGGGAAGGGATTGGTGAGGGCAGGTGACAGGGACTCTGACAGGTGGGTGGGGGCACGAGTGGGTGGCCTGTGGGCGTGCTAGCATTGGACCTGTTAGCATTGCTTTCCTGCAGTTCTGTATCAGTCCTCCAGGACAGGCAAGGGCATGGCTGCCAGGGACCTGCTATAAATAGCCAGTTTGCAGACTCTGAGAGCTGGCCTGAGAGGCATAGCAGAATCCAGGTTTTTTGGGTCTTTAGGGGTGCGGGGACGGTCGTGCGCCAGTGCACAGCTCGTACACCCTTACTTACCGCGGTCGAACCGTGGAGGAGCAGTGCGCGAACGGTCCCGAGCACACAGCCGCGTAGCCAGACTCGCGGGATTACTCTAAATGCACACGTTGGCTCTCTCTGCAGTTAGCCACCCTGCGGTTTGACCCACGTCAGTGCCGACTGGAGCTGAGAGTCGTACAGGTGACTGCAGCATCTCCCAGGGAGGGAAGGTAGCAGCTGGCGTCGTGCTCCCCCTCTTTGTTGCTCAATGGCCCCTCCTCTTTTGTTGACGAAACAACAGTGATCCGAGCTGGAGCCTTTCATCCGACTGGGCTAATCCACTGGAATGCAGATCCTCTCTCTGATTCCTGCTTGGGCGCTTATGTTCTCAAATAAGGACGCCTGAATAAACAAGAGATAAAAGAAAACATCCTCTGTTCAG
The DNA here is from genome assembly GCF_013347855.1 of Anguilla anguilla. NCBI lineage: Eukaryota > Metazoa > Chordata > Actinopteri > Anguilliformes > Anguillidae > Anguilla > Anguilla anguilla. The sequence continues at coordinate 13,251,847 of NC_049211.1, read as the reverse complement.
CTGTATACCAGCGATGATAAGACATTGTGAATATCTGTTCTAAATTCTGGTATTATGAGTCTTCTGAGGCATCAGGGTCCTCTCTGTGATGCAAAAGGATGGAGGTTCAGAGCTGATGTAGTTCACTTCACTGCACTGAATAGGGGTGGCGTGGAAATTCTGGGTGTGGAAAAGCTCTCCAAATCTGACGTATGTGCTACACAGACACTCTTGTCTGAAATTTGCTTACTCAGTCGTCTCAGTGAGCGATCCCATTTTTCAAGATAAATAATGATGAAGTTACTGGAGTCCCTGGGCTTACGTTTTTGAACAAACTTCTCGGCAACAAAGGGGAAAGGCTGTCAGCTCAGAGACCCAAACTGGGCTGCTTCACAGTAGAGTGGTTCACCTGACACCACTGAGATCTGGCATGAAGTCTCTGAATGAAAAACAAGAAAAGAAATAAAAACAGATTCTTGATTTAAATGATCTCCTGGGCTTAGGTGCTTCATTCAGGTCTTTTTCAATCTTATCATTGGAGTCTGCCATCCCCCCACAAAACCACCAAGTAGCCACAGAAGTCCCCAGAGCCCTGCCTTTACCAAACAGAAAGGTGGGGGGTAGACAGACACTGTAATAAAGCATAGCTTCATACCTCTTTCCCTGCTTCCCAACAGGTTAGCTTAACAGCTATGCCACTGAGCTGCTGCACACTCCTTACTAATTTAATATAATGACCCGGCATCACACAGCAGAATGACTCTGGGGCGATGGGGAACCCCATGTCTGAGGGCAGGTACTTCCTGCGTGCAACTGGGCACCCCGTGTGTGACCTCTGACCTCTTTCTCTCTGTGATGCAGGTGATGGGGTCCCCAAGGAGAGCAGCCCGTTCATCAACAGCAGTGATGCAGAGAAAGCCCAGCAGTATGAGGGGAAGAACATGGCCCTGTTCGAGGTATGCACACACACACACACACACACACACACGCAAATGCGCACTTACACACAGACACGTGCACACACACAGACACATATACAAATGCATACTAAAATAGACACTTTTGTATGTTTGTGTATTTTAGTATGTTATATACATACACACCCCATTATACACAAATGTACATACAGCTACGGATATTATAACCTCAGAAGCACTCAAGTTCACATTTGTTTCTTTTTTTGCAGTTCCCTTTGCAAGGATATTGTACCAGTTTTGACCACTCTTCCGTAAATGTGCTGACTCATTAATGTGCTCACTTCGTGTAATGAATTTTATCCCTGTCCTTCTGACTTGACCTTCGAACTGTAATCACCCTCATTTATCAACAACCCCAATTAATCAATGACAATGCAGTAACTGGGTTTCACATCAGGATTGAGTGTGTGTGTGTGTGTGTGTGTGTGTGTGTTTGTGCTTGAACCTATGCGTGTCTAAAACAGAGATTGCATGTATGTGTGTTAATGCAAGATATGTTTGTATGTGTTTGTCTGTGTGAGAGAGAGTGTGTGCTTATGTGTGCCTGAATGTGTATGTGTGTATGAGAGAGAGAGAAAAAGAGTGTGTGTGTGTGTGTGCGTGTGTTTGTGCGTGCGCATGTGTGTGTTAGGGATGTGTGAGTATGTGGTGTAACGTGTATATGTGTGTGTGTTACAGGAGGAGATGGATACCAGCCCCATGGTGTCCTCACTGCTCAGCAGTCTCGCGAACTACTCCAATCTTCCACAGGGGAGCAAAGAGCATGAGGAGGCTGAGAATAACGAGGAGGCGCGCAAGAAACCCATCAAGGTAAGGCTCGAACCTGCAACCCCCTCCCTTCAGTCCACAGGTATTGCAGTCCCTTCCCTAATTTTACGAGGGCATGCACATTCAATGTTCCAGCTTGTTCTTATCATGAGCTCTAATCGCCAAGCAACTGAGAGCCGATCAGCTGAGAACTACCAGCCAACAAGCTGAGAGCCAATCACCTGACAGTCGAGCAGTTAAGAGCCAATCAGCTTGCGGGCCAACCAGATCCAGTTTGAGGCTCTCTGCTACAATACACTACAAGCAGCATTTCACCAGGGATCCATGGCAACTGTTCCCCGTCATGAGGCTCGTTTACCAATTACCAGACTGAAACATTAACTAATAAACTGCTCAGCCACTAAGGATCTGCAGCACATCTCATTGTGTGACACATCCTCTTAAGACTGGATGCATCGAAGAACTACTGCGGTAGAATTGCATTTAAGCCAGACATTTTAGTTTGGTGGGCGGCAGGCTTTGAGCAGTTGGAGAGGAGTGGAGAGTGTGCTGTGCAGGCTTTATAAGGAGCAAACTGAAAAGAAACAAACCGAAATCGCTGGTGGAGCCAGGTAGGAGACATGGAAGAAAGAGTTGGCCATCTTTCATAGCACACAAAGCGACCCTCCCAACTCCGCCCACCAGTCCTGTAACAAACAACCAAGCAAACGGGAGAGCCCAGCAAACAGAGTTGTAGTGGCATCACACACAGTCGTCTCACAATCGAACAATGAACCTACTTCAATTAAATTGGTTTTGCAGTTTAGTCTGAAATTGTTGGCATAATAGTTGTAATTTCGCATTTTTCTAAAGAGATATGAAGGCAGTCATGCCATTGAGATGAGTCATCACATTAGACAAAATGAATGCAGAGAAGCAGAATATTAGCATTTCATAAGGATGCATTTTCCTCGGTGCTTAATTTAAACATCCTCAGCTCCTGGAGGCTGAGGTTGGCTGTATAACCGGAGGGCGAGACAGCGCCCCCTCCAGGATGAGCCCTTTGGCGCTCGCGGGGCCGTGACTCACCCCGCCATTGCACGGCTGTTTAATTTTTCAGCGGACCTAAGCAGGAACACATTCGGACTGTCAGCCTGCCGGTGTGCAGCAGTGCGTGAGGTCAGCGCCACCAGCTCCTCTTCAAACTTCACTTTTATTAAGGTTATAACTCAAGGTGCTGTGTCTGGATCCCCTTGCCCTTCCTGCCCCCTCTCTCTCTCTCTCTCTCAACCCCCCTCCCACTCTCTATCATACTTCTTCACTCTCTCTGCTTCTCCCTGTCTTTCCCCCTCTTCCTCGTCTGTTCTCCCTCCCTCCCACTCTCTATATCTCTCCTGGCCCTCCTCTCTGTCTAGCCCTGACACCTTCATTTCTTCTCATCTCTCTTTCTGTTTCCTTTTCATCTTTTTATTTGTCTCCCTTTGTCTTTCTGCAGCACATGAAACCTGTATTAATGTAGGCAGGTAATGCTGCTTTACTCATATTGCACACTAATTCAGGCCATAATTGAAGTAGAGCACACATTCATTTGGATAACACACGCTGATGTTTAGCTGGTAATTCAGGTAGAACACACAAGTGTTCAGGTTGGTAATATGACTCTAAATGTTGACTTCCAGTTGGTTGTTAGCATTTTTTTAAAGCCAAGTTGGGGGGCACGAGGTGAGTAAACGGAACACAGCTGGCCGGACCCAGGAGAACGGGCACAGCTGCAGTGAGCTCCCCCCCCCCCCACCCCCTGCCTGTGACCCACGCTCAGCCCACAGACATTCCAGTGCCTTTTCCCTGTCATGTGCTCTACCTGCAGTGAGCTGGCTGCAGCGGGACCCACAGGGCCCAGCTGTCACGCACCTGCCAGAGCACGCCTCCCGGGAGCTCCTGCTTTAGGATTGGCTGCCCCTGCTGCTAGCGTCCCACATTCAACACTGCCTTGTCCTCAACCTAAAACCCGCTGAGCACCCGGCCCCAGACTTACACAGAACTGAACCCCTACTCTGCCAAGTACCCAGCCCCAGCCCTACCCAGAACTGAACCCCTACCGTGTCTAACACCCAAGCATGTGAACATACTCATGCATATACTGTAGGCACACGTACACTCATGCACACAAAACACACACACAGACGCATACACAAAAAACACACGCACAGACATGCACACACCAACACACACATACTCACTCATTTTATTTTTTTTAACCATCATTGTTTGTTTGGTTTTCCGTCTTAGCAAATTAGTACATGGCTGTATGTATCTGTCAGAATCGCCATCAGGAGTAATTTTCCCACTGAGTTCTATTCTAACAGTAAGTGCTGCTATCAGAAATAATGACAACAAATTACTGTATAGAGTACCGCGCCGATGACAGATTACTGGTTTTTAGTTCCAAAAAGCATCCCAAAAACCAGGGAAAAGTGAGAGTGAGCGCAGACTGGATGAGACCGGAGACTCTCCTCAGCAGTGGTCGCTTGGTGCTTTGAAGAGAGAGGCTATTTGGAGTCCTGTTCTCAGCTGACACCGAGGTGACAGCCTCCTTCTGTCAAGCGTGGAAAAGGGCGGAGATCGGGAAACTAATTAGTGTACCTCTTTCTCCTGAAAAAGGCCGAAAAATGAAGGGACCCCTGTTCCTGTCACAGCACCTCGTTCCTCCGGCAAGCCCCAGGGCACCTCCCGGCATCGTCCCACCGCCTCTTTACCTCAAGAGCAGAAGAAAGGAGAGAAGTTCAGGCCTGTTTTTTTTTTCTCCCTCTTTTTTCCCCCCTGTCAAGGGCGTGGCTCGGCCTTGCTCCGGAGCGTCGCGGCCGGGGCGCGGCGCGTAGAGAAACGGACCGCATCACTTCCAATAAGCGCTGGCGCCACACACGCGCGTCCTCCTAATCTGCCCGTAATGAAGCCAAGCTGCGGCGCGCCGCTAATGTCACAGGACCGAGCGTGCTTCTGGGGACGCGGCTCAGCACAGCGGACGACATCTAATCTGCCGGCCCCTGTTTTATTGCCCCGTTGAGAGAGGAATCTCTCCAACATCTGCAACATAGCAGATTTCTCCGTATGCCACACGGTTAAAATGAATCTACCCTACGGTGCTTCGACAGAATGGCAGGGGAAACAAAATCGGCGTTGCTCTTATCCTCTGGAATATAAATCAGTTGATTGCTATTTTTGAACAAAAACGCTCACCGATGCCATACGGAAAAAAAAAAAACGAAAAAACGTTTTTGACACAGCATCAAAGCAAAAGACAATGTGACACGCTGGAGAGCCCGGCGCTCCGTGGGCTCACTGAAAATAACTGCCTCTCATCTGAGGATCGGTTCATCTTTTGTTTCCTCTCTTCCATCTTTAGCTTGTGTTTGGCATACATGCACCCACCCTCTAACTCTCCGTAATGTACAATATATTTTTAGCCAAAGCCTCCTACATGCAGTATGTGGTTCTTACCTTTGCAGTTTGATCACAGAATTTAAAGAAAGTTAGACCTGGATTCTGCTCCCAGATGATGTTTATGCAAAAAGAAACATTAGTCTTCTGTATCCTGTTATACAACATTTTCTCAGTATTCATCCTCGCTATTACATTTAGTGCTTTAGAACTGGGGGTTTTATCCAGTTTTGATCCAGGGACCCCCACTGACTCAAAGACATCCCAGGGGCACCCATCTTGAGTTTTAAAAGGGGTATATTTTTTATCCCAGGCTTTACAAAGATTGGGATCGAGCGTTAAGATTGGGATCGATGACGGGTTGGAATTGCACTCGCAGACTGGGAGAGGTGAATGCAATTAGGGACCAGTGGAGGTGAGATTGCAGTTGTGGCCTGGGGGGGTGGAGGAGGGGTTTGAGAGTGCAATTGTGGACCCTCAACAGTACCTTTGTGGACCACCTGTTGAAAAACCAAGCTTTGGGTTATCTGTCACTTTTTATAAAAAGACCATATGTTTTCTCTATCAGGAGAATTATCTGGTGCTCAGGCCATCACTGCAGAAGAACCGCCAGGTGCTCACGTGATATCCATTTTCAGCCGTGAATTGTCACCGTCTGTGTTTGGAGCGGTCTTCTGCAGCCCTGTAAAATGGCCACGGGCTCGAGCTGAGTGCGACTCCAGAGGCTTGAGTGGAAGTTCCAAACTGGGGATAAAAACATGTGTGTGAGGTTTGGGGGTGGCATGGTGTGACAGAAACATAGCCAGGGGAACGTAATGGTCATGGTGGGCCGAATGGCTGATTGGCTTGCATGGTTCCGTTAGGCCCGTGCTGAGTGAGAGCTCTCACTGGCCCAAACCCAAACAATAATACATTAATGACATATTCCTGGGCACAGGTGAGTACACGAGTGGACAAGTGCTTGAGTATACAAAGGGTGGACATCACCCGGTATGTGACACATTGCTAGAGACAGAGACATGACCTTACGCAGATTTATACACTGCATGGCCGAAAGTATGTGAACATCAGTGCAGTTGAACACTGATAGATCGATTTGGCTTGGCTTACAGTTGGCTTTCCAATTGATCCCAGAGGTGTTGGATGGGGTTGAGGTCTGGACTCTGTGCAGGCCAGTCAAGTTCTTCCACACCTTTCTCAACAAAACTATTTCTATATGGACCTCGCTGTGTTCCCGGGGGCATTGTCATGCTGAAACAGGAAAAGACCTTCCCCAAACTTTTGTGGAAGCACAGAAGTGTCTAGAATGTGATTGTATGCTGTAGCATTAAGAGTTACCTTCACTGGAACTAAGGGGCCTAGCCCAAACCATGAAAAACAGCCTCAGACCAAGGAGTATCCAGCTACTTTTGATGATAATAGCATATGACAAGAGAGAAAGAGGCGTGTCATCCACCACCTGAAACAAACACGTAAGAACTGTAAATTGGCAGGGGGTACACTGATAAATGTTTTCCAGACTTTTTTTACAGAACAGCTTAAAAATAAGTGAATTCTACTAACTTTTGAAAGGAAAATGACATGAGAGGGGGCGAGTGGGAATAAATTAAACATGTTGTTTTTTATTGTGGGTTCATGCAGTGTCATAAAATAACAGCATGAATAAGGTTGGGCGTATTTGTCAGAGAAAATACTAGCTGATGGAGCAGTCACGGCAAAGTTGTTGAAAATCACAGAAAACTGAATAAAAATAACCAATATCAATATGCGCAGCAGTGTGAAATGATTGAAGTGCGCAACTTAACTGTAGCCTAACAAGTGCTTGAAGTTTCTGAAATATTTGTGGGCATTTGCTGCTAGTAACAAATGTGGGTAAAATGCATTGATTGGCTGGTGCATTTAATCAATTCTGTTCGTCATGGAAAGAAAGAGTATGTTTTTGTAGCTTTTATATGCAAATCATACCCCTTGCTTGCCTACAAAAAAAAAATGCCGGGTACGTCTTGCCTTCATTGACCTGAACTGAATTTTGGGTAATTCCCTCAGTGTAAGTCTGCAATGATGTGGACTTAACAAAAGGGTAGATTGAGGGCACAGAAAGTCCACACAGGAGCACTCACGGAAAAGCTATTTTTACAATGGGACAGCCCTAAGCCCTCATGGACTTCACAGGAATGTGCCTTTGAGTCCACGAGTCCCTAGGTCCACAGAATGGGATCCAGCCACTTTACTCACAGACAGTCAGTTTAGATGGAAAAATAACAGGCTAAGGATGCTTTTGCTAAATGCAAAGCCTCTGTATTTATCTCTCTGCCTAATGGGTCTTCACCCTTCCAGCCTCGCTAATAACACTCCTGTCTGACCTCGGGAACACCGCCACCCAACCGTCAAATGACACCATAGATTCCTCCTGGCACGTTGAGCAGATAATCTGTAGACTCCTGATTTGGTGCCTCAGGTTCTCTGAGGGATTTGACAGTCTTTGTCCTCCCTGCTCACACATCAGTGGCGGAATGTTTGCGCCATTGCAAGAGGGGTGGGGTGTGGGGGGTGGGGTGGGGGCCACTCCTTCAAATAATTAGTATTGACCCGAGGTGGTGACATGTGGAATATTGATCACAGATGACACGCACCAGAATGACCAATGGTTTGACATTTTTCTCAGGGGAACACAACGTCCGTCTGCAAATTAGCGTGGGCAAGCCCCCTGGACTGGGCAGCCGTATGATCTAAAGACATGAGCTCAGGCTAGGGGAAGTATTGTGTTAATGAGGGCTTGTGTAATGCTGAATTGGGAAAAAGGTTACATTTGAACAACCAAAGATTATGTGCTAGATTTGCTGAGGTCTGTATAAAGTTAATCATTACATTTTTAATAGAATGGCTAATTAAAATGCAGGTACCGTTCCACCTAATTTGATTATGTTACCTAGTCTGTTTTTAAAGGTCTTTCAGAGTTCAGACGTGGGCGTTTTCCTCTTCACATCTTCACATCAGAATTGTTGCACAAGATTGTCAATGATTCCTGAGAGATAAAGATGCCCACACAAAACCCTCTCGCTGCAGATGAATAGCTCAGCTTCCCTTTTTCTTCTTTCACTCAAGAAATAATGTAGATACCAGGACAGCTGTCCCAGGAGAGTGAAGCTTCCTGTCAGTCACAGCTTTTAAGTATTTATATAAGGTGTTGCAAACTATTCAGATATAATTGGTCCAACTGTCTGTTTCCTAATTTAAATATTTCCAAATTTCCAGGAGGTACAAAGCAGCAGAACTCTGATATTTTCTTTCCTGCGGCTGTACATTGGGGTGGGGGGAGGGGGGGGGGGGGGGGGGGGGGTTGGGGGGGTTTAACGCACCCTTTCCTTCCTGTAACCTTGCTTTGTCAAGGTAACAATGTATTCCAAACTGTTACCAAGGCCATTTCAGTATGGCATCCATTTTGGCTCAGCAGCTCTGTGGTTTCTTCTCCTCCAGGCTCCACAGATGGGCACCCTGATGGGAGTATACCTCCCCTGCCTGCAGAACATATTCGGGGTGATCCTCTTCTTGCGTATGACCTGGGTGGTGGGTGTCGGAGGGGTGGTGGGCTCCTTCATCATCGTCTTCATGTGTTGCTCCACCGTAAGTATCTTTTCCAAAATCCTCAATCTCTCAGGGATGACCCACCGCAGCAGAAAGTGATTCAGGAAGTGGTACAGGAAGTCCTACCCCTGTTCTCCTGGTCTTGACCCATACACTAGCTGCCAGCTCCTTTTCAGTACCAGCACTTAAAAAAGACGTTTAGTGTAAATTTAGACTGCTAATTATATGAGCCAAAGTAATGGCGTACTTCTTCACATTGCCATGTATTTTAATTGAATGTAATTCCATAACTGCCAATCTGGATTCCCAACCGCTGTGCCCACCTGTTTACTGTGTCGTAATTGGAGACTCTGTCAGTGATATCCTGCTGTTATGTGAGAGTAGACGACGTTAAAAAGGAATGTGTAATCAGGTTGTGAGAGAAGGCGACAGAATGTGTGTTTCAAGCTGTCTCCTGTCCGTTTGATCATTAAAACATGGAGGTGGGTGTTGATCACACGATTGTCTTATATCAGACTGGGATTGATGGGGAAAAAGGGGAGGGGGTCCACATGGAAGAGAAAAAGACAAAAAAATAAATAAAGACAGAAGCACAAAGAGAAAGACATGTTGATAGATGAAGTTTAACCATGGTTGCTGTATGGTTAAACCAGAGAAATTCATTTAGATGCAGGAACCTGAAGTTCAGTTTGAATGTGATAACTTCAAAAAGTGACATGATTGTGTAGGATGCTCAAAGTGTCCGTGTGGTGGCTGTCTCTCAAGCCAAACAGAAATCCCCTTGTGAGGGCGGGAGTTTGAGCCCAGTCATAGCACCGTCTGACTTTCACCGTCAAACTTTCTCTTTCTGTTACCCTCTCTACTTTCTCCCTAGTTTGAAAAAAAAAAAAACTAAACAAAAATAATAATAATAAAAATACAGAAGGAGCTTGCCACGGCCAATTGCTTTAAAAAAAAATGGAACAGTTAAGATGTTTTATAAGATGTGCGATGAATGCCAGGTGTTCCAGTGATCTCATTGTGAACTGTAGATATCAGAGGTGGAGATGCTGAGAAATACTATATGCTGTATTTCCACACATCTAACAGTTCCCTGAGCACAGCAGGCCACCTTCCTGTCAGAGACTCAGACCCCCGCAACATCAGATAACACTAAAACAATTACTGTCTGCTCTCTCCTTGGAGAGCTGGGACCACTTCATTACTGACTGATAAGGAGGTAATTGAGTATCCACATCATCACTGTTCAGTGGAGACTGCGGTGTCTGAACTGGCAACCCCAGGCTTTACTGCGGAAATGCTCATTTTGGACTGTGGATGAAGGAGTGGTTTACATAGACGCTGGCTTAGTTTATGCCTGTACATCTCTCTCTCTCTCTCTCTCTCTCTCTCGCTCTTGCTCTCGCCCCTCTGTCCTATTGTCTTTCTTCCAATTTATGTGAAGTGTTCTTCACCGCCTAGTTTTCTCAGTATAGCACGGTTCAGTAAGGGCAGACAGCTATGGAACATTCATCGCAAGTGTTCAACGTGACAGTGATGAGCGTGGTTTTTCTCGTTCTGTCTTCCAGCATTAGTGTTTTGCTACGATGGAAGCAGAAAAGTGAGACGCAGGTGTACAGTTGTTCTATCCGTGTCAACGATTGTATTTCACAATGAAATCCACCTGCACAGTGGACCTGATTCCTCTACAACTGTTGTTGTCTCTGTTCACAGACCATGCTGACCGCTATCTCCATGAGTGCCATCGCCACCAATGGAGTTGTGCCAGGTACGAAAGGGGGAGAGTGACATGCAGTCAGTCCTTCAGCTTCCCTACTTCCATTTACATTTAAGAATTTAGCAAATGCTACATTTTGCTGAGTAATTTACATTAGCGCACATATACTGTGCACATTTCAGCAACGAACAGTGCTGATGCAAACTGCTATGTTATCAGGGTCATGACTGATAGTACTAGTCAATACATAATCTTAAAACATAAAATAAAAATACCATTGAAGGTGCAAGAGGGGAATAGAAAATGTAGAATTAATAGGAATGGGTTAAGGATTTACTTTTTGATTTGCATAGGTAGGGCTCACAAACCAATGCAGAATTAATTCAGAATTTGCTGATTTGTTGAATTTGCTAGGTGTAAAAACGTTCTTGCTTGAAAAAGTACAAAAAAAAAAAAATAGATCCTGGAAATGACAACGCACTGACATTCCAGGTCAAATGTAAAACGTGGACAGAGTGAGCAAGCACGCCTTGTAGAGTCCTTTGACTGAGTGTGAGCCTAGTACATCCCGACAAAATAATTCTACCTGGAGCTCAGTTTCAAATACTTATTGACTTTTTCCAGACAGCAAAAAAAAAGAAAGAAATTCCAATCTCCAAACAGATATAGATGTCAAATCATAGCTGTAAGATAAACTATTGATTTGTTTTTTTTTTCAAAGAACAGTCACGGTTCACACGTCAGTAATAGATAGTTTTGGAATGGTTTAGTACAGAGTAAACTGTATGCGTCTACAATAGGCAGTGTGTTCTATTAATCATGTTTAATAACAGAGAGTGCGATCTGTTTGTGTTTAATAGTGTGTATGATGTTTGTCATGTCGAATAGAAAGTGAGTTCTCTATCATGTTTAATAGAGAGTTTGATCTGTTAATCATGTTTAATAGAGTATGTGTTCTATTTCCTGTGTTTAATGGAGATTTGTTCTTTTTATCATGTGAATCCCAGCTGGTGGTTCGTATTACATGATCTCGCGGTCCCTGGGGCCAGAATTTGGTGGCGCTGTGGGCATATGCTTCTACCTGGGGACCACCTTTGCCGGTGCCATGTACATCTTGGGGTGCATTGAGATTCTGCTGGTAATAATAATCTGTCTTTCATTTTGAGAGTCGAACTTAAGCAGCTGTTACCAGTTGTATCTTTTATTTTTATTTGTTACCTCTCATTCTCTCTCACCCTCTTTTGCTTTTATCTCTCTCTCTCTCTCTGTCTCTCTATCTCACAGATATACATTGTGCCCCAGGCGGCTATATTTAAGATGGAGGGTTTGGAAGGGCCAGATGCAGAAGCAGCCCTGCTCAATAACATGCGTGTTTATGGCACCTGCGTGCTCAGCTGCATGGCAGTGCTGGTGTTTGTTGGTGTCAAGTATGTCAACAAGCTGGCCCTGGTCTTCCTGACCTGTGTCGTCGTCTCCATCCTCGCAGTCTATGCTGGCGTCATCAAGACCGCCATCGACCCCCCCGACTTTCCGTAAGTATCCACCATCCCACCAAGATAGGAAAGTTTAAGTAATTGAGCTGTGAGCTTAGGACAGGGGTGGACAATTCTGGTCTAGGTGGCCTGGTGTGTATGCAGGTATTTGCTTCCACCAATTACCCTGCATTAATTAACTAACTGGCCATAGACTCTGACGCTGGTTCATTCATAGATTAGATTACAATAAAACATTTAATGTACAGACAAAAGAACAGTCTTAGCCTCGCATTCATATCAAGAAATGTAAAATTTCAGGCGGCATTAATGTTAGGGCTAATTAATTCAGAATTAAGGCCAGAAGTTGGCATAAAAACCTGGAAAATATATGGCCCACATTGCTCACCTCTGTCTAAGAATAAGGCTCAATCTAATGACATCAACAAAATAAATGATATATTTTTAGATTATACTTACTATACTTTTAGATTAGACTATACTGTATAATAATTCAATAATAATAATAATAATAATAATAATAATAATAATAATGCTGTCATTACCCCCACAGGGTCTGTATCCTTGGGAATCGAACCCTGATCACCAAGGGCTTTGATGTGTGTGCCAAAGTGATTGAGAGGGGCAATGGCACCGTGACGACAAAACTCTGGCGCATGTTCTGCGACTCCGAGCTCCTGAACGCCACCTGCGACGAGTACTTCATCAACAACAACGTCTCCCAGATCCAGGGCATCCCTGGCGTCATGAGCGGCATCCTGTCGGGTGAGACACGTACACCTGCGCACACACAAGTACGTGCACACGCGTGCACACAGGCCACACACCCACACACACACACACACGCACACGCACAGACCGATTACAGGAGACCAAGCGGACGTAAACAGACTGCCTAGCCTCATCCTGTCTCTCCCCACATTTTTAACAGAGAACTTGTTTGGTAACTACCTGGAGAAGGGGCAGATCTTGGAGAAAATAGGGATCCCCACTGTAGTGGATCCAGAGGCACCCCTGACATTTACCAACTCCTACGTCCTCGCTGATATGACCAGCTTCTTCACCCTGCTGGTCGGCATCTATTTCCCCTCTGTTACAGGTAAGAGAGAGACACGTGCATGTGCACACACCCACACACACACACACACACACACACAAACACACACATACACACACACACACACGCACACCCATGCACACACACACATACGCACACCCACGCACACTCTCACACACACACACACACTCACACACAAACACACACACGCACACACGCACATACACACACTAATTTTATTAACACACAGTATGGCAGCATCAAACATTCAAACATGCGAACACTCACATACATTTGCCCAAAGATGAGCACATACGCACAAACACCCACACACACGCATACACACACAGTCACACACACACACACACAGACACCGGAATGTAAAATTCACTTGAAATCTCATTTTGCCTCTCCGTTCCAGGAACAGCTCCAAAATACCACCTTCTTTTTTCCCTTTGCAGACTGGAACACTTGATAATGGCATTTTAATGACATTTTTATGATAATGAGATTTTAATGACATTTTCTGTGTTATTGCGGGAGAAGATTCAATAGATCTGCACCCTCCAATGTGTCAGGAAGGGTGGAGGAGTAAATTTAATATGATTCTACTGGAAGTAAGCAGCATGCACACCCAGACACATTTTAGAAACACACACACACACAAACACGTACACACACACACACAAAGTAAATGGTAAATGGACTGCATTTATATAGCGCTTTTATCCAAAGCGCTTTACAATTGATGCCTCTCATTCGCCAGAGCAGTTAGGGGTCAGGGGTTAGGTGTCTTGCTCAAGGACACTTCGACACGCCCAGGGTGGGGTTTGAACCGGCAACCCTCCGACTGCCAGACAATCAGTCTTACCTCCTGAGCTATGTCACCCCTATGTCCCCCAAAGTAAATACTGTGTGTGTGTGTGTGTGCAGTCTCTTCCCTCATCTTTGTTCTTGTTTGTTCATTCTTTTTTTAGTTACCACGTCAATTCAAGACGTCTTATGAAAAACATCAGATTAATTACTTTTAGATACTAGATATACAAAACATAAAACAGGTACTGGGTGTGCAATAATGGACGTGTAAAAAGTAAAACCAGAAGTGGCAATGTGGACAACGCAAAGAATTGTAAAAAGCAAGGAATAATGTGGGGCCTCATGTTACTTCATACTGAAGGCATGCACAATACATTCATGAGCGTGATATTGTGCTGAATACACTTTGTATTAATAACTAAAATGCTTCCAGATGTGACATGTAATATTCCATTCTTTGCAGTTTTGAAAAGCTTCTCTTTGTCTGCGTGTGTTTGCATGTTTGTGTGTGTGTGTGTGTGTGTGTGTGTGTGTGTGTCACAGGGATCATGGCAGGTTCAAACAGGTCAGGTGACCTGAAAGATGCCCAGAAGTCCATCCCTATTGGCACAATCATGGCGATCACCACAACCTCCTTTGTGTGTATCCTTTTCCTTAACAGCAGGTCAATCAGGAGGAGGCTACTTTGGGAGTGTTAGCCAACTCTTGATTTTCTTTGTCCTTTGGCGTGGAACATGGCAAATAGACATTGTATTACATTACTGCCATTTAGCAGAATCTAAATTACAGGATTGGCTGAAATAAAAGCCCGTACACCACACACAGGGAACTCTTGGGTGAGGTTTATGACATCCCTCATGCTCACTCTTGGTCAAAAGTAACTCTTGATAGTCAATCAATCAAAAACCTTTTCTTTTTTTAAATTCAGTGGCCACAATGTGCTGACTAATGTTTTCCAGAGAAAATAAAGATGAACAAAAAAACATACAGAAGAGTATGTTGCTTTGTTCAAGTCAGTGAGTTACTGACATCCTGTGGTGGCCCTAGACTTTACCAGGGTTCATGAAGTTTCACTCTTTCACAGCTGATAAATAAAATCAAGATCAACACTCAGCACCACTCTAGGAAACAGAACAGTTACGTGTGTTGTGATCTGCTGGTTCCTGTCTGTCTGTTTGCCTTGACTGGTGGTCCAAGACATGTCCAGTGTGATCCTTTTTGGAGCCTGCATTGAGGGAGTGGTGCTGAGAGACAAGTAAGTCTTGCATTGCCGAGCCATTACATTACCGGTCACTTAGCACACACTCGTATAGTGTGACGTACTTAAGGGAACATCAGTGTAACTCTCAGGAATACAAAAATACAACTTCACCAAGAATGGATAGAGGCCCGTTAATAATGAACACGTGTAATGTCAACCTGAATGACAACCATTTGTATTGTCAGCACTAAAGAAAGTACCACTAGACAGACCTTGCACATCATTAACTGTAACATTATTCAAAGGGAAATCCAAAGAAAGGAAGATAAAAATAAAGGTTTCTTGAGGGGGTCTTGGGAGCCATGAGGCAAGTCTTTAGTCTGCAAGAGCATTTGTGAGTTGGGCAGAACACACGACTTATCCTTTATTTATCCTGTTAGCTCTGAGAAAGAGTGGGAAATAAATCTGTTGAGAATGATAAATCTGTTGAGAATGAAAAATTCTCCAGCAAGAATCAGGCAATGAAAATATGAGTGTGTGAACATGGTTGAAACTTCATAGATCTTCAACTTGAAGGTCAAAATCAGCCTTGTGTGACAATCCATGTTGATGTAAAGATGACAGGTTGGGTGTGTGTGTGGGTGGGGGTGGGAGGGGGGGTGACTCTGCAAGGTTTTTTCAGGACTTGAAAGACGTTGCTTTTTTCTGGCCACAGGTTCGGGGAAGGGGTAAACGGCAACCTGGTGATTGGCACGCTGGCCTGGCCCTCCCCCTGGGTGATTGTGATTGGCTCATTCTTCTCCACCTGTGGGGCGGGGCTGCAGAGCTTGACTGGGGCGCCACGTCTCTTACAGGCCATCTCCCGCGACAGCATCATCCCATTCCTCAGGGTCAGTGCCCCCCCCCCCCCCCTTCCGCCTGTATTTAACAGTCTGTCCATCTGTCTCTCAGCCGTTTCAGCCTCTGTCCGTACAGGCAACCATTTTCAGAGGCAGGAAGAGGTGTGGGGTTCCCCTCCTCCTCCCATTACCACCTCAATAAAACTATTGTAATCTTTCAGTAATAGGCTACAGTGCAGTGGCCATTTATTATCCAGGTGTGTGTCTCACCCAGCCTTTCTCCCTGTCCCGCGCAGGTGTTTGGTCATGGGAAAGCTAACGGGGAGCCCACCTGGGCTCTGCTCCTCACTGCCTGCATCTGTGAGACTGGCATCCTCATCGCCTCCCTGGACGCTGTGGCCCCTATTCTCTCCATGTGAGCCAGAACGCTCTACTGCCTACAGGGCTACTTCTTGCCCCACTAATCCCCAAAACCCGGAGCCCCACTGTCAATAGGGCTCCCCTGCACCCAACTAAACCCCCAATATCAGATCCCCACTGTCTATAAAGCTACTCCTCACCCCACTAATCCCCCAAACTCAGAACCCCATTGTGAATACGTCTGCCCCTCACACCACTAATCTCCCAAACTCAGAGCCCCACTGTCTCCAGGACTACCTCTCACCCCTAGTGCTATCTGCCTGAGACCCAGAGCACAAGCTGTTGGAACCTAATCTATTAATCAATAAGTCAACCAATCAAATTCAAATGCTGTGCAGTCAACACCCTATTGCTGCATGTAAAATTATTTCATAGTCTGTTTTGTTATGTAATATTCATTCAAGAATCGTCACAGATGCCTTCGCAGCCAGTTAAAATATAAAACAAATCACTGGTCTCTGTAATGTGCTGTATACTATGTATTTTATTGATGGTTTAGCAATGGACTTCTCAGAGGCTTTTACTGGGTCATCCATATACTCACCCCTGATAGGCTCTGCTCAAGAAAATGGTTCTATCTATTGAATGATTCAGGAAGTCGATTAGGAATGTAACTAATGAACCACCCTGTCCGGTTGCAGGTTCTTCTTGATGTGCTACATGTTTGTCAACCTGGCCTGTGCCCTGCAGACTCTGCTACGCACCCCCAACTGGAGACCCCGCTTCAAGTTCTACCACTGGTGAGTCCCCCCAGTGATGCCACAAAACAAAAAGGGTACCCCATCCCAGTGAAAAGACCCCCAAGTCTCTGTAATAACTAGATAGCTCCTCCATTCCTTCCATTCAAAGTGGCAGATTTAGTGACGGGACAGAAGTAACATTGCATTACAGGCATTTAGCAGACGTGCTTATTCAGAGCAATTTACACAACTATTTTCATTGCATTTACATTTGCACCCATTTATACTGCTGGGTTTATACTGAAGCAATGCAGGTTGAGTACCTTGCTCAAGGGTATATCGGCAGTGTCCTACCTGGGAATCAAACCTGTGACCTTTAGGTTACAAGACAAAGGTCCTTACCCATTATACTACATTTCTGCCCCATTGAGGGGAAGGGCTTATCCTGGTAATACATTGTTCTAGTGCAGGTCCAGGGTCAAATCCAGACCGTGCCAGCACTGACTGTGGCCAGTACAGTAGTGTTGCCCAGGGTTAGTGGAGGCTTATTAGGCTGGCATCTGTTTCTCATTGCTCTCTGGTGACCCCTGCTGGTCAAGATGCCCAAGATCTGCTCGCTAATTGAAAGGTCTTACTTCGACTTGTGTCTGTGTAAGCTTGATCTGAGGGCTGTGGTGTGAATAGAAGCATCTGGTGAAATCACATGCTTTGGAGGAGAGTACTTGCTTGTTTATACTCTCCCTTATTGGCCCTGGATATTGCAACACAAGCAATAATTTGGCATTTGAAATTGGGGAGAAAATGGGGTAAAACCAAAAAATAGGGTAGAATCCAAAGAGAGAAAGAGAGAGAGACAGAGAGAGAGACTGGTTAAGGAGTGGCTTACACTGACATGTGACATGTGACCTCTGACTTCTGACCTCCCGTAGGGCGCTGTCCTTCCTGGGCATGAGCTTGTGTCTGTCCCTGATGTTCATCTGCTCCTGGTACTATGCCATTGTTGCCATGGTGATCGCTAGCTGCATCTACAAGTACATTGAGTTCTGCGGGTAAGTCCTTTCTGTGACCTATAGAGGGCAGAAATCAGAATACAGACAAATGAGCTCGATTTCCCCAAGATCAGGGGGTCTGAAGCAAGCTGGACAGGGTCTAGGAAAAAGTGTGGTGCCATGTTGGATCAGCCACTAAGTCAAGAAACAAATGGGGTTTACACTCCTTCAGAGTTTCAGTTTTCAAAAAAAAAAAAATTATTAGGAACACATCACATTACTCTGCTAAGGGGTGAGTACTATTTTCCTGATAAGAAGCCATTGATGGTACAGTGGCGTACTGAAAAGCATTGCATGCTGAGAGACGCTGCCATGGCATAGGTCAGTTATGAGTGCCTTAAATGCTTTTTAGGTTTTGTCAAGTCTTGTGATCATTTTAAAATGTAGGGCTTTATTTACATGTGTAAGAAACCCCTCAGATACACCAAACAGGGTCGGGGTCACAAACTGTAAGAAACCACTCCAACCCACCAAACAGTGGAAGTATCTGAGTGGCAAAGGAACACATGTAATCTTACCCGGTGCTATTGGAATGGGATTCATTTTGTGATATTTTGATTATCTGACTCCAAACAAATGTTTTAACCTTTTCCTCTGTGTTAACAGTTATGCAAAGAATCAGGAGACTACATTCTGCCAGTAGTGTGGCTCTATACGGATCACTATCTAAAATTGTTTATCCTGGGACGATAGTAGTGTATAGGCGAGTGACTATCTGTAAGTTAGTACCTTAAAATGGCTAGGTGTGCAGTGGTAAGAGTCAAAGAGAAATGCTAGGTTTAAAGGGAACGCAGTTTATTGTACAGTATGTTAATAATGACAATATATAATGGTGCAATGTGTACATAGTAAGCTGGCTATATGCATATATTTTGCAGGAGACCTTGTTGACGAGTCCCGCAGCACCATTACACATTTCCCCTTATATACAAAAAGATCAAAGGAAAACCCCAAGTCATCAAATAATGACAAAAATATAACAAAGCAGTACATTAATGATTCTGCTTGTGCTATCTATGTAATTATACCAAACTGGGTTAACCTTTGGCTGGGCGCTGAACCATGGGTATCAAAATCTTTAGTCAGCACCCCACCACCAAAGACATCAACTTGTTTCCCATGACATTGGCTTTCCGACAATACAAAACATGATTTCACTGTGTTATGGAGAACCCAAGTTTTATATAATGCTGATTCAGGGGGATGTTCTGCAACTGAACACTGTCTCTTTATCACACTTGCTGACTCCCTGTCAGAACAGTAAACAGTCTGTTTTCCTTCGGGTGTGTGATAAGGGGCACACTTCAGTAAAGACAGCAATGCGAAAAGATATTTCAGTCTGTTTTGACTCTTTCGCCAGTAATCTATAGCGTCACTACCCACCCCTGCAAAGTCATTCTGTGTTTCCACTGTGTGGTTCTGTGGGGTATATATTAAGGATGAGATTTATAGCTAGCCTGACTGAAAAGCGGAGGGAACAGACTCCATCTTCCGGTCTTGGCAATGGAAGCCATTGTTTAGTGCTGAGGCGCTCGGTATTTCTTTGCGCTGAGTGTGTTAGTGACGCAGTCGTCCCCATCTGTTGCAGGGCGGAGAAAGAGTGGGGCGACGGCATCCGGGGCCTGTCCCTCAGCGCTGCCCGCTTCGCCCTCATGAGGCTGGAAGAGGGGCCCCCCCACACCAAGAACTGGAGGTGAAACCCGCTCCCCCCCCCCCCCCCCCCCATGAAAAAAAGGAGTGACTGACACAAACGCAGGCAAACACGCACGCACGCACTTAAGTAGATGTGCCCTTCTTTAAATTTTCACAAAATCCAGGGGCCACACCACTTTAGAATGCATAAGGTTCTTTCCTGCTCGTCACTGTGACAAGTGCTTAATAATTTATTCAGTAAACCCCCCAGCATCATTTGAAGTGTGTCTGAGGAAGTCACTTTTAATTCAAGTCACTGACCCTGATTTTCAGTCCAAGGGCATCTGTGGGATAAATTATTTTTACACAACTTTGGTTAACTGGTCTTCCTCTCTCTTCTTCTTCTTGAAGTCTGTTCCAGACTGCAACTGCAGTACACTGCAGCAATTATTCATCAATCTTGATTTTTTACATTCATTTCAGACCAATGACATGCATAATTTAGTGTTGCTGTGGTGCAGACCCGTTTTTAAAACATGCAATAAATTATTGCACATAGATTATGTCACACGCTGGTATGACACCCCTGGGAGGGAGATGCGGCAGTTTTGGGAGTGGAACGTTGGTTGTCGCACGGAGGGAGGGAGGGAGGGAGAGAGAGAGAGAGAGAGAGAGCGAGAGAGAAAGAGAGAGAGCACCCACACCAACACAAAATCAAACAAACATCTTTACCCTTCCCTCTTACAGGTTCTGAGTGAAAACAATTAGCTAAAAGAACAAACTCAAGTAACCAAAACAAAAGAAAGTCAAACCCAGCGACAGTTTTCCAGCTCGCCACTGATCTCAGCTGGCCAACTTTTCAGTTGCCAGTTTTTTTCTTTGTTTTTTAGTTGTCTGATAAACAAACCACAAAAACAGACACTCTTGCAGTGTGTGCTACTGGTCTCAGCCCCATACAGTGTAGAAGAACACACCTTTAAGCACCTGGACGGATTAGTTAACAATGACCAGTTGGGTTCACCGCCGGACCGAATGAGACAGATTAATTTTGTTTATAATTGTTAAATTTGTTAAAGACGTCATTGATATCCTCAGTTTTATAACAACTTGCATTATTAACAGTACACAAATCACACTTCTGCAGGCCTCAGGTGCTGGTTCTTGTCAGTGTTGACGGGGAACAGAATGTGGAACAACCCCGCCTACTCTCCTTGACCAATCAGCTAAAGGCGGGAAAGGGTCTGACCATCGTGGGGACATCGCTGGAGGGCACCTTGCTGAATGACCAACCCAAGGCTCAACGTGCAGAGCAGGTCTGTACCTCATGCCATGCTATTTATAAGACCCAATTTTATTCAGTTTTACCATGACCATGCTTAAGGCCCAGATTCAATCTTACTGCTGCCATAGCTATCTAAAACTTAGGTAAAAACCACTGATTTTCAGTTCTTTCTCACAATTTACCAATAACCTAATAATAATCCCCCCTCCCCTCTCTATTTCTCCTTTAGTCTCTGAAGAAGGTGATGGAGACAGAGAAGGTGAAGGGCTTCTGCCAGGCAGTGATCTCCTCCAACATCCGCGACGCCACGTCCCACCTGATCCAGACAGGAGGTCTGGGGGGACTGAGGCACAACACGGTTCTGGTGAGCTGGCCACGCAACTGGAAGCAGGCCAATGACCAGCAGGCCCTCCACAACTTCATCGGTACGTCACAGGCAAGATCAGAGGAGTGGGGATGTGTGTACTGTGGTGTGGAGGTGTGTGTGTGTGTGTGTGTGCCTGTGCCTGTGCCTGTGGGCAGGGTTACAGTGTGTGTATGTTTGTATCTCCTCTGCAGAGGTGGTGAGGGAGACCACTGCAGCACATCTGGCCCTCCTGGTGCCTAAGAACATCTCAGCCTACCCCTCCAACGGCGAGCGCTTCACCGAGGGACACATTGACATCTGGTGGATCGTCCACGACGGCGGTATGCTCATGCTCCTGCCCTTCCTGCTATGCCAACACAAGGTACGCCCCGAATCCAGAGAATGAATGAGATACACCCCAAAAACAGAGACAGCCTGAGGTGCCCCAAAAGTGAGGTCCCGTAAATCTGTGTTGTACCCTGTACGGGTAATGTACCCTAGAGCGATGCAACTTAAATGCATGATGTGCCCTAAATAGGTGATGTACCAGAAAGTTATATACCCTGCAGGGGTGATGTACATTAAGTTAATGTGCTATAAATTGGCCTGCAGGCCTTGGGACACAGAGAGAGACACCGCAGTTCCCTGCTGTGCTGGTGTGTTTACCGGTGAACAGGCTGTGAACGGACCTCACCTTTGTGTTGGCAGGTGTGGCGCAAGTGTAAGGTACGCATCTTTACTGTGGCCCAGATGGACGACAACAGCATCCAGATGAAGAAAGACCTGATCACCTTCCTGTATCACCTGCGCATTGACGCTGAGGTGGAGGTGGTGGAGATGGTGAGGTCACCTTTAGGAATTACCTTCACTTGTGTGGTGTGACCAATGAAAGCACACCTGTGTGGTGTGACCACTGCTGATAGGATTGCGGACCTCCATTTCACCGAGAGCGGGCGGGGTTGTGGTGTTTCATCTTTGTTGTGGTATCTCATGGAAGTGAGCCAATCACAGTGCTTTTTGATTAGGAAGTTAGTGACTGACAGCCCATGGTATCTCCACCCCAATACTGGGAATTATGAAGCCTCACTCTGCAATCACAACACCAATATAAAACATGCAGTCAGAAACCGTGTGTCTCCCATACTTTTGTTATGGAGGTATTTATTATAAAGAGAAGAGCCTAACTTACAGAAACCGAACGCATCCAGCTCGTCTGCATTCACAGAGGGCCGCTCCTCTGTAAAACTGATCTTCTTTCCCCACAGCAAGACAGCGACATCTCCGCCTACACTTATGAGAAGACCCTGGTGATGGAACAGCGCTCGCAGATCCTGAAAGAGATGCACCTGACGAAGAACGAACGGGAGAGAGAGGTAGCGTTCCGCACACCGCGCCGTGCCCAGTGGCCAGCTTCTCTCCCTGCTTCAACCATCGCCTCGCTTTCTTCAAATGCTCATTACCCGGCCGGAGGGGGTGGGGGGGGTTGGGCTGTCGTCAGAGGAAGCAAGTATGAACAGCTGAAGCTCTCCATGAATGATCCAAAGTCAGGTTTAGAAAGGTGAAAATAAGAATCGGCAAATGCGAACCTGCAGTAACAGGCTTTTTACATCCGTGTCCTCACTGTTCTGAAAGAAACAGGGTGCTGTATTAAAATGTCTAATCACTTGAACTGACATTCTGCTATAGTAAATATTAAATATACTGTATAATAATAATAATAATAATACTGCTACTACTACTACTCAATGATATTATTATTATTATTATTATTATTATTATTATTATTATTATTAATAAGAAAATGATGCAAAATTGAATCCAGGCTTGTAAACCTCAGCTTCCCGCCATGTTTGTGTGTTTGATGCACCTCTCGCTCCTGCCAGATCCAAAGCATCACTGACTCCTCCCGCGGATCCATCCGCCGCAAGAACCCGGCCGGCGTGGCCAAGCAGCAGAGCATCAGCGAGGAGCCGGCTGCAGCCAGCGTGGAGGAGAAGCCAGAGGAGGAGGTACAGCAGGCCCTTTGTCCTCCTCCTCCTACTCAGCCTCTCCATATGTCATTCTCTCTCTCTCTCTCACTCCGCTCATCCTTCCTTCTCTCGCCCGTCTGTGTTTGTGCTCTTTTATCAATCGATCATATGAGATTTAGTCCGAGGCCGCTCCCCCTTCCTCTGATGTAAATGCCACGGGTCTCTTCACGGCGAACGCTGTCTGCTGCTGCAGCAGCTATCACCTGAAGGGAAGAACAGCGATGCTTTGGGCAGAAACAGGAATAGAGATCACCCAGAGCAATGGCTGCACAGGCAATGAGACGTGCCAGATCTGAGACAGACACATTCTAATGGAACACCTCACTGTTACATGCATCAGAAGTGTTACATAAGCTGCTTTCACTCACGGTAGCGAAAAATAGGCCGAGGGTAAATCTGAATTGTCTTGTCTGTTTTGATTGATTGTCTTTATGACTGTTTTGGTGAACTGTCTGTGAATTGTGTAGCACTCGTGTTCCACAGACAGGGTCTAGACTGCTGTGGTGGAAATTACCTAAATTTCCTCCGGTCGGTGAGAAGAGTCCAACAGACTTACACACAATATTCAGTTTCAGATGCGTTTATTTGGCCGAATAGGAGAATTCACACAGAGCAACCACGTCTCTGAATGAAAGCTCCCCGAGCAGTTGGAAAGTCCTTCGTTTTATACAGTTCAAAGTAGGAAGCCCCTCCTGTTAGAGGTATGTTTATGTTTTGGGGTTTGGAGTTCAGCTTCAGACTAAGGAAGGAGTTGCAGTGGATGTGTGATCTCACTCAGTGGTGTCTAGGCAAAACTTGCGTTGCTGCAAAATGAACTCTGTGTGGACTAGCATCCGAGGGGTAACCGCAGTTGAGGTTTGATGTTCGGCTACCTTGTGGACCGAACCCCTCCACCTCAGAGGATCTGCGGTGGTCAGAGGGAGTCACAACACAGCTTCTCAAACTGCTCTGCCCTCTTTGACTGCTCTCTCTCCTCCCTTCCCACTCCCCCCCCCCCCCCCCCCCCCCCCCCCCCCCCCCCACCCCCACCTTTGCATTTGCTCCCTTTATGGAACCCCTCCTTCCACTCTCAGTCTGTCGATGTCTCCCGCCCTGAACAGATGCAGCTGATCCACAACAAGGACACCACGCCCACCCCGGCCAGCCCCGCCTCCCCCACTGAGGGGGCGGAGACTCCTGGCGAGAAGGTGCAGATGACCTGGACGGAAACGTGCGACGGAGACAAGGGTCCCATCATGGGGGCCACGTCCCCCGAGGGGCTCAAGGACTTCTTCAACATGAAGCCGTAAGTTCTGCCTGCTTCTGTGCCACGCATAATTGCATCACAAAGTTTAGCAGATACTCTAATGCGGAGCAAATAATTTAGGCTATATTTTTACATCCAATTTGTTTATACAACTGGATATTTGAAATATCGGTACCTCTGCTTTTCGTAGATCCAATCCATAAATTCATGTGAGGTATTACTATTGCTATTTTAGTTGTGCACTAAGTCACACACTTTGGGTTCAGCTTTGCTAAATACAAGTTGATTAGCATTACTTTCTTTGTTTACCTTTTTTAAATTATGTTTACCCGATAATCCCAAGCTTCAATTGCAAGTAGTAGTTACAGTACATGCAAGGCTGCAAATGCAACCAAAACACTGACAGAATGCAGACTGGCTGCACAAAGTACCGTGACAGGATTTCTCAATGGTATGACATGATGGCATGGTCCCTTTGCGTCTGGTCATTGCTGTTGCCTGTCCCAATCAAAATGAGACACAGCGTCACAGGAAATGTCACACGTTTTATGAGCTGTCACATTTCATGTGTCACTATGATGTTAAATGGCTGTTGATCTCTCTCTGCCAATGCTGCATTTGAACAGGGAGTGGGAAAACCTGTAAGTAATTTCATACTACTTTAATAATGCACCTTTATTTGTCATTATTTGTACTATATCTTTGTATATTAGGCATGACATGCAAGGCCATAATTGCACATTTTCTGTTGACAGAGCTGCACATAAATAAAATCCTAAATAGCCATTGGGTAGTTATTTTTTATTGTTCACCATTTAGCTTTATGTTGAGCCTCTTCAGGGCAGCACCTGTCCAGATATAGGATTTTTGGCATGAAACAACATCCAACAGCTGAATTCCTGTAAGCAGAAGCAGAAATGTCTGCATTTTATGGATGTTTGAAGGCGTTTAAGCATCTCTTTGCAGTTTATGTCAAGAGTTTTATTGGCTGTTTGGACATCCTGCTTTCCTGCTGAACTCTGCGCTCTCCCTCAGGAACCAATCAAACGTCAGACGCATGCACACCGCGCTCAGACTGAATGAGGTCATTGTGAAGAAGTCCCAAGAGGCCAAGCTGGTTCTGCTCAATATGCCTGGTCCGCCCAAGAATCGGATGGGAGAAGAGAACTGTATCCTTACTCTGAACTATGGCATTGTGATGACGAAGATGATAATGGTAGTGGTGGTGGTTGTGGTGATGAGGAAAGTGGTGTTAATGAGGATGATGATGATGATGATGATGATGATGATGATGATGAATAATTGTAGTTATTTAAGTTTAAAGGGAGGAAGCTCCATAAAGGGACAGTTAACTTTCCATTTAAAATAATAATAAGAAGGAGAATAATAATTCAGCCACGGTGTTCATTTGGCCCAGACAGTTTTTGTGTGGGATGAAGGATATTGTAGACATTTAAAGATGTTTCTGTAAACCTGCCAGCTTTACAGTGGCTGGTATAGAGGTATTAGGCAAGTCGGTGGTCTAAAGAAAGAAAATACACTTCAAGTTCAAAGCAGCTGAGGGGACAGTTTTTAGGATATAGAAGAGCAGCCTTGTTAGAGTGGTACTTTATGAAGGAGAACTTTGTTCTGCCTTGTTTTTTTATTAATTTTTTTTACTGTGTTGGTTCCTTGACTGACCTGCTCTCTCTCAGACATGGAGTTCCTGGAGGTTCTGACAGAGGGGCTGACCCGCGTGCTCTTGGTTCGAGGTGGTGGGCGTGAGGTCATAACCATTTACTCTTGAGGGACGAGTACCACCCAAAACTCCACCCACACCCCTCCCCCAAAACTCCAAGCTTCTACCACCAGATCCCTCCACAGACTGTACCTTCATCCCACAAACTCCTTTATCGCACACAGACACACAGTATACATGCACCTTTATACAAATAGAGAATATGCAAACACACACACATGTACACACACACACACACTCACACACGTGCACACACATCCACACATCTACAGTGCTGCACCTATCCAGAACTACAGATTAGCTGGTCATGCCACTGTCTATGTTTTGTGTTCAGCGTCACAGCAATCAACAGCCAATCAGCCAATCAGCAGAGCCCATGCCTCACTCATTATGTGGGCATTGGTTATCTGACAAAGCTGTCTTGGCTTTGATTTGCTGGCTTGTTGCTGCCCCAGGTGGAGAATGCCCCCCCCCCCCCCCCCCCCCCCCGCCCACACACACACACACACTTCCCCCCGCCCCCCTTTCCTCCCTGTGTGGGGCGCTGCAGGCCCCCTGCAGGCCACTGGATGATATTTTGGTCTCCTCCTCCAGCACTCCCACTGCCCCCACCCCCCAGGTCATCCTCATCTGTCATTCCATCTGGCGATTCATTCTTCCTGAGAGTCTGGTGAAGGCTGAGGGCCACCATGGGGAAACATATTGTCTATTTCTCATTTTTTGTGATTTATGGTTGGATTTTTAAAATGGGGACAAATTATTTAAGTAATTTTACCCTAGGGATGGGGGGGATGTTTTTTTTTTTTCTTTCCCAAAGGTGGGAGTTAGGGCAATGGGGGCAGGGGTGGGGGTAAGGTTGAGTTGGGTTTCTGTGTGTGCGTGGGGGGGGGGGGGGTTAACAGAGTTAATTGCCAATCACAATGGAATTGTCTTCCTATGGGTCAACCAGCAGTGGAGAGAAAAAAGGACCGTAAATATATACACACATTTTTTGTGAGTGTGTACGCGTGTGCAGTGCGCCCTAAAAAGGAAAACAAACACCCCCCCAAAAAAAACATCAAGAACAGGGACAAGGCAAGTGTGGGGCAAGGCTGTAAAAAAAATAAGGAGTTCACAAGGGACTCCGGACAGCACTTCGAAGCTACTCCGTGATGTGCCACATACCTGACACCCAAGAATTTTCCGCTGATAGTCGACGTTTCTTGTTGCAACCTTTCGTTTTGAAAACTTCAATGAAAAAATCTGTTTTTAATCCATGTTTTGCAGTAAACCTTCCCACCCTTCCCTCCAACCCCTAACTCTGTGACAGTTATAAGCCGTGCCAAAGACAGCGACACCGGGAGGGAAAGGGCTATGTGGTCTCTTTAAGGGTGTGCTTTTTCTACTGTGAAAATGTTTCAGTGACTCCTATGACTGACAGCAAAAGCAGCAAATGGGGGTGGGGGGGTGGGAGGATCAGGGGCTGGGCATGCCAGTGTGTCACTGTTGTAAGCCACACCCCCCTCTCCCCCAGCATGGATCACTGTAAATAGTGTAGAGTACCATCTCTGGCACATTGATAACTATCAGCATACTATTTTTAGCGACTAACTTCACAGCTTTTTGTGGCAGAGATGCACTTGTTACAACAGGGTTGACTAGCAACAGTCCAGAATAGCTAGCTTCCGTCACTTTCATAGTATGATTCATTCTCATTGTTAACTCATTGTGCACAGTCCACTTTTCACCTGATTTATATATAATTAAATATCAACACTGTCAGTGCCACCCCTTCAGTATTATGCACAGAAAACAGTGCTTAACAACATTATTTTTGAAAATTGTATTTTAAAAAGGCTATATACCACATATACATATTTATATATAATTTATCACTACTAAAATATATATTTCAATGTATTTATAAGACTTATTTAAAAAGAAAATATTCCATTTTATTTATTTATTCACTTTAAAATTAAATTTAAATTTAAAATACAGATATATCTAAATGCATTTTACAATTTGACTTTGTCTGCCAAAAAGAGTGCCAAATGAAAAAATATATATTTTTCATGACTACCATTTTTCTTTTTGTAAATGATCATTTTTCATTGTGGCAGAGGTGTCCAGTGTCATCTTTAATGGCTGCAAATCCAGAATATAAACACAAAGCTGTTCTCTTCTACAGCACAGAATGAATGGAAAGTCTTACATTTCTATAATATATACAACATTTGTAATGGGAACGTGCAATAGCTGGATTGTGGATCCATTGCCTGTGTTAATACACACAGTGTTTTATATTAGTGGATATCTCATCCATAAGACATTTATCCTCACATAGTTAGCATATATACTCTGTCTGGTGATTATCCAGTCCCTTTCAGCAAGAGTGGGAAACAATAATGTGTCAATATGGATACCAATATTTCATTTCTGGAAAAATAAATAAATTGTTGAGATATAAAACTGGAAGGAATGTTTGAAAGGAAACAAGGAGTTAAAGTCCTGCCATATTCATTAATACAAGATATGTAAAATCTACAAATAATAAGGATTTAGAAATCTACTCAAAGCTTTCATATCAGAAATGATGATTAGTAATTTATAAATGAATATCAGTGGGGTGGGGTTTATCCCTTCTAAGATCATACGGGGCTCAGTTTATCATTGTAGGCAGGGGGTCAGAATTAGTCAGAGGGTAATAGATACCAGCATTTAAAGGGGCTAATTTCATTTTTAATTCAAACAGTGGATTTATCACAAGGCTGTACAATAAAGCTGTCCTGTTATCTTGCCACCCGGGTTGTATCCCAGCAACACCTGGGGCCCGTGTTCAGAGAACAGAAATGAAGGGATGTTTTTGTATTTATCACACAGCCAAGAGGTTTAACAGCCCAGGAGAGGCAGGACTGAAGTGGCCCCAAAACAATCCAATTAATGATATTGGCTTAGTTTGGTTGGAAGGTTACTGATGTGCAGTTGGTTGTTAAGACACAGGAGAAGAGAGGAACACATTAAAAATTTTTGATAAGGTTTTGGTGTTTTTCTCCCCGGTTGGAGTTACTATTTCGTCTTGGGAAGGGTTACCTTCATGGTAAAAATACCAAATGTCTGATACCCAAAACTCATAAGTCATAAGTTGATGTCAATATGATATCAACATGTTAGATATCAACAGCTCATTAGAGAAGTGAGCACCAGGTGGAGGGTACAAAGGCCTGTGTGATTCTTATAAAGCCCGACAGCTATATCCCTTGATTAACATGCAATGTAAACATTTTGGCATGGATGTTCCTGCATCCAGTATATCACTTCTGAGTTACTGTAACTTGAACTAGTTCGTAGTCCCTAGGCAGGATATCGCATATGACGTTCATTGATTGTCCTCGTATTTAATAAAACTGCCCAGATACCTGATTGGGCTGCATGTTTGTTGGTTCAAAAAAAAAATAAGGAAAAAAAAAAAAACACTTTAAGTGTCCCAAGGGATTGATGGCAGCATTGTGCTTTTGGTGGTGATATATTATTAACATGGTGGCATAAGTCTAATGTAGCTACAGAAAAAGGAACTTAAAATATTAAAGGTTGTTATGTTCTGCGCATGTACTGATGCAGCTAAATCAGATGTTATACAGCAGAACCCCACAACGCGATATTTGGGGTCCATGAATTGCCATGACCTTAAAAACAGGGTTGCGTTTCAACAAAGTCATTGAACGTCACTGTGTCCAATGTTAAAATCTCCAAAACATATTCAATTACGATTAATATTACGCATAAATATAAAGTTTTCGTCTTCCTGTTTTCTTTGTTATAATTTAAATAGTAAATGTAGGCCTAATTTAAGTATGGTTCTCACACACATCTTTATTTAGGGTGCACTGTTGCCTCACAGCAAGAAGGTCCTTGGTTCAACTCCTGGCCTTTCTGTGGGGAGTTTGCATGTTCTCCCCATGCCTGCGTGGGTTTCCTCCCACAGTCCAAAGACATGCACGTTAGATTAATTGGAGAATCTAAATTCCCAGTTGTGAGTGAATAGTGTGTGTGCTGTGCGATTATCAAGATAATGCAGTTGGTACCCGTCAATTACGCTCATTCACTTAAATTTTTACGATTCCTATGGATAATTCTTTAAGACTGTAGGCCTATTTTGTCAGTCAATAGGCCTGCATTTCAGTGACTGGGTCAACTTGTTTAATTTTCTGACTGAGGAGACTGAGACTGATGCTGAAACTAAGATGTTGTTCCAATATGCACACTTGATCACACTTGCACTTGCTTGTACGTTCATGTGCTCAGTGTAAGTGTGCACATGTGTCCAATTTCTTGAATAATCAAAAGTGCAGTGTGCTTGATGTGCACTTTAACCAGACTTATTCTAAGATCTCTCTGCGGCGGCCTTTAGCCAAGAATATGGACCCACCATGCACCAAGCTGGTAACATTTATTGTTGATGCCAGTCACAAGATTGGCGACTTGTGTGTTCCCTGAAGAAAAATGCCACCAAAAAATATCAATGTAAGAAAGATGTTTGCAAAGATGTAGATCTTGTAACTTTCATTTATCCATATCAGCATCATAATGGTATTGTTAATGTGAATATGACGTTAGGAAGCTCTGTTAATTTGTCTGTAGTTGGCAAGCCCACATCAAGCTTTGCACAGCTATTACTAGTCATTGATAGTGGTGTGACTACAATAAATTATTTGAAATGGGGACCACAGAACGAAGTGAAAAAATCCCCGATTTACGTTTCACGTCACAATACGTTACCGAAGCGTGTAAGTACCCAACCGAATTTAGCCTAGTGTTAAGAAATGGGACGGCCCCTAAATATTGATAGCATCGGGGACTGAAGCCATGTGAAGTCAATTTACCTGCATGGGCTTGCATTTCCCGAAGGTGAGTAGAGTTGAAGCCTGATCATAAAGCGCGGGACTAAATAGTATTCCTATGGCTTGGAAACAACCTGTTGGTTACGTCGTAATCTTTTTGTGTTTTCGCCTCAACTGAAATGCAACTAGGCAACGAACGGGATTAAAATGTATTGATCTGGGCTTTAATCTCCTCCCCGTGGTCATTGTTTATAGACCGGAGATTAATCTAGTCGTGGTCTGCGCCTCATGGAAGCCAAAATCTATGGATTATAATGTTTATAACGTGCAACTACCTGAGCCGTGCTGCGATGACGTTAGGCTATATCCGATTTAGATTTAAAACGGGGTATTTCCATTTCAGATCTGAATGTCCGAAATAGGCCTAACTGAAGCATTGTGGCTGAGAGATGTTCTGCATGTTATATAACTGCCATTAAACCTATACTACTACTAATAATAATAATAATAATAGTAACAATGATTACTGTTACATCCCCAACCCCCATTTACCAGTGTTAAACGCCAGCACCAAAAATTAAAAGAGGAAACCGTCTGAGAAATATTCCCGTCTAAAGTGTCAGCCTATAACGGTGACGTATAAAGAGAACTGAATCCCATTTGTGTGCATATAGCGGACCAAATACAAATTAAATTAGATTTTAGTTTATTTCACTCTTTGAAATTTCCAATTGCAGTTCTCTCATGTGAATATTAGCATCCCCTAGTGGCATCCATTTTTATTGCAACGTGTTGACTGACTGCTTGCTTGATCAACAGAAGCAGATTTATCAAATGTTTGAGAATTTTGAAGCCTCTCCAAGTAAATTTCTGAGTAAATATTTCTATGTTATAATGTGTATTAGTTGCAAAGAAAGCATAGATATATTAAGGGCTATGTTTGGCCATTTTATGTTTACAAAATTCCATATTATAAACACTGATTTAAAAAAATTACAATTTAAAAACCTTTTTAAAATATTTGAGACTTGGAAAAATGGTGAAGTAAAGGTACAGTGAGGGTGTCTGCTTATAGTGAGGAGAATTTCAGAGAGGTCATAGACGCACTCAAGGACAATAGTTTAGGAATGCCACCCAAAAAAACATATATAGGTGTATATTTTAAGAAGGCATATTTATAGGTATATGTAAGACAGTGCGATCCTGCCAATAATTACAAAGGTCCCTAAAGGGACGCTGTACATATTAGATGTTATCTTTTAGTATGGTTTTGATATACTTGCTGCAACCTATCCACATATTGCCAGCTGTCACAAGTTCAAGTAATAAATGAATGAATGCTTGAATGTGTGAATTTCCTTTTACTTCAGTAATTGTAGTCCAGCCAAAAAGCTTCTCCACAAAGTGGCAAAGTGTTAAAAGAATGTGCCAACTACAACAATAAAATAAATAAAAACAGCAACAAAAAAAAAAGAAGTGTGACATTAGTGGCAGCTATCGATATGTTTTCTTAATTTTTTTTTTTACATCCACCCTGGGGTCCATGCTTAAAGTTTATATCTAACAGTCACACATATTTATATCACTGCCAATTTGTGTTATTGTCATTCTGTGTCATTTGTAGACGTGCTAATTTACAGTTGAGTGATCATGACAATTTAGGGTCTACTCAGACTAGTGTTTGGATACGGAATGATTCTGAGGAAAATAGATTTTTATTTCCTGTATTTGCGAGAGCAGTACGTGGCAAAGTGAGGTCAGTCCGGGCTATACAGCAGTGCAGGGTTCTTCTCTGAATCTTAGGTCTTTTATACATGGCAGAGAGACAACCATGGTGATGTGCCTGTCCCTTCCCATACCTACCACAGCACCCTCCCTCCTCCTCCACACTCCCTCCAACCCTCATAGCACTGCTCATGTGATTATGGTACTATTGTGAATATCGATCAAAGACTACAAAAGCGCTTCCATTGCCAGTCCCGAGCTCTGCTGGAACTGTAGTGACTCTACCCCCCCCCCCCCCCCCCCCCCCCCCCCACCAATAGGGGGCAGACTAACACTTCAGCTGTGTTGACAGCAGCTTGTCGGTATCTATCAGAGAGGCCCCCGTCTGGAGCATTGTCACTATTAAGATTTACAGTGCATGTTTTTTTTTAGCACAACCATTCATCTTTCTATGCTCGCCCCACATTTAAGATGTATCCATGGGATGCATGTAGCCAGGTGTCCATCTTTCAGTTTTTACCGTTTCCTCAGAGAGGGAACTCTGAGAGAGTGTTGTTTGAATGAGCAAGCAATTGACAATGTCACAAGCAAAGTCAATGCTCTTATAGTTTTCTGTGGTGGCGCTTACACCAGGTGTGAAAGCCCCATTGGTCCAAGATTTACCCAATCGCCATTCTGGCTGTGTGTCCTCAACATTCTTTTCCTTTCTCTCGAAATAAGAGACATGAAAATAATCTTTCCACAGAAACTGCATGCAACTAAATAAAAAAATAAAAGTAAAAAAAGAAAGAAAAAAAATACTAAAGGGCTCTGATGCATGCATAAAGATGATGCATGCATCTTAACATTTTTGTTCTTAACAGTCAAACAGATTCAACTGAAATAAGTGTGTCTGTCATAGGTCTCGAGGAAATTATTCCTGAGTCCTAGCATTGGTATCACCTTACCGAGCTGCATGCGGGGCTGGACTCTTACACTAGTGGTCAGGGGCCTCTCTGCTAAGAGGAAGAGCAGAAACAAAGAGAGACTGAGAGGTTGGATCCAGGTTTACTCATCTGGTAACATCTAGCGGACATGTTGAGAACAACAAGGTGTTCAGATGCATATCTGTTCCTCTCTCTTCCTGGTTTCCAAAGCAGGTCACGAGTATCCCCTAACTGTGGTTCCAGCAGGGCACCAGGGCTGGCTATTTGTGTAACTCAATGCATGCACACTTTTCTGACAAAAATTAGGGAGTGTTCTATTCTAGGTGTTCGTTCAGTATTTTGTCGTTCAAGTTGTTGTTATATTTTTTTTTTGTTTGTTTGTTTTCTAGTTTTCTATTTTATTTTTTAATCTAAGGCATGATACAATGTTTTAATAGCAGGGAACTGTACACATTACCTTTGCTTTTGTCTATCAGTAAGAACATGGTGTAAACTAATGTTACTGTACAAAGGCTTGCTTTGAGCCTTTTAATTGTTTAAAAAAGAAAAAAGTGTTTTGATGTTTGATTTATTATGCAATGGATATAATTTGACATTTGCTGTAGAAAAGACATGATTTTTAGAAGTGTTTTGAATTTGTGTACTATGATATTAGTAGTACAAAAGTGAAGAAATCACTCCCATTGCTGTGGATTCCAATCCCTCAAGGAGATTTAGGAGTGCTAAAATGCTGGGGGTGTTTCATAGCAAAAGAAGATATGGATATTGTTTTAATATATGTATATAAATATATGTTGATATAAGTAGTGAAAGAAGTAGAGTGGTGTAATTTTATATATTCCAAAGAATTTAAATCCCCTTAGATGTGACTGAAAAGGTGCGGGGTGTGTCAGTAGCAAGAGGGATGGGAGAGAGGGATCCCTGATACACACACACACACACACATATGCACGCGCGCATGCAGACACACACACACACACTGTACGTGTATCCTACCATTCATAGGCTTACACATTTACCAGGCAGGTGTTACGTAAAAGGGACAGAAATCTATCAGTCGTAACATTTCTTAACTATATATATTCAGATACTAAACATTTTTGACTCTGGGGGAAAAAAAATCATATCTGAATGCTATGTATGCGTTAATTCACACAAAAATATCACTACATATTTTAATATGATACACCAGGAAGGGCCTTGGTACTTTAGAGGTTGAGGCATTGGCCAGTTGGAAGGTGAATCTTGTGCTACCTTGGCATTGTTCGCCACAAATACCAAGAAAAAAGACTGTACTATACGCTATTAAGTAACTATAGATTATCTGTTTAAATTTGAATTAACTGAATTATTAACTTAAACGTATTAAACTGCATACACAAATCTCACAGACACTGACAACCACAGAACTCCTCTCCCATCTAAAAAATAAAATAAAAAATTGAACTCCTCCTCAACCCCCACACAGAGAGAAATATATATGTATACAATACACAGATTATATTTATTATTTATTCATATATTTATTGATTAATATTGAATATATTTATTTTTAATTCACAGGAACCATGTAACATTTTTGTAGGTTAGGGACAGACGTAGATCTAAGAAAATATATATCTGTGGTAAATCCCACACGTTGATGTTTTATGTTCACATTTTAATGTTCCCTTTCCAAGGTACAGTACAGGTATGCTGGGAGGACATACAGAGTGTTCCTATGTTTATGGCTAAATGTGAGCATGCTTCTACAAAGCTCCAGGAACAAGATAGCAGTAGGAACAGGTGGGGATGGGGGGGTGAGGGGGGAGTTGTGGGGGGGGGGGGGGGGGGGGGGTGACAGAGGGAGGGGAACATCTGTAAATAAACTCAGTATTACAGATTTAGAGCTTAGCTGTTTTATTTTGTGTATCAGTGCAAGTGAAATATTTCAAAAACCGAAATATGTATCCTCTATTGTGTTTGATGATATATTTAAAAACAAACAAAAAAGTTCAATGGAAAAATGGTTGTTTTAATCTTTCATGTCAAAACGCTTAGAAATCTAATCTTACTGCTTTCCTCTACCATTTTTAGACATGTCTGCACAAAATGCAATAAAACTGAAGTCATTTTATTAAAGCTTTGCTTGAGAGTATATTCTTTATTATTTGATATGCTAATTTTTTGGTTAATTGGTTTATTAATTATGCAGTCAGCTACAGGGGGAAAAAATATTCATAAAGAAATCTACATCAGATGTGAACTGTATATAATTGGCCGTGCTTTGGTGTCCAGGTTATGGTTGTTCATGGTGTTGTTTATTCTTTATAGTTCATTTTTCATATGGAACCATAAAAACTGTGTAACCATGGAGAAGCCGCGTGTCCTTCAAAAATGCATATTATCTTGTGATTTCGTCTTGCTTGTGTTTCTGTGCAAGATATTTAATTCCAGTTCAGCAGTACATGTCGGTGTTCTCATGCACTCTTTTCGAAGAAAGTTGAAAATGAGCCCTATAGCTGCATGATTAGAGGTATCAGTTTTCATACAGACGCTCGGTTTGAGTTGTTTCTTGATTTCCTGAAAGCCTGATTGGTTTGATATTGTGTTTCACATTCAGAAAGTGCACTGGTAAACATTGCATATTTTAATAGGAATGAAACTTATTTGCTATTTAGACATATACATATAAATGTAAATATAATGTAAATATAATCTTCCCCATTGAGTTTTTACAGTATAATTTCTCATTTTGGGTATCCTTCACTCTGATGTCCAAGAATCTCCGAGTCAGAGATCAATGTTCAGCTCTGAAAGAACCTCTTGAAGTGAAGCCCTCTCCTGCTAGATGGCACCACAACACAAAATTCAACGTTCCTCACTCCACTGATCATCAGGTGCATGCCAGAAACTTCATGAAATTTGTTTGCTTACCCCCAATCGGAACCGAAGACATTTAGTGAAACATTTTGATTCTGACCCAGGGTCAGTTGCAGAAGGCAAAATTAACTATGAACTAATAGGTTTGTTGAGGCGTTTCCAACTTCTTTGCTACCCGACCTACCGTAGGCAGGTAGTGAATAGGCGATAAACTCAGAATTAAATACAATTTAACGTGTACAAGGTTTTTACATCAGTACTGTGATATATCAGCTAAAGTGTAGTCACTTCCAGAGCAAAGTTCTCTAAAATGCAAATCCCATTACCTGTTTTCTTTATGCTATCTGCTTATTAGCCAAATAGGTCATTCGTAACTGATAGACTGTGGTATAAAATAGGTCATTCATAGCTGAAAGGCTGTGGTGTATATCTTAAAGGTCTGATTATGTCTTCAAAATAATGTGTGCAACAGGGCAAAGTAGCAGAGGCAGGGAATTTGTCCTGAATTTAATATTTAATTTGTCACCAGAAGGTAACAGTTCCAAGCCACAGGTTAATTATTCCTGGAGTCGCAATGAATGAATATACAAAGTGATATAAATGTGTGATATCAAGCCAGCATAAGAATGTCTATTAATCATGTGAATGCATAATTATTTTAACACAATCTAGCATTCATTTTATATCAAGCAGATTTCTCATTTCTCAGATGTGTAAGAAATAATTTAACCCAATGTAAATTCTTGTGTTGGGTACAGTAGAAGAAAACAAAGGGATGAATGTGTAATGGGGTAAGTTCAGTCTTAGAGTGCAGCGCGGTGACCGTGACATCTTGATCCTTCTCAGTGTGGTAAACTCCCCGTAAGATTTCAGTAACAGCTCCTAAAAAGTATTAAAGCAAATAATAATACTACTATTCCTATTATGACCTTAATTTAAGGTCATGACCAGGTCTGATCCCCCTCCCCATTTGAAGCTCCACCCCTTGAAGTTTTCCCTGCTCATACTGTTCTCTGAAGCTGAGAAAAGCCGCTGGCTCATCAAAACACCGCAGTTACACTACAGCAATTAGAGCGGTCAAAGTACGCACGGTCTCCATCTGCAAAGAAGTGTGTGTCTGTGTGTGTGTGTGTGTCTGTCTGTGTGTGCGTGTGTGTGTGTGTGTGTGTGCGTGTGTCTGTCTGTCTGTGTGTGCGTGCGCATGTGTGCGTGTGTGTGCATGTGTGTGTGTGTGTGCGTGCCTGTGTGCGTCTGTGTGTATGTGTGTGCGTGCCTGTGTGCGTGTGTGGGTGTGTGCACACGTGTGAGTGTGCATGCGCGTGTGTGTGTGTCTGCGCGTGTGTCTGCGTGTGTGTGCGTGTGTGTGTGTGTGTCTGCGTGTGTGTGCGTGTGCGTGATCCAGCAGCTGTAAGCCTGTATGCGTGAGTGTCTTTTCCACCAATGCGTGCAGCGGCTCTTATCTGGCAGCAGCTCATATAAGGAAGAGAGACGGTGCTGGGGGCTCAGAGCTCAGGATGAAAGCACAGCCCTGCAGCCTTCGAGTGCGTCTGCCTGCGCTGCTCTTGGCCCTGGAGGCCCTGTTCCTGGCCCTGTACGTCTGCTTTGTTACCTACGCCGACGACCTCGATGGCAAGCTGCAGAACAACCGCACTGACCCCATGGACAACTCCCTGTACCGGGACTACCTGTTCTTCACCGACGTGCAGGTCATGATCTTCATCGGCTTCGGCTGTTTGCTGTCCTTCCTGCGGCTCTACGGCTTCAGTGGCCTGGCCTTCAACTTCCTGACGGCCACCGTCTCTATACAGTGGGCCGTCCTGGTGCAGGGCTACTTCCAGTTCTACGAGGACGGCAAGATTCGGCTGGGCGTGGCCAACCTGCTGAGCGCGGAGTTCGCCTGCGCGGTGGTGCTGATCAGCTTCGGGGCGGTGCTGGGGAAGACCAGCCCCGTGCAGCTGCTGGTCATGGCCCTGCTGGAGGTCCCGGCGTTCGCCGTCACCGAGTGGGTGGTGCTGGAGCACCTGCGCATCAACGACACCGGGGGCTCCATCCTCATCCACCTCTTCGCCTGCTACTTCGGGCTCGGCGTCACCTTCGTCCTGTACCGGCCGGGCCTCCGGGACGGCCACGCCAAGGAGACCACGGGCTACCAGTCGGACATCCTGTCGGTGCTGGGCACCCTGTTCCTCTGGGTGTTCTGGCCCTCCTTCAACTCGGCGCTGGCCCTGAGGGGAGACGACCAGCACCGGGCCGTCCTGCACACCTTCATCGGCCTGAGCGCCTCCACCCTCACCGCCTTCGCCCTCTCCGCCCTGCTCAGCCAGCGCGGCCGGCTCTCCATGGCCGACATCCAGAATGTCACGCTGGCGGGCGGGGTCACCGTGGGCGCCTCGGTGGACATGATGATCTCGCCGGCGGCGGCGTTCACTCTGGGGGCGCTGGGGGCCACGGCCTGCATGCTGGGGTACAGGTACCTGACCCCCTTCCTGGCCCGGCGCTTCCGGATCCAGGACCAGTGCGGCATCCACAACCTGCACGGGCTGACGGGCCTCATCTCCTGCCTGGCGGGGATCTGGGCCATCCTCACCGCCAAAGAGGACGTCTACGGCCCCAGCCTGTACCAGACCTTCGCCCACCGCGCGCCCCCCGAGGGGGACCCCAGGCTGCTGGAGCTCCGCCGGGAGATCCCCGACCTCCTGCCCGGCCTGGGCCGCAGCGCGCAGGAGCAGGCCCTCTGGCAGGCGGCGGCCGTGGCGGTTGCCGTGGCTGCGGCGGCGGTGGGCGGAGTCCTGACGGGCCTGGTGATGAAGCTGCCCTTCCTGGCGCCGCCCCCTGACGAGTGCTGCTATGACGACGAGCTGTTTTTCCTCGTGCCCTCGGACTACGGGGGTGCTGGCGGGAGCAGGTCTCCTGTCAGCAGCCAAGACGAATCGAAGGCCTGAAGGGGGGTGTGAGCACTGGCAGTTAGTGCAGAGACATGTGCAGCAACCAGGTCTGGGTAGGACTGCTTTGCCAAAATGCCCAAAATTAGACCCAAAGTAGTTATTTACAGTTGTTAAAGAGTAAAGGAACGGGGGCGGGTTCACTGCTGTCCTAACCAAATTGCCAGCCTGGCTTGGCTGTCTTATCTCTAGTCACCTTTCCTCCATAAATTGCTTTGAAATATTAAAAGAAAACATGTGAGAGCTATTAGATAAACGCAGTCGTACATGATTATTTGATCATTTACTAATTGTTTTCGTAGCTGCATTATGCACAACAGAAGGTGCAAAGCTCACAGTTGTATTCTTGCGATTGAAAACGCACAGAAGGTACAGAAGTAGGAACCCAAAACAGACAATGAATAGTATAAAAATGCCAACAACCCCTTACACACAACCAACAGAAAAGACAGTGGAAAGAATCATGCTGCTTGCTGCTGTGGAGAAACACATGCAGAGACAACTAAGCATGGATTTTACAGTGAAGATTACAGTGGATTTTAGCAGGGCAACTGGACGACATAAAGTACTCTGTAACTTTGATTTGCATGGAGCACAAATAAACTGCCATGACTGCCAATAACGCAGCTGCTCAGATTCCAAAGTACAGCCCTGCACTCTTTATAACATAAAACGGAAAATTCAAGTTAGCCAACTGTTTTTGATTGCTACTCAGTATAAATGGTATGTGTAATACTAATTAACACCTTCATATCTGCTTGTGTTCATACGTTGGAGAATATACTGCTTAATATGTGGCACTTTTTTATACAGTATATTACACAATTTACACCCATAATTACTTTATTGGGAAGGGGGGTAATTTGAAAATTGTGAAATATATGCAGGTTGTTTTGAAATAAATGACATATACATTTCCGTGGTGTGTAGTACCCTTCCCTCTGTGTGTGGGAGATGTGGAGTGGGGCAAGAGTGGCGAGGACAGGACACATGGATCTTCATGACCAGCAAGTGAGTGTCACGCACCTGTGAAAGCCTAGATGACTATGTTCATGAACGAGAAGAAATATTTCCCAGCCTGCCATCTGATAAAAATAAAAGGGATTGCACAGCTGTCATTAAAAATACCAGAAAAGAATGTTTAAATGTGACAAAAAATAATGAAACTGGCCACCCCCTAGTGAGCTTCTAAAGTATATGTTCAGCCTTCATTTGACACCAGTGCTCTTTGCTA
This sequence comes from Anguilla anguilla, assembly GCF_013347855.1. Lineage (NCBI taxonomy): Eukaryota > Metazoa > Chordata > Actinopteri > Anguilliformes > Anguillidae > Anguilla > Anguilla anguilla. Next base: position 13,211,066 of record NC_049211.1, on the reverse strand, counting down.
AACTGCATTAACTACAGACAGCAGATTTGGAAACTTCTAAAGCTAATGCATTTTCTGTTTTTGAACGAACCTTCGCACTTAGTCTTTTAAGTGGTTCAGTTCAATGTTTTTTTTCTTTCGGATTGCATCATATATAGTAGAACTGAAATGTACATGTGTGTTCAGTTATAATTATTGCTATTTTAACCAGTTAAGCAAGGATCGTTGGTTACTAAAAACAAAACGCCATTTCACACAATTGTTTTTTTTTTTTTTTTTGCCAATTCCTATCGCTAACTAAAGTCCTGTTATTCAATGAGCTGAACAGATTTATGCATGCATTAAACATATTTTAATTTATTTCACACGTTATATTTATTTCTTCAATTAAACACCTCATGAATGCAGACCAGTTATATAGCCCTAGCCTGAAACACTGGACTTCATTGAATGAGATGGAGAGTCAGCATACCCACAGACTTTAGGAAGTCATTTTGACTATGCTCACAATAGAGTGCTTAAATACCGATGTAAAATAATGAGTGCATAGTAATGCAAGCAAGTCCTCAAATATAACTAATCTAATATTTATCACATTGTGATCCAGTTATACTAACACTATGTAAGATTGCATATGAGCAGTATTTTCAAGCATTTAATATTTAATCATATTTGATTAAAATGACCGCTGTGGCCAATGTGTGACCGCACAACGGTACAGTGTTTCACACGGTCCTGCTCTTCTTAGAAGGCCATTCCTGAAATCCTGTGGCAATGATTGTACATTCTTTAAATCAGACAGAGCCTCCGTGGGGGGTGAAAATAAATGTAATGGAAGGTCTATTGTTTTTCTACATTCTGATTACATTTTAATGTTAGCAGATACTCACGGGGGCTCGTCGAGGAATAAACAGACAGAAATTTGAGGATACAGCAATAGCTAAGAAAAGACGAAAAACCTTACTCCTTGGAGGCAGCGTTGTAAAGCCATCAGGAATAAATGAATAAACCGTAGGTACAGTTAAGAGAAGGCTGCTGGAGGCGTGTGTCGCAGGCTAAAGGTTAAGCTGGCACTTGTCCTTTCCTGCAAGCCGCCCTGTCTGTTACTTTAACCCAGATCTTTGGCCCCATTCCCTCTCACTGCTTTAATTAGGCTGCACGGTGTCTGCCAGGAATCTAGGATTCTTCATATTTTCTCGAGCGAGGTTTTTCCACCGCACTGCCACCTTTGACTTTGTCATTAGGGCATGGGCCAGAAATGTCTGCCAAATGCTTTTCATTGGTCCATTGTGAAAAGGGCAATATAAATAAAATGAAACCAAATTTAATTTAAAGTTCTAAGACTGGCAAATCATACAGTTATAAGACAATGAATGACAGTAACAGACTGAAGATAATATAAACCTTTTTTTATCTGCATAATACTGATGCTGGTAGTATTCTAGGAAGCTCTGGTAGTATTCCAGGAAGCTTTTTTGAATATGTACTATGTAGTTTCAGCTATTGTACCTCTACAGTTAGTAGAACAGTAATTCATTTAATGTTTCTACAAGTAGAACAATTGTGTTTGCCCATGAATGTTTTCTTTGTTGCCCAATCCTATTGGCAGTTAACTCAGGTGCACATGCTGTATTGCAGGGACAATGTGCCCCCTATTGGTGTGATAGTGAATAGCACCTGTCTTAGAAACAGGATACACACTTGTATAAGTGCTTGGATCACAAATAGAACTCTCCTGCCCTCTATGACTGGGCCACAAGCACTGTAAAAAAAAACAAAAAACCTTTTTTGTATGTCATTAATTTGAACTAATTTTTGTTTCTTCAAGTTAACAAGTTAAGTTACTTTAACTAAAGTATGAAAGGAGTCTGCAATCTTGTAAGGAAGAGCCGCAGGGTCTGCTTGTTTTGTTGTTACTGAGGACTTAACCCTCCTATTATGTCCAAATTAACTAACAACTTTTATGTTTGGGGTCAAATTGACCCCAGCACTGTACTGTAAACCTACAGAAAATGATTGTAACTGAAAGTGTTACCCACGTTTCTCTCTCAGCTACCTTAGGCCTTTCTACTGACCACCTTAATAGTCCTGTAAATAAAACATGACTCCCGCCATCCACCCCTTTTACATCAAGTATTGATATTACATGACTATTCAGAAATACACAAATCACCATAAAATCTCATTGACTGACTTAATAAAAATGATGTTTCTGTGTTTTCAGGGCTTGATATTGATTTTAAGTGCTCAGTTTAAAAAAAAAAAAAACATTTGGAAAGAAACACACCTTTTATTATCAAGCATAGTGACATTTATTATGTTCGGGGTCAATTTGACCCCAGGGAAAAACAAACAAAATGCCAAACATTTCAAATGTTTAGGTTCAGAAAACACTTCAGAACATCACTAAGTAACATATAACAGTTATTCAATAATGCAGAAACACCAATAAAAAGTAAATTAATCACCAGAATTTTGTTTTTAGAGAAAATGAGCATAACAGTTTAACTAGGTGCCCGTGGGCATCAATTCTTCATTCAGATAAGTCAAAAGTCCATAACGCTTCACTCCAAGGCCGGTGCAGTCATTCGGATGAGTCAAAAGTCCACAATGCTTCACTCCAAGGCAGGAGCAGTCATTCGGATGAGTCGAAAGTCCACAATGCTTCACTCCAAGGCAGGAGCAGTCATTCAGATAAGTCAAAATAACGCTTCACTCCAAGGCAGGTGCAGTCATTCAGAGGAATCAAAAGTCCATAATGCTATGATCCAAATGCAGTCCAAGTGCAGATTTTATGTCTTGTTAGCATATCTGGTGGGGGCCTGGAACCATTTTGATAACATTAGCAGCACTAAGTCTACCCTGTCTTTCAAATGGGGAGCAGGACCAGTTTTGGAAGTGAATGTGTCAATTCTTGGTTGTCGAGAGACAACAGAAGGGTCATCCTGATGGTGTCAAAAGGGCCTCATTCTCATCAGATAATCAGATAACCATAATTCACAGTTTTTCTATTTATTTATTTTTTAAATTTTTTTCAATTCAGTGCCCAAAGTGGGGCTGACCATGAGCAATTCCCATGCCAATTTAGAATGGCCAATCTTCTGGAACCACAGCCACGTCCGTGCGCAAACCCCACTGCCGATTCTGGACAGCTTAGACTTCAACGATTCTCCTTCAAAATATGTGGTGTCTCCAGCTGTTTCTGTTCACGCCACAGACTACAGCTAAGCGCTCACAGACCAGAGTCAGAGGAAGACCTTTCATATCCGCTTTAGACCGCAGTTTACGGGTGCCCAATCAACCAGCATGGATCGCTAGATAGCGATGACCCACCTGAACCTTCCCATACCCTGAGCGAGGCAATCACCCATTGCGTGTCACCAAGTGGAGCTTCCAGCCACAGTAGGCGCTAGCATGGTCTGGATATGATCAGACCCCGAGAGGCTCTTCCATGCCTCCTTATGAAATGTGTTGGTTAAAGTTTTTTCGTAACGTGGTATTTCTTTGACATAGCATAATTTAACACTTTCACAGATTTTTTAAATTGGGCTTTTAAGGGTGTGCACTTTGAATAAATTTGCTTCTCCTTTTTTTACATTGAAAAAATTAACCAAAAAATTATAAAATTAACCAAATAAAATATATAATAACAATTACATTTAGAAAATACAGTAGGTTAAATGAATAAATATTGTACATTTGCAAGCCACAACTAAAAAAGCAGGCCCAGTCACTCGGGTATACTGGCCTACTTAGACTATTTTCACTCATAACGAGACTACAGTACTGTCTGGTCAGTAGGTGTGGTAGTAGGTGTAACCATAATCCCTTATTCCGAAGGTAGATCAGTTCATGATGCAATAATCAGATAAGGCTGATTACCAGAGCATTCCATCAACTCACAGTTACATCATAGAATCCGCCACCCCTTTCAGGCAAAACTAATACTGCTGAAAAGGTTCTCTTGAGTTTTGTTTTTAAAATTATGCTTCAATAAGGATATGTGCATTTATGATTACTGTAACTCAGTTTGATATGGGCATTCAAGCCATTTATTAAATTAGGTCAGTTATGCCCTCCCGATTTCATCCACATTCATAGACCTTCATTTAATAGTCCTGGCTGTTAGAACTTAATTTAATAGACCTGACCAGGCAATATGTCAGTTTGTCATGCAAGCACTGAGATGCTTCAGAACAATTTATTGTACACAGCAAAGGTTGAAATTACACTATATGACCCAAAATATGTGGACACCCCTTGGTTTTCATGATTTGGGCTAGGCCCCTTAGTTCCAGAGAAGGAAAATCTTAATGCAATGGCATTCTGGACCATTCTGTGCCACTTTGTGGTAACATTGTCGGGAAGGTCCTTTCCTGTTTCAGCATGACAGTGCCCCAGGAATGCAATGAGATCCATGCAGAAATTTTGTTGAGATCGGTGTGGAAGACCTTGACTGGCATGCAAAGAGCCCTGACCTCAACCCCATCCAACACCTTTGGGATTCATTGGAAATCCAAAAGCGAGCCAGGTCTAATCACCCAACCAGTGCCAAACTCACTAATGCTCTTCTGGCTGAATGGATGAAAATCCCAGCAACAATGCTCTATCATCTAGTATAGAGCCTTGCCAGAAGAGTGGAGGTTGTTGTTGCCACAAAGGGTGGATCAACTCCATATTAGTGCCCGTAATTTTGGATGAGATGTTGAATATCAGGTGTCTGCATACTTTTGGCCATGTATTGGTTTTACATGGCATTCGGTACCATTGAGGTTTACTTAAGGTTTTTGAGTTGATGGTAAGGAAGACATATACGAATTTGCAAGTACCCTCATCTAAAATTCTCTGCAGCCTTAACAGCTTTTACCAACCACAGCTCATCTTCCAGAGAAAGCATGTCTGGTCATGGAAGAGGAAACAGGGCCAGTTATTGAAAGTGTGTTGACAAAATCTTACAAGATGCAGGCTGGGGCATTCATGTGGAAATGGAGCTGCATACAAATGGCTCTGGCAAGCGTGACATTTAGAATAAATCTCCTCATTCCACTGAAAGGTTCACAATCCAAAAAGAATTAAAGCAGACACGCTGACCTGTTTTGGGAACAATGCTCAAAAAGGAGTTTGATGATCAGGCCATTTACTTTCCAACTTCTGTGACAGATTGGAGAAAATCCCTATCAAGCTTAACTTTTGCCTACTTTTGAATTTAATTCTGGAAATAGCTCCAGTAACATTAATGCGTCTTGGCAGTCACAGTTTGCGATGGTAACATTTTTCATTTTTTTCATGAGCAATATTAGACATTAAAACTGTATATTACCTCTGCAGAAATGAGACCATCCATAACAATGGACTAGTTTGCAGTGGTGTACGATTATAAAAATTAAAAGCTAAAACTGATGAGCTCGCATTAAATAAAAATGTCATCCTTTGGTAGTGTAAGCTTGTCCATTGAAACAAAAACATCTTTCTGAATCAAATGAGTTGATTTACTATTATTTTGCCTTCTGTGCAATATTTGAAACGGTTTATATGCCTCTGTTCCAAAACTCCCCAAGCAACAGTGCAGTACCTTTTTGTTTGACACTTTTTTGTAATAAACTAGCTTGGAACCCTTTCTGCTTCTATGGAATGCAAATTTCTACTTGGGCAATTCTGAGTGCCACAATGTGAGCATTCCATGTAAAATGAACTAACTTTGGCATCAACCATTGAGGGTTTTATTGTAACTTTCAATATATAACTTGCTTTATCCAAAACAAATGCAGTCGCAATGTTGAAATCAACCGTGAACTTCAATAAGCACTGTTCAATATTATCAATGACTAAGCTGTAATTTACATCGGCGCTAAGAGTAACTTTTAAATCGGATGTCATTGATTTTCCTTCCAGAATAAATTCAATGTGCAAAACATAATTGTTTTTACCATCTGACTACAGACATGCTGACCATCATTATGCAAATCAGCAGCCTAAGGAGAGCGCTTCTGCCTCAGTGGTTTAACAGAGTGAAAAGCCTTGCCTTTTCTTACATGCATATTTACAAATGCACGTCATTTAGGATCTTCATCTTATCAAGTGGAATGTTCTACTAAATATTCTTAATAAACAAATGTTTTTGCCTGTATAAAAAGGTTCACTAATTTGATGTCAGTTTTTAATATATTGAGCTACTTTGAGAAGTCCTTTCTTTGAATAACAAATAGTGATATATTTATTCATAATGTTGGGACCCAACTTCTTCCCGTGGAATCAAAGTCAGGACGATGCAGGAACTCACTAAGATAACAAACACTTTACTGAAAAAAGTAAAAGTTTATTGTAATCACACTGGCCAGCGGGAAGGTCACTGAGACACAACACAAGTTTGCGGTACAGCAACCCACCCTGCACTGGTCTTCTAGCCTGGTTTAAATACCCTCTGAGGCCTTGACTGGGTATGCATGTCCATACTATCTGCAAGGGTCTATCTCTTTGTTCCTTCATGACATCTGTTCTGTACATAAACAACCTATGCCCTTAATGTTGCCTGATACCATATGGCGTCACTACTTGCAGAGAGGAGAAACACTCCGAACCCATCATAATCAGGAAACAGTCGGTCAGTTTGGAACAGGTCCGGTGCCCTGAAGGTCAGAGGTTCGATTTCTGGGGGGGTTGTACCCAGTGTTGTACCCAACACTGTTGTGGTACCCTTGAGCAAGGTACTTAACCTGCATTGCTTCAGTATATATCCTGCTGTATAAATTGATGCTTTGTAAATGCTATGTAGAAAGTTGTGTAAGTTTCTCTAGATAAGAGTGCCTGCTATGTGCCTCTAATGTAATGTAACTGCTGTTGAATGGATGGAGTTACTGATGTCCTGTTTGTTTTTCATTTGACAAAGGTTTTTTTCCCCTTAAAATTATTTTGAGGGCTCACTTGGTCAGTATAATTCTATGTACTACTGCTAATAATAAGAGAATGTCATTATCTGTGAAGCCACATATCCAGGAGTGTAAATAGATTATACATAAAGAATATAAGCTGTGTAAGTCACTCTCAATAAAAATATTTGCTAAATGCCTAAATTGCCAAGAGCAACTTGCAAAAGTGCCTCAGCTTTGGTATAACAAGATAGCTTTCTGTTGCGCACGTTACATATATATATATTAACATTTGTGCGATTCACCTGGATAAATAAATAAATACTATCAACTACTGTATGTGTATTCGGGCTTAAAACCAATAAAATCGTGGAAGGCAAATTTGACTTGATTTGATACATTTTCCTTTACATGTTTAGGTGTTAAGCACATCAGGCAGGAAGTGTTTCCTCCACGTGTTAGATGTAGTCATTGTTCCCCAAGGGAGGGGCTCCCAGGGAGGGCTATGGCACACTTCCATTGCACCTCATGAATAAGCACTTTTTCAGTGTTGCACCATCTCAGTTTTGTGGATTAGAACCAGTAATTATGGGGGGCATGACACAGCATGGAGAAGCCAGACTGTGATGAAATGTAAAATGAGCTCATTGTTTATCTTTGATGTCCTGACTCTGCTGCAGGAAGCCCCAGCAGTCCCACCTGTAAATAATGTCCAAATAAATATAAAGACATGAAAATATATATATATTTTTTTTTAGTCATAGAGCACTACCTTAATCAGGTTGGTCTGGCAATGGACTGAAATGTCCTGTGTTATTGTTTCATTATCTGAATTGCAAGCTCAGATAATAAAACAAATAATTGATTTTAATACATTAAAGGCGTTCTAAGTAGTTTCTAAGAAAAACTCTTTGGCAGATTCCCTTTCTCAAAATGATTAACATAACTAAGGGCACACAGTGCCATTGATGTGAAGCACCATGAGTGCTAATAGCTCCCCCTTGTGGAGCATCTTCAGCCTGCTGAACGCGGTCTATGAAGTGCTTCAAATTTAAACGTGGGAAATAAATGATCATATTATGTAAATATACGTATACAACAGTAGCTAAACCTGAAACCTTTGCTGCATTTTTAATTTAATTGTGTCTCATTTTACTGTAAGTATTTTTTCTTTCTTGGAGTTAAAATTGATATCTTGGAGTTACGTTCTAGTGTGCTGTATTAAATGTGTTTTCCTCTAATGTTGGATTTTAAACCTGGCCATGCATGCACTACCTTAACAGGATATGCTGCCCAGCAGCCCATATTCTACCCATAATTCCTGTTTGATAGACAGCTACCTGGGTGGCTCATTCAGTTATGTGCCAGTGCCCACTGTGGCGGGTAGCTCCATTGGGCAATGCCCAGTTACATTACAGCCAATTAGCAGATGCTCTTATCCAGAGCGACTTACACAACTTTTAACATAGAATTTACATTACATCCATTTATACAGCTGGATATATACTGAAGCAATCCACGTTAAGTACCTTGCTCAAGGGTACAACAGCAGTGTCCTACCTGGGAATTGGGAATTAGGTTACAAGACCAGCTCCTTACCCATTATACTACACTGCCGCCCCAATTGGCGATTGTGTCACTCAGAGTACGAGAGGGTTCCGTCGGTTACGGGTCCGCATTTCGTTGTTTATCTAGTGACTTCTACTGGGCGACTGGGCAGCCGTGGGCTATGCGATAAAGCCACAACTGAAAGGTCTTCTTCTGACTTAACTCTGTGTGAGCTTAGCTCTAGTCTGCAGTGCGACAAAACTGGAGACGCCACATTTTTCAGAGAATCGTGGGTGCCTACACTCTCCTGAATCAGTAGGGGTTTGAGCATGAATATAACGGTGGTTGCTGCCTGTTGGCCATTCCAAATTAGGATGGGAATTGGGCATGTTAAAAAATGTATCAAAAAAGGAAATACTATTTCCTTCCGTACTGCAATCTGCAGTTCTACTACCATCACTATCTACTACATTTATTGCTACTACTAACCTGCTATTAATTATTATGAAGTGGTTAATAAGTAACTATAACCATCATATCACTTTTTTAAATAACACTATTTTTCTAGTCAGTTAAGATGAGTCCATTAAGGTTGCAGTCTAATTGGAATTGTGAGGGAACACAAGCCATACAAGCAATGAAGAATGAAAAACTTTTATTCAGTTTTTATGAATGGAAAAAAAAAACACCTCCAAAATGAATACGTATGTAAGTATAGCTCAACAACAAAAACATTCTTATAAAAAGGTCACTCTGTTAAATAAGTAAAAGGCTTAAACTGAACCAGTAACATAACAAGGATAAACATAATGAAAATATAATAAAATAATAACAATAAAAACTTTTTGCGGTTAAATAGCAAGCTTTGAAGCCAAAGTGACAGGATGAGTTTCAACGTAGTTGTTCACATGATATAATGTGAAAATATCCTTGATACACAGCAAAACAAAATGAAATAGGCAAATCCATTATTATTCATTATATTATTATTAGCCGTAATAGTGGTAGTAGTACGCATATTTTCTGTTATTATTTAATGCATTGTTATTTCATTTAGCCTATTTAGAAAGATTGAAGATATCATATTTTCCCTCTGCCACCAGCTGCCTTTTTCCATATAGTGAACTTGAGGAGGAATTGTGCGGTCTTAATAACAAGTAAGACAGAAACGAAATGTAACTGAGAGAATACAGAAATGCAGAAATCACTCGAGATCTGCCTGCCGATCCTTGCTGGTCCTTGGTTTAGCAACCGGTGCAGGCAGCAAACATGCAGATCTCACATTCATCGTAGTTGTTGCCAATAAATGCTGTGAAAACAAACAGAAAAAAATTGCTCATTTAATGAAACCTTCCCTTTACAAAGCAACGCACCTGGGTTATTCCACAGCAGCGTGCAATAATTATTCATTAACGGGTTACAAACCAAAAGGTTTGGAGGTTACATGCTCAATTAACATTTGTTATCTCAAAGCTGGTACACAGCTGTATAAATGTACATAATGTATAACTACCGATGTTATTATCTCAGTGCAGGCACATAGCCATATAAATGAACATAATGTATAACTAGAGATTTCACCAAGCAAGAGTGTCCACTAGCAAATAACCATGACTATATAACTTATATAACTTTACTTGCCCTAAATAATTGATCATTTATAATTAGCAATAATTATCTACATTTGGTCTTTGAACTTTCGGTGCTTTTTGAAATTCTAAGATAAAATGTAAACAACAGCCGGAATACCATGAATTGCCCTGCAAATGTGTTGATAATGGTTACTGTTTAATTAAATGTTTGGCTTATTTCATTTTTTATAACTAATTTCGTCATTTTCTAACTCATTGACTTTGGGCAACTGCATGCAGTTGAATGTCCACAGCCAAAATGTCCTTGGGACAATTAAGTTGTTAATCTTGATCACACTGTTTTGCAGATGGAAAACATTGTGCAACTTCATTGCATGTTCCACCCCCCCCCCCCCCCCCCCCCCGCCCCCACCTGCCCCCTCCTCACTCACCCAGCCTGGCGAGGGACATGCCAGCTCCTTCGCTCTGACACAAGGGCAGGAACTCCTCAGGTAAGTCAGGGTCATTGCACACGATTGCAGTACTGGTCTTGGCCAGGCGAGGGCTCTCCTTTCCCGCCAGGTCGCTGTCCATCAGGTCCTTAAGCTGTTTCACAGACTCAAGTGAGAATGTGAACTCTCTTTCCTGTTGACAGAGAAAAGACCATTTTCAGCGTTAAGTTAACTTTGAAAGTGTCCACTAGGGGCCACCGCCACTCTGTCAGATTTAAAAGCACTCTACCAGAGCAGATTTTTGCACTGACCATTCTTCAGCACAGAAGGCAGAAGTGTAAAAAAATTGCACCCCACACAGAGGTAAAGCAAAGGGAGAGATGTGTGGGTCATGTCTGCGCAGTTATTTTACGTCTGCGCAGATGGTTTTTTGTGATCCCCCCAATACACTGCTCACAGAGCCAGGGACTGCCACTAACCAAACCACTTAGACTGAACTACTTATCCACCTACAATTTCGATAAACGGACATGTGGAAATGCCACCACCAAAATGCCTATGCGTGTGACAGTTTATTACTTTTTTGGTAACAGTCTTTTCGGTATGAGCGTTTTTGTCCTCCAGACTGAAGCAGCCTCTATGATGTTTCAGCGCACATTGATCAGTTTGAGGTGAGCTGAACTGAAGCGGAAGCTGAGAGACACTTACTTTGACCTGGACGGCATCGCAGAGCAGGCTCACAGCCAGGGCGAGGAAAGTGATGCTGAGCACGGTCTTCATCTTGGTCTTGGTCTTTGACTGAGGTCTGGTCTCGTCTGTCTGTGAAAGTGTTCCTGTGGAGAGATCGCTCTTCGTCTGCCCTTCTCTCGCTCTCTCCCTCCTTTTTAAAGGGTGAGATCTGAAAACATGCAGGTGGGCCATTGGCTGTGGGTGTGGGCTGAAAGGTTCTCATGGTTAATGAGTGGTAGGAGGTAAGATTTATGGTGCCATAAAGGAAGATCCATAAATCATCACTGACCTCATCAGTGATCTAAAGATTGACATACCGCTGGTGTGCTCCATTTTGTGACGCCAATTGACACTGGATTCCCACAATTAATTAAGGGACTATACCACTTCATTTGCTACTACCCTGATGTAGATTCTGGATGTTGTACTAGTTAGGCCAAAATGTTAGGCTTTTCACAGCAGAGACTGGGCAAGTGGCCATTCTGTCTCTTTTCATATCATTTGTTCAAAGAGTAACATGAAGAACTTTTTGAAGTGTGTTGTCATATTTAGCTATGAAACCAGAATGCTCACAGTAAATAATCTATTATTCGCCTTATTATTTACTTTGTCACCATTCAAAATCAATCTGCTATTACAATCAAATGAGTACAGGGAAGCCACTCTCATTTATAATTCATCAAAAAAAAAAAAAAAATCACATTAGTAAATATGGAGATGTTCCATGGCATTTCCAAGCTTGCAGGAATTTCCCAAAAGCAAAGTTTCAACAGGTGGAAAGGCAATGTGTAGTTTAGCTTAGGAAGTGACTCAAGGTTTATCAAGGGATTATTCCCCATATAAAACTCTTTGTGTACAGATTTTTTTATGCGTTGGAGCTCTGTGGTCTCGCCCAGGTTGTAAATGTCCATTCAGCTGTGGTGCCATTGTTCTGAAGGTCTGCTGGGCGGAAGCTGTTTACTGCTTCCAAAGGCTGTCGCCTGCAATCGCCGGTGTCTCACCCCCGCTTCAGAGACGTGGAGAGAGGGATCGGCTCTGGGCTTTGGGCTCAAGCCAAAGGAAGGCAGAGTGCTTTGTTTATCTGTATCGCCACCGTGGAAGTGTGCCTGCGCAGCACGTATGAAGCGCTTGCCATGCAGCGTGTGTTCGGCGACATGCAAGGCACATGACTATTCTGCCAAGCGTGCTCAGTAGCATGCAAGAAGCCTGAATCGTGCAAAACATTCTCAGAAATGCACAAGAATTTGGGAAAAGATTTATAATCTCAGCCCAAGTGATAATTTTGTTCATGCTATTTCTCACATGGTGTCTTTGCATTTCAATTGCATTGTCATGAAAACTTGAAGGGATTCACACTCACACACATACACATACAGATGCACACGCGCATGTGCGCACACATGCACGCACATGCATGCACACATAACAAACACACACACACACATGCTCATATGCGCTCACACACATTATCCTCATCTTGGGTTTCTAACTTTATCCGCACATTTATTGCTTACTTAAATCTTTTGACATTTTGTACTATGCATTCTAATACTGTTGTTTGTGTGCTTGTTTTTAATGTGTGCAAATAAATAAAGTAAAACCTTTGGGCTGCTGAGACAAACATGTCAAACGTATTGTATCTCAGTGGCTGTGATGCTTAGCTATAACTGAGGATTTCCTTAGCTGTAATTCACATTCGTCCCTGGTTGGTCTAGCTTAGTTGGTCTAGAGAACTTATTTATGCCGCAGATACTTTGGTATGATATTACATACTGTCAAACAGCACACTGTTTATGTGATTCAGAAACTGTGATCGAGCATAGACCATAAATACTGTATGATATTCAGACCCTTTGGACAAGGGGACTACCCAGTCAGAAAATAACGGCCTTCCCCTTTTTCTCTACTGCGTATGTGTGCATTTCAACTTCCTCAGGCATTGAGGAACTGCCTGGTTCCTCCTCTAAACTGGGTCACAACAGCTGGACATGTATGAAAGGAAAATACCAGTTTCCTGGGGTGAACAGGATTGATGCCATTTTTTAGGAGAGAGTGAGTAAACTTCATGGGCAAATACAAGAAGATTTCACCCCCAGGTCCAAACACCAGGCCCAGCAACTGCAATCTATATTTGTGGGGTAGGGGAGGGGGGTACTTGAGTCTGAAATATCAGACATTATTCAATAAATGTTGTTATTACATGGTGGGGTGGATAGACACTGGCTGGTATAAATTTTGTTTCCGGCCCCTGAAAGATACTATAAAACATCAAATTTCAAAAATCATCATTGAAAATTATGTGTTCACAGCATTCCCACATCTTGTACAACCAATACCGGGTGCTAAAAATGTTTTAAACTGGGCAATTTCTCACTGTTTAGGGCCTGAGGCTCTAATAAAGACCTTTTGAGCTCTAGATATTGCACTGAATGGTGTAGTAATGTCCGCAGTGACCTTGCCGGACAGTGAATCGTTAAGTTTCCCTGATGAATCGAGCGGTGAGCGCCAGTGGAACAGTGACAAATCTTTAAGAGAAGGAAAGGAAAACACAGAGAGCAAGAAATGACTGTGACCTCTCATTTTCTCCCTATTTTCTCTTTTTTGCCCGAGACATATTGATTTGGGACCTTGTTTCTTACATGCTATCTGTGTGTCTAAAGCCATTTGTCTTCATATTATAAGTGCACAGTTGACCTCGGACATTGATGAATTAGAGTTGCTCTTTTACAAAGCTTGCTGTAAAAAAAAGAGAAGAAAGAACCTCTTTTTAACAGCTTTATAGAAAACCTTTGTAAGTTTTAACAAGTCCAATAAAAATGTGTTCAGACTTTAAAAGTGAGTTACAGGGAATCAATGGGAAATTCTTATCTCATTTTTTTTTTTTTTGTCGTCATTCATGTCATAATTTTGGACTAAAAGGATGTGGTGACGTGTGTGTGTGTGTGTGTCTGTGTGTGTGGGTGCGTGCACGCTGATACATGTGGATTGGGGGTTGGGGGTATATGTCCACATAGGCGTGTGGATACGTGTGGGTGTGGGGAAGTGAAATCGGCCTTATCTTAAAGTCTGTATTTGTAATTACTGATAATGAATAAATTGATTCAGTGACTCAATGATAAAATATTAGGTGTAGTATGATTAGGGGTTAAGGTTATTATCATAACCAAAAATTGAAACAAAAGGAAACAAAAAGGAAAGCTACTGAAAAAGACTACAGGTAACACTTTAAAATAAGGTCACAGGAATGGTCATTAACTAATGTAGGTGTAAACATTAATGATGTACAAATATATTAATTAAGCATGAAAAATAGTTAGTAGTTAACAAATACATCAACTAATGTATCAGTTACATAATTATTTATACATTATCAAAACATAGGTTAAACATATGATTAGTTAACCATTAACAAATACATTAACTTTTTTTTTTAATTATTTTTTTAAATCCAAATATGAACTGGCATTAACTAATGTCGTTGCTAATGTGAATTAATGATGGACAAATACATTAACAAAGTAGTACAAATGAAATGTTCAATAGGTAGTAGTTAACAACTACATTATTTAATGCCAATTCATGTGATCTTATTGTGAAGTGTTGCTAAAAACTGAACTGTTATACTTTCTCAGCCAAACAGTTAAGTTTCTGCTTTCAGTCTCCCACCAGGGGGCAGCAAAGGGCTGTGTTTTATCCATAATGAAGTTGGTGTCTAATGGCAGCAATGACCTAGTTATTGCATTTATTTCTTAGTAAAAAAAAAATACATATATTCATTTAATATTTTCATGAACAAAAAATCATTGTTCATGAAAAACTCATGAATCTTGTGCTTAATCCTGTGTACATTATGCTTATGTTCCCACTCATACTGCATCTGGAATTTTTATCAGCAGATAAGCCAAAGCACCAGTGTTTTTCATGCTCCCTTCAGTTTTATGTTGGACCTTTCAATCATAAAGATAGCCAGTGCCAGCTTTTTCCCTCACTCCATCTACAAACCACCCCCATCCTGTCTGTTTGCAGTTACCCACAGCCCTATAAAATGATGGATTTTACTGAACCTACAGTATGTTCTGCTCTTTTCAAACCCACCCTCAAAATACAACAGTGAGCACACCTGGGTAAAGTTATTGCGTTCCTTACGGACCGATTCACACACTGAGCATACAGACTGTGTTGGACAGAATGTCTGTGAAATGAAACTTAAGATATTTAGTAGCTGGTTTTAAAAAAATGAATTTTGTTTGGTTATTACTTTTATTTTGTTATTTGTAATATTTATATGGCTACAATGATTATTAGCCTGACTACAAATTTGAGAAGTGTTCACACTGTTACCTCACAACAAGAAAGGTTCAAATCCCAGCCGGGGCCTTTCTGTGTGGAGTTCGCATGTTCTCCCCGTCTGTGGGGTTTTCTTTAGGTACTCTGGTTTCCTTCCAGAGTCCAAAGACAGGTTAGGTTAATTGGAGAGTCTAAATTGCCCGTAAGTATGAGTGTGAGAGTGAATGGTGTCTGGGCTCTGCGATGGATCGGTGACCTGTCCAGGTTGTATTCCTGCCTCTCACCCAGTGCATGCTGGGATAGGCTCCAGCACCGCCGCCGGTTAGATAATGGATGGATGGAAGCATTCACAAAAAAAATCACTTTTATTTTGTGAATTGAATGGTGGCAAAATGTGTAAGCCCATAAGATGACTGATTGTATCAGAACAGGATTATTTCACTCAGTCTCCACATGATCTCCACTAAATCATAGTCCCACCTGATTTAATGCCAGACCTCAGGCATATGTCCATTAGCACTCATCCGCTAACTCACAGTGGTATGAGCTACAGTTAGCTAGCAACCTAGAAATGTTTTTTAACCATGCATGGTGATGATTTTGATTTCACGTAAGTGGATGAGAACACTGCTTCAAAATATTTATGAACTATTACAGCAAAAAATAAAAATCTGACTAAATACTCAGAAATATTGTACCTACAGTAGCTAGCAAGACACGGGCTATATATACATAGGTAGCTTGCTCTATTAAGTAGCCATTAATACATCCATGTTGCTAAATACAGCTGGCTAGCTAAATGATTACTCTAGGTGAGTGCATGTGGATGTTGTTCGGTCTTTGCAACCCTACTTTGGGTAGCTATATGGTTTTGTTTGGTGACAATGGGGGGGGCGACATAGCTCAGGAGGTAAG
The DNA here is from genome assembly GCF_013347855.1 of Anguilla anguilla. NCBI lineage: Eukaryota > Metazoa > Chordata > Actinopteri > Anguilliformes > Anguillidae > Anguilla > Anguilla anguilla. Next base: position 13,194,719 of record NC_049211.1, on the reverse strand, counting down.
ACCGATTGTCTGGCAGTCGGAGGGTTGCCGGTTCAAACCCTGCCCTGGGCGTCTCGAAGTGTCCTTGAGCAAGACACCTAACCCCCAACTGCTCTGGCGAATGAGAGGCATCAATTGTAAAGCGCTTTGGATAAAAGCATTTACCATTTACAATGCTAAGTATTAAGTATTTAACTCCAAACTGTTATGGTGAACACAGGTTTTTTTTCCTTGCAGAATTTTAACAGTATAAAACAAAATGCAACAAATGACCATGACCTTCATCCCACATGAGCTTCTCACCACATCGCCCACAGTTCTTTGCAATATAAATTAAACAAGAAAAACAGGAAACCAGACTTAAATGGTCCTCACATAATATTTGTTTAAGTTTCTCCTTAAAACAGCATACAGCATACTGTATGCCTAATTTACTGTGAGTAGAAATAATGCTATGCTAATTTAGCAATTATCTAATTCAAATTGTGTTGATTGGCCAGATAAAGGCACTATGATAAAAAAATATGAACTTAGAATTAAATATTTAGATTTGACCCCAAAGTAGTCTTTGAAAAATCATTCACTTTTTGATGTCCACTTTCACATTATAAAAAGGGCTGCCACCCACTGAATTTTAGTGTGTTATGGACATTTCATAGCACAAAGTTTCTGGTATTATAAAACAAATATATTTATATTTTTGCAGTTATAGTTATTATTAGAAATGTCCAATTTTCTGTTAATCCTGATCCTAGTGCTAATCCTATTTCTAGACTTGAGTACTGGAAGGAAAACTTGTAAATGTAAATCCGTTCTGTGAAACTTTTCCTCTTTATGAAAGGATAGCGCAGTCAAAACTGAACATGACCATGTTGTGAAAAAGCACTATACGTGTTTCCAAATAACTTGTCTCACACAGGAGGATATACATCTTTACAGAGCATCCTCAGCCTGTAAAATGCATTTTCTGACACATAACAAAAAATGATACAAATAACACAGTACATGAGACAGAAAATAGAAACAAAAAAATTATGTACAACATGTTATAACTTTAGTCAACACGTTTATAGAAAAATGTGGATTAATATGCACAACTACCATGCATTAATCAGTATTTATTTAAAAAAAAATGCCCTACTGAATAGATGGACAAGAACAGGAAGGAATATATAACGGAAAAACTGATTCTCAAAGAAACAGTCAGCATATTCATAATATCCTGGGCTGCTTCTGCACAAAAGGTCAGAATGTCCCCTTTTGTGCTGTTTGTCCTTAGACTCAGTTCATGGAAGAGCTCAGCTGGAGAAGGAGGGCTTCTGGGGTATCCGGACCACATTGTACGTGTTAAGACCGGGTGCGTCGAAGCCAGGGGACACACCCTTCTTATCGAAGATGTAAAAATTGAAGAGCTGTCTGTCCTGGGCCTCCAGGGAAACGGAGACGGAGTTGACGGTTAAGACGCAGGGGTACTCCGTCTCAAACACTACCCTGAAGACCCGGTCCTCCAGGAAGTTGAGCTTTATGGTCCTGTACTGCTCCGGGATCAGGTTCTCGATGTGGGGCCCAAACTGTTGCATGGTCAGCACCCCGTCCGGCCCCGCCCGGATCTCGTAGAAGGTGATGTTGCTGTAGGTGAAGAACCCCACGTAGGGCGCGGCGCTGGGCGGGGCCGCCAGGACGCGGCGGGCCTCCCTGAAGGCGGTCTCCATGGCGGGGATGAGGTGGGCGTAGGCTTGGGCCACCACGTCCTGGTCCTGGGGCTTGGTGCCCGCCATCAGCAGCACCAGGCCCAGCTTCATGCGAGGCACCAGGGAGAAGGAGGCCGAGTAGCCATCCAGGTCGCCGTCCTTGCGCACCACCTCGTACCCCAGCTGCTCGTTGACCTCCCAGGGGGTGCCCGTGCGGTTGGCGAAGTAGCTCTTGTCGCAGCGGAAGAGGGGCGTCAGCATGACCTTGAGGGTGTCGGGCTCCAGCAGCTTGCGCCTGTGGGCCCCCAGCAGCATCATGGCCAGCTTGGCCATGTCGGCCGTGGTGGAGTACATCTGCCCCGAGGGCCGGTACCAGCCCAGGTCGTAGAGCGGCGCCGGCTGCCCGCTGGTGTACACGCCCACCGCCATCTGGCTCTGGATCCCGGGCGTGATGTCGAAGCCCGTGTCCTCCATCCCCAGCCGCTCCAGGATGTTGTCGGAGACCCAGCGCTGGTAGTCCAGTCCCAGCACCCTCTCTCCCAGCACATGCGCCATCAGGGAGAAGGCCAGGTTACTGTAGTGGCACCTGGAGGAGGAGCGCAGAGGAAGAGACGACCTTTCAGCTGTTAAGAGACACTGTCACAGAGGAGCTTCACAGGAAGGCAGGAGAGGGGAAGACTGGGAAAGGCCTTGTCTGAATCCACAAAGAAATAGCAGGAAAAAAAACTCTTCAGGGGGAATGAAAAAAATATGGAGTGGCGAGAAAAAACAGTGGTCAGAAAAAACTCCCTGGTGGGAAGAAATCTCAGCAGGAATACAGAGGGGGAGCCCACCCTCCACCAAGGGTGGTAAAATGGTGAAGGGACATGGGGAACCTGTCAAAGCAGATTCTAGCCCAGGATATTTAAACTACCTGATAAAATATACCGGTAAGATATGAATTACAGTGAATTGTAGAGGAAATAAAAAAAAAACGTTTTCAACATATAAAAATGCCAAGTTACTCACGTCTATGAGCCTTTAATTATAACTTGTATTTAATATGAATAAACAAGCTAAATCCCAGTCTGTTGCATTGCATAACCATGAATAAATGCATTGGGATTTTAGTGGTAGAGGAATGCATGTTGTGTATTTGGTATTATATTACTAATATTACTATTCTAATAGCTTGAGAAGACCAAGGGTTCAAGATAAATAAATAATTAATATTACGTGAAATGTAAAACATTTTCGCTGTGGACACAAGTATTCTAGCGTTATTACTCAGATATGTTTCCATATGCCATGTGTTTAATACAGTAATACATTTGATGTATAATAAGATCTCACTTGGTGCCTGGGTCAGCCACCAGGACGTCGTCTTGAAGGAGGTTGAGAGCTGCCTGTGTCTTTCCTTTCCAGAGTAGGTTAGTGGCCCTAAGCCTTCTGGGTAAACCTGCAGAAAGTACAGGAATAATTATTATTGTGCTATTCCACAGAACCACAGGAGGAATAAACACAACCTTTAACTGCAAGAGCTTGTGCTGACACTGGCCTGGGCTTTTTGTGAAATATAATGTAATTTAACTTATGTTCTCAACTTCAGCTTTGAAAAATAATTCATAAACACAGGTCAGCAAGTACATCTTTTAGTTTATTTTATTTTGGCTCAACCAACTGTGCTTGTGAATAGAAAAAAACGCTGAAAATCTATAGAAACAATTTGCACTTTGGAATATGAGAACAGATAGGTCAGTCCTATGAGAACAATCAAGTAGAAAAATATAGAAGATCTGCAGACCAGTATATAAAAATGCATGAAATCTGAGGAAGAGGATTCAGCAAAAATGCAGATTTATTATCAAGTACAAAATTGTCAAAATTCAAGGCAAATGGCCTTTTATATTTTTCTACTTATATAAACTACTTAAATATACTAAAAAGCTGACATTTTGAGTCAAAGGACAACTGCTGATTGAATTTTGGTTAATATCTGAAGATTTGAAAAAGATTTGGCCAGACATTGTTAAATATTATATTCTTATTAAAGCACTGCCAAGGTAGTAAAATTAACTTAAACAGACTAATCTATTTGTTTACTCTACTTTGAATTGTATACAGTAATAAATGGTTTAATTCGGAAGCCCTGTCAGCACATTTAAAAGTGTGCTTTTCTTTTAGGGCAGGATGTAAATTACTCAGTTCTTACAAAGCTATCTTTTCAAATGTCAAAGAGAGGATATCTGGGTTCCTCACTCTGTCGAAGTGGTGATATTTTTATCAGGCCAAAAATAACCTGCTGACTGATACTAAGAATTTTTCCAAAGCACTAAAGGCACTGTTTACAGACAAGGTGGCTTTTTATTGCAAGCTGTCAATGATGTGCGTAGGTTATCTAATGCTGTAATGGTTACCAGCCATGGCCTGGACTCAGTCAACAGTTTATCTAACTTTAAAGCCGCAATTAAATGTAAAATGTCAATATCTCATTCTTAATTTCACAATTACATGTAAAATGTCAATTTCTTGTTCTTAATTTCACAATTAAATGTAAAATGTTAATCTCTCTCTCTCTCTCTCTCTCTCTGTTTTAATCCACACACGGTCTCTAGGGATTAAGTGTGGCTAAACACTGTCGACCTACAGAGTGCTGATTACACCTCCATTTTGTAGCAAACTACTAACTGCCGATGTACAGATATGCAGTCCTTTGTTCAGTAAAGATAAAAACGTCCGGCAAAGATTGCAATTGAGTAATTTGAAAGTAATAAAGTTCATGCTAATTATTTTTCTCTATTCCTGTGCTGCAGTAAAATTGAATGTTGTCTGTAATGCTTAAGTTAATAACCTTTCCTAAGGCCCTGGTTAGTGTCCTCTTCGCTCACGTTTCCGATTTAGAGGCAGCTTTTATCTGTCACTCCACATGTCTTGCTTTTTACAAATTGGAACTGTATTATGACTGTAATTATGCTTATGAGCGTGATCATAATTAAAATTATTTTTCCATTTAGGAGTCAATGATGGTTTCACTGTCAAAGTTGGTTGTTTGGAGCATCGATTCACGAGCGGATCAAATGAGATGAAAATCAGAATGGCCCCTTAATGTGCCACAGAAAATGTCAAGCTTCTCAAATTCAATTCTGTGTGACAAAAAAAAAAGAAGGTTTTTTTAGGTGCATATTTATGAAGTTTGGCTGTGAGGTGATAAGCAGAACTTGTCGGGGTGTTGTGGGGTGTTAGTGACTAGTAGGGGGGGGGGATGCATCCAGGGCCCTGGGCCTCCCTGGCTTACCGGACAGTTGGCTGGCCATCCTCCGCAGGGTGACGGAAGAGGAGCGGATGGGCACCTCCCCGCTGTCCAGGAAGATCAGGCCGTCGGTCACGTGCTTGAGCTCCGAGTCCCGGAGCCTCCCCAGGGGGTTCTTTATGGTGAAGTTGTCCACGTACTTCTCCAGCGGGTCGTCCAGGGACCCCACCTTCCCTTCCTCCCACAGCTTGTACAGCATCAGCGTGGGGAAGAGCTTAGAGACGCTGGCAATCCTGCGGAGAAGTACCCGGGTAGAGGGCATCTTGGGGTGCACTCATCACAGCTAACAGCAGTCTACCTGACAGGTATCGTTGCACATGTATTATTTAAGTGTAACTGATAATAGTATAATTAATCCCTTTGTTAATGAATCCAAGGGAATGATGCTTCCTGTTGTCTTGACGTGCACAAGAACTGTGTGGGATGGTCACCAAAAGCAGTTTTCTTAACACGCTCGTTTTTGTCCACTAGCAAGCTTGTTAAAATGCATTTCAGAGCTGCGGATGCTTCAGCTGTGCTTCCTGCTCATAGAGTGACTGATAAGCGCTAAGAGATTTTACATGCCCCAAAGACTTCTTCTGTCTGCTGCCTGAAATTTTGGTATGCCTGTCGAAAGCTAGAGACGACCAGCTTCCCTGTTCCTCGCAGGTTGTCCCTGCCAGTTTTTCGGACTGTGTCATCCAGGTGTACTACCCAGCCTGACCAGACTGCCCCTCACCTGTATATTGTGTACTCGTTAGGCGGGCCTGAGCGGGGGTCACTCCTGTTCCGTTTGCCGAAGTTTCCGGTCCACAGCACCGAGTCGTTGTAGATAACGATGGCGGACAAAGCAGGGAGGCTGGTTTCGTGCACACTGGATCGCAGGAGGACATCCACCTGGGCATCGAGGATGATCAGGTGACTCACATTTAGACCACAGGCACTTTCGAGGTGTCTACAGAAGATGTTTGGTGGAGAATCTGAATGTGGTTTAAGTTAAAGCTTGAGCAGGGAGAAGAGTCAGCTGATGATTGCCTTTATTTCTTTGCGCAGACTTTCTTCATATCTATTGCATTATAATATTTAAATTGGCTTTTGTCTTTATTTCCCATTTTGCAACAAAAAATGTGCAAATGATGAATTGTTCATTCCACATGTACATATGTACCAGTGGCAGCTGGTGTGCTGAAAATAGAAAGGGCAGAAAACTACCCTTTAAACTGATCATTGGTCTCAACCTGTTGTCATTAATTTTCCTCGATTAACAAGTGTGCCGACGATGTATACAACTGGCAGGTAAAAGCACAGCTTCTTTCTTTGCATCACATTGGGTGATGGATAAATTAAATTTATAAAAATTGCTACTTAACAAAAAGGATAGGCTAGATACACTACTCTGTTAACTAGTCTACCATGTTAGATTTCAGCACAACCTGCAATAAAGGCTAACAAAATGTGCTTCAAGTTTGTTCAAATTACAAAAGCTGCACCTTGCAGATCTTTCTCATGAATATTCCCCAAGTGTGAGTGAAGAGAACGAAGAGTACATGCATACATTATTTTAAATAACGTTGATAAAATGTACAGAATTTTGTGTTACAAATAAAAAATATATTTTATTACTCGCCTAATAGCCTAATTGAGGAGAGCTGGCTATATCTGATGTTACAGAGTATTTTGTTCATTAATTGCTGTATTTTTAATCAATGTAAATGACGCAAAAACAGGTCAAGACCAACATTTAGTACAAAAAGAATCAATTTTCCACTGATATGCACTGTATGAATGTTGTATGTATGTAGAGGATTTTTTTATTCTGGAGGTACTGTGAAAAAGACTATGTTTGATAGAATCACTATGGAATCTGTGTCTCATGATTGCAACACAGCAAAGTTGAACTGACAGTGGACATTTAACTCTTGATTTTACGCAAGCAATTTTGCTGGAAGATCAGGGTATATTGTAGTCATATCAACTGCATTCATTCACAAAAGTCATATTTAACAAATGGAATGTAATACGAGCTGAGACATGAGAATACTTGAAAAGTGAAAGGGAAAAGTGTTTGCTTCTGTTTTAGGAATTCAGGAAACAGCTTACCTTCTCTAATGCTGCTCTCAGGTGATGGATGGGGTGCTCCAGGGGTGTGGGTTCAGGGAAATGGGGGCACATCTTTTCGGTGTTGGAATCTTTATCCACATTTTCATCTGCAGAAGATCAAACAGAGCAAGACCCAAGTTATACTTCATTGCACTTTGCCTTTAATGTTTGGCAAAAAACTTTGAGGTGGGATTGATGTTCAGTGGCTCAGCACACCAAAGCCTAAACCCCCACAAGACCAAGGGGAAGGGAACAGTGGTAAGGAAAAACTTCCTGGATGGCATGTAGTAAGAAAACATGGGAGTAAACAGATTCAATATGGGGAACCCAATATCCGCTGGGTCTGTAATATCAGTAATACCTCAGATGACCCTGGTGTGTCTGGACACTCCCACCATCCATTCCACCTGTAAGGACTGCCGTGCTGCCATTTTTCTTTCCTTGCCTTGCCAATGCAACTGTGTTGAGCCTCCCCCTCCCCCCATTACTGGGAGTAATCAGGCTTTACGGAGGCCAGGGATGGGAAGGCCGCTGTCTTGGGCTTTGCATAATCTCCAGCAGTTACTTACAAACGATCAACCGAACGTAAGGAGCTCAAACAGCTGAGCATCCAAAAGTAGTTCCTGCTGTTAAGCTCGCCTGTATAAATATCGCCTCCACAGGGAGAAATGTCTCTGTTTCCGGGGCCAGCGCAAGGCATAAGCGGGAGAGACGGTCGCGTAGAGCGCCAGCTGTATGGGGCTGCACCATCCGTCTGGGTGGAGGGTGCCAAACGAAGGGGGAAAAATGGATATGGTCGGAAAAATCCCCCTGTTCTGCGATCGCAACACAGAAATCCCACTCCCCCACCCCCCCACCCCACGGTCCATAATTGCTACCTACCCCATCTTCCCTGACCAACGATCTTGCCTACTGCAGCACAAAGGCTGTAGATGACCCTGCAGTCACTGCGCAAGTTTTAAATGTTAAAAGTGCTGAACATGGTATACCACAGGGCTATATGACACCAGGAGATCCTCAAGCTGGTGTCTCCTTTGGCCTTCAGGGCATCCCAGGAAATACCTGGCAGACCCACAAAGCCCCAGGCTGGCTGGACATCACCTGTACACGGTTAAGAAGAGCTCCGCCCACAAGCACTAGAGCTAAAGCATTAAAGGAGCTTTGGGGCTGATCAGAGTCTGAGGTAATTGCTCTGAGATCATGATCCTGCTGGGTCTCCCACAGACACGCAAACTTGCTCTTAGCAGGAGGAAGGGGCGGGCCAGCGCTGGTGTGGGCGTGGCCACCTACCTGGCTGTAGCTTGGGTATCTGGTACTGCCACAGGAAGCAGCCCGTCATGACGAGGGAGAGAAGCAGGAAGAAGACCAAGCCCAGCTGGGTCCACTTCACCTTCATCTGCCCCGGCTTGGTTAGGCCAGCCACCACGGCTGGGACAGGCTGGGAGACACAGAGAAAAAGACTCTAGCAAGGAGTCCTTTCTTCTTCTTCTTATTCTTATTCTTCTTCTTCAAGCTTTGTTTGCTCATGCTGAAGCAATGGACCCCACTATTGAAAATAGCCTTTTCCCACCACATTTTAGCTTTTTTATGTGCAGGGGGTTGGGAGGAACAAATAGTTTGATGGCAGCCATTAGAGGTACTGCGGTTGTAGCAGAGGGATGTGGACCAAAACTCAGCACTTAAATCAGTGGCACACATTTATTCAATTTCGGCCAACTTCTTTTTAAAACATTCAATTACGATCACACATTACTGCCTCTTTCAGCACAGTGTGGGCCAATATAAAAAATAATGGCTTTATAACCCCCCCAACGTTTCCTGTTGTCAATGTTTATTCAGTTAAACTCTCTGCTACAGAAGAAACCTTAACTATAGCTATTGTTTATAAAGTGCAGACAATGGCATGTGCACTACTCAAAGAAGAAAAGAACAAATAATCTGTGTAAAATAAGTGGATGGAATTGCACTTTAACCACCCTGCTCTGCTACTTGCAAGTGGAGCGTGCATAATGTATGATCCAATCCGCATTTCACATTTTCAAATAATACAACTTCTTTAGGCACTGTATTATTAATACAGATTTCAAGAGGTTGCAGTTTTGTTTTAAACTGTAAATGGTTTTAATTAAATTTTTCTTTCACACACACACACACAAACACACACACACACACAATTGCATTTCCTTTCATTCTTAAAGTGAAAATAACATTCTATACTAAACTGAGAAAATGTCTTAAAGCTGTCTGTAAGTCAGTCATATGGTCTAGCATGTGCAGGTCACTCAAATTATAAAAAGCAACGGCAGTGTAATGTAATTTTGAATGAAAATGACATTACTTGTGACAAGAGTGGAACTAAACATGTTTTGAGAATTGGAAAGACAGCACCCAACGTATCTTAATTCATTAATTCATAACTGAAACTGACTTACCACAGAAAGTATGCAGTTTTTTTCCTTTTTATGAGAGGAGTTATCACAGAACCCACATAATCACATTAAAATCCAAATGTCCAAAGCTGTTGCAGTGTGTCCGAAGGTTGAAGGCCGTCCATCAGTGGTCAACATGGCACAGGCATAGCTAACGATCCCCAATCATCCTCCCTCACCAGCGGTGAAATCCTAACTATGACCCCTGCTCCCTCCTTAGCTGACTACTCAGTTTCCTCTTCTTTCACTGGCTGCCCTCACATCATAATCCTCAGCTTTACACCACTAAAGCCCCATAGAGAAGGGGGAGTCCTAATCTCCGATTTCAGCCAATCGAATCGCGTCGCTTTCTGAAGGCTCGGGCCTGCCCCTCGCCTGACGCGCCCAATTTAGCAGGGTGTCTTTCCTCCAGGATGTCCCCCTGGAACGGGGCGGGGGGGGGAGGGGGGGGAGGTGGCAGTTCCCTGTAGGGTCTCCCCAGGAGTACCCTGCCTTCCCCCCCTCCCGTTGCATTTCAGGATGCTGTTTCGCACGGGGAGGAGTCGTACTGTAACCTTCGCATTATTGATCATGTCGTACAGGCGGCCGTTGATCACGGAATGCTGGCTTAGTTAAAATGACTGATCTTTTTATGGGTCAGGGACACAGTTTTCTGGTCCTTCCTTGTGGGCTCAAACTTTTTTATTTCCTCTACATAAATGTATATTGTGAATATATTGTATATTATAGGGGTATCATTTTTACGGTCTGAAAGCATATCAGCATGTAAATGCAGGATATGCTTTTTAGTTTACAAAATTGCTAGGCTGCTTGCTCAAAATTAAAGACAAACAACACTGTGGTGAGGATAATATCAAACAGAATAGAATATATGTTAGAGCCAGAGGAATCTCTAAATACCAATGCAACTACATGCTAATTATATTGTAATTACATGGCTATAGTTTCCATTTTGTTTATTATGCAAGTATCTCAGTTATACAGCTGGATGTTTTAAGAAATTAAGAAATTCAGGTTAAGTACCCTTGCTGAAGAGTACTCGAAGCCAAGGTATCTAATCCCTATTCTGAAACACCGCAGCAAGCCTTCGGTAATTGGAATCGACAAGTGTGTACTTTCACAGAACATAGTCGATTTTCCTTGTCCTGGGTGGCCATGGCACGGTAAGCGATTCCATCATTACAGTAAGGCCCAAAAGCAGGGAGGAAATGAGGCCAGACGTGAGTGCGACCCCAGGACTGTGTGTTCCGCGTCTGGGTTAATTAGCGTGCCGTGACCTTTGCGGGTGGGGACTGGGCTTTAAGCCGGAATTACCGACAGGAACGAAAAGCGGCCGGAGACCTCAGGTGATAATTTTACGCCTGTTCTATAAATAAACAGCAGAGTAATCACAGGAAGAGGGAGACACCATTCGGTCTGGACATGGCGGGGTAAAAAAGGAAATAGTATTTTAAGCAGGAATTATATTTGAATGGGGCTAAAACTGGAATTAGTGTCCAGAGTTAAACGCAGCCATTGCTTCCGGTCAAAATTGCTTCCACGTTTGCTCAGTAAACAGGGTGTGGAGTACTGGAGGTCCTTGGCAAAATTTAGTTTAGAGGCCTTTTGAGTTATACCTTATGCGAGGTGGGGGGGGGGGGGGGGGGGGGGGCTTGTTGGCAATTGCAACTGTGGACTCGGGGTGGGGGCTGTAGGGGTTGCAAGGCAATCGCCTATGTTGTCTATGCCTAGAACTGGCTCTGTCTGTGAATGAAAACTAGTTGTTTGCAGAAAGGAGGAGACATTGGCTCAATCTGAGCTTTAAATGGCTTTAAACAAGAGTGTTTTATACTGTGTCTAGCACAGGCTCTGGTTATGAAAAATCTGATGATACAGGACAATCATTTATTGTGTCAAACAAATAAAACAATTGTTTAATGATTTTAATAAAATGTAATAAGAATAAAAATTAATGTCAACTTCAGGACAACTTTCTGGAAGTCAATAATGACCATTTTCTGCGACACAAGGTTGAACTCCTTGGAAAGCAGAATTGCATACTGTACATTGCATAGAGCTGGTCTGTTTTTGACCCATTTACTTATGTCTTTCCATACTTCTGCACAGTACATTTTGGTGTTGAGATAATGAAGCCGTATGTCCGCCTGTCTGGTTTGTTTTTCTTTACCTGTTGCTCAACGCTGTCTGTAGACGTCTCTCTCAACACTTTGCTCCCACCTTTCCCCATCGCAGCGGTTTAAAAGAATACGAGTGGAAGACCTAGAAAGAGACAAACAGCAGGACACATTTTTCACTTTATATGCCATTATATTTTTGGCATGTTTTCCCTCTCTGCAGGGGCATGACAGCTGGAGTATGAGCGCTCATCCACACCCAGACTGTTCAACAGCCTGCAGGCTACAGTCCAACTGGACAGCTAGTGCTCTCGGGACAAGAGACATAAAGTGAGTGCTTCCCAGGTTGTTTTCAGGTGCTAGATTTTCACTTAATATCACATTAACATAATAGTGTACACTTCCTGCTTTCAAAGTAAGTCTTCATGATCCCCAGGCAATAATGACTCACTATTTCTCACTAATTTGAGCCAATCATATTGGTTTGCTGTGGAGAGCAATTTTTTTATTTGCCTATATAGTACAATAGCTCTGCCCATCAGAGGGTATTAATGAAGCCTAATCCTTCCATAATGACTTTAAATCAAAGAAAAGTAATCTGTGGTTTATACTGTATTTAACATGCTTCAACATGCTTATGAAAATGTCTTTGTGTGCATGACCAGGGCCTGCATTTTTCTCTCTCTCCCTCTCTCTCTCTCTGTCTTTCTCTTGCTCTCTCTATCTTTCCCTCTCTCTCTTTGTCTCTCTCTCTCTACCTCTCTCTCTCTCTCTCTGTCTCTCTCTCTCTCAAATTCCCACATGCTTTATTTCTATCACATGAAAACGTGTGTGCTAACCCAGTAAATACAAACTATAACATGAGCAGAGTAAAGCAGGGGAACTGAGTAAACTGTGACTGCAAAGGCAAACAGATGTGTGTAAATCTCCAGACTTATCGCACTGTGCTGACATTTGTATAATGCACAAACTCAAACATACCTCTTTCTTGTTTACAGTACCTGAAAGCAGCATTGTAATGACGTGTTTATAATTCTAGAAGCCCTGGATGACAAAGAAATAAATGTGTGAAGTTTTTTGCAGTAGGGCATTTCAAATTAGGATGGGAATTAATTTTCACAGCATTTCTTTTCCTTTCTTTTAAAAAAATCTGAGCCTGAAGCAGTTATTTTATTTCACACTCTTGCTTGAATCAAGGATAAATGTTCATGCCACTGATGCATTAGCACTGTTAACCTTGCACAAGCGTGCAAGCTGATTTTATACTCACAAATCCCTGTCTGTCTATCCTCAAAGCTCCTTCTGTAAGATTTTTGTAAGCGTTCGTGAAACAGATCATTATATTAATGCACAGAAGAGCAAGTTAAAAATTTGCAACTGACTTTATTGTGTATTCAGAAAGCACAAATAAACTCTGAGGTTCCAAATTAAACTGTTTATGAATGATATGTCAACATTGTTAACCTGCATGGTAGCAAAATTTTCTAGAAATGTTTATCAATCCACAACTATAAGAATAAGGAGATCAGAGTTTTTGCATCCCCTGAATATTAAATATCAATCTGGTCCCATCTATTGATGTTACAATGCTCATATGTGAACCTATCAAAGTGATGGAGGGTGGGGGGATAATACTAGGAAAACAACCTTGACTTATGCCCTTTGTGAAAGGTTGATGATTTTATGACATCAAGGCTAACAGATCAAGGCTGGAATAATGTGATACCCATCTTATTCCAATAGGCTATAACTGACAAATCTTGTCAGTTGTGAAACTAAGCTGAAAGGCAGTTTTTTTAATCAATAGTATTGATGTACTGGAGAACAAGTCAGACCAGAAATAAGCTGAACTAACTTATCATGCTCACAACACATCCTCAAAGGAAAGAGGGTTCGTATGGTGCTGTCAGATCTAGATCAGTACTGAATTAACACGTGCCTTAGACTGTAACAGTGTTCTGCACACTGTTGCTGCATCACTATGCGCAGTGCATGTGCATCATACGTCATAATGACGTGCTGTGCCAAAAACACATTTCCTAATACTGCTGATTTAGCACTGGCAGCGTGTCAGGGTAGGAGCGTCAGTCCCTGCGGTCAGGAGGCCATCGTGTATGTCCCAGCTGCGGTAAACGCACGCCGTGCGTTCCTCCATTGTCTCTGTCTCTCGCTCCTCGCCGCGCGGCCCCGCCTTCTCTCCCCCCCGTCACGTTCCAGCGCCGTGCGTCAGGCCCGGCGGGCGGAGCTTCCGCTGTCCCGCGAGGGAGGTTTGCTTTTCCCCAGCGACCGTCCGCGCGCAGCGGGGCCGTGCGTCACAGCCGCCTGCGGCCCGGGGCCGTAGCGGCCGTAAACCTCTCACACGGCCTGTTATATACTGCGCCCGCGTTATCTCTTTTATGAGGTCAGCAGCGGACTGTTAATCTGTGAGTGACAGGCAACAACAGTGCACGGTTTCAACCTGAAATTGGGACCGTTTAAATATAAATATGAACCGCTACGCAGCTTAATGTCTGCTGGCCAGTCTGAACTTAATGGTCTTAACTTGGGTCTGTTTATCTAAAAGAGCTTGTTTCAGATAGAACTGTCTGGAGTACATCAGTTGGTTAAAAGGTACTTTACCCCCCCCACACCCAAATTAATTAAGCCCATACTGATGATACAAATTGAAGCATAAAGAATGCAGGCTGAGAAGTTATTATGCATTTCTCTGTCTAATTTCATGTTTTACCTCCTGTGATGGACCTGATTTCTGTGGCATTTCAGCGTGGTGAATGTCAACAGCATTCAAACAAACAAAAATAGAACAGCCAGAGAGGTAAAGTCAAAGCAAATCTTACTCTTTTTCAGTGTTATAAAATGACTATGTGTTGGTTTGATGACTAAGTCATGCTTGGCTGGCTTTTAACTTTCTTTCACCTGTCTTATTTTTATGAGCATTTATTTTCCCTTATATTGGCATCAGTGAAGGATAGAAGCAATCTCTTCCACATAATCACTGTGCATTCATAAAGAAGATAATCCTGCAAGAACAGACACTGCCATACACATCCATGGACATGCACATTAAAATAAGACTGCACTTACACCCTATGGGAAGAAACCTTGATAAACCATTTCATTAATTAAATGCTGCTCCTGATGGAGATTAAACACTGCTGTCATCACTCATATACACTTGAAAGCTTGCTTGAATTTTTAATTATTGTTTGGACTGTTCATTTTAACATAGACGCTGAAAAGGTATCTCCCTCTTTTAATATGCACTTGTAAGTCGCTTTGGATAAAAACGTCTGCCAAATAAATGTAATGTAATGTATTTATTTGGCAATATATAAATGCATTATTTTAAAGGCCAATTAATACTTGCTTAGAAACAAGTTTATTCTTGTTGAGCAATTCAATTTGGTAACAAACAGTGTGCATGTGACCTTTTGGCAGTAAGAAAGTAGTAACTGATTGCAAATTTAGAGTGCCATATATATTTTTTAAAATCATTTTTAAGTAGAACATGCAGTACAATTTGATATATGCCTGACAACTGTTTTGACAAAAAAAATGTCACACAGGTTGGCTTTTTTTATTAAATTCTATCTGCCTGTGTTCTGGGCTGGGATTCTGATAATCCGTTATATTAAGAAGAGAATGATTGGACAGCAGCCAGATCGCAGGAAACTGTAACATCTCTCCCCATGGCTGAACTTCAAAGTAAAAAGTTGCAACGTGATTTTTTACAGAATAGATATCTTTCTTTGTGGTATTTGTGAAAAAGTACAAGATTTTGTGCAGAAGTGCAGTGTCAGATCTACATACTGATTGCTATCATTTTAAACCATTGAACACATCTTTGGAAAACCTATTCTAGATAAGATAGATGGCAAAAGATTTAAAATTCATAAATTTAGCTTGTATTGTTTGGATGTTAAAAGCAAACTGGTTGACAAACATACCTGCATTATTTTATGACACATGGCACACATAGTTCTGTAGAAACTATGAAAACTATGAAGATGAGCAAAACACATCTATTTGGTAAGCAAAACACCAAATACTGTAGATATGCTAATGGTAAGATAATTCTTATTGTATTTAAAATATTTGAAAATGCTCTCACCTCTTGCCATTTTCGATCTAACCAAGTGTAATTACTGGCGTAATGTCAACCAGCACATCAGCAGCAAAAACTGTTTCTGCAACGTCAACAGCGAGATTAGATGAATAAGCCGTCTGGTCAATTTGACTGCTGCAGTGACGCACATTAGCATCCTCAACTCTGCTGTGTTCTACAGAACCCCCCAGTCACTTTCCCCCCCACACTTACCAAAAAGCCCGAACCGCAGGGTGTAAAAAGCCTCTCCCTGATAGATGCCTGGTCCTCTCTGCCCCCTCGATGAAGATATGGAGGTACGCTGTCGCTGCCGTCCCCTGATGCTGTCGCACGATGCACTGCGATGCCCGACAGATGTTGACATCATGGAGGCGGTTAAACCTGGTTTGTATCAGAGCCCAGAGCCTGGATTATCTCCTGCTGTGCTTAGTGACAGCTGCCAGGGCCAGGGGATGCTGGGACCCAGAGATGGGCGTGTCCATGCCAACTGGACAAGCTCCCCTGCCTTGCAGTTTAATGCAAAGGGAACCTGCAGCAACACATCATTAGACAAATTAAGGAATTCTAAGTTTCCAGCTTCTCTGAAGAGTGAACATTGCATTTCGTTTTGTGGGATTTTTATCAAGAGTGACTTGCACAGATTATGTTTTACAAACAATCTATTTATATAGCTGTATATTTTACTGAAGCAATTCAGGTTATTGGTGCCCCAACTGGGAATCAAACTGGCAACCTTTGAGTTAGCCCAATTCCCCAACCATTATACCACACTGCTGTCTCATTGCACCTGCACTGTGTGTCCCCTGACTATGTCACCCCAACTCCTTACAAGTGAATCCTGTGGCTGCCATTATAGATGCCCCCTGCTCAACGTACACTGCATCATGTCACATGTGTAAGTGAACTTAGCAGCCTAGTCATATTGTCTTTCATCCATGATAATTCACTTTCCCTCCAACAAGTGTCCTCCAGTAACTTTATACTTTATATCTCTGTAAAAGATGTGATTAAGGACCCACATTAAGGTCTTGGCCTTGACTAGCCCCAGTGAAATCTATGCCTGAGCTTCAGGCCTATTCCAAATTATATCCTGTTTCCTGGCTCCAGGCCACATCTGCTGGAATGGCTTATGCAAATAAAGGAGACAAGAATGCACCTCGGAATCCCTCTTGACTCAGCACTACTGAGGAAGAAACCCATCAGCAATAATCACAAACTACAGGACCGGTGTAAAAAGCTAATGAGGGAGGGACGAAGTAGCTGCTACACCACAGACAGACACCTCTAAAGACCACAGGTAGACACCGGAGGGTCAGAGGGAAGTCAAAACGCAACCAGTTTAATGTACGAGATGAAATACACCTTCATATGTAGCCCCAGGAATTCATGAGGGGCATAGATCATGACTGGAAGCTACTCAAATACTGTTGGCTGGCAGATGCTATCCTAATTGATCAAATTGGTGATAAGGCTCAATAATCAAGAATGCACTAATACTGGTAATTCTAAATGGGGAAATTGACCCGTCATCCAAAAGTAAGAAATTGGATGCAATCCGCAAGTCTACACAAATGAAAAACAGATTTCAGGCTGCTGGGTGGTTCATTTGGCTAAGGTCTTCCTCCAGCTTCACCTTGTGAACTTAGCTGTAGTGTGCACGTGCCGGCTTGGGGTTTACATGTGAATGTGGCTGCAGCTGCAGCTGCAGATAGTTGGGCATTTCAGATTAGGATGGGAATTGACTCTGCTCAGCCCCAAGATGGGTGCCAAATTAATAAAGAATAAATAAAAAAAATAAAAGAGAGAAAGATTTAATAGAGAGTTGTATACAAGGAGAAAATACACACAAAAATTAGAGAATTAAAATTATTTCACTGATGCCAGTGGATTTAAAAACCAGACGAACTTGAGACCAGGAATGTTATTTAAGTGCTTGGAGATTTAAAATTATATAACATAATCCAACAGCAGTCAGCAAACAGAGGCCGATTCAGTTTATAACAGGACAGTGCTGGGATGGTAGGATTAACTATACATTGTCACACCCAGATAACACAACACTCTTGAATGATATTATTATGACATATTTCCATCAAGAATACAAATATTGCCAGCGCAATACTCACATCACTGTGAAACTAAGGCGATGTTATCATAAGCATGATTTCAGAAGCCTGCAATTCAGCATACTGGCCACTAGATGACCTCCTAGCTTTTTTCTTACAGCAACAAGCCCTGAGCATTCTCCCACACGAGTTTCTACTATAATGTAGCTATGGGTTCATTTCTTTGGCTTCTTTGGGAATACAACAGTCTGGTTTGATAAGCCATGTTTATATGTGTACATGTTAAAGTATAAACTGTTGTTTCCTCCCTCCACACAATGACTTGATGTGTAATTCAGGCAGGCTAAATTCAAAACTTTATTGAATCAGTGCTGTGTGGTTTTGCTGATGCCATTGTTTTGTTGATGCCTGCTGGGAACATGGTTGTAGTTTTTTTCCTGTTCTTAAAACCACTCAACTCACTTATGTCAGACCTGGCACTTGATAGCTGACAGATGATTATATTTTATTGTCCAAAACTTATCATGACTCAGATCACAGCTTGGTTTCACCCAGACATGAGGTGGAAAAAGGCATTCCAACCCAACCCCCTACAACTCCAAAGGGTATCCTTGAGCCCTCATACACTTCAATGTGGGTTCTCACTCATGTGAGTGAGGTCGTGTCCCATGTGTGTTTCTCACCATCGCTCAAGTCTGAAAATAAGTTCTTCAATAATTCTTCACGGCACCATGACGTTCTGGCCAAAAACCAATTACAGTCAGGAGTTAAGACAGATTTTTCGAAAGAAAACTGAAATAGCCATCAAAATGGAGGGTAGCCTATGTGGACTAATTACAGACACAATATGCAATTAACCACCTTTCATTCCACCAGATTAAAAGAACAATTAAATTAATTGTAGGCCCTAATGCAGATTTCAGCTGCAGTATGTATTTTTAATGCAAAGTATTAGAAAAATGAATGCTGTCAGATCTATCATAAATTATTTCTCCATGTAATAGGATACAGTTAAACTATAAAAGAAAAAAGAAAGTTTAATTAGGCATACCTGATGCTCGTCTAACAATGAGAGGAATTTATTATATCACTGTCCTTTTGTATTTGACATATTTCCCTTATTTGCCTTCTTTCTTGATAGCATAGTACTGCAAGATCTAAAATGCTCCCAAAACACCGCACTATGTCTGGTAGTGGGATCCTGTTTAAATGAAGTGCCTTGAAGCAGATATGTGGGTGATGATGTCATTATACAGTCTGCCTCATTACATCACTATGTGATAGAGGTGTGGATACAAGACCTAATGGTTTGGGAAAAATTACCTGGAGATGCATAATTGCAAGAGCTTGCACTTTAACTGTTGAAAGCACAAGGGTAGACATTGGAACACTGGGTCCATATGCAGCTTAACCGGCAGATTGCATGTTCCAGATCAACCAGCAGGGGTCACTATGAGACCCTGTCATCCCTGCTGACTGAAACACTGCTGTCCTTGGGTGACATGACAATCAGTTGTGCATTGCTTTGCCGGGCTGGTGACCGTAGTTAGCACTGCCACTGTGCAGAATCCATACTGAGTCATAGGGCCCATCCATGCACCAGAACATTGCCTTAGCATACACCAGACCATGGGGCCCATCCATGTACTAGGACAGTGCCTTAGGATACACCAGACCATGGGGCCCATCCATGTACTAGGACAGTGCCTTAGGATACACCAGACCATGGGGCCCATCCATGTACTAGGACAGCGCTTTAACAGATACCAGACTGTGGGGCCCATCCATGCACTAGAACAGTGCCTTAACAGATACCATATGGTGGGGCCCATCCATGTTCTAGAACAGTGCCATAACAGATACCAGACTGTGAGGCCCATCCATGCATCATGTTAAGGAACTAGAACAGTGTCTTAACGCAATGAGCCACCCAGCAGTCCCCAAATGTCAGTTCTGATGTTGTGTAGCAGTGGCCTTGAACACGGGGTGGCATAAATAACCCTGGCACCCCGTCCCAGGCCCTGAGTAAATAGAGAGGTCTCTTTTGTTTTCCGTGGGGGCACTTTCAGCGATTGCTTGTCCCGCCCCTCCGTTTCCACCCCCCTCTGACCCCCTGACCTCTTTTCATTCCACCCCACAGAGGGGCATCTGGCCACTATGGGGGCTGCTGCTCAGGCCCGGCAAAGCGCACTGACCGATTTAGGTCAGGGCATTGTTAGCGACCGCGGCAACCCGCCTCACGAAAAGCAGACAAACGGAGAGAAAGGCACGCTCTGCGGCTCTGCGTTTGTGGGGGTCAATCACGCACGGCTCGCCGTCTGAGAAGCAGCGGGGCTCTAATTTATGCACGCCATTTCCGTGCGCGTTTTCCTCCCCGTAATGATTTTCCAGCAAATGAGCCTTTTATTTTCTCCTGCGCTCTTATTCTGTCACTTTTGTCTCTGTCGTGAGGCCCTGCTACTGCACTGTCTACACTGCAGTTGAATTCATTCATTATTTTTTTCCCATATTCATTAATGAATTCAAGTGCAGGGTAGACAGTTGGCCAAACACTGTTCTTCCATATGTAAAAAAAGAATTCAATAATAAATGATAAACTGTTAAAATATATCAATTAAAATATATATACTGTTAACAATGTCCCTTTTAAATATTTTCTTTTGGTTTGATGATGACATTCTTGCCATTAAAAACTGTAATGTGGTAAAATTGTAGAGCATGATAGGTGTTCATGAAGTCATAAGAAAATGGTAGCTGTTGGAAAATAATGGTAGCATAACTCAGGTTTATGAGTTTAATTATTTAAATATGTGTACTTTAAATTATTAATGATTTCAGTGAAACAGAGGTTCATTTCAAAATGCATGACTGTTATGAGTTAAATACTACCACAATGAGGCGTTCCTTCTGCTAAAAAAAACTAATGCATTATGCAGCCTCATCACAAGGGGGCATACGTTCCTCTATATTTATAAGTTTACCTGCTTTTTATATTTAGAGACCACTGAGATCTTGTCTCCATTTTGAGTGTTTCATAACACTCACACCCTCAGAGACAGCTGGGGTACCCTTTTCTGCGCCCTGAGAGCTCAAAACTGTCACTCACTGTGCGCTTAATCCCTGCGGCAATGACACCCACTGATCCAGTGAGGGGCACACACATGCATGCACACACACACGCACGCACACACACACACACACACCATGTTTGCATTCTATTCTTTTATACACATTTCTTACATGTTACTTTGCTAAATGACAGAAGCACCGTAATACACACGTATTGTCACGTCTACACCTATCCTTCAATGCAAACTACATGGTTATTGTCAATATGTTATGCATATATGTATTTAGAATTTGTAGAATTTGTAACTATGGTTATACCATAGTCAACTTGCGCTGGGGCTAATTTGCACTGGAGCCTGTCAGGGAATGTTGTTAATATTCATGGTAAAGTTTTCTGAGGACTGATTAGGAAAATTAAGAGAATAGAGTTGGCACAGGTAAGGTATGAATGGATTTGATTACTTGTGATTGCTTTCAGTTCAAAACATTGTTTCTGTGTCTATACAACATTAAGACATTCTATTTTGTAAACTGTGCTAAACGTGGACATATGTGTATGAGACAGAATATGATTCAGTGCCATTTGTAGTTTATGCATTACTGTACATGCCATTTTGTCTTATTTAAATTCTTTGGCAGTACTTCTACCCGGAGGATCATTTATATGTTTTCACAACTCCATTAGAAGCACTGTGCTGGGAGCATTGCATTTAAATCCATCTCTCTCTTGTTCCCAGATCAAACACACCTCAGTCAGCAGAAAAAGTGAGTTTACTCACTTGAATGCTCCTGTGCTGTTAGAGGAAAGATTTATGAGGGCTCATGCCCCTGGAGCTTACAGCTCTGCCGTCTGCAGTAATGTCCTCTCCGTCTGAGACATCCATCCTTCCATCCCTCCATCATCCATCCCTTCATCACAGGCCTCAGCGTATCCTAGGTGACAGAGAGGTAGGTACTGCATCCGCAAAACAGCCCACACAGTTATCAACCTGTAAGGACAACAAGACAGGACTTAATGAACACAGGAACTTTTAATGCACAGGTAAGTTTGTACTTTTTCAACAGGCTAATATGTACCTCTCTCTGAAGTGCTTGTACACTGTTGAATTGGATAAATTTCTGATCTTTTCATATGTCTTAGAGCTAAAACATTTCCGTTAAAATAAAAACAGCCAACTGCACTCTTAAATTCTTGAATTATTTTTTTTTTCTGAAGAAAATGTGGGTTTGTGTGTTGTTTTCATATTATTTGAATATAAATGAAGCGGTGTAGCTGTACAATAGTAGCTGCTGGTGTTGTTATGAGAACTCTCCACTTTAATGACCAGCCCGTTTAACTGAAATCAATCGGCAGCTTGTGGCTACCTCGTCCCACCCCTAGTTCCTAAATTCTGCTTGACACGGGCTAATCTAACAGAAATCATTCATTCTCAAGAGCACAGCGTTCGCATTGCAAGAGAAATGGGAAAAATCTGAGAGTATAATTTTCACTTAATTATTTTTCTTTAGTCAGTGGTGGTAGTGGTGGTGGGTAGTTTTCATTGGCTTGCGACTTTGAGTTGCCATTTTCTCCATTTGCCAAAATCTTGATGGAAAGGCAGTACTCTGGCTGAAAGTGATTTCTGGCTGAAGGATTCATGAGAATATATACACTATAGTGGTGCCTGTGTATTAAGATCTCTTTGTATCATCCAAAAACAAAAGTGGTTCTATATCAAATCAAATCAAATCAAATCAAATCAAAATCTGGAACTAACTCTTTTGCTTGTGAAGCAAACTTAAGAACAAAAATAAATTTATTTCAGGCCTGAATGCAGCATGAGTATGAGTTACGACCATCTTTAAGGTACAAATATTTAGCATCTTTAAGGTACAAATATTTAGCATTTTTAAGGTACAAATCTTTAGCATCTTTAAGGTACAAATATTTAGCATTTTTAAGGTACAAATCTTTAGAATCTTTAAGGTACAAATATTTAGCATCTTTAAGGTACAAATCTTTAGCATCTTTAAGGTACAAATACATACAACTGAAAGTAATGAAATAAACCAACTAAATATAAATAAGACATGTCATTGAAAACCAGTGGCGCTGGGAATATTTGTACACATTTGTATGTGTGTGGTTGTGTGTGTGCGTGTGTGTGTGTGTGTGTATATGTGTGGTTGTGTGTGTGTGTGTGTGTGAGCATGTGTGTGGCTATGTGCAAAGAGCTATGGTGGTGTGTTCCAGTCATTGGCTATTTGAGTGATTGAAATATTCCTTTCACATGTGAACAAAGAAATATAATGCTGAGATACTATAATCAGCCTCCTTAGTCCATAATTATTCTTCTTCAGTGAGTCAGTCACAAATGACTGGAAAAGATATTCTTTTGTAAATTTTCTTTAAATGCTGTATTGCTTAATTCAGTGTTTTAACAGGTTAAATTACTCTCTTTGGTAAACTCATTAATTTTCACTTCAGCATATGAATCTATCTTTTTAGTCTGGGATAAGACAATTTTATACATATTAAAAGGAAAAAATACCACTCCTTTTTGGAAAAAGTTATTTGGAAGTTCTAAAATAATTTTTTGGTGAGCCTGGGGTGAGATGGCTACCCTGCATCATGCCAATGGGTGCTACTCATTGATGGTGAACAGTGATTGAGGTGAGTCAGATATTTCACCTTTAATGTTAATTTTGTATGTATCGTGAAGTCTTGTAAAGCCTTGTAAATGTATGCAAAGCCTTACACCCAGTCTTGAGCAACCAAGTGCCATTGATGGGCTGCCAGTTTGACTGGGCTAGGTTCGCACTTTCTTTTAAATTATATGTTCTGTTTTTGGATCTTAAAGCCTGCTCACTTTACCTTTGGCTCAGTATTCTTCTGAAATGAATTATAATGAGAAAAATATGTGGTTGGCTACAGTTAAGATCCAAATTTAGGCCTCCTTTTTAAATGTAAACCTTTTTTGACAGCAGCTTTTAATTAGCCACATTACAGCATAGCACTGCATACTTGAGAGAGGGCCTTATGTGTTTCTGTGAGTGGAAGATCATAAATAACATCAATTGGGTATTTGTGTTGAGAGATTGTTTGAAGTGTGGAGTGTCAATGAAAGTTAGAGCTCCAGCCAGTCTCCTCCTTGGTGTACATTAGAGAATTTGGCATGAGCCAGTAATGGATGTTCTATGCTATTGTCAAAGATATCATTCATCAATATATGCATGCATAGAATGTGATATTTCATGCATAGAATGTGATATTTCATGTCTCGTCTTCAAAACAGACATCGGCATCCACAGCAAACTTAACACTTTAAAGCAAAACTGCAAGGGAACTTTGTAGCTCTTTGCAGCCTACCATGCCAGGGGATTTGAACTTGTGACTGCTGAACTGTCAGAACACAGGCTCAGTTGACACTCTTGGGTATCTTTTGACATCCCCTCCCCCATCTTTAGCGCTTCTGCGGGAATTAATATTTCCTTTAATTATTACCCCAAACTCTCAACCCAAAAAAAGCATAGCGGTTAGGAAGCTGGGTAAAAATTCTTAACCCAATTGCTTCAGGAAAATTTCCAATGGATAATATGCATAAGAAAAAAAAAGTTGTAAGCCATGGTAGCATACTCTGGATACAGGCGTCTGCTAAGGAAAATAAATAAAATACGGAAACGTCGGCTGTGGTACGATCTATCATTTTCGCTCTGAGATCCCAGACGTGAGCGTTGGGCCTTGCCAAACGTCAACCGCACCGTGACGCCTGTCCGTCTGCTGCCGCACGCTGCTGCCAGGGAGGTCCCCGCACTCCCTAACCGGCCGTCTGGCTGCCCGAACCAGTGCCAGTCTGCCTCCGTGCCAGTGCTGTCTGTCATAAACGGGGATCACCAGTCGCCTCCGTGTGAGTGCTGTCATCACTGTGAATCACTGGTCACCCCTGCACAAGAGCTGCTGTCCTCTGAAGGTCCGGTCCACCTTCAACCTTCCATCAAACTGCAGTGCCTTTTGTCGTTAACAGCTGTGTTTTAGTTTAAGTCTGAAGGAAGATTGCACTTACTCACTACTGAGGTACATTTTCCGTGTGTATGTGTGTGACAAAGAGAGAGAAGGAGAGAGACAGACAGAGAGAGAGAGAGAGAGAGAGAGAGAGGTAGACAGAGAGAGAGAGAGAGAGAGAGAGGTAGACAGAGAGAGAGCGATAGAGATTGTGTGTGGGTATGTGTGTATGCGTGTGTGCGTGATAAACTTCTCCAGAAGGACTGGCTATTTGTGCATATGTTTCTGCTTTGCTCTGCTCTAATGAGTGACTTCAGGGCATACCAAAGCCTCCCAGGTTCCCTCCCAGCCTCCCATAGGCCCATAGACCCAGGGATCTGGAAGCGTACCATGGTCCCCCATTACATGCCAAAACAAGCATCGCCTGTCTGCGAACGTTTTTCTGCCTTCCGAACAGTCACTGTTCCTGCATAAATCTCTCAGGGAAGGCCTGGTGGTGGCGCTGTGGCCTAACCACTGAAGAGCTGTTATTTCCATGGGGGAAATTACAACTCTTGATTTTTACAATACTTAGTAAAAATTTCAACATTTAGATTTTTGATTCATGCGCATCTTTACAAGTTTGATGGTATTGGAATAATTACATGGTGTAAGAACTGAAAACAGTGATGTTTGCCTCAGTTCTTTATTTGGATCAAAGAACACTAAATAGCTATTAATTGTTACGCACCGCTTTCCTGGAAATGACAACAAACCCTTCATTTACTTTGCTCAGACCCTACTCATGGTAACACACTTTGCACATTACCCATATATTCAGCCAGACTGGATGAGCATTCGATTCCTCAGCTGTGAGCACTGTAGCAGTTTGCGATTCAAACCTGCAGCCACCTATAAGCCCTGATTGTTAACCACAATGCCAGGATTCTGTGACATCCCCATGGTTCTGTCCTTGTCATACAGTCAGGTCCCAGGGTGTGAAGGTCACATCATGCATTTTTTTCCCCAGCTCCTGAGAGCATTATGGGGGATATGGTCAGCTAGCCACAAGCAGGGGCTCCTGTCCTTTGAGGTGAGGCACCTCTGTTCACCTGAGCAGACAGATGCCAGTCTGCATCTGATGACATCACTGTGGGAGTCAGCTGGCTAATCAGCTTGTTACAATGATGATATTTCTGAAGGAGGCGTCTCAGCGTATTACACTGATGACATCACAGAGAGAGGTAGAGGGCTACTCAGTTCATTACACCGATGACATCACCGAGAGAGGTGGCTTGTTACAGTTTATTATTCTAATAGCATTACATTGATGAGTATACATGCATACCTATGTGAATAATGGTATTTACAAAATGTGTTTAAAAAATCCAAGAAATATATATTTTCCAGACAGACAGTTCATATCATGTTTTTTATAATGCGTTATATTAATTATAACAGACCAACTTCCTTTGAATAGAGAAATGCATAGTTTTATTGATTATGTTGTCTCAAAGCAAAATGATCTCTTGTACTTGCTGTTGATCTGTATTTTGATTGTCCTAATCACAGTGTATCTATTGTTTGCACACTGAGGCAGCGAGTGGGTGATTATCGCAGTCCTCTAACTACACAACATATTCAGGTTTTCTGTGTCTGCCTGCACCATCTAACAGTATATGTTTGCCATCTGTGTTTCTGCAGATCAATACTCAGGTTTATTCAATTGTCCGATGAGCTGCCATAGGCCAGACTATGCAATTCGTTGTGTGTCTGTTTGCTTCCATTCAAAAAAACAGAGCAAGAACGTGTTAAGCCGGTCTGTCTCCTGCTCTGATCCATCCTCTGCTTTCCACATACAGAGGTAAACTGTCAGTGAGGTAGACCAGAGCCCAAAGCAAGTTTGCCGTTCAGTCCCGCGAGTCAGGACAGATTAGATCTGATTGGATTGTTGGTGCCATATGTGCCCCACAAACCCAGCACCTCCCTGTTCGCTCTAGCAGGCGGGAGGGTCGTCGGTCTCCCTGGGCAAAGGTTGCCATGGGAACGACCTCTGAATCCCGCAGTCGGCTGCTTTTAACCGGCCTCACTCATCTTAGGGCGGAATTATGCTGTATTCCTTTATGCCACTTCCATATTCTTCTGCTCCATTTCTTCACTGTACTCCAATCATTCACCCCCTCCATCCTGCCCTCCCTCCTTCCTTTCTCCTCTCTCACTCCCTCATGCAGTACTGATCCTCTCATTTTCCTGCAGTAGTTTTTTCACACTGCCTACACTCATCAAATGAATCTCTCTCTTTCTCTCTCTCTCTCTCTCTGCCCATTCATAACAAATATGCATTCACTGCTATGTAAAATTATGTTTGTGTTTAAAAATCTAAAAAGTATTTTCATTTCAGTGTAATATTCGCATTTCAAAAAAGACAAGTATCAATTGGAAGAACACATCTTACATTTGAATGAAAATGGTTTGAGTTCATTCCGTCATTATGTACAGTATGCTCATTAAAATATCCTTTGAATGAAACGTAGTAACACTAATTGCACAGATTGCACAGGCAACGTAGAACATAACTCCCCCTTGTAAGAGTGAACACACACGTGGTGGCTTTCCAACCACATTATATGTGATCTCAGCCACTTCCTTAGTTTCTGGAAAATGAAAAACTGTAAGTCATCTTCAATAATCTGTTGTTTTTCCATTATTACATTCTCTTTCATTTTTAATTGCTGTTTTACTGTTTGAATGGTGAAGCCATACTTATAATCCTTTTTTCTTCCTTGCCAAATGAATGCAATAGTAATAATACAGTTCCTTAATTGCATTGCTTTAAATAGGTTTTTATTTTAAATTTTTAATTCAACTCTTTTGAGTCATTAACACAGGGAATATTATGTGTTTAAATATACTATTAAAAAGGCTGAACGCTTGACTTGTATTAAGGCGCAAGGGGGAAAGCAATGGACCGTCAACAAGTTTGCAAGATGAGTTTCAAGAACTTTATGCAAAGCAACCAATGAGCCCTTAGAAGATCAATATGCTTTATGTCAACAGTCTGTCATGGGATATGTCTATCAATGTCCCTTAAGGCATTATCACAACATAGCATATTAGAACGTGGGGAAGGCCTATACGACTGTCACCTTTCACGATTATGATGCATTTTTTGCCTGATGCCTAAAGAAACATTATGCTTATAAATTATGAATTATGCTTACATAATTAAAGCATGGGAATTATGCAAGTATCCATTTTCAAAACAGTCACTGATAAGACCCAGTGAAAAGACAAAGCTCCTGGCCATCTCGGCTGTCAGTCTGAATATCAGCAGTTCTCCACTGAGTGTCCAATGCAATTAGGGGTTAAGTACTATACAATTAGGGGTTAAGTATGAAGTGCTCAAATCATAAAATGGCACCCTCGGCTAAATGAGGAGGAAGTTAAAAAATGAACACAAACATAAAACATTATCCATCTCATACATTACATGCCAGCAGATTTATTTATTTTACATATGCTGCTAGATTTCTATAGACCACAAGAAAAAAGTTACAATTAACGACTCTCGAAGAAAAACACACATACACGCACACATGCACGCACATGCACACACATGCACACACACACACACACACACACACAGACACACACTGTGATGAACATAGCTGAGGGCGAACCAGTCATCAGAAAGTGTAAGGGAAAACAGACAGAGGCCCTGACCACTAATCTCACTGAAAAAGTGAATCGCCCAAAATTATTTGCATTTTCCAAGAAGCATGTGGCGAATGTGGTAAAACTCTGTCCAAGCAGGAAAATACGGTCTAAAGAATCCTTAAGAAACACTTTCACCAAATAGGGAATTGGTATTTTGCTGCAGAATAACATTCAAAATACACTGGGTTTAACTCATGGTTCCAGGAGATGGACATTCTACCCAGCAGCAGTGCATAAAAGGACTTTAGGACATTGTTGGAAGACATTAACTGTTTGGAGAAACAGTGGGTTTCTCACTGCACAACATGACACAAACACAATTGACCATGTCTCGTGGTTTGAGAGAAGGGACTCTAGACATCACAAAAATAAATTTGAGCAGTTGGTTGGGTAGTTTAGAACATTGATTTTCTGCCTGGTCCAGGGCAAAGGCTATCCTTTACTGGCCCACCAATACCATTTTCAGCAGCCATGTAGCATTGCTCCCTGGTCTCCCAGCCAAGTTCCCGCCAAGGTTCACCTCAGCTATCTGAGGCAATAGAGTGCTAGAGTGCTCACAGCGAATCTACTTCATCATAGGCTGCTTTTTTTTTTGTGTTTCTGCCCATTTTTTGTTTTTTACATGATATCTGAGCACAATTATCTTCTCACACTATGTACTGTACTTATCTCACATTAAGCAGCGAGCCACAGTCATCAGAAGGGTTGATAAAAAAGGAAGATAAATGTAATTTATCTTGTAAATGTAAAGTGTAATATGTGTATTAGAAGCATTGGCATGGTGGCATTTGACAGGGGTTTGGCATGAATCAAATTGAATTGTGCTCTTTGATGACGTACTGCCCTGCACTGTTTTTTTTATTTGTATTTTATTTATTTATTTATTTATTTATTTTTTGAATGATTGTTAAATGTATTTCCAAAAGAAGTTTGTTTATATAATGTGTTGTTTGTCAGGTCCAAACTCACTGCTTAATTAGACCATGCCACTTTTTAAATTCCAAATGACAATACTCTCACCAAGACTTAATTCTTTACTCAGAAATGCGTATAATTTGTCACCCATTGCTTGCATTTATGTGCCTGATTAGGACTGAGAATTATTTAGAATATATTGCAGCCGCTGGGTAGTAATTTCTATTGCAATTTCAACAACCATTACATCTTTAGTCTTATGAAACATGATTACTTTTGTGAAACAGGCTTCTGAAATCCATGACAACCTCATTTACAAACTGCTGATTTTAATCCGCTTCGTCAAAGTCAACAAAATACAACTTCCATTTGTTAAATTTTTAGACTCACTTGAGTTAATAGTTTTCTTCATTTTATTTTTCCTTACGTCAAGTAGACACATTGAGAATGCGCTACTGATATTTCCAATGGCATTTAACACCAGAGGTGGGTAAGCCGGCTTCAAAGAGTAAAAAGACTGACCATGTATTTGCTCCACCACCATACACTAAACCAGCTGATTACAATAATTAGTTCTCCTATCATGCTGAAGAGTTATGCTAATTAGAATCAGCTGGTTTAGTGTATGGTGGTGGAGGAAATACATGGTCAGTCTTTTTACAATTTGAAGCCGGCTTACCCACCTCTGTTTAACACACGCGCGCGTACATACATAAGTATGGGTGAGAAAACTGAATTTACGACACCTATATCGTCATTTTAGAGTTTACCTAACATACAACTGCTTAAACCTATATAAACCAGGGTTTCACATAGTTGAGCCTATGAGTTTCACAAGTTATGAAGACTGCTGATTATGAACGACATTATCTACTTTCATGGATCTCAAATCACATACTGAAGGGAAGGAAAATTGATGACATAAAAAGAAGACGCCGTTTTTTTTGGATCTTGGCATGCGTCCAAATGGTGTTTTATTACCCCACTAATTGTATCGTTCCTTAGTAGGGATTCTCTGTAGTCCTGTAGTTACCCATAGCTTGTGGCGTTTGGACACAACTCTTACACTGCTAGAGGAACAGCGTAAAATGGCTGTTATGTTACAATTTCTGGTTAGGACGTTATTGGATCCTGTTGTGCTACAACATGGTTGGCGAGTGGATTTGTTGTCTCCTGTCTTCTAATTTATTTTCCCTATTTTATTTTGGACTATGGGACGTTTCACCGACTCATTGGAGAAACGTACACATAAATAACTTTAAAGCAGAAAACCAAGGCCAACGCCTACTCGGCACCGGCCTGGCAGAAGTGCTCACAGAAGACCAAGATGGGCTCCATCTTGGATCCATGTGGTGTGTGGAGTAGGTGAGTTGCCAATGCCCTGGTTTCTGGTTTGGGGACTGCTTGTCCGCATATGGCTAAAGACCTTCAAGTTTGTTTTATCTTCGTATTTAAGATTGCTATACTTGACTTGTATGAACTTGAACATGTTGAAGTAACACTGAACTATTGGTAAACACTGTCAGTTTCTTTCACTGGATATTTCAGCAGCTGAGTGCCTTTGTGCCAAATAGTCATATTAAAATCAAGTACAGGAAAAATACAAACAAGAGTAGTTGTTTTTAATAGTGTTTATTATTTGCCGGGTTACATATGCTGTGGACCAGTGTGGGGTTAACCCTTATGTTTGGGGTCTCCCGGATGAGAAACCTGCGTACACTTTCTCAGGCTACGGTCGGTCACGGATGGAGAGGAAGCTTGCCAAGAAGCAGGCCACTTTTCTATTCTCCCTATCAAATTCAAATTTAAATGTGCTTCAAACTGTAAAACTAAACTGCTACACATTACTGTACAACTACTGATATCTTTAAGCTTAGATAAGCTTAACACATTTTGAAATGTTTTCTCTGAAAACAATTTGTAAGAACACATTTTACATTAGCATATTATGAGAGATAAAAATTGTTAGACAAAAATAACTGGCAGTTTTAAACCGGGTTAGTGTGACATTGGCTGTGTAATTTATTTATTTATTTATTTATTTACCAAATATTGTATATGTTTTTACCCCAATACCAGTGTATGTTGTGGTAACTTATTTGGAGTAGTGTAGCATGATGTCAGCGATCTGGGCTTCTAAACGCCAAGGTTGTCGGTTTGAATCACAGGTGCAGCACTGCCGTTGCATCTTTGAGCAAGGCACTTATCCTGAATATTGTGTTCTGAAGGTACATGTGTTTAAGTATTGACAGGTAGAACTCCTGAGATGGGGGAAGGGGTAATCCTGCTTTTGTTTAACTCCACCAAAAATACACACTGTTCACATATATCGTCATGTATCGTCCCCAATGACAATAAGTGGGAAATTAAAATTGTTTTTCCGACTCTAGATGGCAGTATTGAAGCAGTTTGATCATCAATTTGTTCACCGTGTTGGAAAAATCCGATTTCTCTTCAAAGAAACATTAGGAAGTAATTTGCATTTTTATTAATTACTGCAGAGTTCTGTATTACATGTGGGTTTGACATAATTATGAAAAAAATAATTTCAGCTTAGTAAAACAGCGTACCTTAATAATTTAACTGATTTCACTGTTAGAATTCAGATGAATTCAAAAAAGTTCCTTAAACCCTCATTTGACTTTATGGGGGTGTGTAAAATCCATAGTTTATTTTGTGATCCATTATATATTCATTTTAGAATATAAGACTCCCGCTTATGTCATACAAATGACAAATTAATGCAGAAATTAAAATGAGCAAAAGGTACATGTAGATATTTAATTATTTAAAATTAACAGCTGCATGAAATACTGTTTAACACACTTTTCTCACAGAATAAAATGCAATTATAATGACTTTTAATACTAATATCTGAATTATTTATTTTCAAATTCAAGCATTGCCTAACGTGCCAAAGTGTTAGATAAAAACTATGTAATATTGAGTGAATCTCATTACCAATAGAGGACAGTGTGCAGTTGCATTCGGAATGAATGGCCCTCTTTTAGTTTAGCTATCAACCGACTATGAACGAATCCATGGGACAGATTATCACTGAAAGCAATTTGTGTGATTAATGATATAGTTCCAAGACCAGTCAAGCCCATTGCAATTGGACTGTTGCCCACCCTTTTTTTCTTAATTGCATATATAAGCAGCTTGCAGTAACAATGCATGGATTTCAGTGTATAAAAACTGCCCTTTTAACCTGATTGATTGAAATGTGGTTCTGTAATAAGATCCTAATTTGTTGCGGCCCTGCTGTGGTAATTCTTAATGTACACATTAGAACCCTGTGCAGGATTTGCTGTGGATGTTTAATGCACACAGAGCTTCTGGCCAGAAGGTCTAATTTCTCCATGAAATATAGCACTCATTTTCTGTACTGTGTTGTAATGACAAGTCCATGTCCATCTGAGTTCCGTGTTCTGGCGGGTGGGGGGTGGGGGTGGGGTGGAGGATGGGCTTGGGGGGTGTATATCCAGAGGCATTTTCTCAGGCTTTTGAAGTTTGCTATGCTCAGAATGTGCACACTTTTGTGTACTACACTATTATGACTGACATATTCAAATGTACTGTGCATTTTGTATGATTAGACCTAATGCTTTCTGAGTGCCTATGAACTGAAAAAAGTGTAAAGTTCCTATGTCTGGTGGCATAGTGTGGGTTTTCTTCTAGTATCTTTCCAGTCGTTGTGTGTGTGTGTGTGTGTTTGTGCGTGCGTGCGTGCGTGTTTGTGTGTGTGTGTGCACGTGCGTGCGTGCGTGTGTACACACGTGTTTGTGTTTGTGTGTGTTTGTGCGTGCGTGTGTACACACGTGTTTGTGTGTGTGTGTGTTTGTGCGTGCGTGTGTACACACGTGTTTGTGTGTGTGTGTGTGTGTGTTTGTGCGTGCGTGTGTACACACGTGTTTGTGTGTGTGTGTGCGTGCGTGCGTACACACGTGTGTGTGTGTGTGCGTGCGTGTTTGTGTGTGTGTGCGTGTACACGCGCATGCATGTTGACGGGCTTCATGAGGCCAGGCACGGCTCTGTGCGGTTGCGCATTCATCAGCGTAAACCTGCCCCTGAGACACGGCGCTTTAATCTCTCTCCATCTGCCCACTTTCCCAACCGCACCGAGATGCTTCTGGAGCTATTCTGAGGCTTTCACAAGTAAAGGATTGTGCCAGATTTACTTACTTCTCATTTAATGTGATAACACTGAGTCATCGTAGCTTATACCCAGAGACCAGATCGATGTTAATGCATTTACTCTCTATATTCATCCAGTCAAAACCACGGGCTAATAATCCCGTAATGGCTCCACTACACCACACAAGGTACGATCTGGGATTTTCTTTTCATATTACTTCAGTTTCAGTGTATGTTCACACCTGGCTCAGCCAGTTTTTTTTTTTTTTGTGACCATTGGATATTTTAGGTACTTACAGAACTTTCTGACAACCTGTTGGATTTACAATAGGAAGGCTATACTTTGCCTGATTCCAATGAGGTTTGTACATTAACAGCCATTTCCTTTTCCCCTTCAAATTTACATTTTAAGTGTTTAGCATAAGCTCTTATCTAGAGGGACTTACACAGCTAACTTTCTTTTCATGTTATTTGTTCACAAACTTGGATTTACCCACCCTCTTCCTTGACCATTAAATCATGCTGCTTCCTGTTCCTTCCACACACTAGTGTGCACATTGAAAGAAAACAAATGTACACTCACTGGCCACTTTTAGGTACACCTGTCTAGCACCAGGTGGGACCCACTTGCCTCCAGAACAGCCAGACTTCTTTGCAGCTTCAATTCCATTAGTGCTGGTCAAATTACTTTGGTATCTTAGTCGATACTGACTGGATAGCATCCTGCAGTTACTGCAGATATTTGGGCCACACATTCATGCCTCTAACCTCCTGGTGGACTTCATCCCAAAGGTGCAATATTGGATTGAAATCTGAGGTATGTGCAGGCCATTGGAGTTAGCTGAAGTAAATGTCATGTTTGTGGAAACAGCTTGAGGTGATGTGTGCTTTGTGACATAGTGCATTATCTTGCTGGAAGTATCCGTTTGAAAAAGGGTAGACTGACCATAAAGGGATGCACATGATTAGCAACAATACCTGGGTGTGCTGTGGCACTGTAATAATGCTCATTTGGTATTAATGGGCCTATTGTGTACCAAGAAAACGTTCCCCACACAGTTACAACACCACTAGCAGCTTGCACAAGGCAGGATGGATCACAGGATTCATGCTGTTTACAACAAATTCTGACCATTCTATCTGCATGTCTCAGTAGAAATCGAGATCTGTCAGAACTGGCCATGTTTTTGCACTCTTCAGTCGTGCAATGTTGGTGATCATGTGCCAGCTGTAGCCTCATCTTCCTGTTCTTAGCTGACAGGAGTGGAACCCAGCGTCGTCTTCAGCCTCTGGAGCCCATCCGCTTCACGGTTTGACCTGTTGCACGTTCAGAGATGCCCTTCTGCACAGCACTGCTGTAAACTGCCGTTATATGAGCATCGGTGGCTTTTTTCTTTGCTTGAACAAATCTGCCCATTCTCCTCTGTGTTTTCGCACACAGAACTGCTCATTACGGGATGTTTTTGCTTATTGCACCAATCTCTGTGTACTCTAGAGACAGTAGTGCCGGGCTGCCCAACACTATTCCTGGAGATCTGCTGTCTTAGAGGTTTTCATTTCAGCCCTAATTTGGCACACCGGATTCTACCAGTTAGCAGCTCAACGAGATCTCTAGCTGTTGAATAAGAGTGCTTTGCTAGGGTTGGAGTGAAATCCTACAGGGCAGTAGATCTTCAGGAACCAGAAATCTCAGGAGTGCAGCTGTTTTTGAAATGGTGGAACCACCATGTCTGGTATCAGCAATCTTTCCATTTATATCATAATCATAGTCATTTAGAACACACATCTTGCCTGTTCAAATGTTTGTTCAAACAACAACTAAACGTTTTCGCCATGTTTGCATACTTTATATATTGCGTTTCAGCCACATGTTTAGCTGTTTGGAGGAGCGGGCTAGTTGCGTTAACGAGCAAGTGTATCTAATGAAGTTAGTGTTCGTACAAAAATGACCTGTTACTTTAAATTCCAAAGAGGAAAGTAATGTCACCTTACAAAAAATAACTTTTATATAAATAGCTTTCAACAACACTGTTGCGAAGAAGAAAAGGGAACAAAAAATAAAGGTTTATTAAAAAAAGATTCTCCTGTTATTTTATGTTGTTTTTAAAAATTCAACTGTGGTCACTTTAGGTTATTCCACAGATGTAGGAAGGCTTGTGTAGGCTTAACACACATTTAAAAAAATTATAATAAAAATAAAAAACTTACCTAAACTTTCCTCAGTGGTCTACAGGGGTTTGAGGGTTTCTATACTGGTTGTCTGGTAAAATTAAATTTTCCATGGATCTGCTCATTGCCAATTTGTAATTTTTTTTGTGTTTTGTTATGCGATTAATGGCCTAACTTTATATTTGAATGACTACCAGCACATTCTGTCATAAATAATGTTTCCCCTGAAGGTTATTTTATGTACTGTATTCACTGGGTGTTGATTATTTTTTATCTGTGCACAGTAAACTTACCTTTTTTGGACCAATCAATTAACTTTTGTTCAAAGTTTGGAAATTATGGTGATAACTGAACTTTGTGAAAATAATTACAAATACATTGTGACCCTTGTGTTAAAATCGAGGATCTGTCCCAAACTTATGTAGCACCAGCTGAGGTTTGGCTAGATTTAATTCCCTCCAAAGTTTGATGTTTGATCTAATTATTTAAATATTTAATAATCTCTTCATGAGCCTGTTGTTCAGATCTGTTTTAGGATCGAGAAAGAAGAATTTGTATATGATTGTAGTGAGGCACAGAACAGGAAAGAGTTACTGTCATTCACTGTGGAATGACCTGGACATTAGTGTTGTTTTCCCCAAATAAGAAAAAGAACAATGTCCCCACAGTGTCCTGCTGTTGTAAATCTTGAACTGTTTGGTGGTTATTTGTCTTGAAGTTTAAAACTGAAATCTTGTGCCAATTATGGATTTTCCAGAAGAAAAAAATGTTATTGGAAAAAAAAATCCTCTGGCAGGCCCAATAGCTGCAAAAATATAAATATTATTAATCAGTTCTTGGATAGCATAATGTTAGCAAACACGTTGATTTAATTCAGTTCTCAAAAATATGTGGAGTTGTTGATAAAATTCGAAATGAAATCATTTCTCCATCCACATCTTTCCAGTAAAGCACTTCCAATGGCCTGTTCCTCACAGGCCTTAGCCCCTGATTAACTGTTGAGTAATTGCTTTTGCTTATGATCTTTGTACTGGACTATGGCAGAAGAAAGCTTTAGAGATTCAACTTATTTTATGAATGGTAAACACAGATTAAGCTGTCAGTGGTGAAGACACACGGCAGCACTTGAGGGTTTTGTGATGCATACAGGCTCTGTTAGTGAAGGCTGCTCATTTCTGTCCCCCCCACCCCCACCCCCACCCCCCCACCCCAAACCAATTTTTGCCTTCACCACTCCTCTGTGCTGTTTTTCAGGACTATATCGCCATTACACCAAGAGGCACAAGACGTGCTTTATACTTTTAAAAAACAAAACAAAACAAAACAAAAAAAAAAACAGGCGTTCACCTGAAACTCTTTGTGGCTTGGCCCTTTCAGAGACATGAGTTCAAACGCGCTGCACCTTTGCCAACCTAAACTGACAAGCGGAATCGCTTATGCGTCGTGGTCCACCGTTTTACGGTCTCGTTCGTGGCTGCTCAAGGGCAGCTTCCTTTTCACGTGATTATTTTCCTCTAAATTTTTCATTTCTGCGAGCTGAGAAAATAAAGTTCCACCTTCTGAATGCATCCCACTGTGTGCCTTTGTGTTGCACCGGCATTATAAGCTGGCAAGGCCTTGCCTTTCACACGTGTACAGCCTTTATTAAACTAAGGTCACTTCTGTTTCACCAGTCATTTCTCAGCTGTTATGTCTTACAGAAAAGAAGTTGTCTTCCATTTAAAAAAAAAAAAAAAAAAAAAAAAAAATTTTTTTTTTTATGTGCAGAATTTAATTTAATCACAAAAACAGTTTCATAATATTTCAGCCATGCTCCGAACATTCATGTGAACAGCTGTCTGCAACATGCACATTGCACCACCGATCATTCGGTAAACAAAGAAGAAAATTTATCATGAATAAAATAAAACATGAAGCCGCTAAGAGGCCCTGCATGACAAATAAAATAATTCATTTGTAAAAATGGATTTCAGCCTGGATTGAATTAGAATTTTTCCTTAACTTTGACTTGCAAATGTCTTTCATGGATAAACACTTGCACTTAATTATATGTCAAAGTTAAGGACACATGCTGATTGAGTCATTCGCGATTATGTGAAGATTACTGATTGAAATGGTGGATCACACAGGATTGACAAATACATTTACATAGCAACAGTGGGCACTACATTGGAGTTGGAAAATGAACCTATTGCCACTTTTTATTTTTTATTTTAACAGGTATTAGTTATTAGCAGTAGTTATAAACCGTGTCATACGTGTACCATTTATAATCTCAGAGCTTTAACTGAAAACCAAAGATGTGCGTTTTAATAATTCACAGCTGTATTCTGAATGGTCAGAAATATTATTTTTCTCATCAGTTTTAAAGTTATTTTTAAAACCTGTAATTATGTTTTCATGACTGAACTACGGGGACAGTAAAAGCTAGAGACATTCAGAGTTAATTTATAGCACTATATACTCATGCAGTTTTGGAGAAAACCCAAAAAAAAGTTATGACGGGCAACAACATAATCTGTCTGGAATGGGAGAAACATTTGATGTTGTTTGTTTGTTTGTTACACAGTATAGCACCCAGAACTATAAAGAAAAAATAAAATCTTGTCACATAAAAATCTGATTTAAGTGCATTGCTGCATGCAGTACTGCATATTTAGATAAACCAATCAATAGTCATTAGTTGAGCGCTCACTAACTTAAATGGATGTCATTTATTCAGCAAATGATATTCTGGACCTCATAAAACGCAGTGAACCACTCATTGCAGCAAAAAGTAAATGCAAGCTATCCGCGGTACATATCACACAAACTATAGCTGTTTGGATGTTCTAATTGGCTTCTGTGGAGGACACTATTGTAATAACTGCAAAAAGAAAACTACATTCTGTTTGTCAAATATGAAGAAAAGATCAGTGAAATATCTGGGCATTAATCTGTTGCATTACATCTCCTCACGTTTTAGTGTTAGTCCAAATTGCTTTCCTATGTTCTGTATGAAAAATCTAAAAGAGTGATATTTGCTTAGTGATATCTGCTCACGAAGTGCGATAATCCGTTGTTGACTCACTTATGTCTATGAGAGTACAGCATAAAACTACTCTGGAGAGAACACCAAATTTCCCTGGGGTTAGCAAAGTGGATATATACATAATAAATGAATACATAATAAATAAACACTTTCCATTTGTACGTCATTTCAAAATAATGAACTTCTTTCATTTGTATAAATATTTTAACAATTTATATTTACTGTTTTGTATCTGACATTCAACAATATTTTAAATGGTTAAACAAATAGCCACTGAGCATACTGTATACAGTAAAAAGTTTGGCTACATCTCATTTACCGTAAATAGGACAGCTGAAGAAATATACAACCACCGCTGCCTTTTGAAAAAGTTATTGTATGTTATTTTATAAGTGGGAGGTATTAGTAGTAGTATATTTTTCCTCTTACTGTCCAAAATGTATTACATCATATAATAGTAATTTCAAATGTAATGTTTTTAGTATATAATGAGAGAGGATATATGCTACCACAGCAAACTAAATTTAAATAACTTGTGCTTTATTTTGTTTTAGATTCATTTAAACTTAGTTAAACTTTAGCATTACGTTAAGCGTTTCTACACTTTGGCAAATTTTCAACTGGAAGCCATGTCCCAGTGAGCTACTGGGTAATAAAATTTTATTATAAGAGCAAATCTTTTCTGTATAGGCTCTATACACAGCACCAGGTTTTACATTTAAGCATAAAGGACAGAGAACAAGTGGGTTGTATTCTAAATCCTTTTATAAAGTGGTCTCTATATTTGCTTGCTGGCGGACGGAGATTGTGTTGGGCCTTGTTAGAACGTCTGTTATTAATTTCCGTTACAATGCTGGGGAAAAGAGATTGGTAACACGGCCAGGAAAACCCTACTATACTGAAACACAATGGGATACCTTCAACATTTTATTTTAAATGAATTGAAATTCAGTTGAGTTATAGTGTGTGCCCTATTGTCGCATACAAATGTTTTACTTCCCCTGATATTGACATGAAAAGTATTAGCCTACAGCAAGCCAGTTGCGACTATCGAACGTAATTTGAACAATTCAAAAGTTAGGCTACTTACGTTATAGTCTTCACACGGCGAATTCCCTTTTATCACCTGTCAAGGCAGGAAATAATCAGTGAGGTGGATGGTATGACTGAAACATGAAATGTCAAATAATAATAATATGCATTAAAATTCCGCAAAGAGTCACCTTGCTTTTTGTGCTTATTGTTATTTTTCACATTTCTTATCATGCGCTCTGCTGGACCTTCCTAAAAACTAATGGACTAGTCATACATACGAGCTCAAAGCCTCTTCTTTATGTGTTTGATTGACAGCGGGGAAAATTGAATAATTTTATTAGGTGAGCATCCTTACTAGTGCGAAATAATTAAGTAAAATGCGACGTTTAAGTCGTATTGTGCTGTGACAGCGAACCATTAAGTGGTATTATATCTCAGTTGAAATAAACTAAACAGGCATTTTAGATTTAAATGTACAATGATTGTTAATCTGGCGCGAAGGTATCCCCTTTGTCTGCCACCCTTTGGTCTCGCCCAAACTTGGCTTAGATTTTTGCTCCCTTTCTATGGGAGCTGCATCAGTCTATCGGCAAGAGAAGGTTTGCCCGTCTCCATCAGTTTGCGCTGTCAATGGCTTGCTGGACGTATTCTATTTGAATGCCTGGGCTTTTTACATTTTTGTACTAAGATACCCGCGCAATGATGGATATCTTATGGATTTTATGGATACTACTACCCTCTGTGTGGACCGTAGAAGGTAAGCCATAATGTTTGTGTTTGCAAAGAATTTGTAAGCACTGACCATGTGAATGGGTTTTACTGCATGTCTGTTGGAACGTGAAGAGTTAAGAGTTGCAGTTTGGTTCTGGAGCAAGGTGTCGCGAAATCAGTATTCTTTTCAGAGCGCGTTTTTTTTTTTTTTTTTTTTTTTTTTTTTGGTTGCCGATGCTTGTTTTGTGTTGAGTTCGATTTATTGCAAATGCTTTCTTATATACTGTACCGCAGATGTATACGAGTATAGCACCCGTTCCACACAAGTAAATAGGCTACATAAATTAAATAAATAGTAGTCTCATTTGTAATTGTACTTAACATTGGTTACAGTTCTTGTTCAAATAAAATTACTAATGTATGAGCTGTCAAAATTCAGGTGTGCATATAGCTTTAGTGTAATGCTGAAGTTACTTTGACTATTTGGGCGCGCGGCACATGTTATTCATTCTTTTAATATTGTACATTTCTTA
Source organism: Anguilla anguilla (assembly GCF_013347855.1). Lineage (NCBI taxonomy): Eukaryota > Metazoa > Chordata > Actinopteri > Anguilliformes > Anguillidae > Anguilla > Anguilla anguilla. Next base: position 13,153,689 of record NC_049211.1, on the reverse strand, counting down.
TATTCCAAAATGCATGTCATTTTTGTGTTTAATTTATGCTACTCTGAGACTTCCCAATTAAGTGGTCAGAGCTTCTTACACAATGAATAATAAATAACAGCCTTGTAGGTATTTCTTTCCATTTTATATACGATATGTCATCATTGTTATTTAAAAAATGAAAGATGGGCACGTTTATACGCGTTGGTGTCCAGCATTCGGAACGCCCAGCAGTGTGCTTCAACAAAATTCTTTTACTGACATTTTATCTGCACACACGCACAAGTGTGTTTTGTGTCAGGTCTTTTATTTATTGTTTGTGTCCGTGCAATCTTCGAGAAATACATTAATGCTCGTCAGGGGATGAGCCGTGAAAACGGCCGTCCCGGCAGTGATTTGCGCTGTGCTGTACGCCTTGCTTACCCTGAATGGGTTCATATCGCTGATCTGTGTCAGAACATCTCTACTTGCGACTCCCAATTCTCCCACCACCCCCCGAAGCGTAGGCTTGCTCAGACGACTGGACCCCCAATCCCCCACCACCTCAGCATTTTACCCCCCATACACAAATTTAAGAATGTCTAGACACCGCTCAGCAACGTCAAAACATTTCTTTTAAACACAATTTTCGGGAGTTTGAAGTTTTAGTACATTACATAGTGGTGAATTTATTTATTTAATTATTTATTTATTTATGGGTTGGGAGTGGTGGTTAGTAGACCGTACTTGACTAGTTAAACCACCTTATTTGATGGACTAGGCAGTGTTTTATAAGTGGGGAGAGAACACATACATCCATTAATGTAAATGTACACACACAACCCAACAGGTATGTTTAATAACTAAGTAAAATCTCGAAAGCATCGCATTTTAGGCTAGTTTTATTGGTAGAAATAATTAGAAGCAGGTAACATATTTTGATCAGTATATTTAGAACCTTAAGATGAAAACATTTTGCCCTTTTTGCAGGTACAGATTACACTGAGTGCCTTGTTCATATCTATATGGTATATTTTTCATGCTATTTTATGAATATCACTGCTTATGTTTGTTCATTCTGTCGAACTAGTTAGGGTTGGTATGATTTTGCATCATAGCAATTCTCTCTTAAGATGAAAGATGGATTTGAGATTTATTGATACCAAACAGTGTTGCTGAAATCCAGAGATTTGCCAAAATGGGCAATTTTGCCAATTTATTTTCAGTTATTTATTTTTAATAACTGATACAGAGGCCGGACATATGTGGCTTTTTAAAATGAAGGGCGCACTCACTCTGGATGTTGTTTTGGATCCAGTAATTCACACGGAACACTTTGTTGGTTCTTCACCCTCCTGATCAATTAAAAAAAGAAGAAGCTGTAATTACAGGATGAACAATATGTGAGTTGCACGCCTGTTTGAGAAAGTTTCTCAAGCCCCTGCACATGGACGTATGGCCTGGAGGCTGTGATGTGGCAGCAGAATGGTCTTGGATCCCAATGTGTGCCTGGAGATGGCACCACGTAGTTTTGAGAACTCCTGCTTCATTGTGAGTTTATAAAATTAAATGTTATAACTGGGAAAATAACAATTGATTCCTGCTTACCTGTGACTGTAAGCTCAGTGGAACTCCCTATGATCTCGGACGTTTTGGGGCTAACATGGCTGCCTGGCAGTGAGCAGTGTTTCTGAAGCTGTGAGAGCTAATACGGCTAAGCGCTGGGCTGTATGGTTTTAAACAGCACCTAGTGTGTGTGTGAAACCCACTGCTGTTTCTGTAACATCGCCATCGCAATAGTGGAGGAGGATAGCGGGTGAAGTGGATGAAATCATTGGTTTCCACGCTTTATAATTTTGATGAGAATTTGAAGAAACGTTCTGTGAATAATTTATAAAATGCGCACGCATTCACACACGCACACACACCCGCACGCACGCACGCACACACCCATACTCATATCCGCACACAAACATTTCATATAAAGCTATTATGTGCATAGACAAATTATTTGTTGAATATCAATTATGATAATTGAAATATTGAATAGTACAAGGGTGATGAAGGTTAATGATTTCCAGATTGTTTTTAAAATTAGTTTTTGTCCATAGTTTTTTTTTTATGTACGCATCTCATTTTTTTCAGGTACAGTAAGTTACAGAAAAAGCTGTTTAACTAAGTTGTCAGCCATTGTGTTCCGTTTATGTTGGATGATGTAAGATGAGGAATCGTGCTCTGGTTTACTAACAGGACTTTACTTGTCATGGATTTTTCAGAACATTTTTATCAGTTTGTCTTGGAGCTTTCTTTTCATATGTGCATTAATAAACTGAAGATGGTAAACAGTAGATTACTGTCAGGTTTCAGGACGGTGATTGCAGCAGAATTCTGCTGTATAATATCAGGTGTGGTAAGTTTTTCTGACTCTAAGGCTTCCTCTGCTTTACGATACATTACAAGTCCCATAAAAATGCGATCCACTCTTTCAACAGTGTTTATTTGCTTATTTTATTTCACTTCTGCTCGTGGCAGGTTTGGCCTTCTCATCTGTTCTAAAAAGACTGTAAAAAAGATGGAATAGAACTGAATTTGCAACAGGTTAAGGACTTGAGGTTGATGAAGGTACAAGGTAGAACTGTCACTTTGAGGGAGCTGCTTGCTGGGGCTGACTGGATTAGTGAGTGATGGAACCAACATTGAGGGTGGCTTTGTAACCCCCAGTTCGTTGATGGATGGATGGATAAATTCATGAATGCATTGAGAAATTAATTTGAAATGTAGCCTAACTTACAGTGACAATGCACAATGTTTTAGACTAACAATTTATTATGAGCACAATACAGTAAGTGAATGAGTTAATTTCATTGTTTATATATTCTCCCCAGGGAGAGGAAAACAAGATGCTGTTTAATGATTTTATTATTGTTGTTTAATTATGATTATTTAATTATAATTATATTTAAACATGTTTTTTGTCCTGCTTTGTATTTTGTAATATGTTGAGTGTTAATTTAAATCTAATCTCGATTTTATGATAGTTTATCTTGCTTGGTATACTGCACATTCTGTGAGTTAAAAGAACTCTGGAAATTTTACTATAAACACACTGCGTGATAAATTCTATCTGGATGTTTTATGAGAGAACAGAGAACTTGAGAAGCGAACCTTTTTTCAGCGATGAAATGAAAGGGTAAATTTTACTTTATGAATACACACCAGTTGCCTGGATTATTTAATGTTATGAATTATTGTCGATGGTCATGCAGCCAGCGTTGTGTGTGGCGATCATGCAGCTAGTATTTGTGCGCAATATGATTGGTGGGGATGATGCAATCAGTGTTTATGTGTTATATGATTGGTGGTGATGACGGAGCCAGTGTTTGTGAGTTATGTGATTGGTGGTGATAATGCAGCCAGTGTTCGTGTGTTATATGATTGGTGGGGATGATGCAGCCAGTTTTTTTTTTGTGTTATATGATTGGTGGTGAATACGCTGCCAGTGTTTGTTATGATTCATAGGTTCATTTATGTAACTATTTGAGTGTTTGTTGGTGCTGGGGTGTGTGTGTGTGTGTATGTGTGGGACAGAGGGAGGCTGTGTGTGTGCTAGTGATGGTCTGTGTGGTAGCAATGAGAGGCATTAGTCAGTTGTTTGTGGAATTACTGATCGATTACATGGCTCATTATTCAGTGTCTATTAATTAACAGAAAAAGTGCTTTATTCTTTTCTCTTCCATTTAAGAGAGAATTCACTGATGTTATTAATTTTCCTGACTGAATGCGAGTGAACAGACATCTCTGTACACTGAGTCATTGTTTATGCACAATTGGATTTCCTTACAGTGCTCAGGAAGAAATTAAAGCAATTAAATGATAAATGAGTGTGATTTTGTGATTTAACATATAACATCACGTAATTAGATTGCACATACATTATGTCTGCATGCATGCATGTGCGTGTGTGTGTGTGTACACTTTAACTGCCACTAAGAATTTTGAAGAAGTACAGCTTCTTTGGTTTCATAAACCGCAACCACATACAACTCCAACTCCAGGTGTATCGTCAGGTGGGCAGTGGGTGTGAGGCCCACCTCCTAAAAAAGCAGAACAGGCATGTGAGAGTGCAGACGGGGGGTTTGGGGGGGTGGGCGGGTGGATGTAAGTCTTCCCAGCTGTATGTTTAAAATGCGATGCAGAGCCTGTGCGTTGAATTGGGGACAAAGACTGTGACAGAAACCTGCTGGGCTCCTGTGTCAGCATGAAGCTGGACTTGCCTTCAGGCAACAGGAAGTCATTTGTAGTACAGGAAACACCGGGTTACGTGGATGAGGAGCGGATTGCCCTTTCTGTTTTTTCACATGCTTTGTATTTGCTTTTTTGCTAAATAAAAAAAAAATATATATTATGCTGCTTGTTGTCAACTGTATCTATGTTGTCATCTTTGGAAGTTTTTAATTCTCTGTGACATGCTGGTGATATAGCCATCCAGCGTTTTAAACAGCCAATAAGTCTTTATTTCCATAAGTTACAGTTACATCTCACACACACACACACATACACTTTCTCTCTCTCACACACACTCTCTTTCTCACACACACACACACACACACACACACACACACACACACACACACACACACGCACGTGTGCGCACACACACACATGCTCACATACACCCCTGCATTGCAGATGGGGTTTGGCTCCATTGGTGAACAGCTTAGCAGGCTTCGGGCGGACTGTCTCAATGATTAGCTCAGCTAGCACATGGAGCATTTCCTGTTGCCCCCGTTCCACTGTAGTCGGCTATACTATCCCTTCCTCTCACTGTACATAGGTTTGCATTTTTGGGATGTTGTTAATTTGTTGATGTTTGGTTCCAGTCTCATCCTTGCCTGACTGCTCGGCTTTAAGGGAAAGCCTCATCATGTGCCAAAGTGGTATTGCTCACCCTACTCACTGCTTATTGGTTAACCTCAGTCACCTGACCATGGCCCAAGGAATATTCTCTTGGTCCTTGTCTTTCTGCAAGCTTGTCACAGCGTTGTTTTGAAAACATTTAGGTCAGCATGTTTCCATCTTGAAATTCAGTACCTGACTGAGGGAGTGTATAGAAACAGATGTATATATACATACACGCATGCTGTACAAATGTACAAATATATCCTCCTGAGATGCGGCAGGAAATCAAGTTTAAGGATTGAAATTCATCTGACAAAGTGCATGTGTCTTCGATGACAGAAAGATATTACAGTGAAAACAGTTTCAAAAGTATTATTTCTTTTCTTTTTATTTATTGTCCCTTGTGGTGTAGGTTTCAGCACAGTGGAGTAGAGTATATGAGTCTTGAGATTAAGACCAGAGACTTGTGTCCCCTACAGGGTACAAAAATGAATAGACAGGTTTTAGGAGCACATAGGTGCTTACTGCTTCAGTTCATACATAAATGAAGACTGCATCCTATGCAGCATTCGCAATGTTGGCCTCATTCTTGCATGACTGCATTGATTTTCATGGGATTTATTGTGTTTGCTTTGTTTTGTATGAACTGTAGCAAGGGGGACCCTGTCCTGCTGTTACTATTTTCTGCTTTTGGAGTGCTCTGCTCACATTCTGAATAGTCTCTCAGCTGCTTATTTGCATTGCTGAGTTGTAGTAACGCTGTAGGTTTTTTCATGCTTGGATTCTGAACCTAATGATGTAGTAGATCAAGGAGAATCCGCCTGGAGCTTAAGGCAGTCATGCAGCATATGTCTCTACATACAGGCATATTGCATAGTTTATTTTTACCCCTGAAAAAGTAAAAAAAAAAAAAAAAAAGAATAAAATAAAAAAATGCTTAAGGCATATGAGTTTAGGCTGATGTGCAGTTTAGATTCATGTGCAATCCGGCCGGTTTGAAAGTCAATCTGGCTGCATGTGTTAATGGTGAAGGATCATGTTTTTTTTCTTTTAAGTACAGCTACAATACACAAGTCGATACTTTTACTCCATTATTAGAATATGAATGACAAATGTTTGAATTAGGATCAAATGTTGTATATTTTGAATTTTTTATGTATTTCCATTGCTAATAGAATGGACTGGCCCTTTGATTGTTTTTCCTCCTTTTAATCACAGCTACAAAACACAAGTGAATATTCATTATTACAATAAAAATGACAAATTTTTGAATTATTATCAAAAATAAATAATGTTATATATTTTGAATGACTCTTTATGTATTGCCATTGCTAATAGAATGGACTGGTCCTTTGATTTTTATTTGTGGATGTTATTAAAGATTATACAATGTTCAGTTTTGCCACACAAGTGTTAAAAAGTTCCTCCAGGTCTACTTGTCCTGAAGGAAATGCCAGTGTTCTGAAATCTGAATAAGGGAGCTGTCTGTCAGCGGCTAATGGGCTTTTTGTGGGGGTGGTGGGGGGGGGGCACGGGCTTGCTCTTAAAACAGTTTTACGTTCATTTGCAGTAACGTATCCTGCCTTCCCCTTGTATGGAAAAGCCAGCTCTCGAGACCTTCTGCAAAAACGAGCCACGATGAGTCTTTCTGCAGTGCTCGAACTGAGCTCCATCAAAAGGGGGTGGAGCTTTTATTAATCGGAACAGCGATGGTGTCATTCCTCAGAACCAGTGTTTGTACCACTAACCATGTCACTCATTTTAACAACAATAAATGAATGCGTGGAAATACTCGGTGTGTATTGTATCCGACCCCGGATCGAATCCGGAGCCTTGCCAGTGCTGCCTGTGGCTGGTAGCTTCAGTGGGCGATGCGGTACAGGTGATTGGGTACGGGGGGGGTTCAGGCGGGTAGGAGTCCACGTTCATTGCTATGTAGAGACCTCCACTGATTGGTCAGGCCGTCTAAATTTTTTTTTTTTTTTTTTTTTTTTTTTAATGGAAAAAGGAAATTTAATACGTGTGCATATATAATTATGAATGTTGTGTAATCAAACTGGTTCATCATTCCAGTTAAAAGTCCATTAAATAAGTGGCCTATGACCACTGAGGGCACCCCTCAGCATGACTGCAAACCTATTTCCAGTGCTCTGCTTAGACAGGGCTTTGAAGAGTGCATGGAGCGCCTTCTTCCTGGTATTCTGTCTTGTAGAGTGACAGGAGTGTCTCCATGGAGATATGGAGCTTTACTGTTCCATTCTTTGATTTGGCCCAAATCCTGAAACTGGGAAGTAATTTTCAGAAGATAACACAAGAGCGTGAGATGATGGCTGGAGAAGTAAAACATTCATTTATTTGTTTGTGTAACTGATTGAGTACGAGCAGGTGGCTCACAGTGTCTGTACCGTATAGTCTGTCCAGCTTCCAGGTGGTTTGAACTGGTTGTGTTCCACCTCAGCCGTGGAATAGAAAAGGCTTGTTTCTCTGTGGAGATAACCAAATCCAAAGACTACACCCATTAATCACCCTTGACCCCTAAAATAATAAATCAAGTTAAGGCTGAAAAAATAAAAAGTATAAAATTCAGCTGAGAAAATGTTGAAATGCATGTCTCGGTGTGAGTGTTCCTTTTTTTTTTGGAAAGAGAAGAAAAGCTTAGTCAAAAAGAGTAAAAACAAATGTGTGCAAAATTAGGCCTGAGACATAAAGGACATATCCATTTCAAACATGGATAGTGTTAAATTTCTCCATAGAGGAGTCCTGTCTAACACTGGGGGAAATTGTGGGAATAATTTTCATGTTCTCTAAAAATTGTATTCTGGTGCAGAAAAGGGGAGTCGGGAGGTGGGGGCTAGTATACATATACAGACACAGACATGTACATATGTACAATATATATATATGCATGTCTGTACGTATATAGATACTTATAAATGTATGTGTATACAAACGTTATCACGATATATTTTTTATATAAGTTCGAGTCAAAAATAATTTTGGATCCACAAAATGTTACACCTGGACTGAGTTACGGCTAATACCTGTATTTAATCAATTGAACCTGTAAAAGAGCTTTGGCAGCCAGACTTGAAAGAAAACCTAATATTTCTGTTGAAGTTTCTGGAACAGAGCAGGGGTTATTACCTGTGCTCTGTGCACTCTGTGAACGCGCAGCTCGATGTGTTTCAGAAAATTTGATTTGGTAACGATATTTTTTGTTGGGTGGGGTGGGGGGGGCGGGGGGTGATCGTGTATCATGCGGGAATATTATTTTAGCAAGTTCCAATCTTTCTTTCTGGTAGCGGAGGATTGGGTGATATCGGGTATAATAAACAGAAACTAATCCAATATTCTCAAAGGTCCCTGCTGCCTGGAACTTTACACTTTCTGACTGTGTTTCTGCTAAATGGGGTTTATGGAAAATGTGATATTGCTGTGGCCAGCGGTCATAGATATAAACAGGCTAAATTGATTATATTTGACGTGGGTTGTGTGTTTGAAGAGGTAATTGAATGAGTAGCTTAGAAACAGAGCAGGATTATTGAATTGAAGGTCGTACCCAGTAGAGAGGTAGTCACAGCCCAGCAGATCTCCATTAATTGGCACCGCACCAGGATGTTTTTTTTTTTTTTCTTTGCGCTGAGAGCAAGTGGAAAAGAACATGGGTGGGATTCTATCAAGTGCACTTGGTTTCGTTAAGGGCACATGCAATTCACGGCTATCAATCCGGAACAAACCATCCCAAATTAATCTGGTGCCATATCACAATAGAGTCCTGTTTGTGCATAGGAACTCTGGTTGAAGTCAGATGTTCGAGCCTGCAACAAAGTTCTGGCTCCTGGAAATCTTTCACCAAGCAGTTGTCGTAAACTCACCTGCCTTTTCGTGCTCGGAGTGTCTGTTTGGGTCGCACATTTCTCGCTCGCTAAACACAGCTCAATGTTTACATCACTAGCACAGCAATAGATCTCACACCATTTGGAAAATAGATTTCTGCTACTTTGTGGTGGCATTCAGCCATTCCTGGAGATTGGACAAAAAGAAAACAAACAAGTTCACTAATTAATCCATAAATAATTAAAATGATAAAACATAAAAAAACAAAGCATTATTCTGGAAGGCCGTATTTCTACCAAAATATTTCATAAAAAGTTCAAATAGATCTATAGATTAAAATAAAATAGATCACAATCTGTTCATATCATAGGCTTATGTTAATTATATTTAATCTTTTTTGGCAAGAACAATAGACTACGTACATGTTCTCACGATTACGCTACTGACATTACGCTACTGCGCATTAACAGTGGTTTCATAGCAGTTAAGCCATATGAGGTGACTGACAGATTGAAAAATTGGCTTGATTGAACATGAATATTGATTTGGCCCTAAAAAGTGGCTAAAAGTGAGTGATTGAATCTTGGGGAATGTGTCTGCATTCTCATACTTTAGAACAGGCTGATATACAGATACATCCAGAGAAATTAGCCTCCGCTCACTAAGTGAGAGAACACTCCTACGTGCCTGAACAATTTGTCAGATGAAGTGAGAAGATGTTCTAGTGGCGTATGAAGTCTGATATGTGAGTAACACTATTGATGGGCTGAAAGTTTGCCTGGAAATACCCACAGGAATTCCAAAATTATTTTGCCGCATTTAGAATTTCAGGAAAATATTTTATCAGTCTCCCTCTGTCAGATCAGAACTAGTTCAGAGCTCTGAGCCTGTCAGTCTGAACCGAACAGGATGAAAAGGGAAGTGTTTGAGGGAAACACACACACACACACACACACAGGCATTATGAACTCTTCTTGCAGAGACTGGCTGGATTAATGTCGCCTCTCATTGTCCCTTCGAGCACATCCTTGTCTTCCATGTTGCAGGGATGCAGATTACATCTTTATTTACATCAGAAAGAGAGAGAAAAGGGAGGGGAACGACACCACCTCGCCCGGGTCACGGTCGTAGGCGTGGTCGGTGCCGCGTCGCCGTCCGGCGGCCGTTGTGTGACGTCCGGCTGGTCTGGTGGCTCGCTGCTCTCGGCGGTCTCTCCAGGTTCAGGGGCGAGACGGTCGCCTTGGCAGCGCTGACCCGTTCCTGAGCCTTTACACAAGCGCCAGTCGGGTCTGGGTGCTCCAGCGGGAGAGGGGTGCGCAGAGGCCCTGTCGCCCAGGGGAAAATTAGGATTTGTGTTGCCGCGAAGGTGTGAGGTTCTCGGAAAGGGAAGCGGTTTATTGGATTAATCAGGATATAAAGAGAGAGAAATTGCAAGTGTAAGATTGCAAGTAAAGTGCCAGCCCCCCGACCCCCTTAACCTTATAATTTGCTTTGCTTTGACAACAGTTTCAGAGATGTCTGCATCTTTAACCTCAAAAGTCTATAGAAATTAGCATTTTAAACCTACCCCCCCCCCCCCACCCTGCTGTTTGTGTGGACACTCCTGTGCTGCTGATGCAGGGTGACACTCTTCCAGCAGCCCTGTATTCTTACTCTCTAGCTGCTGTTCTCATACTGAAAAACACTCGTTGCTTTATTCTTCCTTCTCTAGGAAAATATGCACCTTTTTTGTCCTCCCGAGATCATCATTTTGTTTATTTTTCGGAAACTGCAAGTCAATTTAAAGAAGGTTTCCCTTCATCTTGAACCTTGGGCTGAGGACAATTTTGACACATTAGTCAGGTTATCTCATCTATGAGCTATTACATCATCCCGTCCCAGGCATAAAGCACATTTCTCTTTCATATGTTAATTTCTGTTCCGTCTCAGATTTTGGACACTAATTGGTTGTGAGAGGCTGCCGCGTGTGCGAGGTTAATGTGGAACAAGCGCTGTCTGCATGCTCTGTGTCTGTCTACCTCAGGTGCACAGTGAGGTGAGGGTGTTCTGCCGAAGGCTGGACTCTTATCCCACGTCTGCTCACGCTCACTGCTGTCGCGTGCTAGTGCGAGTGTATACGTGTGGTATCGGTGCGAGTGTGTGTGACTGAGCGTGTGAGTGTGTTAGTGTGAGCTTGTGCATATGTGTGTGTGTGTGTTAGTGTCTGAGTGCAGACATTGCGGGGGGAGGGTTAGGCAGACGTGGGCGGGGTTACTGAACCGCAGGGCGGAGCGAGGGCCACCGTCTCTCGGGCTGTGTGTGTCAGAGTTCCTCTGTCTCTTCCAGCACAGCGCTCATATGGGTCCGGAGGCTCGGGGACACAGCGGGACAGTGCGTTCAGTCTTCTGCCGTAGTCCGGGGCTGGGTGGGGCTACAGAGGCTGCCGAGAGAATCATGGGAGATCAGCTTTCCCCTCGGCTTGTACCGAATGGTGTGTTCGCATGGCTGGAAAAAAAGCAAAGCACTTGTAGAATAAAGGTTGCAGTTATTGGCATTCCAATTCACAGGGTTAATTTGTAGGGATATTCAGACCACGGAACACACTGGTAGGCTCTCCTGCCTCCCTATTGGCTAGTGCGTCTCTCCAGAACTTTCAAAGCATGGGGGCATCACACACACATACACCGCTTTGTCTGTTTTCCAGCACACCAATCAAAGTACTGTAGGTTCTGCCTTCAATGTGACAGGAGTTTCAAACTGTAGGGTAGAACTCTCAATAGAAAACCTTCAGCATAAAGCAAAGCTTACAAAAAGTAATACATAAAAAATGAAATCTGAATGAACCGTAGCTTTGGGATGTTGAGATTAGGCTCAAATAACTTTTTGTTAAAATTGCTTGAAATCGATGATATTTCACACTGGATAAGCTTTGATCTGCTTTTCTTAAGAAGTATGAAAAAATATTACCAAGGTTAGCATGCCGTGTGTTAATCTTTGATTCAATGTGTGTGTTCCTCTCTTTTCTGTAGTAATTAAGTCAGCATGGCTATTGATGGCTATCGCTACCACAGACTCATATGCACACAAAGGGCCGGGCTCAGTGTTCAACAAAAAAAATAAAAATTGCGACTCATATTGGACACACATTCAGCCTTTTTGGCAGCTTCGTTGATAGCTCTATCTCATGGAATGCTGACAAAATTTTTTTTAAATAGAATGTTTTTCCCAGTCGTTTTGGGAGAACTGGCAGTCCCAATAACCTTGCAGACTGCTAGCCCTGCCTCTCATCCTGCTTGTAACTAGGCAACCACTAGGGAGGCTGAGGAGGTTGTTTGACACAGGCAGGACCTGCTCCGTGTGAGGAAAAAAAGATCAGCCTCAGCCTGGGGTGAACTGTTTGGTGGCGAAGCAGTAGCAGAAGCCCCAGGAGATCAAGGCTGGGGCTGAGAATGCGACGCACGGTCAGTCATGCAGGTTTCCAGACCCCGTCCCAGGGCCAGGCTGTGTACACTGCTTTTTTTGTTCCAGCCACAATCGCAAGCACATTGTGTAACGAGCTTAATTGTTCTTAATTAGACTTCATTCTAATGTCTATTGAGGGATAATTTACTGCTATTGTGTCAGAAATGGCTAAGCAGGTCATGAATAAATGTCCCATATTAACATCCCAGGACTTTTAGTCTGTCAGGTTAACTAACGCTTTCATCGAATGTGCTGCTATATGGCAAATGAAATATAATTTCCTTTAGTAATCAGTGGGTCCTGATGACATCTGGTCACTGAAACTAAATCGTTTGTGGAACATGACAACTTCATAGATTCAGCAAAGTGAATGGCACTGGTCCAAGTCTGCACTGTGTTGAGTTTTGAGTTCATGAAGGAAGAAAAGTCAAAGAGCTTTAGCACATGTTTTCAACAACCTTAATTGGTCGGGAGAAAAAACGGCAAACGGAGGGAGGCTGCATGTGTCTGAGAAACTCCTGGTAATGGCATTTACAAATGCTTTACCCAAAGTGGAGGTAATGTTCAGTCATTAATAATAAAATAAAGCCTCCAAGAAGAGTAATGTGTGAAAATCCCAGAGACTGGAGTGTACCGTTCAAAGACAAAGAAAAATAAAAAGCTGCCGTTAAGAGGTGCACAGAAGGTATTTGTTTGCACGTAATTGCATTACCCCACTGTACAGGGAATTAGCAGAGATAATGAACTGCTTTCGCCTGTAGCAGTTTCTTTTTATTGCTCCCACGATCTCCCGTGGATTCAGCCCGAGATCTGAAGCTACAGCACGAATGGATTATGAACCTCCCGCTTCTTTAAAGGGTCACTGTTTCTTAATGGAAAACCCTGTTTGGCTTCTCATGGGAGTTTAACGTAGATCTCCGTAGCAAAACTCGAGGGGGGGGGGGGGGGGGGGGGGTGTTCGGTTGGAAAAAGTATTATTTGTGAAATAAAATGGCTAAATAAAAATACATTATCTGGTGTTTTGATGGAGGTTTGAGTACCAAAAATGATATCATTGTCACGTTGAAGGTAGTCATTGTGGGAGGTAAACCCAAGCAAGGTAAGAAAGGTAACGAATAGGACTTTATTCGAAGGCTGAGGTATAAATGAGTCTTAAAGTCTGGGGCTGCTGCAGACAATAGCCATGGAATAAGTGCACCTCTTCTCCACAGTTAATTACCTTCAGACCAATTACTCAGGACCATCCTTGGGGCAGTAGAGTATAATTTTCTGCATGAAATTAGACTTCTTCACGCCAGGGTTTCTGAGATGATTGAAGGATGGCAGGCGGGGTTTAACAGCGCATTTGTGGATTTTATTTTGGGGGACCTATAGGGCCCTTTTACACAGCTATACCCTGCCAGGTTAGATCTCCTGTCCACTGCTCCTTGACCCAGGCGAAGTTCTGGGTTGATTGAATTATTATGGGACCAGTACTGGGACAAAACCCTGCCAGAGCAGTCCACAGGCAGGGTTAATTTACAATGTGCACAAAAAGAGTTCTCTCTTTTCTTTCCATTTACTGAGCAGCATGTTGCCTCATCTTGAACTTGTGATGTATCACCTTGCAGCATTATGGGTCTCATCACATTTGTCTTTCCCCCTACCAACCAGTCCTTTGTCCTCTTTGAATTGCTGGAATTGCCTAAAAAGCCAAATGAAATCAAATGAACACAGCTTTAATACATTTTATGACACAAACCAAAAACAGGTTTATGAGGAGGTGCAGGCTTTTGAAGCCCATGCCCAGACAGCCCTCTGCGTCTCCAGTGGGCCATGCAACCAGGCTCTGCTCTGTGTAACACAGTAAAAAAAGCCCCTGTGCCATGCTAGTGATTTAGCCAGATGTCCAATGCCCTTTTCCCTTTCCCTGCCACTATACTGCCATCTGAATGGAGAACAGGAAGCACATGTATGACTATAGAACAACGGAATATCTAAAACTGGGATAAGGTGCTCCCTCCCTACCCTTGGTCCACACCATGTACTGTATTCAGCCCTTTATCTTTAGTCAGCCTGAGAGCATTCTCGCCATCTCGCACAGATGAGCTTCTCAAAGAACCAGAAGTTACACACCATTTTTTTTCTTTGTCTCATTTTACTTTGAAACTTCATCTAATGTTGGCAGTCTGAAGTGTTTGTGCTGATGTCTTCTGTCTTGTATAAAGCTGAATTTATGCACATTATTAGAGTGTGTCAATTCCTGTGGTTGAACAATGACACATATGGCCATACTGTAATACTAATGTAATTCTTTTTGTTACTATCATCATGATTTATTTGCCTATATGGAACAACTTGCATTACGTTTTGATATTCTTCATTCCTAAGTCTGATTATTTGCAGAAGCAGTTATGGTCTAATCGCAGTGAACCACCTGGAGTTGAACATGCAGCATTTCATTTCCCAGGTTCCATTACAATTCCCCAATCTCCACACTACCACAGCAGAATATTATGGAATAATCACATTTTGTATGTGTGTGTGTGTGTGTGCGCATGTGTGAGAGAATGAGCGAGACAGATAGATGGTGTGTGCGTGCATTCTGCATGCATGTGTGTTCATAAGGACACGTGCAGGTGTTTGTTTAGCATATTAATTAGAATTATTTTGGTCAGTTTAATTGGCATGGCATATGCAGTCACTGTGATCTGTTATTGAAGAGGAGCGGTGTATGTGAGACCAGGCGTACATGTGTGCATGTCTGTGTTTACGTGTATATGTGTGTACGTGCGTGTGTGCCACATTTCATTCCACTTTCCTGACTGCATGTATTCAGCGGCCCTTATGTGTTGGTACATATGTGTCAGACATAGGGGCTTGGCATGTGACACACAGTATAAGCTTGCCTTTCTCTCTTCTACGTATCCTAGGAGATTCAGTCCCTTAAACGTTCTTGCAGGAAACATTGAACTTCCCATTTATACTGATGCAATAACCAGAGCCAGAGAGATTGAGTGTGTTATAGAGAACGGGATGGACACAGAGCATTGCTTGCTCCCTCCAGGGTTTATGGAACAATGTCTTAAATTATCGTTGGGCTTCTAGAGTAGCGCAGCTCTCTCTTAAACGGGAGCAGCGTGTGCTGGGACTCGAAGAGTGATGACTATTTTCCATGCTCTCCGAAGCCATTTATTGTGTGTGGTGGGCATGTGTCTGGCAGAGCCATTGCCATTGATTGCATTGAAGGTGCCTGAAGATAAAAGGCTGCACAGAGACCAGCGTGGGCGAAGGGTCAATGCAAAAATCCTGTGGGGAACGCTGAAGAAAATGGAAAAAGTTACACGACACCGCATACGCTTATGGGCGGGAGGTTATGGCTCACGCAGGCCCCATATCTTTTTTTTTTCATGCGATGGTAGCCGAACGTGAAGTGTACATTGACAAGCAGCACGTTGTATTACACCTCATTTGTAATGCGTAAAGGGCCAGGTCTGATAAATTCCAGCGAGTGCTACATGTTTGCATCTGTTTTTAGGCATGAAAGGATGGAATTTGAATGGGATGTTCCAGCAGCATAAAGCCTATAAAATGTAGCCTAAAGCCTGAAATGCAGGGATGTTACAGTGCATTAGGTCAGCCAAGTGTGTAGTTATGGACTGTAATCAGTTTCATTCCATTATCACTGTGTTAGAAGATTAGATATGCACACACATGCAGTACTGTACATCAGAGTGTCGTGTGCAGAAGAGCAGCAATATTCAGTTGAAATCTAGTCCAATCAATCTCTGTGTTTCCAATATGCTCTCTTCCCCCTGGGAATTGCAGTGACACAAGTTATTGAGCATCGTAACAGGAAATGACCTACTTCTCTACTGGCTTGCCGAGGCTGTAACACATAGACACCAGGTCAGAGGCAGCAGAAATACACTATCTAACCATGTGGAAAATTACCAGAATTGGGAATCCTGGGTAATGCAGTTTAGATTCCTCACCACTGTCAGACCAATGCCTCAACTTGGCATTCACGTTGGGACTTATTTGGCAGATGTTAGCCATTTCCTCAGCAGCAGTATTTTTCCGGTAGAACAATTAGCTTTATTAGCTGGCAAATCAAATTTGTCTGTACAAAGTCCGTTGTGCCCAGTGATACAAGGATATCTGAATATCTGTACTTCAAGTGGGCCACAGTTAGGGGTAATAATTGTGGAACTGGACTGTTTACCTAAAGGTTGCAGGTTTAAATATCAGATTCAGCAGGATGTTGTTGTGAGTAAGCAGTTGAACCTGTTAGTTGCAGGTTTGAATCCTGAGTTGCTGCTTTACTCCTGAGCGAGTCAACTGTTTTGCACCTGTAAAAACAGCCATATAAACAGCTAATATGAAATGAAAAATAACAAGCTGTTATTTGCACTCTGAAGCAAATGGATTTAAAGCAGAGGTCCAGGTGAGTCACTACTGTTGTACCCTTGAGCAAGGTATTCCATTTTAGCTGCTTTAGTAAAGGTCAATATGTACAAATCAATAATTCTTTACAAAATACGTAAGCGGTATATAATTCTGCCTGTAGGAAATAAGTAATGTAATTTCTCAGGAGCGAGCTGTCCGCTTTGTGCTTCAGCAGAAGCATCGTTCACGCAATCACGCTCTGCATCCGGGGACACACTGTCCCTGTTCATGATGTGTTGACCTGTGTCATTCCCGAAATGCCTGTGGGCACGTACGGCTGAATCGCTGTGTGCGTGGCTAAATGCGCCTGCCCCTAAACAGGCCCAGAGGAATGATTTATTTAAAATAAAATAAAAACATCCCTGGGATTAAATCCTCCATCTCCTCTCTGCACACAGCTCAGACAGAGACCCTCTCTCCACACCGGGCACTTCAGCTCTCTGTGAAATAATCACCGCCACATCAACAAGGCAGAGAGACGTAACCCCCCCCCCCCCCCCTTCCCCCTACCCCCTCCCCACAGGAGTGATGATGCTTCCTGCTGGATCTCCCCTTGTATGGCGAGGAAAAAAGCACACTGAGAATGCTGTCAGCCACGGCATTATATCTGTACTTACCTCTGGGGATTTAGAGAGCGTTATAAAATGAATAGCTATTCTGGTCCTGGATGGTGATTGGTCAACACCAGCCTTCCTCCCTGTGCTGATGCTCATGACAGAGCAGGGCTAAATAGAATGTTCATACATCATTTAATATCATTGTGTTCCGCTAACATAAACATCCCAGATAATGAAACGTTGTAAGCAGTCAGCCTTCATAAAAAATAATTAGACTTTTAACATCTCATTAAACTCCCTCAGCTCGGCGTCTGGATCTTCAGTGGGCCGTCCGGTGTTTTGCTTATTGGTGCGTGGAGAGGAAAACAACCACAAAAAAAAAAAAGAAAAATACTTGGAAGGGTGAAATGAATCATTCTGACTGAACGCTTGCTAAGATCGAAATGAAACCCTTGTTGCCTCGTGACTGAATATCTTAACTTGCGGAGGGATACCCCTTATTGTAGCGTTCCAAACCTCTGTCCTGGGGACCTCCTGTGTATGCTGGTTTTCGTTCCAACCACAGTTGCACTGCCAGACTGTTTTACAAGCTGTTAATTTTTTTTTTTAGTTAGGTGTATTTCTTGTTTTGAGGGATTATTTACACTCCACATTATGTCAGAAACCATTATGTATGTCGAGAAGAATAAAAATCCCATATTCACATTGTGCTTATTGTGCCATATTACAAACGATTACATAAAAATTTTTATTTTTTAAATGATCTAATTAAAAATTGATATACTTCAATTGAATCCTAAATAAGCTGTTGAACACATGTTAAGGTTCTTTCATATTTTTTTCTTAAACTTATTACCACAATGTTTGTCTTTGAATTCATATAGCCTATACTTCATTGTCTGTTTTAGTGGCCATGTATCCACACTGACCGTGGTAACCAGCAACTGAATATAGACACGTACTCATTGAATTATGTTTATCCCACTGGAATAATGTTGTTATGCATGACATTACAGGACATCTAGATTGTGTTTGATTCAGATCAGTTTTATTTGTTCACCGGGTTTTGCGATGGACCAGTTCTCAAAGCGCTTTAAAGGCATTCTGCGCCAACCCCCCCAGAGCAATCCAAGCCTAATCTTCAACAGTGCACAACTTTATGCAATGTTACGTATGTTCCCATGCTACATTTTATTGTTTGTGATGAACAAATGTTAGTAATAAAGAGTATTGGTAATAATTATAAACCATCTACTTCATTGCCTTTTGAAATATGAAATTCAATAATTTTATTTTTGAGTGGGAATTTTAATGCCAGCTGTTGCTCTCAAGTGTTATAACACTAGCGGCAAAGATCTTTTAATGTACATTGTGAATGGTGGGAAAATGTTTTGACACTTTTAATGTCACTTTCAGTTTTATGCCATTTGTATTTGTTTGAAGCTGCATGCCCACTACCAACAGACCATGCTTTACTAATGGGTTAATCACGACAAATACAACAACAACTAAAAAACTATCATGCATCTGTCATGCTTTACTAATGCTTTACTAATGGATTAATCACGACAAATACAACAACTAAAAAACTATCATGCATCTGTCATGCTTTACTAATGGATTAATCACGACAAATACAACAACAACAACTAAAAAACTATTATGCATCTGTCTTTTTGTGTGATAGTGTGTCAGCTCAGAGGTCATTTTATACTGGCTGCTCATTTTTGTAAAGAAAATAAAAATTCATATCTATCTAACAAGCACCTCTTGGAAAGGAAGAAGTTTCTGCCTGAAATTGGCCCCAAATATTTGTTTTAAAAACTAAAAAAAAAAGTATCCTGATATTAACTGCTGCCCAGTGACATTAGGCCTCGCCATCATTATTGAAGTTGTGTGAATACATTTACATTTTATACACTTGGTCTCAGGGTTAACAGGAAAGCGGTGGCCTAGTTACGTGTTTTTAAGCAGAATTTTAATAAATGTTTTATGAACTTTTAAAAAGAGAGTTTTATGTTCCCTGTGAAATGGTTGCTTTTTGGGTGAGTTTCCCTTTTTACTGTGATGTTTCTGGAGTTTTATTCACTTTGACAGAAACACAGCATTTCAATAAGTAGATTTTAACAGAATGTGTCCTTGTAACCATGCTACCAGACTGGGGGGGGGGGGGGGGGGGGGCTATACTGTGAAATAGGTGTGCCATCACAATCCCCATCTGTGTCATAAGCCAAATAGGACCAGGGGCTGGAAATGGTGGATGATTTTTATCTTGCACCAGAGCAGCACTTTGGCATGACTCCTTTGTGGTTATGTCTACTGCAGGCCCCTGGATAACCAATCGAAAACCCTAATTCCTATGGTTTTTGTATTCTTCCACGCAGGGAACATGTTTGTGTGCATGGCCCTGCCTAATGCGGAGGACTCAGAGATGACTCCATCTCAGTTCAGGTAGACGGAGAGCAGCAGGGGTGTCGAGATCCCGACTTACCATTCAAAGACACCATGACACCTTGACTTATTGCCTCATGACTGGTTGGGGGAAATGAAAGCCGTCTCTCAGTATTCCTAGATGAACTGTAAAACTTTTGAGTGCCGCTCGTTCTCCACCGATCCACATTTCTTTGGTCATTTCTAACATTGAAATGAAATATTAATGAGATTTGACTGGGTGAAGGAATCGGACTGGAGCAGTGCTTTTTCTTACTGCTGTATATTACGGGGTTATATTGAAACTTCCTCTGCGGCAGATGACTTAAGGGCTTTCATTGTTGGACCGTGAGTCATGATTCTGGTTGCATATGTCAGCGAACGCGTGCGTGCATTGTGTTTAAGGCATCTCAGACGGATAGTAGGTGCATCCTCTGCTTGGCCTGGGAAGATGTGAGGTTTTCTGATCTAGTAAGATTTTATTTATTTATTGTGAGCGCCTCCCAACTCACGGCTCACCTTTACATGTCATTTTTGAGTCGAGGAAAGTAAAACCAAACAAAGGAAAAAGTGCTTTTACTGAAATGTGCAACAGAAAGTAACAGAAAAACCAGAGGGCATTGCAATCAGCCTTATGATGGTGAATGCGGGCCCTATGAAACAAAGGCTTGTAAGGTTTCTACACATATGATTATACTTGTATACATCCTCTGGGTATTCCTTACTTGAACCCAGACATACAGCACATTTTGACTGATTCACAAACTGTCTGAGCTCTTCGTCATCACACTCTTCTCGTTCATTCTTAGACCTCATGGAGTTTTAATATACAGGATGTCATCCTGGCCTAAGTTTATTTTCCACCTGTAGCTACTGTAGGCATCTCCCGTCGTGAACCGTGAAATTTCGACCTATCCTAATTACGCGTTTCTCCACTAGCCGCTTCTTCCGCTTCTGTTGTGAGCAGGAACGATTCTCTTATTTCGCCGTTTGGTTTCGTGGCGTATAGCGGTGTCGCAGGCAGGCCCGCCGTGCAGTGAAGAGCGGAGAAGCCGTCGGAGGCGGCCATTTTGGCCTTCCTGGGGGAGGGTCGCTGCCGTTTGTCTGGCAGCGACGGCTGCGGCTCCTTGGGGATTTCTTGCGGGCGCGTGCTAAGTCTGATCAAAGCTCCCTGTGAATTAATTACCTCGCAATGCATTATTCAACACCTTTTCAGCAGCCATCACGTACGAGTTGCTCGCCGTTACTCCTGGGAAAACAGACAAAGAACTAAAATAATGTCATATTATTAAAAAAAAAAAGTATTTTCATCCCTCTAAAGAATCGTTTTTGCTTTTTTTTTCTGCTTACTGGAACGTTTTCCATTACTCTGTCAAGGAGGATGATATTAAAATGCAAATAGCTGTGTAGACTCAGCGATTTGCAGGTTCAATCAAAATCACGATCTTTTTAAAAAAAACCGACATGAGAATACTCAATTTTTAGCACATCACATCTGGTGAATAAACTGTAAACCATTGTAAACCGTTGACTATTAATTGATGGTTTTAATTCATGGTAGCTGTTAATTGATAGTATAAATTTACGGTAGCCATTGATGGGGTAATTTTGGTTAGGGCTGTTATCAAGCAGATTGGTATAAACAGCATTAGGCTATTTGTTGTTGATTCCATCTAAAAAAAAATGACATAAGCGCATTTTATTTTCAGTG
Organism: Anguilla anguilla; assembly: GCF_013347855.1. Classification (NCBI taxonomy): domain Eukaryota; kingdom Metazoa; phylum Chordata; class Actinopteri; order Anguilliformes; family Anguillidae; genus Anguilla; species Anguilla anguilla. The sequence continues at coordinate 13,132,428 of NC_049211.1, read as the reverse complement.
CACCCTGAGAGGGAAAACAAATTAAAATGTGCTGATGTTGGGGTCAGACAGGGATTCATATTTCTGCAGTCAGGTGGAGAAGGATGGGTTGGAGAGCCTGTGGGCAGGTTTTTTCATTTTTTATTTTCTTTTGCTTTTGCTTTTCCCAATTACCCTGGCTCAATGGGCTGATTGGCTGTGTACACCAACACTGGTTCACTTGTAGATTCGCTCACAGTGAAAAGTTTCATATGGGGACACAAGAACAGTCTTCAGCTGTCATTCGCACGCCTCTCAAGAAATGTAGCTTAAATGTCAGATGCCGTAAATGTTGGGGCTAATTAAGCGATTAAGCCCAGTAGTAGGCATTCGAACTGAAAACATACGTGGCCCTCGTTGCCCACCCCTGGCCTGTGCGTGAATTTTATGGTCGCCTGTAGATCCTGTCCTGCATCCTGCTATGCACACGGCAGATGTATCGTAAGCGCCCTCGCTGCACTCGGCTATCCGAGAGCAAACATTCAGACTGGCACAGCCGCTTTGATCTGACAGCAGACTTCTCCGTCTCTGGGTTGTGATGCCGCGCTCGATCTGGCCCTCGCTAAAAATAACTGCAGTTCACCTGTCGTTGTAAGGATTGTAATTATTGGACGATTACAGCAGTATTATGCAATATTTTGGGCACAATTGCTTTTTTAATTGCAGAATTACAGCAGTTACAATGCAGTTTCACTACATAATGTGCAGTACTCATGAAGAAGAACGGCATTGTACTTCAGTTAAACTACAGTATATCTTTGCAGTAGCTGCAGTCATTTTTGTAAGGGGGAGACCACACAGCTGCTTCCAGTCAAGCCGACTTTGTCTTCTGCAGCTTTTACCGAAACGCTTGTAAGAACAATATAGCACTGTGGTCCATTCTGCTAAACCGTCTCTCTGGATTTACACTGTGAACGTCTACTCTTTGGTTCCTGGTGACCCTTGAATCCCATTTGTACATCGCCTGTATTTCACAATGTCTAATATGTCAGCAGGAATGTAGAATGGAGCTGAAAGCAGTTGTGAGCACCAGGAGTCCACCTCTTCCTGCTGCCTGCGGTGCTTGGAGGAGTGTGGGGAACATGACATGAGACCATTATGAGGTAGAGCTTCTCAGAAGCAGAGGGACTTTGCTAAAAGCAATCAAATGTTTTCATTGGAAAGTGAATAATCTGACTTAAATTTTGAGCCTTTAAACAGCTTTTCCCTGTCAGTGGACTTCATCAGAATCAGAATCAGAATCGAATTTATTGCCAAGTACATTTACACATACGAGGAATTTGCTTTGGTCAACACACCGAGGCAGCCATCTGCGGCGCCAACTTTTCATAGCCCCCCCCCCCCCCCCCCCCCCCAGATGCAGTAGAGGCAGAATGTTGCTAATTATCATTTTTACTGAGTGAATGCAAGACCAATGCAGTGGAATTCTAGCCTACTGTGCTTCTCATTAGATGGAATGACATGCCCCTCTGATACACCTATCCCTGCAGCCATACCACCCTGTACCCTTCTCCTGGAAAACAACTCAAGCTAATCAGGGCTGGGCTTGGTCAGTACTGAAGCTAAGCAAGGCTGTGCTTGGTTAGTACAGAAGCTAAGCAGGTGTGGGCTTGATTAGTAATGAAGCTAAGCAAGGCTGGGCAGGGTTAGTACTGAAGCTAAGCAGGGCTGGTGGGGTGGGGCTGAGTGTTGTCATCATTCTCCCACTTCTCACTGGCAAAGTGTTCTCTTGCCGTCTATTCCAATTATGTTTTGAGATTTCTCATTTACTGCAGTTCTAGTCTCATCCAGATGCTTGAATCTCTTTGGTTGGGTTTTAAATGGGCTCTGGTGTCTTCTCTCAACCCTGTAGAGTGAGGAAAGTGCTCCCCAGTTTCCTTCTGTTGTTCCCCTACTACCACTCACATGCAACAGCATTAGCATCAGCATCACCTCACTGAACATAGCACAAACCGACAGGGCGACAATCAATAAAACAGGAACAAAAAAATACAAATGAGATTGAAAGTTGTGTCTTGGCATGGTGACCTAAAATCCGCCGATGACTAGCTGTGTTTCCACTGGGATTAATCCAGAGCAGCGCGGAGAGAGCGTGGCATGGCCTACAAGGATTATGTGTGCGGGACTTGTTCTTTCATTGCCCTACTTTTTCTTTTGAGAGTGAGAGAGAGAGAGGGAGGGGAATGATAGAGAGAGATAGGGAGAAAGTGAGAGAGGACAGTGGAGACTCTATATTTCAGGCACAGATGGCTGGGGGGTGGGGGGAGTTTTAAGTCATTAAACAAAATCCATGCGGGTTGTTGGAGGCAGCGGTTAATGTTCTAGTGTGCTAAACATGCACATGTTCCCAGGTTTGTCTGCTTTCATTTGGGAAGCAGTGCAGCCTTGCCCACTGTTTGTGTACGTTGCCCATTAAAGCTCAGCTTTCATCTTTATTTTATCCCGTATGTACTGTATACACATACGCATACCACCTCCCCCCCACACACACACTATTTTCTATTTTTCATCTGGGGATTAGGTTCACTTCCCATAATCTGTGCCTGATATGGTAAACAGCCTGGAATGCACAAACACAAAGACACAGTGGCAGAGACCCCATGGAGGGGAACAGCAGGAGGCTTCCCTGAGCAGCAGGAGCCGCTGGAATATGAATGTGATGTGCCATGGTCTGTACAGGAGGGTTACCTGTAACCTGGTCTGTGCAGGAGGGTTACCTGTAATGTGGTCTGTGCAGGAGGGTTACCTGTAACGTGGTCTGTGCAGGAGGGTTACCTGTAACGTGGTCTGTGCAGGAGGGTTACCTGTAATGTGGTCTGTACAGGAGAGTTACCTGTAACATGGTCTGTGCAGGAGGGTTACCTGTAACATGGTCTGTGCAGGAGGGTTACCTGTAACCTGGTCTGTGCAGGAGAGTTACCTGTAACGTGGTCTGTGCAGGAGAGTTACCTGTAACCTGGTCTGTGCAGGAGGGTTACCTGTAACCTGGTCTGTGCAGGAGGGTTACCTGTAACCTGGTCTGTGCAGGAGGGTTACCTGTAACGTGGTCTGTGCAGGAGAGTTACCTGTAACCTGGTCTGTGCAGGAGGGTTACCTGTAACCTGGTCTGTGCAGGAGAGTTACCTGTAACCTGGTCTGTGCAGGAGAGTTACCTGTAACCTGGTCTGTGCAGGAGAGTTACCTGTAACCTGGTCTGTGCAGGAGGGTTACCTGTAACGTGGTCTGTGCAGGAGGGTTACCTGTAATGTGGTCTGTGCAGGAGAGTTACCTGTAACCTGGTCTGTGCAGGAGATTTACCTGTAACCTGGTCTGTGCAGGAGGGTTACCTGTAATGTGGTCTGTGCAGGAGAGTTACCTGTAACCTTGTCTGTGCAGGAGAGTTACCTGTAACCTTGTCTGTGCAGGAGAGTTACCTGTAACCTTGTCTGTGCAGGAGGGTTACCTGTAACATGGTCTGTGCAGGAGGGTTACCTGTAACCTGGTTTGTGCAGGAGAGTTACCTGTAACCTGGTCTGTGCAGGAGAGTTACCTGTAACATGGTCTGTGCAGGAGGGTTACCTGTAACCTGGTCTGTGCAGGAGGGTTACCTGTAACGTGGTCTGTGCAGGAGAGTTACCTGTAACCTGGTCTGTGCAGGAGAGTTACCTGTAACGTGGTCTGTGCAGGAGAGTTACCTGTAACGTGGTCTGTGCAGGAGGGTTACCTGTAACGTGGTCTGTGCAGGAGGGTTACGTGTAACGTGGTCTGCGCAGGAGGGTTACCTGTAATGTGGTCTGTGCAGGAGAGTTACCTGTAATGTGGTCGTTCGTGTGTCAGAGACTGGGGTCTGGGGCCTGGTGTTTGGGTACACTCGTTAGCACTGGGAAATGACATAATCTTGATCGTGCAATGTGAAATTCTTCTGCTTTGGACTTAATGAAGTCCATACGTTTTTAATGACTCCACAAGCAAAGTCTGTCATGTGAATATTTAACTAAGATGGTATCAGGACACAAAGGTAAACTCAAAGGGTGAAGAGAACCAAATATATATCCATAACCTGAGTGACTTCACAAAGTAAACCCCTTAACTGGGGTTATTTTTAGAAGTTAAAGTTATGGGGGGAAAAAACTGTAAGCTTATGTACAGTTTTACAATTTACAATTTCCTGTTCAATACTCCTGGATTGTTGTGCTCTGTAAAAACAAAGGAAATGGTTTTGTCAGGGATGGAAACAAAAATAATTCCATCATCTCCATAACTGGAGCAGACGTTTCCAAAGCAGCTCTGGAGAGTTTGCGCATACGCGGGAGGGCGTATAGAACTGCACAGCATGACAAATTGGGTACATGAGGACTAAACCGAGGTTTTTGTGCATTGTTGGGTATTAGATTGTTGACGTTGCGATGTGGATGTGAACATTAAATATGTTCTGGGACTTTGGGGTTGTTCAATTATGCATGGGGAAAGGGGAGTTTTTTTTCTCAACGTAACGTTCGGGGGGGGGGGGGGGGGGGGGGGTTATACACTTTTTAAATAGAGGAAATCATTTATTCCATAATTGCACCAGTATTGTCAGAAGCATGGGGGAACTAAATCCTCTAAAAAGCTGGCCTTCAAAGGTGCAGCACTTTAATGGATGGAACACTATTTAAGCCCCTGAAGTGGTTAGAATTGCCTTGAAAAAATAAATGCCATTCAGTCATCCTGACAGTGAATAGGCAGTGGTTTGTGTATCAACATTTGTCCCTGCCATTGACAATTAAACGCAGACATTGTGCTACACTCATTTTATTCACAAACTCAGTTTAGCAAGTTCGTTTTAGTGATTGCTGAACTCACCAAGCAGTAATTGTGAAGGGAAAAAAATGTTTTGCTTGTAGTTGTTAGCCAAGGACAAGGGTTGATTAAATCCCAGTCAATGATTTTGACGTCTTCTGTGCTAATTTCTGTCTTTCTGTAAACAGGGAGGGGCGGGCTTAAACCTCTCTGTGCATCCCAGAGCACAGAGGCGTGCGACTCCAACGCGTCGGCTGTGCAAAGTGTCTCAGAGCCACCACTTCAAAGACAGCTCATTCATCATTTATTTTTCTGGGAGATTGCTAACCACTCCTTCAAAGCTGAGAAGTTGTGTTCCATTATTCATTTGCTATTTTTTTAAATGCATTGCCCATTTACACAGAAGGATATTTACTAAAGCACCTCAGTTCAGTGAGCAATAAGCAGCCGCCTGCCTCCAGGGTACTAGGGTAGCTCATGCCTACCTGGGATTCGAACCTGCAACCTCTGTCATTAATATCAGTGGTCGACATCATTAATCATCGGGTTGATCTACGAAAGACTCTATTTCTGGTAGCTCAATATGTGGTAAGGGTGCATGGGAGGAGGACATAGTGGGGAGGGGGGGGGTGGTGCAGGGGGGCAGTACTGATGGCATTCTCATACTTGTTCTCTATCATACATATACAGCAGGGACAGCACCTGCCAGTCGAAGTTCCCGCGAGTCCAGCTTCAGAGAACAAAAACCATGAAGCTGGTCAGACTCAGATATTCATCATAATCCTCCTCATCTCTCTCCTTCTGCTGTGCGAACTTCAAAGGCGAGGAAGCAGAGGTGTCAGTGAAGCAGCCATTAGCTGTGCGTGGGAGGCGGGCTTCCTCCTGTGATCAGCGTGCATGCTGAGCAGCAGCGCCTCTTTGTGACGCGCGGTACGCCGTAATCCTCGCTTCCCCTGTTCTCCGATCCGCAGACAGGAAAAAGTAGGGCAAGGGGACGATGAGGACACATCCAAGAGGCTGTCACATCCTCTGATATACTTAAAGATTTATACCAAAACGCCCACTGCCGTGCACTTTCACAAAGGTTGCTGTTGTATTGTTTGTTCATTTGTCATAGACAAAAGGCAGGAATAACTACTCATAGACAGAAGTGATGGTGATTATTGGGCCTTATGAATTAAGAGTTTTTTTTTGTACAACTTTAGCTCATGAAATTAGTTGAGTAATTAACACACATTTCTGTTTGAGTGAATGAGTAACTGCCAGTTTAAGGAACCATTGAACATGTTCAGGCACTACCATTGTGCCCAATACATTTTCTGTACTGCAGGCTTAGAACTACATTGGACTCTGGACAACCCCTGCAATTAGTGACTGCACCTGTCTTGCTGCATATGAAGTAGCCTACTCACCATTAGCTTGGGATGAGTTATTTTTGTTTGCAGTTTACTTTTGTGTGTGTGTGTGTGTGTTCGTGTGTGTGTGTGTGTGTGTGTGTGTGTGTGGTTACTGACGCAAAATCAGGGAAAGAGCCGTTTTCTCTCATTAAAAAAATGTGGTACTTGATAATACCATTAAATAAAATTTAAGAAATGCAGACTGTTTTAAAGATAACCGTGGTAACCGTATGATTAGTGCTTTGCTCAGAAGGCTAATTACATAACCATGGTCTTTTAGTGTAGAAACATGCATCGCTAGCCCAGATTTATTTACCCATTTATTCTTTATTGATATTCAGATGGATTCCAGACTCATCATGTGTGGAATTTTGAATAAATCCATTTTTTATGGATGAACACTTGTTTAGAGATAACGATGTAGCGTATGATTGCTGCCCATATATTCTTGTGTGACACCACGAGAACTTTCTTAGGGAGACAGTTGTGCATAATACAGAGAGCAGATATTTCTCACAGCCTCCTGGTTTGCTGTCCTACTTTTGGACAGCTAGTGACTGTGTCACAGACCCTAGGTGGGGGGGTAGGGGTAGGGATAGCGGCGGTGGGAGCGGCCGGGGGTGGGGAGCATGCGTGCATGCGTGCACAGGCAATCACTCTGAGTGTCAGGCCTACATGCAGGCCCCAGCCCCCTGACCTCTGAGCTCTGACCCCTGACCCCTGCAACACCTTGCACAAAAACCATGGGACTACGCTACACTCCGGAGGCTACGCTCCAGGCATCACGTGCTGTCAATCACCAACTCATGCAAGAACTTTGACCAAGAAATGAATGCACGTTTTATGGGTCTTTTTCCCCCATTCATAAATACAGTTTGGGGAGTTCAGGGATGATCAAATCTAACTCGAGCATTTGCTTTGTGAAGGCAATAGACAAAAAATAAAAAATAAAAACAACTTCACATTAATTTGGAAGTCGAAGCTGAGAACAAATTTAAAACTTATTTCTGAGTTTGAATTTAAATACACAGCTTGTCCACTAACTTGTATTTCAGCAGTCTTGGTTGATTGCTTGCCAAGACAAACTTGACCACATTCATATAATATGAAGTTTAATGGGTTCTTCCAGCACCTGCTTGATGTCGATGCCAAGAAAGTGCTCCTCTTAGTTATGTTGGGTCAAGTCAAACTTTATTTGGAGTCACTTTTACGCTTTAGTATATAAACAAAGAAATAAATACAATAATAAAAAAATGAAGACCATAGTTTAAAAACCACACACCGGAAATGTGGGGGTGGAGGTGTCAGCGGAGATCAGGGAAAAGTAAAATCCAGAACAGGATACAGGATATATTGCATAAGGTATATATACAGGCTGTAGAGGTGTTGCACAGGAGCTGGGGGGAGCTACTCTGAGCAGGGGAAAATGCATATGAAGACCACACCACGCTTAACACCTCCGAACCTACAGCACCATTTCCTGCAGTTTCATAGGTGATGAGCCTTAGTCTAAGTGATCTGTTTGCCTTTCTCTGCAGCCTGCGCTCTTATTGACCAGGGAGCACTGAGTAAATTGGGGTAAATTAAGCTTTTTTACGTGACTGAGGCTATGTGGCTCGCTTTTACTGACAAGCCGTTGGTTATTCTCAGCCACCATGCTTTCTGGCAGGTCTGAAAGTCTCATTGTTTTTTTAATTCTGCTTTTTATGGCTTTTAGGAGGAATTGTATTTTCACCAAATACAATCCATTCTTTCTGCCCAATGGAAGGGAGGGCAGGGTTATCTTGCCAGATAAATGGCCAATTACCTGGGTATGATGATATTGCTTTTTATAGCTTGTGGATGTGTCATTTTTTTTTAAACTCCAATTGTAGTTAATTATATGACAGACTGGGCTCCTTTAAATGGTTTATCAGGTGCTCTGTTTAGTCAGAAAAGGTGAATTATTGTACGCGTATAGGCTCTGTTCAGAGCTGTCATTCCAGCCGCTGAAGGACATCTGATGTGTGCCGACACCTCAGACTGGCATTAAGACCGCTCTTCTGCATTATGCTAAAAAAGTGCCGTTTCCTTAAGAAAAAGAAAATCTTATTCTTATTTTTTTATTCTTGAGCGGTGCAAACAGCCATATTGCTATTATTCATCCAGTCTTGTGTTTCTGAAAGCTGAACGCTGAATAGAGAAGGGCCTGGATAGACTAGCCTTAGGAGCTCATTTGCCTAATCTTTGGAAGTAGAGTGGAAGCTTAGTGTATAATGAAGGGAATGGCTTTTTTGGGGGTCGGAGGGAGGGGGTGTATGTGTGTGTGTGTCTGTGAAAGACGTGAAGGTATTAATCGGAACAAAAGAGGCCGGTTGAAAGTTTTTAATGGAAGGCAGCGCTGGGTGGAATTCCTTTTAGAATGCCTACAGGTTTTTTCTTTTTTCCCCGTCCGCTTTCCGCTTTTGTGCCGACGGGGAAAGAAGGAAAACCCACAGTGACGATCGGCTCAGCACGACCGAACGTTTGTCAACTTTTTCCTTTTTTTTTTCTTTCCCTCCCTCTGTTTTCCGAGCGCGGTAAGCACGTAGCCGTGTGCCGCGTTTCGCTGGGAGGATCCGGCCCCCGGGGGACCAGGGTTCTGCCTGGCTGGACGTTAAAGGGCAGCGGAGCCCCCCGATAATGGGCTGCTGGCTGAGAGCGCGCCCGCCGCTCCCGCTTGCGTGATGTCCCCGCCTCGCGGAAACATCGGCCCGTTAAAGCGGCCGGCGCAGTTCTGCCGCCGCCGCCGCGGCCCAGCACGGATATTTATGGACGTCGGCACGAGTTCGGCTGCGGCTTGAGTGACAAGGGGGAGAGCGTAAAACGAAACGCCTTTTTTGTTGATCCCCCATAAAAATGAGGCAGTTTAATAACAGAAATACTGCTTGTTGTCGGCTGGAGTTTTTCATGCGGTCGGAACGCTTATGGATAAATTTCCATCAGTGTCCTTTTGATATAAATATTGGTGGATCTGCACGGCACCTTCAGAAAACCGATGCTGCTTAGAGGACCGTCAGGTTACAGCCACACAAACATGCGCATACTTGTAGCCAGTGGACTTGTACACAATGCCGTTTATTCGACTATTAACAAAGCCAGATATATTTTTTTCCCCTGAATGTTTACTGCTGCTCGTATTCCGCTGCCTCGCCTCTGTGTATTCCCTAGGGGGGTTTAGCGCACGTCTTCACAAAGCAGCCCCCGGCAGCACACCCTCTATGGGCATAATTATATAATTACAGGGGCATTATCTGAAGTAAGCTACCATGCTAGCGATTAAGACACATGGGTAAATCCACTTTAATTAATTGCAAACAACACGCTCTCCATTTCCAGCTTTCCTTTCATCTTCCCCCGCAGGCCCCGTGCGAGGCACCAGGTTTTCCTACGACACCGAGCCCAGGCGGGTGCAGTGGCGGGCCAGCCGATGCTGGCCCTCTCAAGTGGCGTATCGGGGTTCGCATAGGCGCCGGTTCTGCCACTTTATTCCAGAGTGCGGAGGGTTCCCGTTTACAAAGGCACAGTGACACCATTAATCTGGCCTAAATGCATTCCTCTAGAAAATGGACAACCCAATCCACACTTATCACTTTCAGACTGGAGAGGGAGAAATTGTTTCATTGCTGGCTAGTGAATCCAATCATCAAGATAAGGAATGTGTTCTCTCCCAAGGGAGGGAGAGAAGGAGAGAGAGAGCGAAAGGAAGAGAGAGAGAGAGAGGGGATGTGATGATGACATCTGTTCTTGCTCCCCTTCAGCCATCATGGTTGCAGAGTTCTGCTGATTTGGGCCGCACTGCACCACAGTTTGAGAGTAGGACAGGAACTGCTGAGCCTTGTTCGAGTGCCATATCAGAGGATTAAAAAGGAAGGGCTCACAGTGAGGATTTAAGCATTTTATGATAATATGTTCACGAGCACACACATCTTGTAGAGGATACCTGCATGTAGCTGGAGTTGCGAGAGGGCCAAAAAAATCTTTGGAGTGACCAAAATCCTCGATTACAATTTACGAGCACAGTAGTCAAACAAGCCATCGGTGGTACAGGCAGTCCAGCTCACCCACATATGCACAAAAGGTCATATTACCCTGCCGGCAAATGCGCACATTTTATGCAGACACACACGCACGCACGCACACACATGCTGGAAAATGGATGCGTGCACACACTCACGCAGAGATAAGCCCCCTGTGTGCTGGTGCATTGTTGCTCCGCTCGCAGTGAAAGAAGATTCAACAATGAGCCTGTCCAGAACAGGGAGTATTTGCATTGTGAAACCTCCATTTGGAGAAACGGACATGACATGCATGAGTAAGATCGGTTAATTTCATTTCAAAGGCTTTCCATATCCACATATCCACATCACATCTTCTAATCGAAATAAATATCAATATAAATACATAGTTAAAAAAAAAAAAACCCTGAATTTGATATTTCCGCAAGTTCATTTTCGATGTTTGACGGCTGCAGGCTTTTATTTTTTTGAAGGGGAAAGAATTTGGTGGTTTTCACAGCTCATTTCCTGTGGACTGTTGTTGTCACCGATGGTTCAGTAGCTTGTCCAAGGCCAATGAAAACGAGGAAGGAATCGCTGTCAATCAACAGCTCGGTAGCACGAGAAGCTCCCGGTATGTCGCATCACAGAATGCGCTGAATCGGGGCCTTAAGTCAGGTTTGCTGCCAGAAAGTGGATTTTTCACGCAGCGTTAGCGCCCTGAATCTGTGCAGCGCTGAGAGTTTGAAGCTGACGTGAAGCTGGATTAGTTACAGTTGGGGCTTCATTTGCTGCAGAACTCACCTGCAGAGCATGGGGTGGACTGCAGAGGGATCGCCGTTGCACCAATATAAAGCATGATAGTTGCACACACGGTCCTCTCATTACATTTTTTGCATTACAGGCATTTAGCAGGTGCTCTTATTTTTATCTTTGCCCGCACAGATTGGTTTACCCATCTCTAACCAATGGGCTCCACCTTAAAACGCCTATACTGACCTGTCGTCATGACTACCATCTCCCCTCTGTTCAGACATAAAGGCGTGAAGGTTGATTTCCCAAAAAGATGGATATTTCCCAATTAGAGGGAGGTGAGAACAGTCCTGGAGACTCTGGAGAGCTCTGGAGGTGAGACACGGTGCACTTATCACTGTGCCCAGTCCCCATTAAGACATTATGTGGGATGACACTGGGCAGCTGGTCACCCGAAGTGGAAAAAACGGATTGCCTTCGGTGAAATTCGGTCTCTGAAAAAGTGGTCTTTCGCAGTGTCAGGGCGGTGCAGTCCCATGCAGCGAACTACTAATGTGCCTTAGAATCGGTAATAACAATAAGGTGGCGGTGATTTAGAAAAAAAATTAAAATAAAAAATGGCCTCTTCGGTGTGATATTTTCTTGGCGTCTGCGTTATTTAAACACATTTCACAGATGTGGTCCATTACGAAGCGTTCAGGAGAAAATGGGCCGAGGAGATGGACTGTAACATCCATGCATTAATCGCAGTAAATTGCACGGAAAGGCAGCAGGGGGCAGAATGTGATTAACCTACACCCTCCCCCCTCCCCCCTCCTGCCTCCCCCTCCCCTCCCCCCTCACCCTCCCCTCACCCTTGTTTCAGAGTTGTGGCCATTGATTGTTATTCTGTGGAAGGCCCCTCCCCCCTTCCCCTCATCCACCTACAGGGTCAACAGTGACCACTCCAGTGCAAGTTCGGATCAGCAGGGTGTCCCGCACGTACACTTGGGCCTGCCCCCTGTCCGTCTGTTCCCCAAACGGGGAACAGCCTGGTCCAAGAGCACTGAGATACAAACTAAGATGTATCTGCGTAAATGACCAACAACAAAACATCAAAGCCAGTGTTTTTAAGCAGGAGCTTTTATTTATTTATTTATTTATAAAAAAGGCACCAGATGTTTCAATATGTTTTCAATGCAGTCATCCAAGGATTCTGATGTTTGTTTACCTTAATCAGATTAGTGCTATAATTGATCCCTTCCCACACACCAGTAACCCTAAGGAGAATTACCGCAATCTTTTTTAAAGAAATATGGAAATTGTATGCTGTGTGTACAAGTTCTCTGGTTGGGTACTGTGATTCATCTGTGGTTGTACATAAAGAAGAAAGATGCAGATGTTGAATTACATTTTAATCAGGACATAATACTTACTGCAATCTGTTTCTTATCAAACTAATTAAAAAATGAACAAACAAACCAAAAACCCGTTCATTTTAAATATTTTCCTTTGTTCAGCCCATCTCTGTATTTTTTTTCATTCTTCCCTCACCATTTCTTTCTCTCCCTCTTTCTCTCTGTCTCTCTCTCCATTAAAACAATTGTCACTAAGGGATTGCTTCTGACTGAGTGACCTATATCTAGCTTCATATTGGCTCCTCAGTAGATTAATGTAACTAGCACAGTATTTTGGAAAACTTGTCTTTGTGTGAGAGACCCCGTTTGTACTGTGAGAACCAGTTATCACACAAATCCCCCCCTTAACCCTCCCAGTGTGTCGCTGGACTTTGTATGTTTAGAGGCCGTCTGAAGACACAATGTACAGTGCCACTGCTCTAAAAAAAGGAGAGAACCAAAAAAAAAAACAGTTGGTCACTGAATGGAATGGAAATCATGCCCCACTCCCCTGCCCCAACACAGTTCAGTGTGTTTTTCCGCTGTGAGGGTAGAGCAGTTATAGACTAGCCATGCACACTTCTAATGTGTGCACTAAGTCTTATGAATGACACCCCCGAACCACACCGTCCTGAGCCCCCCTCCCACACAATTGGCTGTCTGCTCTGCAGGAATTTGGTGCGGTTCACTACCCATAACCTCTTTCCTCATACTTAGTGGCCAGTCCGACACCTGGTCCTGGTCGGACACAACCGTCCTCAACCCCGCCCCCGCTCCTCGTTAATCGCCCCTGACGTTAATAGGAGCAGAATACTGGCAAATCTGTGGTCTGTAAATCTGTGGATGCGTTCACACACAGCGCTGACACTTTCGCCAGGGTGCAGTTCTCATGAGCTGGTCTCACTCTCTCTCTCTTTCTCTCTCCTCTCTCTCTCTCTCACACACACACAAACACACACACACACATTGTTTTCTTCCTTCATGGGAAAGATCTCCAACTGGAGTGTCTGGACCACGGCAGCATTGACATTACACTTTCTACAAGAAATTTCTCACTTTAAGCTGCTTCTGTACAGTTCTTTAAGTTACACATAGCAGCTGTGCCAAACTATATACATACATACATGTATATACATATACACAGTCAAAACCCGAATAGGTTTAAATATTGTCTCCACATGTCTGTTTGCAGAACACTTCCTCCTTTCCTGCTTTTTGACATTTAAACATGTTTTTTTTTAATTCATAACTGATTGGATCTGTGGGGAGGCTTGTCCGCATCACGGCCTCTGCTGATGTAACCTCTATTAAAAGAGATGTTCATAGAAACTGTTGTTAGGCGCATCATCACTGGTACAGTCTGACTTGCTTGGGCCCTTTAGTGCGTTAATGATGTCAGGACTTCCCACACACTTTTAACAGCTCTCAGGGCGTGGAGGTGACTGGTGGTCATTGAAACCAGAAGCTGCATGTAGCGGACATGTTGTATGATGATGTGCACACCTCCTCTGACACAGGTGCGGTGACTTGGAATACTAAATCTTTCCCCGTCCTATAAATTGACGTCCAGGACGTGTTGAGTATGATCTTTCGCTGTGAATAATGGCTCATGTTATTGCTGTTACACTGCTCTCCGGACCCATATATCAGGGACAGGTATCGAGGGGAAAAAAGGCAGAACAATAGCAGTTTTTTTGGGCTGAATTGAGGTGAATTAATGTCTGCGACCGTCATTTTCGGCTTTATGGAGCTGTTTATCGAGTAAATCATCACCGCAAGCCTCTTTGGGAGGTGGAGAGCCGAACGAGAGTGCTGTTTGCGCTCATGCTTCTCGTCAAGTTTGCTTTATGTTTTCCAAACAGAGCTCGCGCTGAGAAGTTTGTTTGAGTAATGCTTGCCTTTTTCAGGAGCAGAGTGCCTGTGTGGTTTTTTTTTTTTTTTTTTTTGGAAATGACACAAAAAGTGTTTATCTTATGAGGTAATTGGGAGATAAGGTGAACAAACGGCTATTGCTGTTATCTGGAAAGCCCCTTAATGACTGGCTCTTGGCTGCTCTGTGTATTCTAAATAACTCATCGAAAAAATAAGTTCATTTATGAAGGTGCCCTACAAACTTAGAAGGCACTTCTGTGAAAATTCTCTATGCTGACATCCTTTCAAAGTCAAGTTCTAACATAATCTACATCCTGTCCCCTGAGACTGATTTTGGGTCAGTGTATAACTGCTATAGCTAATGATTGTCGTAGCTGTGTCAGGAAGCCAATGCGTTATCAGTAGTAGAACGTGGTACGTAATAATTATCACCTGTTTAACAAGGAATGTGTCTACTCTTGGAAAAACTTCAATGATTAACAATTTATTTAAAAATGTTTTATTTAAATGAGTGGGAAACACTTGAACTCAGCTGCCACAGATTTAGTAAATTTGTAGCATCAACTTAAAAGTGGGTTTGAAACATCTTTCTTGGGAGTATTAAAAGTATTGCGTACTTAATTGCTTATTTCAGCAAAGGAAATAGAGCTCTGTTAGAACAGGGCACACCAGTTTTAATTTCCCTAGTGACGGGTTGATTTTCCCCCCACTAGGCATCACTATATGAAGCAATGATGAAAAAACATGAAGACAAATTGATGTATCATCACTATGTGTACTTCAATACTCAGTATTAATATATTTCCTGGTGTGCAAACATTTCGAAAATATATCATTATCAGTGGCAGTAAAAGCGGACTTTTTGGTAAGGGAAAAAAAAAACAATTCTGAAAATGTTGTCACTGTTTAGGAGGAAAATTCACAAAAGTAAAAAATTATAAATAAAACAGTAAGTATATATACTTAAATAAGTATGCTACCCAGAATGCTATTTAAATAATAAATTGAAAGGGCTTTTTGGTAACACGAATAAGGCTCCAGTTCTGTGAGAACCAGTTTACACTAAGGCTCCAGTAGCTAACATGAGTTATGACATTAACTCACCTGAACTAAACATTAACAAATCTATTAAGATATATTCATGTTAAATAAGCCATTAGCAAAGGTGGAATAGGACATAGAGGTTGAGCACATAGCTAGGTTTCTTAGGTGTACAGTATGTAATGTGGTATACATGCAATTTTTCAGTGAAAAATGTGTTTATGTTAAGAAATACTTTTGCCGGCTTTAATGTTGACTACAGTGCACAGCAAAAAAGAAGTTTCATGGAGAATTTGGAGTTAAAAATAGTATTTTGAAACATTGCTGGCACTATTCTTCTCTTGTAACCCATGTTCAGCTTTCTGTGACTTTGGAGTCAGAGTAATGGCAGTTTGAAAGCTGTACTTGCACACTGTATTTTAATAGGGTGTGATTAGCATGGTACCTAAAGATGCATTCACTGTGGTTTCCTCTGGCAAAGCAACTGTGTTGCAGGGAGCAGTATAGCATTGGTTTGGAGTAATAAATGGGTTGACATTTTGGCTTAAAAACAGGAATCCAGAGAGATTCAAAAGTAAAAAGAGATGGAGAGTCGAGATGTAATAGGATGCGAACAGCAGGGAGACACAGGAGTAAATAAACATGTTTAAAGGGCAGCCATTTTACAGTTGTCATGAGTTTATGTTTTTCTTCTTGCTATGATATGAGCCACTTTTGTGGGGTATATTATTGATAACCGTGTGCTTTCAGTCAAGGTGAACTGCGTTATCTTGGAGGTTTGATCCATCCAACATCGACTGAACTCGCAAGACTGAACTGGAATCTGTGTATATGGTGTCTGATTCATTTAGTTTGGGATTATGAGAGAATGCTTAGGTGTTTTCACTGGTAAGTGGAATTGCATAGGCTCATTAAAAGTAGTGCTACTAAAAAATTTTAAACTTAACAAAAATAAATTAATATACCAGTTCGCAATAGGAAGTAAATGACTTTGCATATATTTATGAAAGATTTATGCAGTCTTAATTCAGATATGTCGTTTATCTTATTTTGTGCTAAATGCATTTTTATGAATATTTTGAGTGTCTTTGAGGCATATCTTGGACCTTAAGTGGCCCACCATTGCTTTACACTGCTCTGTCAGTTGGTGTTGGCCTGTGTGTTTTCCACTCTGGTGAAAAGTGAGAAATTTGCTGGCCAGTCTGCTCTTAGCCTTGGCTGAGAACTCTCTAACAATCTGTCGGGTAAAATACTGTCTACTTAAATTTTAATTTCGTTGTTCCTGAAAGTGCAGGACTGCTTTTGTACAGCATCTCTCATCTGCGCATCTCAGCACGCTTGACTTGTGTGGGAATTCGCTGAAATACCAGCAACAACCACCTGCTTTCAGTGCTCATCTCTGTGCTAAACTGCTTACCACACTGGGGTGGAGAGACTGTGAGACACGCTTCTAGTCCCAGGATGATTGGAGGTGAAGTCGAAGCCAGGGAAGAGCAGTCATTCTGTAACATGAGAGAGTAGCACTGGATGTAGCGTGTCCAAATAGATTCCAAATGGATGTGTTTATGAATTCATATCAAATGCTCAGAAGCATGGTCGAGAGTCCTGAATCGTATTTCGTTAGATAGCAGAGATACCAGCCCTTCTTCTCCTGCTGATGATGCCAGCCTCAGTGTAAGGCAGAGCTTTTCATTATAGTGAACAGGCAAACACAAAAAGCCCAGCTGGAAAGGTTTCTTCTTTCAGAGCAACTCTCCTGACTGGATACAGGCTGTTTTTAAATGTGTGAATAGGTTGAATGTTGTCAGTTTTCTTTCAGGAAAATAACCTTGAGTCTGTGCTATCGTATTGAAGTAAATATTCCTGCACATTGACCAGTCTGATTATATCTACAGGCTGCTTACGCACACACCCACCCACACCCACCCACACACACACACACACACACACACACACACACACACGCACAAGTTAAGAACTACCTGCATGGTTGACTACACTCTAATGGACTGATAGCGATAGAGATGGGAATATAACTAGGAATTCCAAATGAGGAGGACAAATTAGGATGAAAATTTTAACACAAAAGAAAGTTTGATTCGCACATGTAGAGCATAACTTTGGAAACATGGGAAATTAAACTGTGGATTCAGGGCTGTGGCTGAATACTCACATATATTATCTAAGTGAGTGACAGGGTCAACTATTAGCTCAGTTGTTGATATTTCTGAAAACATGAACACATAATAAAGATATTGTTTTGCTTGAGGGCAGATTAGAGTTAATGCTACCACCGACAGTATTTGTGCTGAGTGCATTTCAGTCATTATCTGAAGTCAAACCCACACTTGTCATGCTATAATTACAGCATGTCAGGCTTAAGGATAACTTTGATAATAACATAGTGGTGTGTTAACAGAGTGCTGTACCAGAGCACCTATTTGATCTATTGGTTGACAATTGTGATTGTGATATCTCCCGTTTCACAGCTGGGAGATAAACCTAGTTTATCTGAGTGGATAATTATCGCAGGTGATGGAATTATGAATGGCCATGGAAGGGGAACTTTGGTGCCTTTCATGTTTTCTACCCTTGTGCAACGTTGTATGCATTTATTTTACTTGAATAACTTATATCAGATTTAAGCCAATTTTGCCCTGGAAATTTTCTGAAAAGGTATGTTGGATGCTGCATATTTATTAATTTTATTTACTCAAATCTCAGCTTGGATAGAGAAACGCTTTGATGTGCTACTATCTGGATGATTAAGGGTTATCAAGAGTTCCATCTTTTCTTGCAGTATCTATTTTTGCAGTGTGTTGGGAGTCCTATCTTAACGGGGTAGACAATTTTAGTAACTCCCAGGCATTCTGTGTACTGAAAATCCCCAAATAGTCCTTACTTTGATGTTCAGCCATAACCTCACGGTTGATTTTCTGCATATAATAATGACACTTTTTTAGCATGACGCCAACGACAACTCTTACTGGTCTATACGAATTAACATCATTTCATAGGGACCAAAGGAAAGTGCTGCCAGTACAGAGTTATTGGTTTTTTTCAGTTTGTACTCTGTATCTGTATCTTCGCTGTAAAACGCGATGCATGGGGGCAATGTGGTGATGTCCTTCATGAATGTGCACAGATGCACAGCTGAAGTGCAGTTGCTTATTTCCAGTATGAGTGTGCTCATATCTTGTGATTTCCTTACCTCCAGATCTACACATGACGTGAACTCCTTCCGTTCTGCTTCTCGTCTCCTACGTTTTCCGTGTGTGGAACGGAACCTAAATGATCTTGACAGCTTTCAGGCCTGGATCTTATGCTGAAATCATGCCCAGGGAGCCTTCACATTGTGGATTGTGTAATGATTTGTTTTTAACTGTCGTGCTGTCATTTAGGGATTGGGGATGAAAAGGATTATCTGTTATAAGGCATCTTTAGATTTGAGTGGTCAGCCAACCTATTTGTAAACCATGACTAACTTTGTTAAAAATAGTGCATGCTTTTAGAATTTATTCTTCTTCATTAAATATACAGTGAGCACCATAATGTTTGGGACAAAGACGTGTTTTTCTTTTTTTCTTTTGACTTGGCGCCGTATTCCACAATTTTAAATTTGTAATCAAACTATTCACATGTGGTTAAATTGCTTTTATTTAAGGGCATTTTTATACATTTTGATATCACCTTGTAGAAATTACAGCACTTCTAATAAATAGTCCCACCATTTCAGGCGTTATAACATGCAGGCCAAATGGCAGGTGTTTCTGATTAGTCAGGTGTGTCCGATTGCTTCTTTAGTACAAGTATACAAGAGCTTTCAGCATCTAGTCTTCATTCTAGCCTTTTGATTGTCGTTGGAGACTATTATTGGCATTTGTCAACATGAGGACCAGAGTTGTGCCAGTGAAAGTCAAGGAAGTCATTATGGGGCTGAAAAATGAAGAAAAGAAAAAGCATTCAGAGACACAGGCCAAACCTTATGCTTACAAAAATCAATGTTTAGTACATAATTAAGAAGAAAGAGAGCACTGCTGAGCTCAGAAATCACGTGAGATGTTCGATTACAAATCTTAAAATTGTGGAGTACAGAACCAATAAAAAGTATGTCTTTGTCCCAAACTACTTGTAGGCTAATATTTCCATATTTATCAGATTCAACATATTATGCACTTATTCATGTTAAAATGCACGTTTAACTTATTAAAAAGTAGATTAACATTTTTAAAATGGAAAAAAAATATATTAAAATTATTTTAAATGGGTAGTCATTTTTCAAAACGTATTCAGCTATTTGAAACATGATCAAAAATGTGGTTGCATATGACCTTGTAATTTACAGTACTCTAAACATACATTCGTTTGTCTTCATATTTCACATACGTATATCACCTACAGCTAAGGTCTAAAAGGTACACATTTTCCAGGAAAAGGTTAAAAGCTTTTTTCAAGTCAACCATTGGTCACACCCTATCTCTAATACCTGCAGAAGATTCTCATTTTGCTGATGGTTATTACTCTGTGTTCTAATGGTGTGTGGCTGCCCTCTCCCACAGGTCAGCGATGGCGTCCTCATGAGATTCACTGTAAGCAAAGTGGGGCCATAAGAGTTCGGTGTTTGTGATGGACATAGAGAGATGGTTCACTTTTTAAACATGGCTGCTATTCTTTATTTTTCCTCTCCTTCATCATAACCAGCCCAATGGAGGGACTGCCAGCAGCCCCTACTGTGGTGTGAATATACAGAGTGATCAGTGTGCGATGGCAGAGCCGTACGTGCGATTAGTCACTGCCAAATGCCTGCTCATCTTGCTTTCTCTCTTACTTGTGTGAATAAACTTGGGCTTGAGTTTGTGTTGCTGAAGTGCATGATGACGCAAGAATAATGACTGGAATGTGTCATTCAGAGTACGTACGCTGCTCATTTTGACTACTTTATTCAATAATGACTTCCTTTTGATTTCTACCCGTTTCATTTTTTTGAAACTGGTAGAATTTCGAAACGGAATTTAACCAGAAGTACAGTATATGACCAAAGGTATCTGGACGCCCATTGGTCTTGGGCTGTTTTTCATGGTTTGGGCTAGGTCCCTTAGTTGCAGTGAAGGCGAATCTTAATGCTCCAGCATGCAATCACATTCTAGGTGATTCTGTGCTTCCCCAACAGTTTTAGCATGACAGTGGGGCACACAGGAAGGTCCATATAGAAATGGTTTTGTCAAGAACATTGTGGAAAAACTTGACTGGCCTGCACAGTACTCTGACCTCAGCCCCATCCAACACCTTTGGGATCAATTGGAAAGCCAACTGTGAGCCAGGCCTAACTACCCAATCAGTGCCCGACCTCACTTGTGCTCTTCTGGCTGAAAGGAAGCAGATCCCAGTAGCAATGCTCGAACGTCTAGTATAAAGTCTTCCCAGAAGAGTGGAGGTTGTTATGGCAGCAAAGGGTGGTTTAACTCCATTTTAATGCCCTTAATTTTGTATGAGATGTTGGATGTCAGGTGTCCACGTACTTTTGGCCATGTAGTGTACCTTATGTAACCCACTTTAATAATACCATTAAAAATACAAAAACCTTTCAATTGCTACAAAATATTATTTTCTGAACCAGAATAGATTAATTGCCTTGAGTATTTCCTTGTAATCTTTAAATGAAACAGCCCTTCTTTGTTCTTTTATAAGAGGTCCTGTATTATTTTAATTTTCAATTTACAATCTTTGATATTTCAGTGCTGCTTAGAAACCTCTTGTGATTACGGATTTGCTGCTGCACTGATCTTTATTAATGTTGATCTGTCATCTACTGTACCAAGGTTATAGTTTTATGACTCCCTTAGGCCTGTACTTCATCTTTGCATACAGTGATCTCCACAGTACTGTATGTAGTAGGACGATGTACAAAGTGTGTTTGAGTTCCATGATATGAAATAATTGTCATGTTCTTACTAGATGAAATATGAGCAACTAGTAATACAAAATAATGTTGTGAATTTGGCATACATTTGGCCTTCTTCTTGTATTGAAATGCATCTCATTGAATTGCACATGAAAGCTTACATTACTGCTTGAAGCTGATTACTCCCAATCTGGCAGTGAACCATCATTGGCAGGAGGAAATGAAAAGCATATATCGGCGACCCCAACAATGTCAATTTGTGCTCAATCAGTTTCAATTATATGGGAAGAATAAACAGTCTCTATCACACAGTGTCAGAATGATAAACTGCACTCATTTACTTCGAGTAATGCCGTGAATTTTAATAAAAAGGACATGACACAGACCTGGAAAAAAAGCACTTAACAGTCGGACTGAATTAAAATTTCAACTCGCAGCTATCATAGGCTACATTATCATTCATCAGTGTGAAACATGACAATTATGTTCATTCTGATCATTTTCTTCCTTGATCTTTCTCAGAGTGTAATGGTGATATTTATCCCCTTGGTCCTTATGTTGACCCTTATGTTTTTAATGTTGGCCACAATAGACAAGGTAGCCCATTTTACGATGTATACAGTAAAATATAATATAAGATATATTACATTTATATCACACAGCATTATTGCTCTGATCCATGCATGTGAGTGGTGCTCCAGAACAGACAGGGTCTGATAAAGGCTTCTGAGATGCAATGCACTTATACAGTGGTTGCCGATCAGAAAATAATTATCAAATACTAAATTAATGTTTGATTATTTAATGAGGTCAAATTTGTGAGTGTAGATTCTACTGTCTCAGTTAGAGTCCCAAAATATTGAACTACTGGGCAAAATCAATACCCCATATTTGGCTGATTTTGATAGGGCTCTGTTTTATATTTGGCCTACAGCATAAACTGCACAGCAAAATTACTAGTATTAAGTACTCTCTAGCTGTGTTAAATTAATTAACAGTCTGTAAAGCTTGTGCTGGTTGTTGTGGCTGGTAAAAATAATAAATAAAAGAAATAAAAAATAAAAGAATGACAATGATTTGGTTACTTTCTGAGTACGATATTTTCACAATCAGCAGCACGTCGAATGCATTGCCTCTCTGGTGCAGCTATGCTGCTTCCTCATATCTGCCATAATTTTAGCATTGGGCTAAGAGGTGCTTCTGACATGTCATCGTCCAATACCAATATGGTATCCCTAGACTGTGAAATTTTTAATCAGGCACTGAAAAATTTTGTCAGATAGTGAAACATTTAACCACTCTGTGAAATATTTATCCAGACAGTGAAGCATTACATTGAATTTTGCAATGTTGTGTCTCCTGGCCATTTGGTGAAAAAAGTAACTGTAAGGCAGCATATTTTGGCTGGTTTCTTGGATGAGCTTAATCACTTATCATGTCTGAGGTTTGATGTGTTTCAGAGAAGCATGACATTTGGCAACATTCTGCACTCAAATTGAACGGAGATTGTTAGTAAATTGACTGGAATTGAGATGCGTTACACTTACATTCCCATTTGGTTGTGAGATGAGTTTATGTTGAGAATATTCCAGGCATCTCGCATACAAATGTAATGGTAGCATCCCCTGATGGCTATCAGGCAGTCATGAAAACACTGTTTTCTGAACATTTGACTAAAAAGTAATCTTAAAGGGGCATCCATGGAACTGGGCAAATATATGTGGTGGTAACATTCTGCTTTTTTTCTGGGATACCTCTGAGAAGCTGAAAGTGTTAGCTGGGCATTTTGGCCATGGTGAATGACTCTGGGGGTACAGGGCTACAGATGCTGCTCCTGTAATGGTCCGTCACAGAAGGGTTATTTGAGTGCAAACAGCCAAGATGAAAAAGAGTGGTGGGGGGGGTGGGTGCTTATCGTTCAGTCTGGAATATATTACTGGGCCAACCATTAAATTGAGTCCATCCATCAGGTTGCCTGCCCCAGTGTATTCACAGCCCTTTCAGTGGGGTCGACCCCACAAACAACCATGGGCAGCATACAAAGGGCCCGGGGTGTTTCTGGGGGTTTGTTTGTCCGTCTCCCGCAGCTGAGCCAAAGCGGGTTCATGAGGGAACTGGCTGCCTGGGACAGCGGGCCCGCTGGCCTGGTGCCGACTGCTGTGTGCTGACAGCTGACATCACCCACTCACCACTCACCCCCCCCCCCCCCCCCGCCCCAACCCCCCAATTCAGATCCCTGTGCAGCCAACACAGGTGCCTCTGTGAGGGAGGAGACACTCCTCCCTGTTCTTGTCAGTGTTTGTGTGTGGTGTTAACAGGTTTAACGAACCCTATGCTGTGCCATCCCCAGGGTTAAAGAGGTGCCACATTCACAGAAATTGTATCTATTTGTAATAATCTGGTTTCTTATAATTCATCAGGGACTGGGACCCCCAAGTGCAGACCTTTTTTTAAGGCTCAGCTCTCCTCTACTCCTGCGAGCGATTGGGGCCTACCTTTCCTCCTGGAAGAGGCTGGCTGTGTGGTATATCAGTACGTAGGCTTCACTGGTCAACCTACCTGCTGTGCTGTTTAGCTCTGTAACTTTTTTCTTAACTTTTGAGTTTGAGTTTATGTTTCAAGTTTTTTTTTTTCTCTGCACGTCAGCAGTTTTCGCACTGATTCATTTAATAGGAAAGAAAACTGCTGAAAAGTGTATCAGAGAAAGCAATCTTAAACACACAGAAGCAATGGACTGGAAATTCATAAATTCACTTCAAGAAAAAGCGAAACTGCCACAATACAAGATGGGCGTTTTATTATTTCATTTGCCCCCTCACATTGCAATTCTTTTCTTCGTTCTGGGTTTCATTTAATATCATTTTAAAATAATTTGGCCTGTCGCTGTCCGAGAACTGTGAACTCAGTAAACAAAGAAATTCTATCTTCATAATCCTATAGATGTCTGAATTCCTATGGTGATGAAAGCACGCTTCATTCCATTCAGTTCCACACTAACTGTGATGACTCCTGGACAGATCAATCTCATTTCATTATTATAAGCTCCCGTCTGCTTTTTATGGAAGTATTGAACATACTCTCTAAACATATTGATGGGGAATAAAGTTGCCATCTCAAACAAACAGAAGCTGATGATGCAAGAGGGCATTTCAATTATCAATGAAAATGACCCAAGTTCAAAACTGTGTACTGTAGATTTGACAATGTAAAATTGCCCTCAACTAAAAAAAAAAAAAAAAAAAAAAATACAATTTTGGACAGAAAAAAGGTAGCATAAAATATAGGATTTAAGTACTGCGGTGTGAACTTAAAGCCCAGATCCACACATACTGCAGGTTTGGTCTTATTGTATTTTTCTGCTGTGTGTGTCATTTTTTATTTATGTATTGTTTTTGGCGGGCTTTAAAGGAGCGGCGTTTGATATTGCGATGACGGGGAATTTGGGTGCGCTGGGGCATCAGTCATTTGACCGCGGCCCTGTCAGCGGCCGGGGGTCTCTCTGTGCCTCGTGTCAGCATGTCGGGGGACCCGCGTCCTGCCAAAATCAACAAGCCCCTGCTTCTCCTCAGAAACAGGCCGACTCGTCCCGCTGCTGCTCTTCCGTCTCACGTTGCAAACGGCTCCATCATAATTCAGCATCCAAACCCACTTTTTCATATTGGGAGGGGGGGGGACCCTCATCTTTCAAGGTCTCTGCATAAGAATGACAGGTCCCCAAAGACCCCTGTAAAGTGTTGTGGGAAGCTATTCAAATGCCAAAATGAGTTTTATAGAAACCCTAAAGTGGTGCTTATGAGGTCTGGGACAAGGCCTCTGTATCCAGTAAGTCTTAATTTGAGAGGAAAATCATATGATTGCGTGCTTTGACATGTGACACTTGGCACTTAATTAATCTACACCCCCCCCCCCCTTTATATGTAACTATTGCAGTCATGTGATCTCTGTCCAGCTGATCGCCATTGTGTGTTCGTGATTTCGGGAGGAAGACTGCATGTTGCTGAATTTTCCCTGGTCAGTAAAAAATAACAGTAAAATCTATGCCAACTACTGAACTTTACGGTGGCATAAGTAATGGTAACAACCTAATGCTCAACTGCCTCCCCTCCATGAATGGTGACAAAGCTAGAGCAAATAGGGTTTTATCATCTGTACAGTTACACTTCCTCTCATTAATGTAAAATGAGGAGAGAGAGAGAGGTCCAGTTTGTACAGTACCTGTACTTTCTCAAATTGGAGGATTTTTGTGTTTTTCAAGCAGGAAACGTTAACGCTGCTTCTTGGATATGGATGCGCTAATCTTTGTGTTAAAGAATACATGTCATTGCAGGGCATGTTGAGATGTTGAAACGGATCTTGGTGTGTCGAGCGGTCAGCTTTTCAATAGATAGCCATGATAGTGTGGGGTGCACTGCAAGTTTTACTCCGGCCTGGAAGTGCTGCAGTGTCTCTGCAGGTTTAACTGGAAGGATGCAGTGTCTGCTGGTTTAACTCCAGTCCTGGAAGGCCTCAGTGTCAGCAGGTTTAACTCCAGTCCTGGAAGGCCTCAGTGTCAGCAGGTTTAACTCCAGTCCTGGAAGGCTGCAGTGTCTGCTGGTTTAACTCCAAACCTGGAAGGCCTCAGTGTCAGCAGGTTTAAATTTTCTTTTATATCAGCAGACAGTTTAGGCCTTGGAAACCAGGTGTGTTAACTCTTTGGGCAATCAGTAACTAAAATTAAGCACTTAAGAGTTGAAACACACCATAAACCAGCAGACACATTCATCTGTCTCTTTCTACATTTTATTCAATTATTCAGCTGAGTGATCTAGCTATTCTTTTGTCTGTGTCTGTCTGTCTGTGTGTGTACATTTATCTATATCAATGTACTTACTGTTATTGGCATTGCATTGATTGTGTTTCTGCTGTGACACATCTCTAGTCTCTTGTCTAGTACAGAGTGAGCATTTTTCCTGATATAGGCATAAGCTGAGCATCAGGCGCAGTGCTGGACGGGAACTCGAGCTGTTCCAGGGGGTAATGGAGGGCCGAAAGCAACTGAACTCAGCAGAAAATAAACATCCTGGTGAGCTCACGCTCATCATTAATTACTTACCACCCAGCATTGTTCGCATTTCATATGCACTCTTTTTTAATTAAGCGGTGAACCGTCCCTCTGTACACTCACAGAGGAATAAGTGATATTAAAGACAGAGCATGCGTTAAGATCCTTTGTGGATTGGAAGGCTCCTCTGGTTTAGTGCTCTGGCAAAAACTGGTTGGTAGGGGACAAACGTGTGCCAGGAGAGTCGGGCCTAGCACAGCTCAGCGAAATCCTGACCACTAGTCTGCCCCAGCCGTTGAGTCCGCCCCCCACCCCCGCTCACCACAGACGTTCTGCCCCCTTGGTCCTCCCAGCCTCCATGACGCACACTTCTGCTATAGCGCAGTCCCTAAATATTTAGACACTGACACCGTTTTTGTATGTTTAGTCTCTCTAGTCCTGCGCATTGCATGAAATGAAACAATGGATAGTGCAGCCTGTCACTTAGCAGCCCATCGTGAAATAATAGGGGGACAGGGTCAGGCTTGTGGGGAGGGGCCGGGCCAGGCTCGTGGGGGGGTGGGGGGGGGGGCAGGGTTGGGCCCACGGCGTATGCAGCCTTCAGGGCTCAGCTCGGCCTCTCCGTTCACCTGTAATCTCCTCCTACGATCCGCTAACACCATTAGCGAACCCCCGCGCGGCGGTTCGCCCCCCGGCTGCTCCTCCCAGTGGCTTCCCCAGCCCTGCGGAAGGCTGAGGTCTTACACGGGCGGCGTCTCTTGTCGTCGGCGCACAGCCGCGTGGGCCGGGCCGTTTCTTTTCCACGGAAATAATCCCCAATTCACCGGCTTCACAATTAGCTTAGTGTTGAA
Organism: Anguilla anguilla; assembly: GCF_013347855.1. NCBI lineage: Eukaryota > Metazoa > Chordata > Actinopteri > Anguilliformes > Anguillidae > Anguilla > Anguilla anguilla. The sequence continues at coordinate 13,105,403 of NC_049211.1, read as the reverse complement.
AACTGCTGTGAAAATGGGTTTTTTGTTTATGGACTTAGTGAGCAGCTGTAGCCTCCAGGCTTTTAGTTGGAAAGCGGAGAGACACAGGTGGAAGTGCTGTCTGGGGAGCGGAGGGAGGCACCTGACAGCTCGAACGCTTCTTTAAATCCCCTCTGTGCCAAGAGGAATAAACCCAGCAGAATCCGCCCTTTCCAAAGCAGATCGTTGTTACCGAGTTGGCAGACAGTCCTCGCTGGCATCCACAGTGCAGGCTTCTCTGGAAGGCCTTGCAGTGGATTCAGATTTTTTTTTTTCTCTCCCTCCCTCTCTAATCCCTGATTTTTGTGTTTCCTCAGACCTGAAAACAGGTTGCCTCAACCAGATGGTTTGAATCGTTTCTAATACACAGTCGTGTGAAAAACCAAATCCTTTTTCTTTTTCACAGAAGGCTTCTGCATTTGGTCTTATTTTTGGTTGAATAAATAATGTATAAAGTAAAATCCGTCGTGTTATTTGTCACAAGGGGTTAGATTTATGTACTGTCAGGACTTTCTGAGGACCAGATGACTGTTGTTTGTCAAGGGGTATACTTTTTTTTACATGACTATATATAGCCCACGGGCGTGTGCGCCACACCCATATCTCTGGTCGCGCCCTCCGCGGATGTTCCGACCCAAAGGCGCTCCTCGCCCGCGGTCGCCATGACGCAGACGGAAGGATGCAGAGATCTGTAGCGGTATCGCGGCCTCGGAGCTCGGCTTGGCTCGCCATAAACGTTCCCCTGAGTGGGCCGTCATCCACAGGAGCTTCGACGGCCCCCCCCTCCCTTCCTCCCTCAGCGGTGGGGGCTATTACTGTGATATCACGGCTGAATAACTGAGAATTTGTCAGATAGCACAGCCATTTTGGGGGGGGGGGGGGGGTGGGATTTTTGTCCTCCTGTGGTGATTGTGGGGGGTGGGGGGGGGTTCTTCCTGTGAGCCTGGACAGCTGGCAGTAATAAATCAGCATTAGAGAGGGAGGGGGTGCAGTCGCCAGGCTGATGGGTGTGCTTCTGCGTGTCTCCGGGCCGCTGATAACAGATAACTGGCCCCACTCTTCTCTGAGACCGGGAGAGGAACCGGTCACACACTCCCCCTCAGGGGGACATTTCCTTCTCCACCTTGTGAAATTATAATGAAAAAAATAAATAAATAAATAATGAGAGTCACAGCAAGTGGGCTGGAACTCACGGTTTCCATTTTCCCAATTCTCATTCCGCTTACGGCTTGTAATTCTTGTAATTCTCTCTGTTTAAGCCGCGGCACTGCGCTTCTATTTTCTATCATCATTGTAACGCAAATGTGATTTCATCCTCTTAACCGCAAGAATTAGGCCCTGTGAAGAACTGAAGGAATGTCGCTACAAAGCTGCTGACATGCGCACGTGGAATTTTGTCTTGGAGTATCGTATGTGTGCGTGTGTGAGTGTGACTGTGTTTGTGTATCTGTGTGTATGTGTTGTGTGTGTGTGTATGTATGTCGAGGTGTGTGTCTGTGTTTGTAGGGGTTTGTGTGTGTGCGTGTGTGTTGGGTGTGCTCCCAAAACCAGGCTGGGTTCATGTAATCCATGTTAATTAAAGGCACTGTAGTAGTTCCAGGGGATATTAAATCCAGCTGGATGCTCCAGCTTTAAGCCTACGCTGCAGCTCGGTTCTAGAGAATGATGGAATTCCATTCCTGACCCAGCACAAGGCTGCTTTCTGTCTTAAACAATAAATAGCCACTAACACTGCTGACAGTGAACAACACCTTTCTGTCCTCTAGCCCTGTCCAATGAATGACTGAAAAAGCTCTGTTTCTGAGAGTTGTTACATCTTCCGCTAATTTGCCTCAACATCGTCCTTGACAACCTATTGTGCTTTATGGCTGCATTTACAAAAGCCATCCTCACATGGCTTATTAGCACCATGTAAATGTATAACCGAAGCAACGCTGTTTTTAAACGGCTGTGAGTTTTCATCAGGCTGTGAGCGTTGTGCACGTGACTGCTGCTCCCCTGTCCTGCAGCGAGGGGAGACCCCCTGCTGTAATTACCTGAAGATGTGAATTAAGTCTGTGATACGATACCTCCCTGTGAGAGACTGGCTGAAAGAAAAAACCAGGAGCTTCATCAGCCGCTATCACGCAGGACGTGACGGCACAGAGACATCGGCCTGTTCGGTGCTGCCGTAATTAGGGCCAATGTCCCGTTTCTCCTTTTCCGACAGAGGTTTTGGTTCACAAAGCCAGGGGCAAACAGATAGACTTTGCCCACTCCGAATAGCCCGAAACAGATTTCAAGGTTGCTTGGTGACGGCGGGTGGGGGGCGGGGGCGGGGGGGGGGCAAGGCTTACTCAAGTTAATGGAAACTCAGCATGTGATATTAGTCCTCTGCTCCTCAGAATGCTGGTTGGTGTCTCGGTCGTGCTGCGTTTCTCTGTTTGCAAGCCAAATGTCCTTGAAGATGAAAGATTGACTCTTGGATTCTTTCTGGAAAAAAAATAAGAAAAATGTATATGTACGTATGTCATGTGACTCTTTCCAGAAAAAAATCTTTGGCCACAGGGAGTTTCCATTCACAGGGCTCCTGATGATGCCAGTACAGAGGAAAAATAGCGGTGTACGCGGTGGTTCGGGGACTTCCTGTCCGAGCCCGGCATTTGGCGTCCGTGTCATCGCTCAAAGACGTGTGCTTAACCCCACCTGCCACAGCTCAGGCCATCCAGTCATTGTTTGTATCTGTTTCCATCTCCTGAGAGGTTTTGGTGGAAAGCAATGGGATTTTAAAGCAAAAAAGATATGTTGTATATCCTGATGTATTGTAGATATTACCTTATATATTCTGATATATCGTATACGGTAGAGACACAGCTTTACTTTGTAATTTCATACACTGGGATATTTACTGAAGCAGACCGGGTCCATTTCCCAGGGGGCAGATTGTGCCTTGCCAGTGATTCTATCCTGCTAGCCTCGCTCTGTAATCGCTACTCCACAGTGCTGCTCAGAGTGACACCGAAGTCCTCTCGGGGTTAAATGAGCTGAATGATTTGATTCTTGGTAAGAAGCATTGCCGTTTTTAAACCAGTCGAATGAGATCTTTCTGCCATCTGGAACATTAATGCATGTCTGTGATATGTTTGAAAAGTCGATATGTGGTGGGAGTGGGACCCCAGGCTCCGGGCCTGATTTAGGGCCGCCGGGCCGGGGCCGCTGTCTGGGGTCAGGCTGCGGCCTCCTCAGCGCAGCCGCTCATGACGATGAGCATAGCGCCTTTCGCTGGGGGGGGGGGGGGGCACTCCCGAGCCACCGCTCGCCCGTCAGCCCGATCGATCCCGGGCTCAGACCGGCTCCGCCGGCCGGCCCCCCGGACGATGAAGACGGCTGTAAATCCCTCGCTCCACCTCGCCGTCCGACACCGTCACGCTCGGCCTCCCCTTCTCCCCCCCCCCCCCCCCCCCCCCCCCGTCCGCACCGGAGCTATTGAGGGCTCAGCCGGGGCCGTTAAATTGTTCCGCGCCACCTGTCCTGCGCCGAGGCGCTGGCAGCAGACCTTGGGGCCGCCGCGGTGCTGTGCTGGACTGGAATAAATATGCTAAGCGTGTGCTTTCAGGTGCTGACGTGGAGAGATTCGCTTTTAGCCCGCGTGCGACCTTGCAGTATATTATCATTTAAAATATTCTGAGCAGTAATGTGACAAAGATGGGGGTCAATGGTATGTTACACAAGGCATCTCAATGAAAACTCATAGCTGGGACTCTGGGGGCTGGGCGTGCACAATGTATTACACTGTATGTGGCTTTTAAGCCCAATGCTAAGTCTTTATCTTCACTCTTCTCTGCAGAAATGTTAATGGACTCCACAACAGCAACGGCCGAGCTGGGCTGGACTGTGTATCCCACATCAGGGGTGAGTGAAATGAGTTTTTATTTAATTTTTTTTTATAGATGGGAACATGGGATGACTTGTGCACGATTATTTCCATTAAGCTGTTTATAAATCAGCGCTCGTGTAAGGCTGGGCATTGTCCACACAGCGTAAACACACAGTGCCATTACAGTAGGCCTCTTACAGGTTCTTGTCTGAATTGGTTTTAGCTTGGCTGGCTCAGTATAGCACGGCAGCAGATTTCTTCTTAGGTTTGGGTGGAGATAAGAGAACCATTTTACATTAACTCTCTTTGAATAGATGGTATTAAAATCAGCCCAGGGTTCATGAACCACAGAGTGGGTGGTGCAACTTTTTGACTGACTCATACAAACCAGTCAAAAGGCTTCATATCAAAATAAAAACCCTCTGATTTGCTGCACCCAGTTTAGGGTTCTTGTCACAGGTGCTAGAACATTCCAGGCCTCCCTAAAGTCTTGATTTGGAAAGATGGGGGTCCCTTGCCACATTTTCTTGGTTCTTGGTCATTATTGAATAGATCTAATGCATGGTAGAGAACAAAAAACACTTTGGCTTCGGTGTTGAAACATAATATTTCTTATGTTTTGGTTTTTATGTCTGATTTTATGAATCACAGAAGCACTGAATACATAATGTCAGGCTTTAGTACCCCCCCCCGCCCCCAATCTAGAGGTTTCTCTTGCCTGTTTACAACAAGACTTCCTTTCAGTGTGCATATGCTGTGCATGGTGTTCATGCTTTATATCATCAGGCACCTGAGTGGATTGGAACCAAGCTTGGGGTCTGAATTTTAAACAGGGTTAAATGTTACTCTGATAACTTTGACATGTCCTGAGACTTAAGGAAGACCAAGTTTATTCCAGTGGATCAGTCCCAGAATGGGGTCCGTACACACAAACACACACACACACACACGCACGCACGCACACACACACACTCACACACACGGATGCACTCAGATCCGGCAGGATGAAAAAAGACACGACTGCATAGGGTGATTTGCTGACGCCTACCCCAGACCGCTTTCTCTCTATATTTATTCATTTATGCTCCTGTGGTTTTCGGTCACGGTATTCCCCATGTACGCATGCAGAAATCTCTGCGTGAACGGTATAGAAACCCCCCCGTGTGGCAGCGGTGGCTGTGCGACCAGTTATTTCCTGAAATCATTTGGCTGGGTGTCATCTGGGAAACCCCAGGACGTGCAGCCTGTTCTCTGGCCGATTGGTACGATCAATTTGAAAGACGAAAACAGCGCTGCGGTTTCTGCAGCCTACCCCGTCATTCTGTTCCCCCCGGCTACAGCAGCCCAGAACATTGTGCTCTCTCTGTCCCCGCCAGCGCTTTCAGAAATGATCTGCTATCGTTTTGCCAAACTGCACCTATATTCCGTATGGGAAACATATCCATTAGATCCACAGGACACAAACATGAATTTGTGAGTCGGTGAATACACTAAAACTGTGATGAATGCCTCAGCCTTTTCTCTCATCCCACAATGTAAAAATATTTATATGCAGGCATGATTAACCAATGGGCAGAAGGACTAATGGGGAGTGCTGGAGGTTTCACAGTGCTGGAATTGTAATGATGGCTAATAACAAGAAAAAGGTGATAAGCAAGAGGTGCGAAATAACCATAGTTTGAGGGTTACTGCATGGCCACATTTTTAGCTTGTGTGAGGACGGTGGGTGCAAATGAAACATTTGTGAGGACTTAAGAGCATGTTGCCTTTGTGGTTATTTCTGTAGCTAGCGGGCCTTCCAACGTGCTAAACTCCTGTTCCTGTACTTGTACGAGATGGCCACGTGTCCTTGGCTGTAGGTGGAGTGTCATAAACTGAGACGAGGCTCTCTTCACACCGCAGTAGGTGCGGAAGCAGGACAGAGCCGCGTGTGGAGATGAGATCGGATGGCAAAATGTCCTCCCCTGGTGTCTGAGTGCCCATTTATGGGGGGCAGAGCGTGCACACGCAGTCAAACTTACTCGTGTCTCTTCATCATCTCTGCTGCAGCTGGACACAGGGACCAACGGGACATCACTGACTAATGAGCCGTTCCTGAGGTGTTATTGGGTGATGAGGAGCCAGTGGAGTTAACAGGGGAAAAAAAACCAAAGATGAGCCATTGTGTGATAAAGAGTGGGAGTTCTTTTCTGTAAAAAAGAATCTGAAGGCCAAATTTTATAATGTGTCTTTCCTTTTGTCTTCCCTAGTCTGTGTTTTACCACAGGAAGTGTGCATATTAGTGTTGGAAATGTACCAGCTGTGTAATGCACTGACTCTCATTGCTGACTCAGACAACATTTGCCATTGTCAGATGAGATGTTAAACTCGGGGTCTGACTCATTGTGGTAATTAATGAAAGGTTAGTGTCACAGCAGGGATGTTGGCTGCAGTGTCCTGGTCAAATTCATACAGAAAACCACCAGCTTAATCTGGACATCAGCTTCTGTAGCTGATTATCTTAGTATGATATTTGCTAGATTAGAGTCAAACCAGAACACAGTGCACTTGTAAATACACTGGTTTACATGTCCAATGATGTAAAAACCTGGATTTCTACATTTTTGCTGAACTAAATACTGAAATTTACTTGGTTCGTTGCTGTGGCATCCACCCTATGATCTGTGGGAGAGACAACAACGATACTGAATACTATTTAAATAAAATTATTTCATATTAAATAGTTTTTCACCGAAAATATTGATCTGACACTTTGTGAACTATGAGCAAGGCCAACTGGCAATAATAATGTTAACACTTAGTGTGTCAGAGCAATAGCTAACCAGCCTTATTATTCACAGTAAACAGTTTGAGTCCCGAGCATCAGGCTGCTGCTGGTGCATTCCCTCTCGAAGAGATGAAAAGTGCCATTACAGCCCCTAGAGCGATGCGTTCAGAGTGTTATACAGGTACTTTACGCAGGTGCTATTCATGCCCTGCTACTGTGTAATTACCAGCTGCGCTACTCGGGGACATTGCTGCTGCTTACTCTACTGTAAGACGGAACGCGAGTCGTTCAGCCGAGGATCTCCTTCCATTATGAGGGTTAGTGTGAAAACAGTGGTAATCCTGAAATGCATGTCTTTTTTTGTCTGATGCGAATGACTGGCTTGTGATACTCTTTTCCTTTTCGTATTATCTGCCTGCACCGCCCATGCATGCAGGCGTGCTCGCACACGGGAATGCATGCACATACAGTACATGCGCACACACGCATAGGTACTCTCCAAAATGATGCCTCTCCTCAGTAAAACTCCGCACGCAAGTTAATTCTTTTCCCCAGTGGGAGTAACATGTCTTTTGTTTTAAATATGAGTCCTCTCCCCTTAGCTGAATGTAGCGCCCAAGTGGAGCCCCTGACCTGGGGTGTAGCAGCAGTGTCCTGCCTGGGATTCAAACCCGTGACCTGATGATACTGTTGCAGGGCATTGAGAAGAGGGGAGAGGGGAGAGGGGAGGGGTGCTATGGTAGGGACACGCACATTATCAGGCTGTGAGGAGGTGTGAGTTTGGCTTCAGCACTGTGCTCAGAGCTTCTGCAAGGGTGAGGCTTGTGCAGAAACACCCCCCACCCCCCTTCCCCACCGCAATCAAATGAGACGTACCAGTTCCCCCACTGCCCCCACCCCCCGCCTTGCGGCAGTTTTCCCAAAGGAGAGTCCCACCCCAGGGGCTCATTTGTGAGTTTGTTTTATTTACCCAGAGTAGTGATTAAAACCTCTGTGCCTTTGCTTTCCCCAAATTTCCCTCTAATTAGTAGAACGATGTGGGGGAAAAAAGCCTTGGGTACTTTACGTGCCTGTGGAAAAGTATTTTTTCCTTGGAAAATTCTCCAGGAGGACACAAAATACACTGACTGGGTTCAGCCCCTAGAAGGCCAGTCGTGCATTCACCCTTGTTATCTAACGTGATTTATTACCTTTGAAGAGAAACTTTTGAAAGACAGACTATACAATGACTGACCACATGCCTGCTGGATGTACTCAAGATGGCATCGTTTCTGGGCTGGTTGTTCTTACGGCAGTGTGTGTCTACTGCAAGTAAACTGAAAATATTTAATGACCCTGAAAATGTAAATTTGACTTTTTTTCAAGGACAAATTTATACACTGGGATAGACCTGGGAATATGGATTTGTTGATTCAAAGGCAAAATTGCAAATGGGTTGGTAAGGACACGTGAAATAGCTCTGTTTGAGGTAGGTGGATGATCACCATTTTATCTGAATCCTGCACAGTATTCAGCGTGTTCATAAATTTTACCACTTCGCTGTCATCTTTTTTAAATTAAAGTGAAGGACAGTACACAACTGTGGCAAAATTGGCAGTGCTTTGAAGTCATCTATGACTAACACTGACTTTAAAATCTTTTTTTTTTGCTATTCATTGTTATTCTTACTCACTTTTCATGAAAGATTGGAAAGCAGGTCATGTCCTCTGTGTGTGTGTGTGCGCGTGTGGTTGTGTGCATGTGTTGTGTTCAGTTCTTTTTCAGATTTTCTTCACTCACTGCATGTCCTGACCTTTTTGCTCTCGCATGTCCAGCACAACACATCTTGCATCTTATTTTAAAAAAGCCATATCTAGCATACAAAGCTAAAGTGAACATAGGTAGCTTTATGTCAGACTTCATCTTCTTAATCCCCCCACCTTAAAATGCATGACCGCGCAATAGTCGCACCTCGACAATGGCAGCAACGATAGAAAACCGTGAAAATTAAGATTCTTCTGCTAATTTCATTTAATTGCTGGCTCCTTGTTTGCTCCCATTAGCTTCCCTCCACTGGGCATGATCAAAAGTGTCAGAAAGGCAAAGCCAAAACTAAAGTTAATTTGTGTGGATGCTTTTTGTCCTTCCTTGCTTTCCATTTTCTTTTCATTATCCCTGAAACCCAAACAAATGCTCTAATTATGGCTCTAATCTTCAAATAGGATTCAGAAATTACACATTTATTATTATTATTATTAGTATTATTAGTATTGTTATTATTATTAATAGAATAACTATTTTCAACCTAAGCCCAATACAATGTAAGCCCTTTTGTTAATGGGAGTGTTCTGTAGACTGAACAGCTCACTGCTTCCTGTAGAAAATAGCTGGGATGATGGAATAAGAAACAAACACAGTATGAAATAATGGTCCAATTAGTCCCTCTCGTCAAAATCCTCCTTAAGTAGGGATTAATCTGCAAAATTATGTCAGCTGTGAAGTGGGGAGTGAAAAGAGAGGGAGAGAGAGTCGGGCGCAGGAAGGTGGTCTGACGGGGGGGAGCTCTGAGGTTAGCGAGGGGGGGTTATTTGAGCTTTTCAGGGTCAAGGTCGATCTTGTCTGATGGTTGAGGATTTCTTTCCAGTTGCCTTCAAGGGCTCTACACTCAATTAAGCCCCTGGAAAAATGGGAGAGAAACCCCTGCAAGTGCATTTCTGCTCTTCCAACAATAAATGTTCATTGATAGTGTGTGTACCAGCGGTTCCCAGAATTGCCAGAGAAGGACGCAGTGTGTTACGAGCTTAGTTTACACACCTGTTTGTAGTTTGTGGAAAATATAAATAATACAGAACCTGCATGCAGAGAAAGGCAAACAGTGTGAGTCCATTGAAAGCTGTGAGCCAAGCCAGGCACTTGGTATGTGGTTTCATCGAGGGCTCACTCTCTCCGCATAGCATGCAGCAGCGCCAGAATAACCACATCGCATTTTGAATGAGATTTTATACTGACCGTCTTTGTGAAAGGCTGCTAGGTGGACACATCATGGTAGGTGCCAGAGGAGTCAGAGTGGTTTGTGTGTTTGAGATGTGAACTGTATGTATCCACAGTTAAATGCAATGTTGTGCCATCTATTGATCAAAGAGTACCTTTTATTTTATCTTTTTACTTTATAGCAGTGTGGCCAAGAATGGAAAAACAAACCCAATAATATTCCCATGGTGGTGGTGAAGCCTGTTGAAATTTTGCAATTATATTATTTCTTAACATTACTCGAGCATATTGTCACCCATATATATTTTCTGCAAGGTAATAAAGTCTGCAGTTTGGGAAAACTGTTGAAAATGTTATTATGAAAACATGCTTGGCTTTTCCAGAATCTAGGCCATTGAATAGATGAATGGAGCTCTGTTTGTGTTTGTTTTTCCTGCAGTGGGAGGAGGTGAGCGGATACGATGAGAACATGAACACCATCCGCACCTACCAGGTGTGCAACGTCTTCGAGAACAGTCAGAACAACTGGGTGCGCACCAAGTACATCCGTCGCCGTGGCGCCCAGCGCATCCACGTGGAGATGAAGTTCTCGGTGCGCGACTGCAGCAGCATCCCCAACGTGCCCGGCTCCTGCAAGGAGACCTTCAACCTGTACTACTACGAGTCTGACTCGGACACCGCCAACAAGGTGTCCCCGGCCTGGATGGAGAACCCCTGGATCAAGGTGGACACCATCGCGGCGGACGAGAGCTTCTCGCAGGTGGACCTGGGCGGGCGGGTGATGAAGATCAACACGGAGGTGCGCAGCTTCGGGCCCGTGTCCCGCCACGGCTTCTACCTGGCCTTCCAGGACTACGGGGGCTGCATGTCGCTCATCGCCGTGCGCGTCTTCTACCGCAAGTGCCCCCGCGTGGTCCGCAACGGCGCCGTGTTCGGGGAGACGCTGTCGGGGGCGGAGAGCACCTCGCTGGTGGCGGCGCGGGGCGTGTGCGTGCCCAACGGCGAGGAGGTGGATGTGCCCATCAAGCTGTACTGCAACGGCGACGGAGAGTGGATGGTCCCCATCGGCCGCTGCATGTGCAAGGCTGGCTACGAGGCGGTGGAGAACGGGACTGTCTGCAGAGGTAAGGACTGCTGTCTGTCAGTCACTGTGCCCCCTTCCTGTGTAACCCCTTTCTGTAACCTGTTTCCCCTTCCTGTGAGCTCTCTGACTCCTCCTTCCTGTGAGCTGTATGCCCCATTCCTGTAAGGTAAGTGTCCCATTCATGTAGCTTATTCCCCTTCCTGTGAACTGACACCCCCTTCCTGTGAGCTCTTTGACCGCCCCCCCCCCCCTTCAGTAAGCTGATGCTCCCCTTTCTGTAAACTCTATGCCTCCTTCCCATGAGCTCCGACCCCCTTCCTGTGTGCTTCCTGTGAGCTCAATGCTCCCACTTATAATCCTTTATTTGTTGAATGATTTTTTCTGAAAATAATTTAAAGCAAATACATTTTTAGAACAGAATTGGATAAAAGATCACATGTAAATCATTCATCTGAATTTTTTTTTAAAAAGGCTTTATCATCATAGTTGCATGGGTAAAGATGGCAAAGAGCCTCAAAGGTCTGTTTAATATGACTTCCATCCAGTTTGATTCATTCCCTTTTCTAACAGTTATTTAATGTCCCCTGTCAGGTCCAAAGCTGATGACAGACAATTAAGCATGCACACAAGATGTCTGTCACACTGTTCTCCCCAGATGTCAATTTATCATGACATTTATCATCCTGTCATGGAGAATCAAGAAGCTTGTCCTAGCAGGAATATGCTGTGTCAGTGGTCTTTCCGACAGACAGCGAGCTGCTATAACTCAGCAGCCCACGGAGTTGCTTAGCTGTAGAGCGCTGCTTAACGTCACTTAACAATGACTCCTGTGCTCAGCAGGGCCGTTTCTTCATTTAAATTCTGACATTTCACTTGAAGTGGGCAGAATTGCGCCATGCCGCAGACTCAGCTCTGCAGAAAGAGGCATTTATGTATGCGTGTGGAAAGCTTCCAAATTGCTGTGCTTTGTTGAGGTTTGTCATAAATTCATGTACTGGCGTGCGCTGTGAAATTAACATGGTTCTTTAGCTGTTGATCACACTTGTCATAGCTGCAGGATTTTTTCTTTGTTTGCCTTTTGAGTCTAATTTATTGTGTTTCATAATGTATACTGTGGAGAAGATGGAGTCAGATGCTTGGTTTAAGTTCCAACATAAAAATCAACCTTTTTTTCCACATTTTTGGGACTGAGTAGAGTAGTTGGAATAATATGCACTTACCAATTCTGCAAGTATCAAAGAATACTGTGACATTGATAACTTTCCAGTCTCTCTAGGGGGAAGATTTTTTCAGAAATCAGTAGTCAAGCAAAGATGATTTTGCATAATTTCTGGCATTTAGGAGATGCTCTTATTGAGAGCAACACTGCTTGCATTATTTTTACATAAAATCAATTTATACTACCGAATATTTACTGAAACCTTCTAGGGTTCAAGGGTACAATGGCAGTGGGAGTCAAACCTACAACCTTGGAGATAGAAACATAGTTCCCTAACCATTATGTTACACTGCTGCTGTTAAATAATGTAACGTGCTAATTAAAATGATCCAATAAATCTTGTAAAAATGTAATATTCATTTTTGTTAATTCAATCCAGTTTCAGTTTGTTTGTGCCCAGTAGCAGCAGTTCGGTGTGTTGATTTAGGAACCGGCTTTGTAACGAGAGGTTTTCGGGTTTAAATCCTATATTCAAGAATGAACTGTTAATTATTTTTAATTAGACAGATTTAGTGCATAGTACTGGATGATTTGTTGTCTTAATGCCACATTATGTCAGAAACTAATATGCTATGTGTAATGAATATTTAATATTCATTTAAGGGCTTTAAATCACTCTGATCAGTTCTCAAACATCTAATGCCTGCATTTTTTTTAACCAGTTTCATGTGCAATGGCAAAGGATTCCATCAGAAAGCAGTTAGACTTCGGCTGAGATTAACCTTTTTTTAATCAAGAGGCCTGCATAGTGGTGCTCTGGGTCCAGGGTTGAGAACCCCTGGCCTGGACCAACACACACACTCGGACAGCAGGACTGACTTCTGTCTGCTCCATACATAATGCATTATGTAATTACAGTGTTCTTCTGCTGCCATGGAAACGTGAGGTAGAAAAAGGCATTTAGTTTAGCAAGAGAGCAGATTACTTCACTATTAGCTACTGCTAACACCTCCACCTACAAATACAACAGAAATATGTAGATGCAGTACTCTAGCATGAGATACCATGATGATTTGTATATGTTTGCAGTCTTTTACGGTGTAATTCTTTTTTGTTTATTTTTTGCCTGTATGAGTTTGTATTTCCCTTAGGGTAATGTGCTTTCAGCCGCAGTGCGCTTCACATGTGAAATGGAGTAGGCAGTTAAATGACCTAAAATCAGGCAGTGCTGGGAAGCCGTAGGCTTCAGCTGCGTTTGACGTGGGCCTTCAGACCGCAGCATGATCTGCAGACGGTCCCCACGCTGACTGATGGAAATCAGCGCTTCCTCAAAATGTTTCCTTCTCCGGCACACTTGCCAATTTGATAGAATTTCATGGCACAACACTCTCAAAAGCGAGCGACGTGTTGACATAGATGTGAAGTGTCAACGGCAGACTTAAATGTTCTTTTGGGGTTTTAATTAAGCAATCGATATTTATTTTAATGACATTTATTTAGGCTTTTGTGAATGGTATTGGGTATGGAATGGTATGGAAATGGATTTTTCACGTGGCACACCTGACCTGGCCTGACTGCACACCAGTGCACTGTGGCAAACGTGTTGGGAAACTGGCGAAAATGCGCACGTCTCCTTATACACAGACTTTCAGCCCCACCCCCTGGAAGTTCTTGTGGTCTTTGAAAATTCACATACATTTCTTTATCCAGGAAACTCATAAAAAAGTCATGGAAAGTGGTGAGATATCCCGTTGTCCTTAGAATGCGGTGGAAAATTGCACCTAAAGGAGTTATGAAAGGAAATATGTCAGTCTTTCTTGGTCACCCACTAGCTTAATATCATAAAGGCCAGCAGTATCAAAGAGTTCATTTTTAACGAACTAGCTCACCCACTGTTGTGTACTGCCTTATCTATATTCATTTCAACAGTATAATGTTTGTTTTTTTGTTTGTGTTTATGTGGTAAATGACTTTTCAGGTGTAGGAATAATTTTGTAGCTTATGGGACATGGTTTTGATACATGAGGATTACATTTTCAGCATTTAGCAGGTACTCTCATCCAAAGAGAATTACACAGCTGGCATTCTTTGTATACAGTCTATTTATACAGCTGGTTGTTTACTGATGGAATTCAGATAAGGTATTTTACTCAAGGGTACAATGGCAGCAGTTTCCCCAGCTGGAAATTGTGAACCCTCAACCTTTGAGTTACAAGCCCATTTCCCTAACCGCTTCACTACAGTGCCACTGCATCTGCTGTTGAGATTACTGTTGAGTCAGACTGTTGTTTTTGCAGTGTGAAAGCTAATGTAAAGTGGATGTGTGTCACAATGATGGAAATTAGTTTGTGGTCACTGGTCTGTGTTTTTGAAGTGCTTGTGTCTCGGTAATCTGGTGATTTATGGACGATGCTCTCTGTAGACTGAGAGAAGTACAGTGTCGTCTTTTTCTATGGATTATCAAGCCATTGGGGGAAGCATGCGAATGGTTAAGATGAGAGTTGTCATAGCGCAGTATTAATAAATGAAGTGAATAGTTGAATCATATTGTTCAGATGCCAGCATAGCCAAACGTATAATTACAGCCAATATCAGGAAAAAACCTTTTGCTTGCTTTCTTAGAATAATTATGGGATTACATGAAGTGTGTCAAAATATTTACAACACAGGCACCGTTCAGTTTTGTACATGCAAGCTTTCGCTCAGAAATGGTCTCTTTACCACAGTATGCTTCCCGAGGCCTTTCAGCAACAACCAAATATGACAGGTCTTTCAGGAAAAGTAAATAATTGTTTTTACTGTAATTACTGTTTTGAGGTTGCCTTTCTCATAAAGTAATGTGATGTATGCCTCGATATTATCTTTTGAAATATATGCACTTACTGTAAAATATTTTAAACGAATACAAAATATATACCACTTTCAAGCAGCATAACTTTGCCCACCTCCAGTTCTTGTTCCAAAGGGTGTTATTCAGTAAAAGCAGGGTGTTCTCTCTGTGCGAACGTGAGCGCGGTTTGGATATCATCTATCGACAGTTCATAACTACATCCATGTGCTCTCAAGCTCCACCAAGGCCAACCGTGGTCGCGGAACACATTGTTCTGGAACAAAATGTTTTGATAATTCAGTGAAAATACCACCAAGGTTTATTCAGTTATGGCTTAATATAGTCAATGGGAACACACTCTCCAAGCAGCTCCATTTAACCGTTCTGTACAGCTTGTAAAACAGTTGAATTATCGTGGACGCCTGGACGGTAACGTGAGATGATGCAGGAGGCCAAAGCGACAGCCAAAACCCCAGAAGCGAGGGGAAGGGGAAGCCTTGCAGGTGCCACAGAAGTGGCTGGGCGCTGAAACACGTTTGCAGGAGGAGGAACGTTTGCATATGGAGAGACTGCTTACTCGTACTCTGCAGAATGAGGAAGACGGGACACCTTGGCTCTTGTTGGTGGTGGGGTGTGGGGGTGTAGAGGACAAAAAAATTGTTCAAATTGCCGTAAACATTTTATTGAACTTCCTTTGTGCACAATTCACCGATTTACCAGCATCATGTCCAGCTCTAATTCCACTGTTAATACAGGTGGAGTATTAAAAAGACCCAGGGACAGGAGGGTTTCTGTGGGCTGCAATGGCAGCATCTCATCTTGCATTAGTGACCCGTGGCTGATCGATTGGCTGCTCACAGGATGAGCTGCGCATGAAGAGTCTGTCTGTGTGAACCTGGCCTGCGATGTGCTAAGAAGCAGCGTCTGACACAAAGTGCTTCGGAGCAGAGCACTTGCTTCCTTGTGGAAGAGCTGAAAGACAGAAACACCTCACTTCCTCCAGAAACGGACAGGGGATCGCCTCTTTTCCCTCACACTTTTAAGACCATGCTAATGGACTGGTGGAGAGTGGAGGGGAGGTGGGCTGGGACAAATTCCGCTCACACTTTTAATAGACGCCATCAAACCAAACTAACAAATGCCTGTGAGGCTATCACTGTGCCACTTGTAAAAACGAGAATTTTGTGATATTTCCTCCCCAGTCAGAAGGCCGCTTGGTTCCACAATAACACCACTTGGCATTATTAAATGACAAGCCTGATCGATGTTTGATTGTGCAGGATTGGCGATGGATGCAGATTGTGTTCATTCATTGCCTTATTTTGTTCAGTGAAGTCTTCAATCGGATGGCCTTACTGACCCGATAAGAAACTCCACACCCTCAATGGCAGTCATGCTTGTGTTTGTGTTTCACGTGGCCACCCCGGGTCCCCACAGTGCCTGAATGTGGATGCCAGCTGTGTTTTTAACTCCCCGAATCCTGGGTACCGAGCGAGCACCCTGTCCTGTGGCAGCTCGGTTCCGCGTTCCTGGAAAGAGGTGATTAGAATTCACCGCTTCAGCACTCCAACAGCAAGAGCCTGAAGCCAGCAGCACAGCGGCCATTGCATTTAGCGCCTCTGTTTGAATTATGCATGCGGATTTAATCATTTCGTCTGCTAACTTTTCCCATAACTCACATCACGTATACATTGGGGTGGCGCCAGCTATGCTGCCTTTCAGCTGTTCTTTCCAGACTTGTCCACTCAGTGCCATGGCACGGGGCATTTTACTGTGGTTTAGGTCTTCACTGTTACCCACAATGCCCTGCAGATGATCTATGTGCTCCCTCTCCAATGAGATCATGGGAGTTGTGGAATTAATGCGTGTTGTATTGTACCGTATTGGATGTGACTCCTCTAGCATCACCTCCTCCTCTTGTTGGAGCCAGAAGCCCAGTTAGAACCCAGGTGAATCTTAATGTCTGGGCTCACTGTTGGAGATGCAGTTGAGATTTTTCATTGTCGCCCTGGTGTTTGTATACCAGAGCACCAAGATGTGAGCACAGACCTACTAAGGCAGAGGAGAGCTGTCTTTATCTGGTGTTCCTGCTCGTGATTGAGATTCCTGTCTGTCCAGGTGCTTTCAGAGTATGAGCACGTCTTGCACGCGCCAGGCAGATCTGGGCACTAAGAGAGAGAGCGGAGGTGTATTTTTCTTTCATTTAAAGGGTTTTGTGTTTTACTCGGCTTGTTCATCGCTCACAGATGGCCAGTGCACGCAGTGAGGGACTCATTGGTCTTCCTCGTGCAGTGAAATCACTCACAGAAGAGCAGTCTTAAGTCGCTCCATTTCACATTAGGGTGCGTTTTTTTTTTTGTTTAGTGTAGTTTGCCTCCACAGTTGAGTAGCTGGGTGTCACAGTGATAGTTCTTCTCCTGTGACTGGTGGGGGTCCTGGCTCCTGTCAGAAGAGATCCCCAGGAGGCGAGGTCAGTGTGTCCACGCGACAGGCAGCCCGAGGGGGCGGGGCTTGTTCTGGACACGTACATGTGCACCAATGAACCGAAGTGTCGCGTTCCCCGGGCTCAGAGAGAATGTGAATCCTTGGCGTGGAGTGAAACATGGGTATCGACAGGGCCATGTGTAATGTGAGAGGGGCTGCCCCAGGGCTACCACCCCGGGGGAAACCACCCCGTCAGCGGCTGTCTGTCAGATCCCTGTAGCTGGGTGCAGAGGGAGAAGGGCTGTGGAGAGTATCACCACAGAGTATCGCCGAATACCGCTCGGTCTGTCCCCTGAAATCAAGGGAAACAAGCCCACCAACACATGAGGCCAGCCTGCCAATCATCTGATCTTATATCCGGGGCATCACGGAAAGAGGGGAGACTGCTCCTATAACAATAAATACTAAAACGCCTTAGAAAAATCTAAAAGGCCTAATTTGGGTTGCTCTTGACAGGCAATATTAATATGTGTTGATGGCATTCTGAATTCTGCTCTGTGTGGGTATTTTGGTAAAAATGCACTGGGGTGTAAGGTGATCGGTGCCTCGGGACGGAGAACGGGCAGACGACGTGCGATAGATTCCCAGCCAGCGGACAATGTCGTTTACAAGTGCTGGGCTTGACCGCGCTAGACAGGGCTCTGGGCATGGCCTTGTCCAGATGGGCGTAACTGAATCCTACCGTGGAAAGATCACTGCTGGGATGCGGTTACTTAAGCTATGTAAGAGGTAGCTTGACATAGACCTGTGAGTCAAACGTGCTGTACTCTACTTCGCTTTAGAGTGGTAGTGACTCCTGTTATATTTGTGGGGCGTAATCTATTGTTCTGTATGAATGTTCTAATCATAAAAGTAATGTGTACTGACAGAATGGTGCCATTATTTTACAGATAAGATAATTTGCAAAAATTAAACGCTGAATAATTTGTAATAATTTGTGAAATGGCAGAAATAGCAGAAAATTGAATGGAAAACGGTAACTCGTACATGCACACGCACACGTATGAACAGCAATGTGTGTGGGGAAGATCCCATCTCCCTTCAAGCAGTCTCGCAGGTGACACGACGGAATCTTAAGCAGGAAAGGCAGCCTCCAACAAAGATCTCCTCACTTTTTTTCAAATTCCTGAAGTTGTTTAAAGATTAAAAGAGAGAGAGAGAGCGAGAGACAGGGAGCGGGTGTGACATAGATGGGGGGGGGGGGGTGGCTTGAGAATCCGCCCACTCCTTGGCTTTTTGTTTAGAAACGGACGGCTCGCAGCCTGGCGATACGCTGTGATAATAACTGAACCAGGCTTTTCTCCGAGAGAGCCATTTGCTCCCGCTCTTCCCTAAAAGCCCACTTACGGAGGCGTCCTGCTTCGCCGTGGCGCTCGGCGAAAAGTTGACTCGCGGAGAGCTGAGGCTATCGATGTTTCAGAGCCTGCTGTGCCGGGCAGATTGAGGCGTGGATCGAAAGCGAGGCCACGGTTAGACGGGCGCTAAGAATCTCTGGTGTGGAACCGAATGCAATTAGAAGTAGGAGACACGGCTTTTAAAGTGTGCGGTAAAAAACGGCAACAAAAACAACGGTTGGAGACTTTAATTGTGGGGCATCAAAGTTCGCCTTTGCCCTCCAGTGTGTCATTCTGCTTGTGTAGTAAGTCTAGTTGGACAGTGTACATTTTTAGTTAATCTTGAAATTGATTTTTGTACACAGTAATGGCTCAAATTATGTGTTAGCAATTAGCATTGTCAAGCATTTAAATTAATTGTTATATGTCTGATGAAATAACTGGTGGTTGTATACGGATTAAATAGTGACCTATGTGTATATATATATAAAACGTATATACACATGTACTGTATGTACGAATATGTGTGTGTGTCTGTGTCATAATGAATAATATATTATGTAAAATGTGGGCTTTAGTGGGAGTTTGCTTGCGCAGTGAATAAAGTGAATACAGATAAAAAGATTAATAAATAAACCTTGGGCTTTTGTGCATTAAGTCCCATGAGTGCACAAAAAAAGTTATCCTGAGAAGCAGTGGTGTGAAGTGATACATCAATGTCATATTAGCGCTGACATTCTGAAGGAGAGGATGAATCTGTCGAGTTTAGTATTCTCTGTGGTTTAGCACAGTGTACTGTAGCAGAAGAACAGGTGAGCTGTACAGCTTGTGTAAGTCTCATATTTCTCTCTCTCTCTCTCTCTCTATATATATATATATATATATATCTCTGCCCCCCCCCTTAATTTAAAAGGATCATATTAATCCCCCCACCCTCAGAATTCCTACCCACAGCTCAGCTACTTGTGTACTTACAGGGACAAAGTTTGTGGGTTAAAAAGGGAGATGTCGTAAACTAAGGTGCACAACAATTTCTTCACATACAAATGCATGTTCATATGCTGCATCTGTGTTAATCTTAACCCCAGGCTAAGATACTGTATCGCAGGACAATCTTTGCAATGTGACATTAGATGTCAGGTGCGGTTAGCTCTGAGCTGCGAAGTACAGGTGCTCAGGTGCTATTTCTCTGAGAATGTATAATGCGACAGTGGATGACATTATTATTGTTTGTGCTTTTTATTATTATCGTGAGAACCATAGACTAGGTGCTGCGTTTCTACAATAAAATCAGTTTCTGTCATCTTTCATTATACTGGTCAAATATGCCAAATACAGCCTTATCAGTGGTGTGACACAATGATGTATTTATGCAGACAGAGAGACACGCACTCACACGCACATCCACTATGCTTCAGTGAAGATCACGATTTATAATAAAAACTTGGTGTAGCTGCGCAAGGAATTTGGTACAATATATTGTAGCCTATGCATTCTAACTCGTCAATGCATTCTGCGAAAACACGTCAAGATGTCATTTTCCATGTATTCCATGGTTATACCATATCCATGATAATATTATTAATGCCATGTCAATAAAGGTACAGTCATTTTTCAACATCCGAAATGGTAAACATAGTATAAACCACTTTATTTAGTAAAATAAAATACACTGGTTTGTGTTCAGTTTAGAGAACTGATTTTTCACAACTGAATATTCTGAAATTTTTGCTCCTTTTTGAGTGGGTTTTGGATGAGTTTCTTTCGTACCAAAATTGTACATTTTAACTATAATTTTCCAACTACACACAACCTCTGCCATTCAAATCAATCCAAGTCATTTAGTTTTAACATTAATTTGTTACCTATGTGTAGCTTATGAAGCATGTGGTTCACCTGTAACTTTCCAACTACATATTCTCAGTTTATTCAAATCATGTGCTTTAGCTGTAACTCACCAGCATCGGTAACCTCTTGCATTAAAATCAGTCTGAATCATACCGTTGAACTGTCACTAGCATACCGCGTGTAACCTTTTCCAGTGAAATTAGCCTGAATCGTACAGCATAACAACGACTAGCAGACTGCATGGTTTCCATTAGAATTCAGTCCGAAGCGTGTGGTTGACCTGCAGCCTGTAGGCTGTGCGTAGCGTCCGTGTCAGATCTGTCTGATCGGTATGCCGTATGAAACGCGCTGGAAACCCCAGCGGACGAGCCCGCGAGAGACGGAGCAGCGGCCCTCGTTGATCAGCGGCTGTCAGCGGAGTCGCCCCCGGAGCTCAGCCTTTGATGGGAAGCAGGTGTCCTGTTGTCATCGACGGGCGGCTGATTGATCAAAGGCCCACGGGAGTCCCTCGCCCCCCCCTCACCCCCCCCACCCCCCAGCCCCCTTGATTCCAGACGTCAGACGGTGTCAAAGGAGCCGGATCCGAACGGCAGCTTCCTGTCAATGGCTCAATTTCCTGCCCGCCGTTCCCCCCCTCCCGCGGAGCGGCGATGAAAGGCGGCGGGTCTGAGGCGCAGGTACGGAGACAAAAGCGCCGCCGCGGCCCCTCGCACCGCCGCGCCCGCGCGGGATCACAGGAATAATTCCCCCTCTTTCATTATTCATCTGAGCCCGTCGCAGATGGGCGCCCCATTAACCGCCCTGCTGCTTTTCCCTGTTACGCGGGACATGAATCGAACAGAGGGAGCGATGCGAGAGTCGCCCCCCCTCCCGCCCCCTCCGCTCATTTTGACGACTCCGCGTGTTGCGCTCACACTGTTTGGTGATAGAGACGCAGCAGGGGTGGTTTGGGGCTGGGCGGGAGGCGGGGTGGCTGTGGCACGGTCGTAAGATTCTCCAGTCTTGGCACAGGATGAGTTAGCGGCAGGTTGCTTGGCGAGCTCCTGCGCTGCTTATTTTTATGGCTGGATGTTAAGTCAATCTCCTGATTTAAATACGCTGTCCTGCAATCGAGGGTTAAGAGATTTACAGGCGCAAGGCAGCCAACTGTTCGTTACAATAAAACACCTGTAAAAATAGTGCCGACTCAACTCATTTTTATACCTGTGAGTAAAGGAATTGGATTATTGCTCATAGGTCTGTATGAATTGCTCCAAACCCGCTATACATAGATCATAATACAGTTGCGCTTAATACATTTTAGAGAGTAATTTTCAGAGAAGCCAGCAAAGATAAAAGCCGAAGATTTGTTGGAAAGCATGGGCATATTCCCTGAGGCTAACCTCAAACTGCTCTGTTTAATCTTGATTTCCGGCCTCCACGTTGAAACTCCATGCTGCCTCAGAGGTCAGAGACAGGACAGGATCTGCTCGACTCGCCTCTGTCTGCTCAGCACCACGCGGTGAAGCGGATGAGCTTTTTTAACACCTCTTCGCTCCACCTCTCTCCTGTGAGCGAGGCGTAAAGCCTGCTCCTTCGATAGCTTTTCACATAACAAACCACTTTACTACTTGTGCACTGACTTGGACAATGCACAGACTCGCTCTCTCTCTCTTTCTCTTTCTGTCGCTCTCTCACGCACCCACGCACACACACACTCTCACACACACACACACACACACACACACACACACTCAACGCGACTCAAAGTTACACGGCATGTGTTCCATACTCGTGAATACAGAACATGGACATATGGATATACACACAGAAACATACATATATATGATGCATTGCATGTGCATTGCATTGAACATAAATATGGGCACACACACACACACACACACACACACACACTACCTGCATGCAGACATACAATTTAGGATTGTGGGGCAGGAATAGATATGGGATTAGGAAATGGATGATTTGCGCTTGCAGTGTGCACTTGTGGGCACACGGTGTTGTGTACAGCACCCTTAAACCAGGCCTCTCTGTGTACAGTACATCAGAGAGAGGTGTTTTAATAACAAACACACATTAGTCAGTTTCATTCTGCGTGAGACTTCTTCAATGCTGCTTTCATGTCCACGTTGTGTGAATAGATCTAAAGCATAATTGCCCTAATGAAATAGCTGCCAGATGGAAGTAAAATCCAGCCTTTTTATTTTCTACAAAAATAACGTGCCCTTTTTTAAATTCATTATCTCCAGAACCCACTGACCCAGCGTACGTCATACCTGGAACTCACCGTCCTTAAAATACTTTTTTGCCGTTCTCTCCCACTGTGTTTCAGCTATATGCATCACATTTTAGCTTCACACTGTGGGCCCAGGACTATGTTACACCAGAGGACATCACACTGTTTGTTAGTGTATTGTACCAATGCGAAGCATAGACATTGCTGGGAAGCATTCCTCTGGCTCTGGTTGGTTAAGCTGATTCACACTGTTGAGACTATGACAGATTTGTACAATATCATATAATTGTAGAGAGTAATGCAGATTATGTTGAAACTGTAGAGTATCAGAGTTATAGAGGGTGTGGTGTAACTGTAGAGTATGTTGGAACTGTAGAGAGTGTGATTAAGTTTATATATGGCCCAGATTTTGGCAGCTGGAAAAATAAAGAAATGGAAGACTGATTCCAGCGATTACAAGGCCTATCGCACACTTGCGAAGCAAAGTCGATTTACCACCTACTGCTGATTGCAATAAAGCGCGGATGATATGCATATCCGTGCAGATGAGGTGTCAGTGGAGCAGTGCTTTGTGGGCCAGACAGTGTAGTTTCTCTGCTGAGATGTGCAGGAAGCGTGTTCACCAATAACAAGCAGGAGCTGCGAGCGGCGCTGCCGGGGGTGGGGGGGGCGTGGTGGGGGGGTCTGAAGGCATGCTGGCTGCATAGTCAATCCTTTCATTTATGTTAGTGCGTGATAAGGTTTCAGTGCTCAGGGCTGTCGTTCAGGGTAGTCACTGCGCCTGCATTCTGTCATACAAAGTAGCTTTTGAAAACAACCGCAGTGAGTTCCCTCACGTCGCCCTTTTATGATATAGAAGATAGTTTGGATTTGGTTATCTCCGGTAAAGCAAGCGTGATAATGTCTCCTGGGCCCTGGTTTGATAGACTGGAGAGACAGGGAAAGAATGGAGGGACAGCCCTTTTTGGATCAGGCTTTAAAGTGATAGTTCACTTTCGGGGGCTTTTTGGTATTATTCCTGTTTTTGTGTGTGTTTTCGATTGGTCCAGACAGTTTTTATGGAGAAGTCGCATCCCTGTACAATCTGCTTTTTGGAGTTTTTAAATAAGATCCCCAGATACCCCGATGGCTGCTATATCCATTATAAAGTCAGCAAGGTCATCAGGAATCTGTTTATGTCTTTAACATTCCTCATAGGACGCACATAAATGTCTTGGCCAATGGAAAGCATGCAATATAACTGAAATAATAATATCATAAAGAACCCCAGAAAGTGAACTGTCACTTTAATCTAAATCATGAGGGGCCTATTCAGATGACTGCGGTAAGATATGTGGTTTATTCAACAGCTGGATCTTCGGGGGGGGGGGGTTTGGGGGGGGGATTGAAAGTATGTTTTCCTTTTTTCTTCTCTCCATCTAAAAATTTCACTGCAGATAATGTGGAGAAGTCCTGTGATCAACGGTTATGGATTTGCGCTGCCACTTTTTGGATAGTGTGTATAGCATGTCCTTTCTAACTAGTGCTCAGAGTCCTCTGTTAGATGTGGGTGTGATGAGTTGGTGTTTGATCATCAGGCCGTGCCAACTGGTGTTCACAGTCGTTCATTCTCTCCTCTGCTCTCCTGTTTGTGAGGGACGGATTTAAAGCAGCACAAGCTCTGTGCCTTTATACTACCAGACCTCTCGCCTTCATCGCTGTTCCCCCTTAGGGGTTGTCCATTTGGTTTCCCCCAATTCAAAGCTGTTCCTCAATGACGCCTCACCCCTCTGGGGCCAGCAATGACTCAAAGGAGCGAGGGTCTAAAATCTATGATTGCACCCCCCCACCCCCCTTAAGGTAATGGTGTGGCAGCACACACCTCTGTGGGCCGGTGTGGGACGCCGGTCCCAGCAGGAGCCTCTGTCCGGGGGTGAGGCAGCTCTGTGATTAATGCGCTCGGCTAGCACTGGAGCGGTCATTAGCATTATTGATCAGGAACAGATGATAAAGGTGGCCGTGGCTATTGTGCGCCTTCTTCCGTTCAGGGCCTAAAATTCGTTATAAACGATTGCCGAACAGAAGCGCTCACACCTAATTGCGCCACATGAATGTGTGGCATGTTCACTTGAAGGCGTTTCGGGACGTGCCGTGCTCAAAATAAGCATTATTGATGTGTATGTGTTCCATGAAAGGCCTGGCTTCACCATGCTATATATTGATCTTTGACATGTGGCTCCTTCAATGGACGCTTTTAACATAATGAACCGTTTCACTACTTGCGTATACACTGCCTTGCACTGTGCACAGACTCTCTCTTTTGCTCTCTTTCTCCCTCACACACACTCGCACACACACACACACACTCACACACACACACACACACACACACTCGCACACACACACACACACACAGACGCATATGCATAAGCAGAATGGGCACAGCTGAACTGATTAATCCCCAAACAGAAGTGCGAGTATCTGTTGCGCCATGATTACCGTTTCAAAACAGCTAATTCCTCTAATTAACACACTGCAGTCACTTAGAACTGCATATTTTCCTCTTTCCCCACGGTCCCCCAGGCACCATCAAACCGCTTCCCATGATCCCTTGCATTCCAAATGCTTTGTTTCGTGTAGCACAGGTGTTTGACTCAACCGAAACACGGTTTAAGATGTCAAAACAGAAGAAGAAAATGCATCCGTGGTTTAAGGAGAAGCTCCTTGTTTCAGGCAGGTAAGCCAGGCGAAGCTCACATAGCATTAGTATTTATGCTTCTCTGAAGGGGAAAAAAAAAAAAACGAATAGGCTAACCGGTGGCCAGGAGACAAAAGCAGCAGACAGCATAAAGCCGCCCCCCAGTTTCCCCCCTGCCCCTTTGGGTGGTGTGTATGAGGCACCTGAGACCAACAAAATATTAAGAAGCTGGGAGGGAAATCCAGGTTCAGAGCAGGATATCGGCTGTGAGCGGGTAAAACAAGGTTTAACGCCATGACAACGCTTCGGCGGGATTTATGCGCCTGTATTTCTTCCTGGTGCGGGAAACGGCAGTCGGCAGACATGCTAAACGCCAGCTTTGCTTGACAGATGAGTGTGGAAATGCTTTGTCTCGCGCGCTGACACCGAGGTGTGGAGTGGAAGGAGCACCGGCCTCCCTTCGGCTGAGCCTGATGGCAGCCTTCCCCGCTGCTGCTGCCTGAAACATGACTTGTTCACGTCACCCCTCCATTTACCGCTAAACCTGTTTCCTCTCCACATATATAAAAATCAGAACGCGTGCCCAGCAGCCCTCCATGACATCTTTCTCCTTGCAGCCAGGTTTCCAATACGCAAAGTACAGTATTTCACAATAGATCCAATTTGAAAAATTAAGTGAACGTTTTGTTTGGTTTTTCTGCTTTTCGTTAAACGTGTGCCTTTCGTTAAACGTGTGCAGGGAGCAGGCAGTACTCCAGAGCCCGCTGCACGGCAGGTTTCATCAGCAGGGCACAGTCGGGCCGCAGAGGGCCTGGTCAGTCCGTCAGCACGCCGGGGCGGTTGCACGCCCGTCTCCTGCCTTGCTGAACCGCCAGCCTAATTGAGCTGTGCTCAACATAATCTGCGTGTTCTGATGATAAGCTGGCATTCGGACCTGGTGGGAGAGGAGGGCTCAGTTTACCATTTGGAAGTGAAGCCCAGTGGACTTCCTAAACATCAAAGGCACTCCCTGACTCATTTCCAAGAGTAGACTCAGCATTGTAGTCATGCTTTTTTGTTGCCTCGAGTAAAGCTGTGATTAGTGCTCGCTATATCCCCAAAACAGACTTGAATGCCCTGTTGGATGTCAACTACACATTTTAAGTCCCTTCATCACTCTCAATACACTGCACACGGAAGCTGTTCACTCCAGTATAAGGGCATTGGAAATTGTCGAAGAGTGACCCCCTACCCTGCCCTTTTCCTCCCCCTTCCTTTTTGGAATCTCTACAGCGGGTCTTGGAAACCCTCCGATGCTGTGTTGCCATGTTTCCACTGTTGCCCACCGCCCCACGCGGGTGCAGACACGTGATCTTTGCTGGGATGCGTGGTGGTCTCCCGGTCACAGTAGGCTAATCCCACGTTCTCCCAAAACCCGAGAACTCCCCAGGTCTCAGGCGGTCACAGGCAGCTGCGCGGATACGAAATCTCTGGCAATCCAGAGATTCGCTAACCCTGTCAAGTGGAAAAACGGGAATGTTGGAAATGGAACTAGCATTCAGCCCAGTTAGTGTGTAACGTGTGCGTGTGTTTAGAGAGTTTTCCATCGTGCTATGTCCTGGTGTATCCCTGATTTGTCTGGTATGTGGGGCCATGTCTGATATGTGGATTTGTGCTCGTTGAAATGTGACTGTCACCTTCTGAATACAGACGTGTGCTTCTCTACCAGTGCTCTACAGTAACTGCAGGGGCAGTACTTAGTCACAGGTGAGATCACATGGCCTCACTGGAGTACTTGAGATGCATTGTGACATTGATATGCATAGCATTATCCACTTTTATGTAACAATGACTGCATTAGACTGAGGAGTGAGACTCTTTGCTGGAAAGGCCTTTGGACTCTGCTTTTCATAGATGGAAAGCAAGAGAGAGAATGAGAGCCAAATAGGAGGGGGAGAGAGACTTTAAAACCATTAAAATGCTCAGGAAGACCAAAAATTTTACATGTGATGCATCCATGAGTTGTACCCATATCATTACAGACATTTAGCAAATGCTCTTATCCAGAGACACACAGCCTTTTACATTGCATTTACATTGGATCCACTTATACAGCTCGATTATATACTGAAGCAATGCAAATTAAGTACCTTGCTCAAGGGTACAATGGCAGTGTCCAGTGTTCTCCTTTGGAAATTTAACCTGTGACCATTAGGTCACAAGACCAGTTCCTGCACACTACACACTGTCTACACACGATCATGAGTGACTAGAAAGCATGTCTTACAAGAGTCTTGCATTCCTCAAAGCAAGTGTTCTACACCTGTCAGTAGGTCATGCAGAAATGTAGTTGCTCTTGTTTCTGTATGTGCACAGGTCCCTCATCCCAAATACTGTCATGTTAAGCCAAAGATCTGCTTAGACTGTGGGTTGGGCCTGGATCAGAGATAAGGGAGAAAGTGTGGAAGGATCGCAGACTGATGAAGATGAAACGCACATTTGATGTGTCTCAGTCCGTATGCTGCTCTGCCTGGATAAATGATAGATAAAGGCCAAGTAAATTTGAAGTAAATAAAGTTACTTTTAAAATAAATAAATAAATATCTTTCAACAGCTTAAAGGGTGTAATGTGAAAAAGCATGTGCAAAAAAATAAATAATAACATTATTATTATTGTTGTTATTATTATTATTATTATTATTATTATTATCATCATTGTGCTCTGCAGCTGGATTATGGGAACAGCAGGGAAGCAGTAAAGGGTTTTTTGCTTGAAGACAGATTTATTTTCTTTCTTGGCAAAATTAATGGCTTCTCTATTCCAGGACTAATTAATGTGAGTGCTCATTAAGTTTGATTGGTACCAGCATACGCACGTAACCTTGATTTGAATCCAGTAGGGGTTCTGCTTTGCTATTATTGTGTTGGGTGATACTTTCAAGTACTAAGTCCCCAAATGTTGTGAAGTCTCCACTGTTTTCAAATTATTATGCCATTATTGTGATCCATTTTATGTTAAAACTGCACTACTCCTGAGTTAGCATGACTTCAGTTCTCTGAGTTGGAGTTATTCACCTCCAAGAAACACACGCTCCAATCTGGTTTAAGTATGTTAGACACGAGCTTCACATCGAAAGCTCACGGTCTTTCGGGAATGCAATTATAAGCTGCCCTTTAAAGATTTAACATGCAGTGTTTTACCTTTGTAAATAGGCCTGCAAATGAAATCACATTCAAACAGTTTGAGTTTGAGAATATCTTCACATGAACTCCTCTGTTTACGGAGACGTATAGACTCTCTTCGCATTTGGCAGCAGGAGGGTGTATGATTGGTTACAGAAATTGTATTTCTCTCTGTTGATTTATTATTTTTTATAAGTGTATTGGATAAACTGGATAAATATCTTTGTAGAGAGGCCAATAACCGGCAGCCTCACTGAACACTGCATCTTCCTGTGCCATATTCACTTTTTGCATGAAATAAACGGATAAACATTAAGCTTTTCCCAAGAGTATTTATGCATGGGCTCATCCTTATACCACTGTCTTACCCCACAGAATAAACCGCATATGTTCTGTAACAATTAGAACCAGCAATGTCTGAAGCTCAGGAGAGAGGCGTGGATGGGCAAATTGCCTTTTTAACGAGGGTGGGCCATGAATCAAAGAATATGGTTTGGGTCAAGTACTGGCAAAAGTTAAACCTACTGAAATATGGCATGATGTCATCTGCAGTGACAAAGCCAAGTTTCATGCAAATGGCTAAACTTTTCCAAGTCGACAGATCTCTTTCCCAGTCTGTTTGTGAGAGAGCGATCAGAGAGGGAGAGGGAGAGAGTGTATGTACATATGTGAATGAACGTGTGAGTGATTAAGGGCGTGTGTGTGTGTGTGTGTGCGAGTGTGTGCGAGTGTGTGTGTGTGCGAGTGTGTGTGTGTGTGTGTGTGCGAGTGTGTGTGTGTGCGTGCCTCTGTGTGTGTGTGTGTGTGTGTGTGGGAGGGGGGGTGGATGCTACATAGGAACAGGAATCTGGATTGAGCAGCAGCTGCTCCCCAGCACTGTTGCCCCTCTGTTCCCCCCATTGTCCTGCTGTCACACAGCCCCTTTATACTTCCTGTCAGTCAACTGGACCCACCCTGGGGAGTGCCTGAGATTGACTCGGTGCTGTAGGAGTCCTGTGCTTTATTAAAAGGACGGGCGCTTGCTCCCCTTTGTCAAACAGAAAATAGGCACCTCAAATTATCCTTTGATTCTGCTACGGCGCAAGCTGCAGTCATATTTTGTATGCTTCACACAGTATTATTAAGCGTGTGCATGCTGTCAAGGAAAATAATGTGCCATTGTCCTTATTCTGTGTGTGCGGTGCATTCTTGCAGTTTGTTTTTAGTGACCGTTCATTACAGCTGGTATTGCATCTCCTAATTGGACCTTGACTAGACATCCCATTTTGTTACAGACTCATCCATTGTATATATATATATACACTCACATACTGCATTTCCCATATATACATAGCCATTCATGTATTTGAAGTTGTGTTCTATTTCACACAAACAGCACACATCCATTTAAATACCCAGGACTGGAGTTGCACTGATTTGAAACGTGCCTTGGAAAACATCAGTCATGATTCGACAGTTTTAATTGCAGGCAAAGACTGAATAATCCTGCAGGATTCAGACAGACATTCTTCGCTGCTGTAAAGTGCTGTGTTGTTAGCAGTGAAACAGCTGCTCTGTATAAGACGGAACAAAGGAAAGAGATTCCGTGCGATTCCCTCTCTCCTCGCCCTGTTTGGTAGCGCTGGGAGTGGCTTTGCTTGGGGCTGTGTTCGCTGTGTGTGTTTCATGTTGTGAAACGCACTGTCGGCAGCGACGCATGGCAGAGGGACGTGACCAGAGTTTCTCAGGAAGCCCTTGTCCGGTGCGCCCGAGGGTCGCGAGCTACACGCCCCGAAAACCTGTGGGACGCCAGGGGTCTCGGGTACATCTCTCGTTGCCCGGGCAACCAACCACCCTTCCACTGAAGGGCGTGGTCTGGCTTTGGAAACAGCAGTCAGAACCCAGAAAGTGCTCCAGTGGAACGTGTCTGTCCGGGCGGTGGATTTAAGATCTTAAGCCCCCTCCCATCCATCAAGAGCTGTGAATGAAGAACGATAGAGGAGAAACATCTCCTAAAGCAACGTATGAGCCACACCACTGCAAACCCCTGCCTGTGTCCAAATCGGAGTCGCACTACATGCATCCTGCGCCCTACCCCCCACCCCGAGGCTACTTTTCACAAAAGTAAGCTGTGTCTTATATCTAGATATCTCGTCCCTTTCCATGTCATTGGGGTTAATAATTCAAACGGGAAAAATATCCTATTCCCTCAGGAGGCTGGGAGGAGGGGGAGGTTTTCCTTTAGGGTCGGATGCAGTTCTGTGATCTCTTTTTGTTCCCTCACAATGTGACTGAGATCCTTACGTGAGATCATTTGCTCCATTTCCCATTTCTCTTGAGCTGAAGCTTAAGGGGGAAAAAAACAGCTTTTCTAGTCTTGCTTGAAGTCAGAGGTTGACCCTTTCCCTGGTCCTTTTTTCAGATAAAGACTAAAAACCACCCCTGAAGAAACGGCAGCTGCAGTGTGTCAAGTTACAGGAAAAAGTATCCATTCTTTTTTTCTTTCGTTTTTATTGTTGCAGCTTACAGTAAAGCTTTACGGATTTTTCCTGAGGTGATAATACCGCGTTATGGAATTTGATGAGACCGTGACCTTCAGGATGCTCCGGTGGCGGCGACTCGGCCTGCGATTGGCTCGCTCTGTCCCTCACCTGTCTGAGCTACCGCGTACGTGACCGCGGTGGACAGGCGCCCCAGCCGCTGACCTTGTGCTGCCGGCGTCGGAGACGGGACGGCTTGGGTTATTGCAGACGAGTAGAACCCTGACGTGGAGCTCCGCCCTTCCTGTCACAGGGATTGGGTTGCCGTCCCGTTACCCGTCACCCTTCAGACAGGTCTGGCAGGGTGACAGTCCGCCTGTAATGGAGATTAATGGTCGCTTTGTGGTTTGCGGCGACAGATATGGACACCCAGGCCATCTGCTGCAGGGGCAGGAAGTTGGATTGCCTCAGGTCTGGTCTGCCTAAGCCCCAGGGTCTTCCTAAGAGACAGCCGTCTACAAAACTGCCTGCTACAGAAATTGAACCGTCGCCCTTCGGGGTACCTGTCTCCCTTAAAATTAAAAAATATGTTTCTGATGGAAGAATGTTGCTTCATGATTCCAGAAGTGGGTGGAGCTTCTGTACTAGGTGCTGTCAATCACTTGCTCCTTCAGCATGAACCCATAATTATCCACGACAGAGAGCTGCGATTGGTTCAGAGCAGAAGGTTGATGGTTGATGGACCCATTAATGGCACATGACAGCTACTCTCACATTAGGGGTCGTGAAGAATTGCATTACATTACATTCATTAAGCCGACGCTCTTATCCAGAGTGACTTGCCGCGTAGGAGAAACATAACTACATTCATCTGATTAACACAGGCAATAGTGCCAGATCTGGCTGAGAACATTCCCAGACCAGTGAGTGAAGCTGTGCTGAATGTCACTGGTCACTAAAGTTCTAGTGCAAGTTAACCATGTTAACCTAGAACCAAAATTCTGACTACGCATGTAGCTTATATCCTTCACAAGCTCTACAAATAGAGAACGAAAAGCATAAAAATATAGCCTCAGCCTCAGATGCCTTGCTCTCATTCTGCTTTGAAGCCCTTGTCTACCTGCTGAGAGTGTGCTCTACTGGGCATCTTGAACTTCATATGTGCATGCTCTACATAATCAAAAGGAATCCCATTTTATGTAAGACATCTAGGTATTATGTGTCTAGGGCAGTAGAGCATCTCTTTGCAAATATGCATTGTATATTTGTAACAGTAGATAGATAGCAATCTACTGATGAGTGATCATTATAAAACTAGGCCTGTGTGTAAGTCACTAAAAAATGGAAGCCATTTTAAGGCATGATCTTGTTTATTTTTTCGCCTTTATCCTCCTCTGCGATACACGCGGTGGGTTCATTGTACATGCAGACTGTTGGCAGACAACACGGCGTACCTTGTGCTCAGCATGACAGAGAAGATGGAAATGATTTCCTTCAAGGGCTGATATGAGTCAACCTGAATCAGTCTGAACTGCCTGCTCTTTAGCGTTCCCAGTGAGCTTTGCTCTCCTGTACCCTCCCCAGGGTGAGTCACAAGTATGCCCACCCCACCCCGCTATGTTCTGGCTGGGCTGGTACAGTAACTTCCTGACAGTCACCCGCGCGAGAAGGGCGGGACCCCATCACTTGCATGAGCCGTCAGAATTAGCGGCCCGTTAATTGTGTCAGACGAGGAAGCGCGCCGGAACGAACATCCAATCTGCGCCCGCGCGCGCGGTAATCGGGACGCCAGTTGTCTTAATTGCTTTCACACTGTCCTTGATTGAATTAGCGAGGGCAGCCTGGACTTCTAATGTAATTTTCAGGACCGATTATGGTCTGCCAAAAGGGGATGTGCTCCCTGCAGGTGGGTGGGGGGTGGGGCGGGGCGTTTCGCGCAAACAGGTGACCTTGTCTTTTTGTTGGCGCTTCAGTGATTTGCTGCTGGAGAGGTCGCAGGTGTGTGATGGACAGAATATGGCTGTGTCATGGAGAGGATGTGGCTGTGTTATGAAGTGATGTGGCTGTGTTACAGAGAGGACATTCATGTGTCATGGAGCAGGTGTGGTTGTATGATTAGACTTAGTATAAGGACACTGGTATTTAAACTAATTGACTCCCTTCAGCAGACAGCTAAGACACACTTGCTGAACTATTTCAGGGGAGGTGTTGCATTTAGCTCCAGCATAAAGCGGCTGTACCTCAATTGAGATTTGAGCCAGCAACCACTTGGCTTATGAGTCCAGGCTCTGTGACCACAGTGCCTCTTAGCAGCAGGTTAGGGAGATTCCTTACATTGGCTGTTCTCCCTCCTTCTTTTTCCCATGACAGATTCTTAATGGTTACCTCTTGTTTGCTGTGTTGTCAAGACGTCTGCAAAGACATGATTCTCCCCAGAACCCAGATGATCCTCACTTGCCCTTATTCCTGCTCCAGCTGAGAAGTGATTGCTGAAATGAGTGCAGAGAGGTAGACAGAGATGGATGCTGTGTTATTGTTAAATGTCACTTACATGGAGCCACAGCAGGCCCCAGACTTCTGCTGTGTTAACAAAACCTGGAATATGCATCTTCTTTCCTCTGCCTATTCTTTTACACTGTCACCATCCCTGTCTCTCTAACTCACTCACATATATACAAACACGCACACATGCACACACACACATACACACACTCACGCACACACACATGCACGCATTCAGACACACACACCCAAACACATAATCGCACACAAACACACACATACACGCATGCATGTGTGCACATGTACACAGGTCCTTACACACGTACCCTGTTAAATCTCTTGTCTATCTGGTCTGTGGTCAATGTGCTCTGATTGGATGCTGGCGGTTTCACTGGGTTCAGAGACGCTGCTGATTGGGTGTGCTGTGGGGGGCTGTGAGTGTGGGGGCTGTTAGCTCTGTGGTCGTCGTAGCTTTCAGACAAAATGAATGATTTTGTTGAGCTGGGATGCTGGATACCAGGCATGAAGGAGTGTGTGTGTATGTGTATGCGTGTGTGTGTTTGTGTGTGTGTGTGTTGTTTGGTGGGTGCAGGTGGTGGATTTTGCTCAATAAACCTGGCTTTAGTGGGATTAGGCTGTTTTCAGCTGGGCATGGAAAGGGAATGTGGCTGTTCACAGGTCTGGTCTGGTGCGGTGTCTGTGTGTTTGCTGGAGGGGGTGGATACAGCACAATGCCTTCATAAAATGCCAGGCCATGTCTTTGTTTGGGTTTACACACACACACACACTGCTTCTGCCACCACACCTACAGTGAGCACAGCTGGAAGAACTATTCTCACTGTCTGCAAGGCTGGAGACTGAGAGGGACGGAGAGGGAGACAGAGAGAGAAATAGAAATAGAGAGGGAGAGAGAGAGAGAGCCTGCTTCCACTCTGGGCTTTCTGAAAGGCACATAACTTTATCAGCACTTCCATGGGGAAAATGGACTTGTACATAGGCAAGTCCATTAAAGAGGCATTAAAGCCCGCTCTAGCCACAACATACAGTACTGTGTGTCATCCTGAGTGAAGTGTTTTTGGAAACTGTTGAACAATGAGTACATTATCTGGAGTAAAACATGAGTATTAACAGAGTTCTGGCGCCAACATACTTTTCCATTTTTACTGGTGAGTTTTATTGAATCAGTTTTACTCAGGCAGTCCTGCCTGTGTTCATTTCTATATCTGCATCACTGTTAGGTACACCTATCTGGCACCAGGTAGGACCCCCTTTTGCCCCCCAAAACAGACATTTAAAATTTATTCATGAGCGTTTTCTGTTTCAAGTCGAAGTCTGAGTGTGAGTTTTGGTGCCGATTCATGTGTTTCCCTGATAAATACAGCATGCAAGTGCCAGTAGTGAGCTGATATTTCAAACGGGCTGCTCTGGGGAGAAACCGGAGAAAAATAAGAAAAGGCGGAGTTTTCCAGAATCCCACAAACCGGTCTGACTCCTGCTCGGGTAGTAAATTACTTTGAAAGAAATACAAAAATTTATGGGGGGAATTATGTCAGATACCACTGCTCAAGTGAAAGGTATTGCCACAAATTACAGTGGCTGTGGGCTCTTGAGGCGTTTCAGCTGTGTATGGATTTCACTCAGTCGGTTGCTGTTCATTTTTTTCAAATGGCTTACTAAATCCACCAGGGCTCACATAAGTGGTGTAAAGTACACAATACCCTGAACATTTTTTCCCCCCAAAATTTCTAGAGTGGCTTACTCAATTTCTGTGCAAGTCACAGAATGTCGCAGTGTGCAGCCTGAGATTGTTAACCGACATCGAAAGCAATATATATTTTGCGGGTTTAACAGCTGCCAGGTGGCGGTTTAAATCTCGGCGATGTGACTCCCCAGTTTTCAGTCGGCGCACACGGACCCTCCGGCCTTCTCCCCGTCTCCTTTCCCCGAAACGGCCTCTGCCGGAACGCGGGGACGCTTTCCATCTGAGGGCTAGCAAAAGCAGAGGCTTTAACATGGATGCCACATTTTTGTCAGGTGAGCCAAAGGGCTTAGAGTTACATCCCAGGTCTGATGGAACCATCTGGAAGTGAGTAGATATCATATGGACCCTCTGAGTAAAAGACAGCTTTTGAAATCCTCCACCCCCTCATCCCTCTTGCACGCTGTACCCCCCCCCCATCCCCCCAACCCAATGCAACTTCCTGGGTCCTGTTCCAAGTTCCACACCCCTGATTTTTCCCTTGTACAGTGGCCTTGAAATAAATTAGAGTAATGTGTCTGTTTTAATTGATTAAACATTGTTGAAAAAAGTGTTGAATGAATTCTCTAGCGGGCACACACATCCATTCCCTCTTTCTCGCTCTCCTTCCCTCACCCACCTTCTCCCCCACTCTCATTTCTGGAGAAGTGTGCCCCCCTCGGCCCCGTTTCACTGAGCTGTGTCCGACACCTCGTTGTATAACTCTGGAGTTTAATTCACCGTGAGATGAAAATGTGTGTTCCTCAGATTCCTGTTAGCACAGAGCCCCTGTTCTGGCATTAATCTTACTGGGAAAAGAACATGCCAAGGCTAATATTTTCAAAGTCCTTTAGAGCTGTAACAGGAATTGAGCCTGAATGCAAGTGTGCATTTCACTTTCTCGTGCTTTCTGTTATACAGTGGTCATTCCACGGTCTTCAGAGTTTCCTTCCCATGCGGTCAGTTAATCTGCTTGGACTTGGAGAAAGTTCTGTGAGAATATATGAACGTGTATGATTGGACTGATCAAGTACTCATAAATTCAGTGGACCTTCCAGTGCTGTGTTGTAAACCTTTTATTTGACCAACTAAGTGGTCTCTATGGGGTGTCTTTTAAAGTGGCTATTGAGCTTTGTCCCAGAACACTTCAGATGAATAATTAATTTTGAGCTTCAGGTCAATATCTATGATAAATGATAAATGTCGGGTAAATTACCATG
Source organism: Anguilla anguilla (assembly GCF_013347855.1). Lineage (NCBI taxonomy): Eukaryota > Metazoa > Chordata > Actinopteri > Anguilliformes > Anguillidae > Anguilla > Anguilla anguilla. Next base: position 13,069,059 of record NC_049211.1, on the reverse strand, counting down.
ACGTTTCAGAGACCAGGCCTAAATGGCCTTTTAGTTATTGCTAATGCTTTGTTTGTGGGACAGATTTACTCTTATGGGAGTCAGACTGGACAGTGAGAGGAGGTGGTGGGTCAGTGTGGCTCTGTTAGAACTCTTCAGTGGTATTATAGGCCAGCAAGTTATGGGCATCCGACAAATAGATTTTTCCGGTGCACTGGGTTGTCAGAAAATAAAAATATGGGATTGAAATTAGCCTAACCGTTACCAGTGGTACTGTCCTTACCACTGGCACTATCATTACAATGGGCCATACCATTACCACTGGCATTGTCATTACCACTGGACAATACCATTGGCACTACCATATAAATACCTGTTTATTTATATGAATATGTTACCAATATATGGCTATTTGTTTAAAAATGAAGCCTTTCATTTGTACTTGCAATTATCAAACAATTTGTTTGAATTGATCTGTTTATTTGCTTTCCACATACTATATATGATGATTTCTAATGGTATTGGTTCTCTGTAAAATATGTATATGGTGTAAACAGGGTTTGTGTGAATAGCAGGATTTCTGGAAGAGGCAAATTCATTGTGGAGGACAAAGAGGAGACCCATTGCAGGCAAATGCATTAGACCCAAAAATATTGTGGATAAACAGCCGTCCAAATGTTTTTGGGGTGGGGAATGAGTCCTGTGTTGCTCTGCCCCAGCAAGCAACATTAATTACCATACTAAATGTTTAGCTTTATATTTAGGCAATGTGTTAAAATGTAAATCATGACCAGTTGCCCTGCATTTGTATGCAAATGAATAATTGGAGAGCACACGCCTTGGTGTGAGGTTTCTTGGCTTGGTGATGACATAAACTGAAGTCGGGAAAGGTCAAGCCCTTGTGCTTGCTGCTGTAATGTCTGAGCCTGAATTTTTCATGCTCGGCTTAAACCTGGAGCACGCAGAGACTGCTGCAGTTCTCTGCATCGCTCTCACTGCGGGAAAGAACAGAGCTGGAGGCAGAGAGGCCCGACTCCTCAAAGATTCTGCAACATGTACCGCTCGACATTGTGTCCGCCGCCGCCCCGGAGAATTCTGGGAAGGAATCCAAAGTGGTGGTGGTGGAGAGACGGAGGGTACCTGAGGTGAAGATGAGATTATGCCCGAGGTGATGGGCTTCTCTGCCATGTAAACAGAAGTGAGCACTTTGTTACTGCAGCACCAGCGATGTCTCTTCAGGGGCCGCCAGTTGCATCTAATTATCCCCCCTCTTACGTGTTTAGGTTCTTTTCTCACTCCCCGTTAGGAGACATTTGTGGGCAGTGTATGTTCCTCTTGGAAGCAGACCAAACTAAAATAACTTGTATTAGATTTTTGAGACCCAAAACAGAATATTGAACATACAAGATAAAACTTGTTCTAACCTTGCTGGTAACACTCTTATCCAGTGCAATGTGAATTTCTTACAGTTTCACGTATCTTGTTATGCAGTCATGTTTTGCCTGAAACAGTTTAGCTGAGGTTCTGTAAATTCTCTCCAGGACCAACTTGGGATTGCAAACCCAAGAATGTGATCTGGCTGAAATCGCATGCAGTCGAGCAGTCAAACTGCTCACAGCGATGCCGCAGATTCTAAGATCCACTAAAGACTGGTCACATTGTCCGCGACAGTTGACTGGATTCATGTTGAATCTGTGCAGATCAGCTCTGTGAATGGGAAATGCTACCCAGATGAGTGTTGAATCTGTGCAGATGTGACTCATATCCCATCTGGAAGCACATAACTGTTGTGTTGGCTGTCACACATTTTACTCTTGTGCCCACCCCCTGGGTTTGATTGGCTCTCTCTGATCGGTGATATATTCTAACCAGCACCCCCCCCTCCCCCCCTCCTGTGGTTTCAGCTTGCCCCTCTGGCTTCTTCAAGCCATCCCAGGGAGACCAGCCTTGCCTCCAGTGTCCCATCAACAGCCGCACCACCAACGAAGGCGCCACCAGCTGTGTCTGCCGCACCGGCTACTACCGCACTGACTCGGACCCTTTCCAGATGCCCTGCACCAGTAAGTACCGCCCCCTCCAATCACAACCACCGTCTGCATGCCAATCAGCGTTGCCATGGCAACGCTCCTCCTGAAAATATGGATCAGTGCCAGGGCAACCTGATAGGGAGGAGCGTGATCGGCGTGTCAAATATATTGGCGGTTTTACACCAGTTGTGAAAAAAGGGGGTCAGAATAAAAGTGATTATTATGCTAATTCAGAAAAATGTTATTTTATTTATTCATTTATTTTTATGTATAACTCTTTCCCTATAAGATGCATTGTGGAGATGGGAAGGGTTGGATGAGGGGTAGGTGGACAGACAAGAGGGAGGGTGTGGAACTCAAAAAAGTACAATAATTTGGCCATTCCACACATGGGCTTTGTGAATGGCTGAGAAGCTATACTATTTGAAGTGGGAGAGATCTGCTAAATTAGGGACTGCACATGGGTCACTTCTGCCCCGCAATATGTACATTCATTAAACGTCTTGGGGTGACTCCACAATATAAGAATAAGAACTCCACCCTGAAGGTATTAAGTCATTAATAAGCAGAAGAGAGGCAGTGATTTGTGTGTTTGTGTCTGCTGCCGCTGTGCATTAGCAAACACCGCACCACTGTTTTAAAAGCAGTGTACCTCAGAGACCGAGTAAGACTGTGCTTAATCCATGAAATGGCCGACATTCCCTACGGTGAGTCAAAACCCCCTGGTGGGTTACGAGGGGGGCTGTTGAGGTGGGTCACAAGATGCAAAAGGAAGATGTGACAAAATGCCTGACTGTCTGTTATCGACAGTACTGGATTTATGGAGAGTGAGATGTCCAGGAGAACCTGAACTGTACACAGTGATTTCAGGCCTGAGTCTGACCTCACTGTGATGCGTCTGAAATAACCGATGAAAAAAGTTAAACTTAAATTAGGTTTGTGGGGTTGACGCTGGAATATTCTGTGAGTTTAAAGGGTCTACCGTTTCTTTGCTGGTACTATTTGATGATCCATTTTTGTAGACTGCTTAGCTTTAGGTTGATTCCTTCAGATCATATCAAACTGCAAGATTGTTTTTTAGTCAGTCAATGTGTTACTCTGACTTAATTGTTTCAATTATTTAAATGCATGTATGCATTTGTATTGATGCATTTCCCAAAATACACAAGCGGACGAGACAAAAATTAAATTCAGCACAGCCACAATCTTCATCTGTAGTGTGACCTTTCAGTGCTCCTGATGATGTTATAAGCAAGGTTGCAGAGTACTACCACAGACGGGGAACCGCTCTGGGTTTGACACCCTTGGATAACACCCCGAGATGGGGAACCGCTCTGGGTTTGACACCCTGCGATAATACCCCGAGATGGCGACGGTGCGTTCACGCCGGGCGTCTCTCTTCCAGCGATCCCCTCCGCGCCGCAGAGCGTGATCTCCAGCGTCAACGAGACGTCCCTGATGCTGGAGTGGACGTCGCCGCGGGAGATGGGCGGCCGGGAGGACGTGGTCTACAACATCATCTGCAAGAGCTGCGGGACGGGGCGCGGGGCCTGCACGCGCTGCGGGGACAACGTGCAGTTCGTCCCGCGCCAGCTGGGCCTGATCGAGCCGCGCGTCTACATCAGTGACCTGCTGGCCCACACGCAGTACACCTTCGAGATCCAGGCCGTCAACGGCGTCTCGGACCAGAGCCCCTACTCCCCGCAGTACTCCTCCGTCAACATCACCACCAACCAGGCCGGTGAGTGGACACGCTCAGGGGCGGGGGCGGGGGCGGGGGCAGAGTAGGGGGGTATGGAGATAGGGTCCATAGATCTTTCCCCCTTTGTTTGGTGCCATGGATGCTGACTGCCCTTGTCGACTGTACTTAGTACCAGCCGTACATACATGCATACAGACGTGTGTGTGTGTGCGTGTGTGTGTGTGCGTGTGTGTGTGGGGGCTGTTTCAAGCTATTTTACTTTTAGTTGTTAAAAACAATTAATTGGCAGAAACATTCTTGGCAAAAGCCAGTCCAACTTTGAATCCTATCCACCTGGTTCTTGCTGCATGTGGCATAGCAGCTCAATTGGGGGTTTTAAGATGGGCTTGTTCAGATGACCGTTATTTCACAATGGAAGAAAATTCTCCTTCAAATGATTATTATTGTCAATTTTCTGTGAAAGATGCCTGTTTGGCGGTAAGTGCTGTCTTGTAGCTCCAGATCTCCACCTCCAGCCGCGTTTGGGGCTGTTTGACTGTGCGGCGCTCATATATTCATGTCTTGCAGCACTGCACTTTGTAGATGCCTCCGTTGTTTTATTGAATGTGGCATATTGCCTGTATTAAAGCCAGGGCTTTGCTCGGCATGGATCTCCCAGCGGAGACGCTCGTCGCTTTGGCTTGCACTGACCCGGGGAAATGGCTTTTCAGAAACACAAGATAATGAAATGAAAATTTTTCCAATAAAGCTTTTTCTTTTTCTCTTTTTTTGTGGGCAGAGTCGTTGAAAGCGTGCGGTGTTGGTGTCACGTCTGAGGCCGATCTGGGCCGGGCCCTACCACGCTCTCTCTCTCTCTCTGTATTTTTTTTTTTGAATGGAAAATGGCGAGTTAATGTTGCAGTGGGCTCTTCAGGAACCTGTTGAGCAGCGCAGAGAAAACAGCTCACGCCCCCATTGACACCCTCTGATGCATTTTTATGCAGAAAGCCAAAGGGACAAGCCCATCTCTCCCATCATTGTTCCTTACCAGCTCCTCCCACCCCTTCTCTCTCTCTCTCTCACCCTCTCTCTCCCTCCGTCTTTCCCTCCTTTTTTGCTCTGTCATCCCTGCTTTATGTGATCCCCTCTGCTCTCTCTCTTGCACGCACTCTCTCCTCCTTTCTCATTCACTCTGCTGGTTGATGCCACAGTTTCTCTCATTAGTTCTGGCAGCTGTGAAAATCCAATTAGCCCTGAATATTTCTGAAACACATTTAACACACTGGTAGGCATGCAGGCACACAGTCACACGCACACTCACATACAGACACGCTCACACACACACATTTTCACACACGCACATACAAGCACATAGAAACACATACTCAAGCACATGAATACGCTCAAAAAACATGCACGCATACATATGCATATACACACACAAACACAAACACAAACACACACACACACACACACATCTCACAAAGGGTAAGACCTTGACATTTAAGCATCATTTAATTAATCTCATTGAGGTTTTTGTGTTTTCCCAGGGGGAGTTTCTGACTAGCATAGCTTTATTTAAATGTTTTCCAGCCAACAGAGCAAGGAGGATGATATAGATGGGCAAAGTGGTCATCAACAGCACTGGACTATTAAAATTCAGTACACACATACATAATTTTTTTTTTTTTTGCTTGAATGAATCCAGGTTTTTTGACAAAAGGCTGCTAAAAGACATATCGTATAGTCTGAAATTGGCATAATGCCTATTTCATGCCTTTGAATTAAATCTGTTCCAAATGAATGTGATAAATAAAGCCACAAGCCAGCTTCTACGCGCAGAACCTCCCTGTCTGCTGGTAGGCCTCGAGCCCCAAGGGCCTGCACTAATGAATGACGGACCTGTTTGCCAATAGCTGAGGTAATATTTACACAGACCTGCACGATTTGGGCCTTTTTATTAAACCATTTTTACTGCACATGTCTTTTCAGCCCCATGTTTTATTGGCCTTGTTATTAAGTACCGTAATGGCCCCAACATGCATTAAATGCCCTGTTTTCCTTCTTGCGCAAGTAATTGCATCTGTTTAAAGAATGCGGCGGTTTGTCTTTGTGTGTGTGTGTGTGTCTTTGTGTGCGCGTGTGTGTGTGTGTGTGTGTGTGTCTTTGTGTGCGTGTGTGAGTCTGCTTTCTGCTCTTTGTCTGTCTGTGACCATTTTCATCGTAACCGTCCCAGATAACGAAGGCCGTGGGGTCTAATAAAGCATTCTAATGAGGTTCCCTGTCCCCTCCCACTTAGCTGAACCACACTGAGCTGGCTGGGACTGTCATTTGCGGGGGGGGGGGGGGGGACTGGGGACTGGGGGGTCCTGCACTCTCTCTACCGATCTGGCTGTCAGCTTTGATTATGGGTCTAGCCAGCCTGTTGGAGGGGGGTGGGGGGTGGCGGGAAAACTGTACTCCTGCTGCCCGGTTTGGGGTGGGGGGCATGGGGCATGGGGCATGGCCTCTGTGGATCAGGCAGAATGGTCTTAATTAAGTCAGGTTTGCAGAGCAAAGAGGTCATGTAAACAATGCGCCTCTTATGATTAGCCAGGGAATCAATTTCCTGTGCTTTCTGATTGCCATTCCTCAGGTGTGTGTGTGTGTGTGTGTGTGTGTGTGCATGCATGCGTGCAAGCCAGAGTGCGCCAGTGTGGGGGTGTGTGTGTGTGTGCGCGCATGCGTGCATGCATGCAAGCCAGAGTGCGCCAGTGTGAGTGTGTGTGGACATGCGTGTTTTAAAAGTGTGCTCTCCCATGTGAGTCAGTGTTTGTTGCGTTCTCAATGAGAAACTCAAATTTATTTATTTATTTTTTTTACAATTTATTGAATACAGGTGGAGTAATGTAGTACAACTCAATACTGTCTGATTATTTATGTGAAAACTATTGCTGCTATGTTCAGTTGATGCCAGCACCATTCTGATATGGTTATATTGGAGACATACGGGTGGTGACTGGATTTGAAAAATGAACCTTTACGTTGTACTCAGTAATGAAAACCTGGTGGCCATCCATTCATTCTCAGTTGGAAGAGCTCATTTAGCAAACATTCTCATGCCTGGAAACTAGTCACAGACGTGCATTGTCACGTAACCATCTGTAGCCAACCACATTGTTGTAAAATGGCGACCTTTAGCGCTTTCAAAAGCAACGGGCCACTGTCCTCATCTGTGATGAATAATTATTTTATGGAGGAGAATGATTAATTTGTTTCTGCTGTGCTGGCATGTAATTAGCGAAGTGATCTGACACACAGCCTCGTTAATACCCCCGTGTGGTGGCGTTGGTGGGACGTGGGGGTGTGATTGGTAATTAGAGAAAAGTTCATGCGGGGAAGATGAGAGGTGAGATTAGCCTTTAGGCAGTCAGTCCTGTGGGAACGCTGCACAGATTGAGCGTGTGCGAAAGACTGCGAGACTCCTACCTGTATGACAAAGCTAATTATGCAAAGAAGCAGCCAGTTATGTTGCTGTTCGTATCCAACACAACGGCGTGCACGGAACTTAAAATGAGAAAACTTCCAAAAAAAAAAAAAAACAGGAGAGGTGTTAGCTTTGGCAGTGCACCAAGCCAGGCGCTTCACCAATAAATAACCAGGCCTTAACCTTGTCACCCATTCGGCCTACCGCTGGGTTCGCATGTGCCGATCCTTCATTGCTTGGACCCTGACCGAGGCGGACTCTCTCATTACACACTACACAAGTTTCTCTCAGGCATTTATCACCATGAGTGGGGAACGGCGTTTCCTCTGCCGTGACTGTGTTCCATCTGAAGTCTTTATTAGTGGGGCTTTGTGGCGGCCTTGCAGTCGGTGTGGAATTACACGCGAGCTGCGATGTAAACACACACCAGGAAACCGCCACTCCAGGCCTGTCGCAAGCTATTCCCTGCGGGGCAAGATTTCTCCTTAAATACACAGCCACGTAGAAAGCTGCGTTTCTCAGATAATGACACTCTTCTCCCTGACGCTAATGAACAGCGTTTGAATATGGAAAATAAGCCAGACATATCCATTCATTACAGTTCACTGTTGTAACACACCAGGGAGACATTTGTTAAAACATTAAAAGAAAGAAAAATAAATGGAAGACATCAGCATCTGCAAGGCTTTCAGTCATCCAAAGGAAATGTTTATCTACACAGTTTGGATGCAAACACCAGCAACCATCCCCCACTGATCCCTGCCTACATACACACATGCAGACACACACACATACACACACACATACACGCAGATGGCACTTCGTACTGGTTGACGTATTATCCGCAAATATTTAGCTAAAGGTTATCTTAGAAGTTTTGACAGCCTCTCTGGGGGGTCCCCCAGCCTAACACTTGAATGCCAGTGCTAAGGGTCACATCTGTATGAATTATAATAATGGTGGTGGGAACAGGCTCTTCCCCTGTGCACTCAGAGCTACTGTATCTGTTATCCAGCATGTGTGTTCTTCAGTCTGTCTGGCTGCCATTCTGTTTGGGCGAGGGGAAGGGGGAGGGCAACGTTTGATGCATCACATTGAATTAAACTGAGAGACTTGCTGGCATTAAAAACTGATCCCCTGCCCCCCCCCCCCCCCCCCCCCCCCCCCCCCCCCCCCTCATTTAACCGACACCCCTGGATTAAAGTATGTTATGCTGTTCTGCTGAGTTGCACAGTCAGATCATGGAGGTTATTTTTTTGGGGGGGTGGGGGGCAGTTAGCTCTCAGATAAAGCACACACTGCACTGAATGACACACGGGTGGAGACAGCTGGGACTGGGGGTATTTTCTCAGTCCTCCTTTCAGTCGTTATGAAGGGGAGTTTGTTGGGGGGGCACTTACCAAGCGCTGGGGGGTACTGCTGCCCCAGTGGTCGCCACTGAGTGCGACTGACATAAACTGTCACGCAGCCAAACAGATGGAGCGTTCAGTGTGTCTGGCTCATCTCGAGCCTGGCCACACAGTCTGCTAGGGAAAGCACGTGCTGAGATTCAGAGTTTATTCCACCCTGGATGAGTCGCCAGTTTTATCAATTTATTATCATTCTTTTTTTCCTCCTCCTGCAGTCATACAGAAAGCCCTGGAAACAATGCCTAAATAAACACTGTACTGTAGTTCTGTAGAGTTTGGACTGTGTATCCATTAAGCAGGGAGAAGCATCCTGTAATGGCAGCAAAGTTAGCAGCAGTGAACCCAGATCTGTGCCACATACCCCAGCTACCCCGTTCCCAAATGAACTTGAACTAATGTGGTCGGAAGGGCCTTGAGCTTGCCTGGTGTATTTTCTCTGTCTTGCCGTCAGTCTGAAAACACTAGGTTTTAAGATAGTTCTGCGTCACCGCCAACCCAAGCTTCTCGCAGAACTACAGCCGGCATGCTAAGGTGGTACACTGTCAAAGGTACCAGTCTATGAAATGTTCCACTATGGACTGCACAGACAAACATGTACACAGTGGGAGGGGTCGTTCAAACACAGCCAGTCATCAGTCTCCATGGTAATCAGAGAATGAGGGGTCATAATCATTTTTTCTCACAATTGAATTCAATTTATTTGTGAGAAAAAAGGCAGATATGCAAAGAGGACAGTGTGTGCTAGTAGTTATGTATGAGGGTGTGTTTTTTTATACAGGCACTCTGTCCTCAGACGTTATTTATTTATTTCGTAATGACTTTGTTCAAAGCACTCATATTGACACTGCTGTGCCTAAGTAAATTTCATTCATTTAATTTTGTTCATTTCAGCTTGATAATGATAAAGAGGTGGAGAAATTGTAATTGAGGTACTTCTGTGACTCCCTGTTTTCCCATTTAAAATTTAATATCATCTGGTAATGATGTTTTTGACCAACTTAATCACTCGCTCTACTGAAGTGTTCCCAATGATGCCCCCCCACTCCCCTCCAATCATTCAAAATGTGAAAGGTTATAAGTGTTGCCCCAAATAATTTATTTTCGGGAAATAAGCTCAGATGACTTGCGTAAGTAGATCAGAGGGGAGAAAGACAGAACGACGACAAAAACCTGCTTGTTCTTGCAGACAGAACCTGGGTTCAGGAGATCATGCGAACCACAAAACTCGCTCATAATTCATAGCCGTGCCAGTTAAGCGTTGAGTGCCAGTGTCTGAGGGCTTGGACAGATATCGGATGGGGAAGTCACGTTTCATCGTTAGTGACAAGGCCCTCCAGCCCTGAGTTCTGTGCCTTCGATGGTTGAGCCGAACAAAGATTTAGGTCAGACTGTCACAGGCTGTCCTGTCACTTCCTCATCCCCGGTGCCCCAGAGCCTGCTGGGAAATCTTTATAAATAATGGACAGATGCTCTCTTTGGAATGTTTGATTGGTGTTTTTTTTTTTCTTGTGTTGCTCCTTTCTTTCTTTAAAAAAAAAAAAATAGAGGCAGGGACTTTGTTTCTTGTTCTGCTGACAAGTGGAACACTTTGTGCTGGGATGGGGGGTCGGGATGCTGTGTGGTTCATAGAGAGAGAGAGCTGGAAAGAGTCCATGTGAGTATGTTAGATAAGCAGGATGTAGGTGTGTGTGCATGTGTGTGTGTGTGTGTGTTACAGACATGGATCCTTCTCAGAAAACAGGTGGGCCTACCACTCAAATCTAATAAGATTATGTGTGTCTTTTTTAACTTATCACGATTTGAACTGTAAGCACCAGATACACTGCATTACCAAAAGTATGTTGGCACCCTTCTAATTAGTGGTTTTGGCTATTTCAGCCACACCCATTACAAACAGTTGCATAAAATCAAGCATACAGCTATGCAAGCTCCAATGACATACATCGGCAGTAGAATTGGTCGTACTGAAGAGCTCAGTGACTTTCAGCGTGGCGCTGTGATAGGATGCCACCTTCTCAGCAAGTCAGTTCATCACATTTCTGCCCTGCTAGAGCTGCCCCAGTCAGCTGTAAGTGCTGTTATTGTGAAGTGGAAACGTACAGGAGCAACAACAGCTCAGCCAAGAAGCAGAAGGCCACACAAACTCACATAACGGGACCGTGTAAATATCATCTGTCCTCAGGTGCAACAGTTACTACAGAGTTCCAAACTACCTATGGAAGCAATGTCTGCACAAGAACTGTTCGTCAAGAGCTTCATGAAATGGGTTTCCATAGCCGATCAACCGTACCCAAGCCATAACAAGCATCGGCTGGAGTGGTGTAAAGCACACTGCCATTGGTCTCTGAAGTTGTGGAAACGCGTTCTCTGGAGTGATGAATCACGTTTCACTATCTGGCAGTCTGATGGACGAATCTTGGTTTGGCAGAATGCATAGTGCCAACTGTACTGATCTAAAAAGAACTGGTCTAATATCTTCGGGGATGTCGTTATGTGGTGCTTACCCTTTAAAGATTATAGGGGCTAGTAGAGCATTTAAATAATGAAAACAGCTGGAATTATTAATTACCAGCAACATCCTAGTTATCCAAGTTCAACCTTGTTCGAAACATCACGTGATCACCTGTTTCAGGCATGGAACTAACAAGATAGTTAATGTGTGTATGGTAGGCTTTAAGAAGACAGTTAAAATGGCAAAATCATCATGTTGAAAATGGGGGAAAAAATGGGGGTTGTTTGTACAAAAAGATTTCATTTGCCTTTTCAGTTTTTTTAGCTGGTTTTTTAAATTGTGGAATCCTTTTAGTGAAACCAGTGTTGCTATATTATGAACACATATTTTCTCCTGGAGAGAGCACATTGATCTGGATTCAGGTTAAACACATGACCTCTGCCACTCTTATGAACAGCAACACAACCCTTGCAATCAGTCTGGCAATCTCTCTAATAAAAATAAATAGGCCTACACCTAAAAATGGAGATTAACTTGCGTGAAAAACACTGACAGGTTATCCACGTCTGCCAAGTGTTTCAATTTCAAGCTTCTGTGTTGCCGAGGAATCCCACACTGATTGCATTCTGACCAAGAGTTTAAAAGTGGATGACTGATTGGTTATTGAAATGGTGAGCCGCTTTATGATGTGATGGGATGTGATGCAGCAAGTTAAACGCTCCCGGTGGATATTTTTGTGTACACTATTGTAGCGATCTGTGAGTGGGGCTGCCTAGCCGTCCCACTGGAGGTAAATTATTTTTTAGGGCTGTGGTCGGCATGGCATACCCTGGAGACATGTTACCCTGTTCCAGCTTCGCCAGATTCTCGGTCTTTACGTTGGTGTCGGAGTGGGATTGTGAAGGCGGGGCTTTAATGGGCAGGGCAGTGCCTCACGAGGGGGCGACGGCCTGTGAGTGGCATGTGATCGTGATGGCACGCTCTGGGGAAGAGAGCGAGTTGTGTAACGATCTGCTAGTTGGGAGAGAGAACGATCGCCTCCAGCTCCGTTGTTAATATTATTTCTCAGTTTGATTGTTTTGTTGTTCGCCATGTTAAATTATCGTTCCTTTTTTGTCCTTTCAATGACCAGTTCTATTCAGTGGCACCACATTAGGTTGGGATCTCTGTGCGAAGCAGCACAGCCCAGTTTAGCATACACTGTATTACGACGTGTATGTCTTAACTCAAACTGCGTATTTGGAAATGCAAGAAGATAATGTGTTGTTGCCTATTCTTCTCTTCTCGAAGTTGACCAATGATGCACGGAACGTAAGATTAGCAGAAAAATAGAGCACTGGAATGGGGAAATTAAACAATCGTAATTTGTTGCACACAATAAAACACGCTTTTTAATGCATTTCCCCACAAATGACACATTTATTAAATAACAGTGCAAGACCATGGTCCCAGTACAGATAGAGATAATATTGTCTCTGCCCACTCCTCGTTTATATGGCTTCATTTTTAATGCGATTGGTTCCCTTTCTTGGTATTAGAGCACTTCATTTCCCGTATCACCCATTGTCCCTGTTGTCATTTGGTTTCAGTCTCTGTAATGAGCCCTTTGAAACATTCTGTGACGATTCCTTTTAGTCATGCTCTGCTTTTAATTAGAGCCGTTTGATTGAGCTGTTAATTTAGCACAGATCTGGATTTCACATCACTCGAATGATATCTTCTCCATCTCCTTTATTAAGAGGCGCCTTTTTGGCAAAGTGGGGAGGTCACATTTCTTTAAATGGCAAAGCAGTTGCGTCGCAGAGTTGTGATAAAGGTTTTGGGCTTTTAGATACAGGCTTAGTTCTTACTGTATGTGCAGTAGGCTACTGCTATCGCACCCTTAATCAAGTTTCTTAAGCAGTGCCGGCTCAGTTATCTAACTTCGACATAATAATATGCAAGAAAATAGCTGTGCAGAGTGCAGGCATCCCTGGATTAGGTCAGATTTTAAAATGAAAACACATTTCTTCAACTAATGTTCTTATCAAGCATTTTGAGTACTTAAGAGTGGTTGTCATAAGGCACGCATTTCATTTTAACTGGCAATTGATGAATTTGACTTAAATAAACAACAAACTTATCGTATTAATGTTATGTTAATCCATTTTAAATGCATACATAGAAGATTAGTGCAACACATGGAAGATATGAAATGTTATAAATGTTGAGTAATAATATTTCTAGGACCTTTTAATTTAGGAAATAAGTCAAATTAGGAGAATTTAGCTCAAAGCTTAGATTGACCTAGAAGGAAAAAAGTACAGAGCACAAACAATATTCATATTGTTTTCTTTTTTTAGAATAACTAGTGGTAACATTTGCTTGGGGAGGTTAAAAAATCACATTTTTGTGAGTGAGTGCTTGTGATTTCAAAACTTTCAAAGTATTTGGAACGGTGCCCACTCTGAAATTAGCCAATGATAGACAAATATGTTAATGTCCAAGTTTTCCCTAAAGTGGATGGTTTAAAGCACGATTAAGTCAGATTTCACGTTGTGATTTACTAGAGTGGAAAACTTCCTGGACCACATTCCCCAAATCCATTACAGATGGAAAACAGGAATAATTGCCAGACTGCTTCATCCAGCATACCAGGAAGTGCATGCAAATGTGCACTTTTCCCTATAAAAGCACTAGTTTATATCTATGTGTGACATAAATCAAAAGTGCAAAGGAAGTGGGTTTTTTTTTTTTTTTGGGGGGGGGGGGGGCTTTTGCAGAAAAATACCAGTTGCAAAGGAGGGAAAGTAAAATACAAGTGAGAGCTGATGGATTTATGACCCCAGGACCCCCTCCCAATCACTGCAGTGCGTACCTTTCCACAGCTTTTCAGCAGCTGAGTAACATGTGGTCATAAAGTTGAGAACTTTGGATTCAGGGGGACCCAGGTGACCCCGAGGTCAGGACCAGCCTGGCGGGCAGTGATGTCATTTAGTTTGCGCCTTCTCTGCCAGATCAATGATTAAGCGTGGTGCCCGTTTAATGCATCACACTTTTCCCCTAATAGCCGAGTGACAGCCAAAGTTTTGTTTTCTCTTATCTGGTTTTTTTTTTTTGCACATTATTCTGCTCACACGGTGCAGGTGACTCAGGGTCAGTCAGGCAGTGAAAACAGAAAGCAGGTGCCTGAGGCGCAGGCTCCTTTCGCAGTTTCTCGAAGCACGTGATGAGTAAACTCAATTAAATTCACTTCAGTAATACGTTACTTATTCCACATCGGGTGATTAAGTTGGATAAAAACAACACTGATGGTGGACACACGAAATGCGAGAGCTCTCATGTCATTTCACGTAAACCTGTTTTCGAGCACTGTGTGGATACTGTCCCCATGTCACCCCCTCTCCTCTCCTCTCCTCTCCTCCCTTATGAACAGATTACAGTCTAGGCCTACTCTTTCTCCTTCCCTCCTCCCACTGGAGTGGAGCTCTGTGGCCAAAACCCCAGAGCCCTCAGATGCCAGCCTTTTGGGAAGGCCGTAGGGGGGCGGCACGATGAGTGTGGTTAATGAAACCGCTCTTCAGCTCTCCCCTGACGCCCTCTTTGAAAGAGTAGCGGGGAGCACTGCAGGGTGCTCGCCTAATGAAGTCAGGTGCTGAGCTCATAGATGCCCAGGCAAAAGATGCGACTTAATGGCCAATCTGGGCTCAGTGTGTGGAGTTGAAATGGGGTGGGGCTAGTGGGGTGAGGGAGGGCAGTGGGTGCAGGAGTGGGGAGGGGGGCACTGTGAAAGAATGGGTAGGGAGGAGGAGTTGTTCGTTTTTGGACTGGGCAAGGAAAACAAGTGTGATATGTCAGGGTTCTGGAAAGTTCCCTGGTGAGATCACAAAGTCGAACGACAAAGGTTTTTTTTCTTTCTATTTTTTTTCTTTTTTGGATTACTGGAAAGTTTTTTTATTTTATCCATTACAAAACTTTCGTAGATTTTTAGGAACAATCATGAAATGTCAGAATGGCTATTCTGGGAAAAGTCCTTTTGTAATGCCCGGTGACATGGTTATCTCCTATTTGAGTGCCTTCAAGCTTCAATTAATTCAATAATGTTAAAAGTAATATTAACACTAAATGCTGATAGAGGCCTTCTGATATATTAATTGATTTATATATTTGTGGATTCCTGAAATGGACATCTATTCATGGCTCATTGTTCACGACACACATTTTTGAGTGAACCTTCCTGACTCTATATGCTGAAAGGAAGATTAATCGGACAAAGAAACTCTGGATGGGTCTGTCCACAGATGCACACACTGTCTACGCCATACAAAAAGCATTTCAGTTTTTTTTTTTTTTTTTTTGAGAAAATGTACTGCCTGGAAAAAGAGTTTGATGCCTGTTATCCTCAACAAAGAAAGTACATTATGGAGCCAATTGTTTGGAGAAGGCCAAAAGACCACATGACAAGAATGTGTGCGTGTTGATTACACTCATCGCACCAGGCAGACTGCAAAAGGACAGCTGTTGCAGTGCTAAACACTTGGGGTGGGGGGGAACACAAATACTTCAGATAGACACACTTCCTATTGCCACACATGTAGTGTAGTAAAAACAAGCTTCCCATAAAAGTGAACTATTCTGTTGTCTTAAATGAAGGGAGCACTTTTTTTTTTCTTGGATCTGGAATGAAACAGCAGTCATTGTATCTCTAATCAGAGGCCAGGAAACACTCTTTCTGTGGGTGGTCGAATTACCACTGAGGGAACAGCTTATAATCTGGCATTTTTACAATTTAAACATACGAAGACCGTTGCTCTGTTTGTTTTTGTTTCGAATAGGCTTATAGCAAAAAGGAGGGGACATTTTTATATGTTCAAAAGGCAAAATGGTGCTGAAAAGTTGTGGGTTTTTTTTATTAAATTGAATTTAAGTTATATGAATTGGAATCAATGGGCTATTACTAGATAAACAATAATTTAGCTAAAAGGCTGTGAAGTTTTCAGATTCCATATTTCAATACAGTGCCGTGGTATAATGCTACCTTTCCATTTCTATTTTGTATGTTTAACCTATTTGTCAAAGACATATTTCAGAGTTAATTTTTATGGTGATAGCTTTATCTTGACACCAACGTCAGATAAAACACTATAATTCTAAGCCCCTGAAATGTTTTGTAGGGTTTGGAAAAACGTGCTTCCTCCATTTTATTTCCCCATAAACCCTAGATGCCTCTTGATGGTTGCTGGATGGAGACACCGTTTGATGCGCCATGGGGTGTTGTCTGCTCGGAAATTTTTGAAGAACATCTTATGTCAAACTGAGAAGGAATAAAACCTGTATTTTATTCTTAGCTTGAGGGGGGGAAAAGCTTCTTACACAATATGCTTACGGTCAAAGGGGTAAAGGGCTTGGCAGCATCCTGTGTGTGATATCACCCTCATCGGTTGCCAAGACAATGAGCGAACCGGGGTCATATCTAATATGCGGTAAATCTAATATACATCAGAAGCATCGCTCCAGACCAAATTCGTTGCAGCCAAGTTCGGCATTTCGTGCATATTAAAGTCTCATATCTCATAACTAACTCGCTCAGATGACGTGCTCTGTCTGCTCTGAATCCAAACGACCAACAGATCCGGTGAATACGCGCCAGCCCGTGAATAAAGACGGTGCAATCGTAACTGTAAAACATAGGCCTACTAATCTCCCAGTAACCACTTAAGAGCGGAAATGATTCGAACCACGGACTGCATTCAGGAGCATCGGGGTTTAATCGAACGTACTTTAAACGCCGTGCGAAGATCTCACGGCCTCGCCCCTTGACATTTTTTTGTCACCGCGCTGGCCGCTTCTTGAAAGAGGGAAGCCGAGCCAAGGTTTCCCATTGGCTGGATTTTCCGCGGTGAGCGCAGCCTCTTCGGGGGTTTTGTCTTTACGGCGTGGGCTCCGGAGACCCTCTCGTGCTCGAGACGGCAAACTGCTGCCAAAGCGATGTGTGTCTGGTCCTGCCGCCAGCTGCTGTAAATCTGGGCTGCGCAGCCAAAGACGTGTCGTTCTGTCTTCTGCAGTGTGTTTGCTTTCGCCCTGTGAACTGCACAAGGGCGTTTTATGAGCGTCAGTTAATTTAATGCTGTGACTGTAAGAAGCGCGTAGTTGCAAGCGCAGAAATGTTCGTAACAGGAGATATGACCTTGTAGCTACTGATGTGTGGTTTGAACGTTAAACGACGACACGACTTCACTGCTGCGGGCAGCAGCGGAGTCATTCGACCTTGCGTCTTTGACTCATTAGCCAACGGATTTAGGACATAAATTACATTCTGCTGTTACGCGAACTTGTGAATCAAACACCGCAGTTCATATAAACTATTAATCTGTTCTCATTTGCACCTTTTATTTATTGCTTTTCTTACATTTTATGTTATATATTAGTAGTAATAAGGAGAATAAAAATAATGATTATTCTGTTTCCCTTTCTAGTTCCATCTGCTGTATCCATCATGCATCAGGTGAGCAGGACTGTTGACAGCATCACTCTCTCCTGGTCACAGCCAGACCAGCCCAACGGGGTCATCCTGGACTATGAATTGCAGTACTATGAGAAGGTAAGAGCACACACAAAGGCACACACACACACACACGCACCAATCCTGCCAGTCCACAATCACACCACACACACCAATTCAGCAGTTCTATGATGCTTAGTTTTACCAGTTGTTCAAGATCCACACTGAATGAACAATGGCTGGACCCGCACACACCCACCAATCTAGCCAAGACACACTACTGAAACAATCACACCCATTGGTCCATCCTCCTGACCAACTGCAGGACTACCAATCCACACCCCGCGACCACGGCACATCCACCAATCCACATCGCAGATGCTAAACGCCACTCTGGGCCAACCTGAGACCTGTTCGCCGGCTTGGTTTTGGGGATCTAGTGGTAAAGCTGAGCAGGCTTCCTGCTAAGTTTAAGCGCAGAAGTTTGATTCCATACGCGGAGAGAACGGAGTGCGATTAAAAGGGAATGGCTGTGGAGTGGGGCGCTAAAGTGAGCCGTGCTAGCGGCTGGCGGATGAGAAGGTGAGCAGATATAACCCCTGAGTGCTTCTGATGCGGGCTCTAAAAATAGCGTCTTTAGAAGCAGCCTCTTCACATCTGCAAGTATTAGAGGCAGATTAGAATCCCTCTTCTGACTGTGACACACACACACACACACACACACACAATTTACCCCAAACACACTGGCACACCCCCCCAAATAAACTCATAAACACCTGCACCCTCATGTGAACAGACACACACAAACCTCACAAGCACATACACTCAACTTCCTCTGCCACACACACAAACACGCATGCATGTACGCGTGCACACGCACACACAGCAATACTCTATCCAGAACTTGCCACATAAGAAACAGACGTCAGTCAGGGTGAGTGACAGGGGAGAGTGTGAGAGTGAGTGCAAGAGTGTGTGAAAGGAAGAATGCGTGTGAGAGAGAGAGAGAGAGAGAGATGCCAACTGAAATGTCACTTGGGCATCCTCATAGCACGTTTTGGGAAACATCTGGGTCACCTCCAATTTCCTTCTACGATTAACTCTCACTATCTCACTCGTATGACAAATGAATATCAGTTAACCGAAAGCTTCCAAGTGCTCCCCTCTGTAAAGACTGTTAATTTTACCTCATGGCTCATGCCAGAGGTGCTGTCACATGTGACTGATTACACTCTGGACAAGGTCTGAACTCATACGCCAACTTGCGCTTGAAATACGCCGGCAAAATTACTTCACCAATCAGCCGATGATTAGCCTCACCATCTCGCTCTGTGACTGATTCACTGCGAGGGACATTTGGCAGAGCTGTTTGGACTTCAATTCCCATCAGCCCCGCTGACCTCAGCTGTAGTCATTGGGATCTGGTCTCTGTGATGAGTGTATGTGCTGTGCTGTTCGTGTTGTCCACGAGTGACTTGCACTTCCAGCACTGTCTTCTGTGTGTTCTGCCCCCTGGTGGTGAATAGCCCCCTGATTCCCTCTGGCCTCCCTCAAACTTGGAGTCTCACTTCTTGAACTTCTACAACATTTCTCACACACTGACAAATCTTAGGACATTTCAATGCATAAAATAGTAGATATGTTGTCCAGGTTGGTTAATCCAATATATTTGTCAAGACGGCCGACTATTTTAACAAGAACTTTTTATTTTAGTTCTACTGTTTCTGGCTGTGTGTAATTCTTGATACATTGTTACTCTTCCTGCGAGGGTTAATCTCTTGTCCTTTCATGTAGTAACGGTGTAACTACAATCACTTGTTAGAATTGTGGGCACTACTGAGAAATGTATTTCACTAACCTATCTGGGTTGTCAAATAAGTACAGTCGATTCTAGTTCCACTGGCTGTGAGTAGTCCTTGATACACTGTGACCCGAGAATGTAAATCTATTCCCTGTTGCTGTTGTAATGCTGTTCTTAACCTCTTAGTCATTCCGAGTAAGAGTAGATGATTGAAGGATCCATGTGTAAGCGATCATTCTTCGTTTCTGTCCTCAGGACCAGACAGAGTACAACTCGTCCACGGTCAGGAGTCTGACCAACACAGCGGTCATCCGCGGCCTCAAGCCAGGCGCTATCTACGTGTTCCAGGTGCGTGCCCGGACCGTGGCCGGGTTCGGGCGCTACAGCGGCAAGATGTACTTCCAAACTATGACCGAAGGTACAACGCTGTCTGTTTGAATGTAGAGATGAAATTTTTATTGTTATTGTGGCTCTTTTTTCAAAATTTCCCAGCATCATCATTGCTTTATTTGGTTTCTCTTAGTGAGTCTTTTCTCTCACCTGTTCATCTTGTTCATGTTGTGTGTCATGGGAGCTCATTTTTGTTTATGGTACAAACTGAACCCATCGACATCAGTATTTTTGGGCTTTAAAACCCAACCGCCGTTCTGTGTTTTTCCCTCACTGTGCGTTGTCTGGGAGTAACACACACCAAACCTTTTTTTTTTTTTTTTTTTTTCTTTTACTCAAGTACAATGTGTCTTTATTTTCTTTTTTAAGTGGCGGATGTGCAGCGATATCAGAGGCGGCACAAAAGCAGGAGGTAGCTGGGTAATGGTGAAATTAATTCAGCCGGTCAGGGGTCAGTTTAAAGTGTACTGAGTGCTGTGGATTGACGCTCGGGGCTTTGTTGCCTTAAATTAGACTGAGCTGCAGGTATCATGGTAAAGGTCAGCGCGTTTGGGCCGGGCATTACCTGCACAGCTCATTGCCTGGATCACTCAAGGACATGATTAGCCTGAGCGCTCACTGCAGTCCTTTCACAGCGCGTCCACGCTTTGTGAAGAGGGTCGTTGTTGCGCAGACCTCGCCAGCGCCATCTCAGCACTCGATGGCGGCCATTTAAAGACTCGCCCCGCCTCCTTTCCCGCCGATTGTTTGATGTGGTGCAGATAATTCTGAAGTCATAAGTTATTCCTGTTCTGAAACCTTGGGCATTGGCGCCCGTTCTCGTCCGGCTGGGATTGCTGGCATCAGACCTCATTACGTGCTTGAAGTGGAGCTGTTATCCCCACTGAGAGCTTCTCTAAAGTCATTACCTGAGTACTCCTAACACCTGTGAGGCTGTACTTTATACATAATTAAAAGGCAGGCATTATCCGTGGATTATATTATAGTTTGTAAATTAATTGGCAGCACTGCTGAAAACTTTTTAAAAGGTGAAACGCACCACACTTGCATTTGACCTGTTGTCCTGTATTAAGTGTTGTTTTCTTTAAGGGAAAAAACAACATAATGTAAACTAAACTTAATGTACAATGTATGACAAATTAATTTAATCGGGGAGGCTTGGCAGCGGTGTGTGTGTGTGTGTGTGAGAGAGAGAGAGAGGGAGAGAGAAAGAGTGAGAGAGAAATATATCACCTCTTATTGGCAGACTACACGCCATGATATCCCACAGAGCCAGGAAGGCTCTTAATTACCTCTGTCAGGCAGCGCCCACCCACCTTCCTGTGGGCACGTGCGGAGAACTCCCTCCCCGTTTGGGAGAGACTCCCATATGGACCTCATATGCTGCCGCTGCTTCGTGGGCAAACGTCCAGGCCTCCGTGAGAGAGGCATCCATCTTGCCATCCGCCATGGCAGGGCCGCCGCGCGTGATGGATGACGCCTCCTAATTACTGATGTTCTGCGCAGCGCCACATCCGCACAATCAAGTGTTCATCCAAGTCCTGCTTTAAATATCTGCATTGTGTGTGATAATGAACCTTGGCGAAAGTGCTTCATTTAACATGCAGTTCATACACCAAGTGCCCATTCCGGCAGATTTGTAACTGCTCAGGATGTCCATCCAAACGCTTTCCCTGAGGTTTAGCACCTTAGGGATCGTTAATGCACACTGTGCTGTGGCAGGTTACATGTGTAGTTTTCTCTAAGTGTTATATACTTCCATTACACAATTTATGGTATTTACACACAATCCACTTACAGTATACAGCTGGGTGTTTACCGAGCATGTTAGGTTCCTTGCTCAAGGGTACAATGGCAGAGAACCACCTGGGAATCAGACCTACGTTGGTTCCCTTGCCAGTATGCTACACTGGTGCCTGATATGCATGTACACCGGCTGGTTCTGACTCCTCTCTCTCTCTCCCTCCATTCACAGAGGAGTATAAGACCAGCCTGCAGGAGAAGCTGCCCCTCATCATCGGCTCAGCTGCCGCCGGCTTCGTCTTCCTCATCGCCATCATCGTCATCATCATCGTCTGTAACCGGTGAGTCAGTTCCGGTCCCAGTCTGCCAGTCCTTTACTTTTACAAGCCACAAAACACATTTTAAAGCTTTTAAATAGACCTGCCAAGACAAGAATCTAAACGAAGACTGCTTTAACTGTATTTTTTTGAACTGTCTGTTAACTCAATGGGGCAGTCACACAGCCTGTCATTAAGCATATTTTTCGGTACGGGGCAGCAGAGTCAGTGTGACAGGTCTAGTTGTACGTGTATTTTTGGGGTACAGTGCATCAGACTCAGTGTTACAGGTGTATTTGTAAGTGTATTTTTGGGGTACAGTGCAGCAGAGTCAGTGTTACAGGTGTTTCTGTAAGTGTAATTTTGGGGCGCAGTGCAGCAGGGCCGGTGTTACAGATCTGATTGTGTTCCTAGAAGGAGAGGCTTTGAGAGAGCAGACTCTGAGTACACAGACAAACTCCAGCACTACACCAGCGGCCACAGTGAGTAACCCTTCTGCCTCCATTCTTCTCTCCCTTGCTCTGATCTATTTTAAAAAATTATTTATTTCCCCTTTTATTTCACCAGGGTGACTGTAGAAAAGGAAGATCTGTCAAAGACAGCAGCTTTAAAATATATTGAATAATGTTTCATGTCACAAAGATAATAATATTGAACAGTACAGTAATGCACACAAAATATTTTGTGTACCAAGTTTATTCAGACCCACAGAACAACAATCTACAACCATCCTTATCCTTTATGTGGTGCAATCTGTGCTTATCTAGCTCATTTCAAACCTGTATACTGATCAATGCCCCTTTGTGCTCGCTTACCAAAGATTATTAATGAGGCACTTAGGATATTGCTGGTTCAATTTTTAAATGTGTCGTTCCTCAGCGTTGCTACCCAGCAGTTTGCGATGTCATACTGTTGCCCCTTCAGGTTTTCCTTCCTGAACAACCAAAATCTGCTGTTCTGAATGCGCGGAGTCACATATAGCATTTAGACTGCTAGTAATCAGATTTGAGACCTGGGATTGTAAGGTCTCTACACTTTCAAAGGGCCTGTTTAAGCCAGTTCTCCCAGCATCTACACATAAGAGGACGGACTTATTTCCCGGAGCGGTCTCCAGCGCTAAGTTGGCGGTATGGTGCAGCCGGCGTTAAAGACGCGACTCTGACACCCTCCGTTTGAAGTTCGCCCTGCCGCATCACTGGATTTGCAGTCAGGGCACAGCGCTACGGGAGCCCGCGGGGTTAAAAAAGGCTGTGAAATCAGCCCCTGCCCCACCTCAGCTGTGCATGTGAGACAGAGGATCGCCTGAGCTCTGTATCTCTGTGGTTCAGACCCGGCCTCTCTGCTGCTCTCTGCTTTTATCGTTTGACAGCTCTGTTAGATTTCACTGGCCTTCTGCTGCTCCAGGAATATTGGAAATGCATTTATGCTACATTTCATTCCTGTATTTCCGCCTCTGGTCTGTCAGACTTCAAAGTTGTGTAGCACAATAAAATGAGTGTGTGTCTGTGTATGTGTGTATGTGTGTGAGAGTGCGGGTGTGCAGGTGTGTGAGTGAGTATGCGTGTGTACAGTTGTGTGTGTGTGTGTGTGTGTATAGGTGTGTTGTGCACAACATATGTCGCACACCAGCGGCCCCTGCTGGTTGATCGGGTGCCCACAATTTAAAGGCTTCAGCTGCAGATGAAGCGTCTCCCTCTGACTGACCTTTAGACTGTGGAGTGATGAGAAGCAGCAGCTGATGTTGCGTGCCTTGGAAGAGAGCGCATGCTTGTCTGCTCTCTCTCAAAGCCGTAGCCGAGGCGGCGGCGATGAGCGATGATGGCACTGGGAATTCCAAACTGGGGGAATAACTGCTGTCTCTCTTCCAAGTGTCTCCAGGAATGAAGATCTACATTGACCCCTTCACATACGAGGATCCCAACGAAGCAGTGCGCGAGTTCGCCAAGGAGATCGACATCTCCTGCGTGAAAATCGAGCAGGTCATCGGGGCAGGTCAGTGATAACGGTGTGGTGACGGTGCTGACAGCTTTAGGGAGGTTAAACAGCGGAGACCCCCATACCCATTCCCACCAATAAAAACAAAGTGCAACCACATGTCCGGAAAAATTGTCCAGCATAACAGTCAAATTCAAGTAAAAAGTGCCAAAGAGATAAAAGTGAGGTGGAATTGTTCGAGTACAGCTGGGGACCCCCGAACCAAAGTTATGATTCCCTTAAAGTAAGAGCTGGAGAGAACTGTTCATGAGCGGAACAAAGAGTCAAACATTTGGGCTGTATTTGTAAATCTTTGAAGACAAATACAGCTTTTCCTATTAGGGAACAGGTTGTATGCATTACGTTTCATTCATTTTGCAGAGATTTACAGTATATTGCCTGTCGTTTCCTATTAGACAGCATAGTTATAAATAGCATATGTGTGGTGGTGGTTTTAAATAGAGGAAGTGGCCCTTGTCTGCCCCCATCCTTTTGCAGGGGAGTTTGGGGAGGTGTGCAGCGGTAGCCTGAAGCTCCCGGGGAAGAGGGAGATGTTTGTGGCCATTAAGACCCTGAAGTCGGGCTACACAGAGAAGCAGAGGCGGGACTTCCTGAGCGAGGCCAGCATCATGGGCCAGTTCGACCACCCAAACATCATCCACCTGGAGGGCGTGGTCACCAAGAGCAGCCCTGTCATTATCGTCACGGAGTTCATGGAGAATGGCTCCCTGGATTCCTTCCTCCGGGTGAGTATCTCTTTCTCTGTAGATGGATGAATGGATAGATGGATAGATAGATATACAATATCTGTCTATCTACCCATATGTTTTTTCACTGTGTTATGTTTACTGACCAGTTAAATTATTTACTCACTATCTTGTTCATATGTGTTGGCCAGTCTTACACTAATGTGAGCAGCACCTCTTCACTAGTGAGGACAGGTTTCATACAGTTACCAGCACATTCAGTTCTGAAAATTTCAGAAGCAATCCAGGAGCTCCTGTTCTTTCACTGTGTATTCTGCCCTGGTTAAATCATCCATAGGACCTGCTTATCCATAGATCTACATATACAATAATAAATACATGTACGCACATCTTTTTGCTTCCCATCAAAAAAAAGCAATGCGACTGCAGTATGTAAAAATTTTCAGGTAACTATTTCATAAATACATTCATTATTCAGGAACACAAGAACAGCCTACAGGAATTCTTATTCTAACTTTTAAAATCATTTGAGCCAAAATAAAAGCAATCTAAAATGTACATAAAAGATCCACTGCTTGTCAATTGAGAGTAAATTTAAAATATAGAATGTGTGTGTGGGTGTGTGTGTGTACAGAAAAAAACTTCTATGAGAATATACAGTAAGAAAACTAATTTATCACCTTAAATGAGAAATGACTTACCGGCATTAATATATCATTTTATTAGTTATTGAAAGTGAGACATTGAGAAATCTTTTCAAGCCCTGCCAATAAACATCCTTATGGGCTTTTCTGAGGAAGTAAAACGAATATGGAATGACTGTCTCAATACCTCAGAGTCCCGTGTTTTCCAGAATGTTTGCAAGTCAGTGCCAAGTTTCAGTCAGGTTTCCATACTGTTTTTTTCTTCATTCTTTATTTGCTTTAGTTACACAAGCACACTTTAACAGTTAAGAGAGCCGTGTGTTTTAATGGTCGCCTTCCCTTCTGAATACTGGTCTTGCATGATTTGCTCAAATTCCCTGTACAAGCTGAGGAAATATGAATCACGAAAATATGTTGAAATATTATATGCTGTTTGAGGTCCAACAATCCAAGCTAAAGACCGTTCTTTCAACTTCAGCTGCACCTGACATGTCGGCTCTTAACCTCTGTTCTGCTATCAAACTGGGTTTTCAATATCTTCAGCTTATCAAAACAGTCTTTGTTAAATGACTTGCATGCAATACAGTGAATATTACAGGATACACTGATGAGAGTGGACTTTGCTGTGGCATCGCAACGAAGCGCGTACATGTGCACACACTCACACACACGCACACACACACAGTCATTGGAAAGAAGATCAACAGATAAAGATATGTTATAATTACCTGTAAACCTGTCTCTCTCAATGTCAAACCTGTCAGTGGTACAGCCACAAGCTTTTCACTGCTCTTCAAGAACTTCCTGCTTCATGTTTTGAAGCTTTCAATGCCAGGAGGAACTCTCTATTGTATCTGTCGAACATTGCACTGAAGAGTTTCACACAGCACAGAATGTGAAAATACAATTGCTGTGGGGCCCCCCAAGAAAAGAAGAACGTGTTTCATAATAAAGAGTGGGAAGAGAGAAGGAGGGGGCGAGCGTAGGTGCAGTAGTAGAGCCAGACCGTTTGTAATTACCAGCTGAGCAGTTCCCCAGAGTGGGGCCAAGCTGAGCAGCTTTACGTTGTAATGATTGTAAGATGCGTGGAGGTAGTAGGGAAAAAGGAGAGAGAGACAGAGATCAATATAGGCTGAAAGAAAGAATAAAGTAATAGAGGCAGGCTGAGATTCTCAACAACAAAAAAAGACAAATTTATCAAGAGCAAAAAAGGAATTACAAAAATGTTGCCTCACTGAACAAAAATGGCGTACAAAACAAACCGGAAATCACTAATAAAGAGCAGAAATAATGAAAGCACAGAGAAGGAGCACCAGACGTGCTTGAGGACAGGACTGAGAGTGGACTTTCAGATCCAGGCCGCCATACGCTGTTATGAGAAAGCTGCCTCTGGAAGTGTTTGTTGTCGTTAAGCAGGATTGCCTTCTGTATTCGGGTCAGTCCTCCATCCTGAGCACTGGAGTTTGAAGCAACACAGAAAGCAGGGAGAAATTGAGCGATGCAGCAATATAAGCTGACATCAACCGTCAATATTTGTCCTGTGCTTTGACTTACAAATACTCTCAAGTCGTACAGTTTTGCATCACATTCTCAGCTTAGCGAGGTAGTTTTAGTGATAACTGAACTTGCCAAACAGGGTTTTGTGGAAGAAAAAATAAAATTCTTGCTTTTTAACTGTGAAATCAAAGTTAAGGGCAAATGTTGAATCCCAGCCTGACTCTCTCAGTTAATGAGGGATATACTGCATGAAAGTGCAGCTGATGGAAAGAAAACATGCCTGAGGAAGAGGATGAGGAAGAGCAGGAGGAGCAGGGGGCCAGGTGGCTTGGGATGCGCCTTGCATCGTGTGATCTCGGACTGTAGCCGTCTCCCCTTCGTACTGGCTAGCCTTGCCAGGGCTCGGCCTTATTTATAACTCCCCCTGCTTCCCTGAGGCCTGCATGCTGCTGCCTGCAGCTGCATGCACAGCTGGATCAGGATGGGTCTGAGGCTCCAGATGTGCAGACCCAGAAGCCTCACGAGTAATGCAGCACTCAGCTCTTCCCTCAGACACAGGGTGGGGGGGGCTCCTTGAGGAAAAAAATACTAATGGAGCCGCACCTTTCTTTTTTCTTCTTTTTAATAATAATAATAATAATAATAATAATAATCTTGTGTATAATTTTCTGTGTTAATGTATTACTCAGCAGAGTAATTTGTGCAATACAAGCACCACCCCTACCTGGTGCTTGGTCTTTAAGCTGTCTGAGCTGTCTGTCTTTACCAACTTTATCGCCCTGCCTCTCTGAAACCATAGCAACCTCCGTCAGCATTGACGTGTGGTTTGGGTTCCTCCCTGTTTTCCAGCAAAACGACGGGCAGTTCACGGTCATCCAGCTGGTGGGCATGCTCCGCGGCATCGCGGCCGGCATGAAGTACCTCTCGGACATGAACTACGTCCACCGGGACCTGGCCGCCCGCAACATCCTGGTCAACAGCAACCTGGTGTGCAAGGTGTCCGATTTCGGCCTGTCCCGTTTCCTGGAGGACGACACTTCAGACCCCACCTACACCAGCGCCCTGGTGAGTGCCTCAACCACCCCGCATCATGACCAGAGGAAAAACATTTAAACATATAGAGCTCGGATAAGACCTTGGATAGCTGAGGCTGAGTGAACAGTACAGTCTGGCCAATAGAATGCTCACCCATGGTAATATTGCTTAAAGGTAAAAATGACATCAACATTAGTACTTGACTTTGATTTAAAGAAATCTACTTGAAGCATTTTTTCCTCAAACACTGTTTTGCGAGTTTAGCTGTTGCCAAAATCAACATGCTAAATATTAAAGTTTAGGTTTCAAATGTTTCCTGAATCAAGTCCAGGGTTAAGAGCTCTTGTTGATTTAGTGCAGGTTAAAGTTAAAGACACACATTGATTGAATGCAGGTCAAAGTTAAAGGCAAAGGTTTATTGAATCCAGGCCTAAGTGTTCCTTGTCTTTGCAGGGCGGGAAGATCCCTATTCGATGGACTGCCCCAGAAGCGATCCAGTACAGGAAGTTCACGTCAGCCAGTGATGTCTGGAGCTATGGCATTGTCATGTGGGAGGTGATGTCCTATGGAGAGCGTCCGTACTGGGATATGACCAATCAGGATGTAAGTATCTTTCGACACTTACATGTCTTCATGTAAGTGTGTTGTCTTCTTTTTATAACGCTGATGTTCAAGTATCTTAACTGTGAACTTAATACATTTTCAGGCTTATTTTGGCAACTGCCTTTTTATAACACTCATCTTTTTTGTCTTCTCCATGATTGGAGGTTGAATGTTTATAGTAATTTTGAATGATCCGATTGTTCCTTTAACCTGCTGGAGTGGCACACAACCTAATGGTAAATGCTTTCTCAGATTTTGAATGAAATGAATGAACTACCTCTAAGAACAACTTGAATATTTTGTCTAAAGTAATTAGACTTTAAAAGTAAAAGGAATCTCTGGAAATGAGATTTTTGAGCATGTGAAAAGCATAAAAAACTGAGTTTAATATGCCAGGCAAAGGCAGAAACTACTGCAGGCTAGAATGCTTTCAATGATACCATTATTTTAACATACAGTATATGGAAGCATCTATGCTTTTATTCTAAAGAATCATAAACAGGACAATAAAAAATTCTCATTGAAAGTCTGAACATGTACGTTTATCACAAAAACATTCCTTAAAAATGGTCATAAACTACCAGTCCCACTAAGTAATAACTTTCATTTATAAATGCAAGACAGCACACTGTGGAATATTGCTCAGAATCTCAGAATTAATTAACCCCGCGCATCATATAAACAAACCAAGCAAGCAGAAGTGCCAGTGAAAGCTAAATATTTGAAATTGACGACAGTGAAATTAACGCGCTTCGAGAAAGCGAATCTCCTCGGTTGTGATTCTGATAGCACTCTTCCCAGTGGGTTCCTCATTAAGCATCTATGAGTGATTTTCTTAAGGGATTCGATGATGATGAGTCATCAGCGTGCTAATGAGCAGAAGTTTAGCGTCTGCACCTGTCAGGTTCATCATCGGTAACCGTGCATTAGTTTAACTGAACCTCTCTCATTGCATGCTTTCATCACAGATGCTTGTAAGGAAACTTCTGTTTTTACCGCATATTGATTTGACATGGTCTGTGCCAACCCCTGTATTTTTAGCAATGCGGTTTTGGGCCAAAAATGCTGGAGAAAATGTCCCATTAATGTTGTGGACTGAATATTGTCATACACCCCTTGTGCCGAGCCTATATGGATGCTATACATCTAAACACATGTTAAATGCATACATATGCAAGTATGTACATATATATGTACATATGTGCTCATTATATCACAGTGCAGCCCATTCCTAAATTGTGTACAAGACAAATGAACTCACAGAGAAGAACGCTTAGAAGATATACCTCATATACCTCAATAATACAACAATCCATTAGATAATTTGGAGCATTTCCACTTAAGCCATGCTTTAAATATATACTGAGCAACACCATGTGCATTTTCATAAAACAGAAATTTTAGCAT
This sequence comes from Anguilla anguilla, assembly GCF_013347855.1. Taxonomy (NCBI): domain Eukaryota; kingdom Metazoa; phylum Chordata; class Actinopteri; order Anguilliformes; family Anguillidae; genus Anguilla; species Anguilla anguilla. The sequence goes on along the minus strand of NC_049211.1, from coordinate 13,039,446 downwards.
TTTGACCCTCCCCAAGGGAAAGTAAATCAGCATAAACATGTTTGCTAAAGAGATTCGTTCTCAAATCATTGTAGAGCAGGCAGTATGACAAAAAGTGGATTTCATTTTCCGTTTCATTAAGATCACAGAAGGAACTTAATTGCTTTTCTTCTGGGGTGCTGTTGAAGCCCAGTTTCAACGGACAGAGAGAGAGAGAGAGTGCCAGATCTCAACTAAGCACAGACTGGCCTTTGACTCTTCGTTAGGTGTTTAAAGGTAACATAAGTTTGATGTTTGGGTGTAGTCAAAATATTACTTGTCCACTTCTTATTAAAGTCTCAGAACAGCTGGCTCTTGATTTACTTAACATTATAACCTAGTCTGTTTCCTAAAAAATAACTAAGGCCAGACTGAGAAAATATATGTGATATTTCCCTTGCCCATGGATAATTGTGGATAACATCCAAGTTGAATATTTGTTTTGTAAGTCTATCCTCTGACATATTTACTCACCTATACCATGGGCTTATAATATTTATCTTGCGCCTGGCATCACAAGGTTGCCATCCCATGTCTCCAGCTATGGCTAGTCTTGGAGAAGGTGTGTGTGTACACAGAAATCTTTGTATTGCTCTGTTGTGTGTTGCTGTGCATTTAGCATGCATTTTAAAGGCCCATATGCCAGAGACGTTAGTCTAGTCCAGGGCAATCACAATACTCATATAATTTAGAAATGGTGCAATATCCAAGATTCTTACGTATTTTCATTTTATTAACTGTGGCTCCAAGAGCTCTACCTGCAGAATCTGCAATTACTTTGATACCCTCCTTGAAGGTCATAAGGAAGGATGGTCTTTTGGAAGTCAGTAAAGTAGGCAAAGCTCGGTTTACCAACAAACATGGTCTTTAATTCAGTTTTTTTTTGTATAGCGCTTTTTACATAGACACTATGCTAGCTCTTCCTGTTTCTGTTATAGACTTGACTCTATCAAGCAAAAAAGGTGCTTTCTTTGGCACACCTCACTGCAGTCCGATTCGATGTGCCTAATTCGGGCACATGCCTGGCCTTTTATTAAACAGAGCAGTGTGTAACTGACCAGGTTAGCTTGATTTACAGAGAAAACAAAGTGTGAAAAATCAGTCCTGAATCCACAAACTTCGAAAAAAAAAGTCCTTAACCTGCAAAGTGTAGCTCATAGATCCCGGCGTGCACTTGTGAACTTTCATACCTAAGCACACCAAACTCCTTTTCTAAACAGTCACATTTCTAAAACATTTTTTTTTTTGCACCTGCAGGCTTAAAAGAAATTGCAGTGAACAACAGAAGCTGTCCTGCTAGCTGTTACGCATTGGGAGATAGTTTGAGCGGTTTATTCCTTTACAGGCAGCTCCTTCTTATCAGTATTCCGCTCGTGGCTTAAGCTGCAGGTTCGCTGCAGCTGTGGAAATTACGGGTCTGCCGGTTTGCAAAATCGACATATTTTCATTTTCAAGGCTGAAATTGAAATCGATACAGAAACACTTTTTTTTAGGGCAAACGCCTGCTTCTCTCTGCGTCTGTGACAGCAGTCAAATTCTAAGTGTCAGTTTTGGCGTTCCAAGTGATCGGGCAGTGAAAGGAGTGAAAATATGTCTGCTCCCGTCTCATATAAAAAAACATTTTGTCTCAGATAGTATTCAAGAACCGTATCATCTCAGACATCAGCAGAAAAGGATCCATGTGTCAGGGTTTTGTCAGCATTTTTAAAAATAGTTCAAATAGTGTATATCCACTGTGTTCATGAACAGTGGGTAGCATGCAAAATGCCTCTGATGACAGCCTGCTGTAACCCATTCTCTAATAAGGCACTATACCAATCCCTTTTATTACTGCATTACTGAATTACTGCTTTTCTTGAGCCACGATAAATAACCTGCAGCTGTTGTAATTTAACGAAATTAACAGAGATTCCTGTTAACTGTAGTGTTTTATAACGCCATACCCTCCCACCCAGTATGACCTGTACGTTTGTTTATGCCTGCCATTTTCCCTTTTTCCGGAAAAGGGAAAAGTTTCTTTTCCATTTTTCTCTTTGTTTCTTTTTTATTTGTAGACATGCAAAACAAATGTTTTTTTTTCCCCCTCAATTATACACTCTATAAATCATGTATTGCTTTCATTGGTTACAACAATGCACCGATATCGCTATTGATTCAAGTCAAAATTGCCTGATGGCCGACGGCATTCCCACAGAGCTCTTTGTCTCCCTCTGCAGGTGATCAATGCGATTGAGCAGGATTACCGGTTGCCGCCGCCCATGGACTGCCCCAGCACCCTCCACCAGCTCATGCTGGACTGCTGGCAGAAGGACCGCAACAACCGGCCCAAATTCAGCCAGATCGTCAACAACCTGGACAAGATGATCCGTAACCCCACCAGCCTGAAGACCACCACCCCCCTCTCATCAGGGTAAGGCTGGGTGGGGCCGCGGGGCAAATAGTCTGCTTTTTTCAAGATAGTGAATTTCAGCATGAGTTGCTCCTTCTTTCTTTATTGCAGAATGCTGCTCTGAGATTGGCAGCCACTTAAATCAATTGTGTTTATTTGCTACTTTAAGTGTCAACTTTGTTAGATTAAAAATCTCCCCTCCAGTGTTTCTGGAAGTAGTAAATATGTGATGGTGTGTGTGTGTGCACGTCTGTGTTTATGTGTGCGTGTGTATGTGTGTGTGTTTAGCTGTGTTTGTGTGTCTGTTTGTGTGTGTGTTTGTATTTGTGTGTGTGTGTGTGTGTGTGTGTGTGTGTGCGCTGTAAGGCCCAGTGCCGAGGGCTGTGTTTGTCTCTCTGCTGCAGCCCTTATTATTTCCTCCACAAGGCGTTTATAGGCAGCCGCTTCCCCAGCGTTTGATCCGTGTCGTGTTTTACAGTGCGCCGGTGTGCCGTGGAGGATGAAGGCATTCAGGCCCCTGCTGGGCCCTGACAGCACTATATAATAATACAATAAAACTGCAGCTCTGCAAATACAGAAAAGATGATTCCATTATAGGCATCTCGCTCCGGCCGGCTGGAAAACAGGTTTCTATAAAAGCAAGGCTGAAATAACAATGCTTACAATATGAGGCCTAAAGCGTTGGTTTCTTCTTATAGTATTCGTAGTGCAACACATCAGAAATGTGAATTTTATTTCTTTTGGCAAGGAGCAGGTATGTAAATAAGCCCGTTTGGTCTGTGAGATCACTAATTTTGGGGAAGGCTCGGGGCGGAACGCGATTAAAAACAGCCTCCGCATTTCAAAACAAAATAAAAAGTTCTGCAGTAGTTCCATGAGAGTCAAGTCCTTCAGAATGTTTGATGGAATGCAATTTTTAGCCGTACACTTTCGCTTCGTCTAGCGTACATAATTTCCACCATTTTTGTGTGGTTCCCGGCTTGTTTTCTTTAATTTACCGAAGCACCCTAACGGTTCCGCGCAGACGTACCCACTGAAAGGCTCTCGAATGGAAGGCGCTGCGGGTTTCCCTGCTGGGCTGTGTCTGCAGTGTTGTCCCATGTGTATTTTTAGTTCCTTCTTATGTTGTTTCTGGTGTGTCTGGTGTTTTTTTTTTTTGTTTGTTTTTTTTTAAACAGAAAAGCCACATCAGTGTCACAAATGTGATTTTATGTGTTAATCAGAAATTTTAACAAGGAAAAAAATCAGAAGAAGCTGTTTCCCAGCTTACGAGTCGTCTACAGCAAATCTTCTGGTGGCTTTTTTTTTTTTTAGAACGTCCTCCCTATTCTCGGTCAGAAGGGGGCGCTGTGCTGTGTGGTCTCACTCTGGCCTCCTTCCCATCTGCAGAATTCACCTACCTCTCCTGGACCGCAGCGTGCCCGACTTCTCCAGCTTCAGCTCGGTGGATGAGTGGCTGGATGCCATCAAAATGGGCCAATACAAAGACAACTTTGCCAACGCTGACTTCAGCAGCTTTGACATGGTCTCCGAGATGACTATGGAGTGAGTTTAAGGGGTCTTGCATAATGGATGTAAATCACTACAAAGGGCTCTTTTCCTATGACTGAAAAGCAGGCTGCCTTTCAGGAAATTGTTAAAATGTCTTAATCTAGTGTGTAATCATTATTTACTGCAGCTGTTATTGATTTTCTAATGACTGTTTAAAAAATGGACAGGATGCCAGTGACTCTGTTGGGCTTATGGTGTTAACAAGCCTACTACTTCTCGGTAGGACTTGATGAGTAAATATTGCGGTAAGGTGTGGCTCATCATAGCTCCACCCACTTTCAGATCTCGCTCTTCATTGGTTAACCCCACTGCACTCTGTCTCCCTGCAGTGACATCCTCAGAATCGGGGTTACGTTAGCAGGACACCAGAAGAAGATTCTCAACAGCGTGCAGATGATGAGGGCCCAAATGAATCAGATCCAGTCTGTAGAGGTTTGACCCTCGGGGGTGGGTGGGGGTGGGGCATGGTTGGGGGGAGGGAATGCAGGGGTGGGTGGCACAGCCCCACATCCTCAGTCTGGTCTTCCTGTGAGTCTGTCTGTACCTTCAAATGTCCCCAGCCCACCCACAGCCAAGCCACCTAACCCTGCCCCCTCCAAAGCCCCGCCTTTCTACCGTCCCTCTCAGGGGACTCACAGAAGGTTCCTGAAGGTAGTACTCCATTGCCCAGTCGCCCCCACAGAAGAACAGGAGGACATGGAGGACAGTGGACGACCAGCACAGCGTCACCGTTTTTATTCCGTCTTGTTTTTTTTTAAACAAAGTTCTTCCACAGAACGAGTTCTCCATGTTTTTTTTTATTTTTTTTTTACGTTTGTTCTTGTTGGAATCTTTCAAAGAACTTTTGTAAGAAGACGTTTGAAGAAAAAAACTAGGAAAGAAAGAGAAAATCTACTATATATGCTGATATATAGATGATGTAATGTACGCAAGATGAACTGAAAATCAAAATGAATACCCTTCAAAAGGGAAATGAAACTAACTATGAGCAGGATTGGGAGGTGTGGGGCTAGAGACGGCCCTCATCCTATGACGCATGCAGTATGCGTCCAAGAATTGTACTTTATTCCTGGAGAAGATGTAAGAAATGCACATGGTCCCCCACAGAGCGTCGTCTGTGGTAGAGGAGTTTCGGAAGATATTTTGGAGCCTTGATTGCACTCCCATTGTGATGGGAGAGGGAAAAAAGGAGTTTATCGACATTTGAAATCATCATATTTCAGCAGCACTTGCCTCTGTGGACACTTTTAAAAACTTCCGTGATATTAAATATTTAAAACAAAAAAAAAAAGCTAAAAGAAAGAAACAAAAGCATCTATAACAAACACAGGCACAATTTTTTTTTTTCGCAGTGAATAATCTTGTGGAAGTGTGGTGAATACTTTTATTTGCTTCCTTCTCTTCAGCTATCAGAACCGCTATCATTTTCTTCCATTCTGGAATGCTTTACAGCCTGCCGAATGGGTCATCGTCCCTGTGTACCTCTGATGTCATCATTCTGTACATATCAGATGCACTTGACATTGTGATGTCATCATTAAGAGACAGCTTGCCAGAGTTCAAGATTTGATTCATCAACTTTCAGTGTTCTTTGGGAGGGATTTTAATTGTCATTAGTTTACTTTTATAAAATACAATGTTTTTTGTTCAGTAAAAATACAGCCATTTTTCCTATATGGATGTATTGCAGAGGAAAGGGGGGTGTTTTTCTTCCAATAATGTTTGCTTTTCTTTTCTTTTTTTTGGTCTTCACATAAAGAGTACTTTCCTTTCACTATTTTCAGTGGCCAGAGCATCATGGGAGAGAAAGCTTGTGAATATCATAATGTTGCAGGGAACCCAACCAAATGACACTTTACAGAACATCATGGTGATGTGGTTTAAATTTCCTTTTTTTCTTTTCTTTTCTTTTTTTTTACACACTTTGTAATGACATTTTAGGATTTGTAATACAACATACATTAATGTAAAGGCCATTTTGACTGGAATCGGCAGAGGGACATTGACTTTCTGCAGTTGGGCAGTGTTTGTGTGTGTGTGTGCATGTGTGAGATTAAGTTTGTCCACAGGTTCCCCTAACTCTTAGCCAATGCTGTGAGGCAGAATGTGCTCTTTATTTTGGGTTTTATGAAATACTGGCAGAAATGAACGGAGTATTGAGAGCTCTCTGCACTCAGAGTCAGGATAGACAAGGTGTACACTGTGCAGCTTTAAATCAGTCTTTGTGCTTGTTTTTCCTTTGGTATCGTTATATGGTCTCTTTGGTGTTATTGTTTAGGGCCTAAACCTTGTAATCCTCTTTACAGCCAAAGGCTTTATGGCAGGGGTCATCAACTCTGGCCCTCAAATCCAAATCTAGCCCTGGTTTTCTTTTCTCCCAGGTAATTAGTGCTACTGATTGGCCAGACTGTCTTCACACCTGACTCCCAGGCAAAGAGAGGGTGGAAAACCAGCAGTTCTTAGCCCTCGAGGAACATGAGTTGCTGATCCCTGCTTTTTGGCCTCCCCCTTTTTTCAGCCATGGCAACAGAGTTTAAAAAAGAGGAAGAAGGTCATATCCAAGAAGGGTATTTCTGAGAGCGGTGGTGTCAAACTCCAGTCTCGATGCCGCAAGAGTGTCTGGAGGCATTCCTGGATTCCTTTCAGTCAGCATCCGATTTAGGTCTTGGAAACAGGGTTTGTGGACTTTAGTCAGTCGGTAACTGAAATGAATAGCTTCATTAGTGAGGCACCAATAGTCAGCAGACACTGTGGCCCTGGAGGTCTGGAGTCTGACACCCCAGTCTCAGAGGAGGATTATGTTCAAAATGTTGAGTTGAGGTGCCAGCGGTCTGATTCACTTTAAGGGCATGATGCCCGTGGCTTTAGGTTCTGAAATGTTTCCTGATGTAGTGTTGGGGACGCACCGGGTGGGGGCAATTGGGAAGCCATCAAGACCTACATGGTCACAGCCCCCACAGGACGTGACAAGTGTCTTTGCTCTGCGTTAACCTTTAGGGATCCAAATGCGTCTGCCTCTTAGTTCCCAGAGGCCCCTTTTCCCCTTATTCATTGGTGCCTAGCCGGCCATTCAAGTCAAAACTGCAGTGCTGCGCTGATTTCGTCTCCTGAGTTTGAGTCCAAGCTCAACTGCTTCCAGTGATAACGTTAACCGTTCTTCTCGAAAAAGAAACACTTCCTATGTAAAAAAAAAACATCACTATCTTCACCTTGAATAAAATGTCTCCTCTTCCTTTCCTCTGAGAGAGAGATTTAGTGCAAGGGCACAGCAGTACCCCCCCCCCCCCCCCAAACACTTCCACACTAGACAAAGAGCTTCCATTCCCCACCTCCCCCTCTGAAAAAAACAAAGCCTCATACGTGAGGCCTGACTGGATGTTTTGCTAAAATATAGTTCCCTGACCAAGGGGAACCATGGAATTTAAACCATCACTTTGGTCCGTAGGTTTTCTAGAAAACCATTTGGAGATCATTCCAAATGAGAGGATATTGGACATCTTTATACCTTTTGAAATCCATTCTTGCTTTAGTCTGAGAGTCTGTCTGGTGAATCCAAGCCATGGGAAAAGTGTACTTTTCTATATTTCATTCCTTTCCCCTGGTTCTTGTGTTCTGGCTGCAAGATTGTGCTATCGTATTAGCCTGTGTATGCCTGATATCTTTGACCCTCTTTGACATCCTTTTAGATTTCCCATTTCCCATTCTCACAGTGATGTGATAACTGCTTCCTCTTCACCCATTGAATTGCGGAAAGGGAGAACTTGGATAAATTCCTCATTTAAGTCTGGTGGTGTCTCGTATATATTTAATAAACCCTAACCTTTTCCTTTCACACACAACCTTTTATGTTGTAATACATTCACCACATAGGGTGGTGTTCAGTGTTCTAGGCAGAGTTCAATATTTTCCTTAACTTTGACGCAATTAAATGTTTCCTGCATTTTCTTCACTAGCAGGTATGAACTGATTTATTTTGATCACAAAATAACCAAAACTAACAATTTTATTTAATTGTGATGTTGAGTGAATCCAGGCCAGTGAATTTCTCTGAAAACCTTTTCCACATAGCCGGAACAAAGATGACATTAAGAATAAAGATCTCTGTTTCTCCTGACAGGTACATGTGTTTCCATTCTGAATGTAAGTTGCTTGCACTCATGAAACTGTGCACATACACACAGTACCTACTCTGCTCAACTGGAAAGAGATGCTCTTTAAACACGCTGAGCTAAGAAATGAAAGTTTGAACTATTGATGATTTATTTATTCCATTTTATTATTATTTTATTTAATTTTTTCATTTTTTTCTTTGGTCAGGTTGAGATATCTTTAAATGAAATATAGGCAGTCTGAAGTGTCAACCTGTGGGGTGATTCAGGCCATTAAACTGATGGTACTTTGCCGCAAAAGGGAAATATGTTGTTAGTCCGTTATGGACTTGGGGCTCGTTTCAAGAAAAATGTAAGGTGCACGCTAATATCTGGGAGGTGTGATCCGTTCTTGAAGCGTTTCACAAAAAACAAGACCAGGTCAAAACCTAGTATATGGCTGAACCGAACCAGCCGACCAATGGTGAAACTTCATCACTCACTCAGTCACAGACATTCACGTTTATAGGGCTGTTGCGGTCCAGCCAAAAATAATGATACCAGTTTCATTCTACAAGCAATTTCACAAGCTTGCGAGAGAGAGAAAGTCAACTAAGTAGCTGTCAATTTCAGTCCACTGCCTCACTCAGATTCAGTGGGCATGAGTGGGTGCCCAGGTGACCGCCCAAAATCTATTCAGGGGAGAAATCGCAGACCCAGACCCCAGACTCAGTATGTACGGTACATATGACCTTCTTAATTCTGTAAACAAAGGGAGCAACTGCTCAGTGACAATATCCCATATCCTTGTCAATAAAACAGAGGGAATGCAGTAGGATTTGTATGGCTTAATAAAGATGAGCTTTAAGTTTAAATGGTATTGTAATAGTGGTTCAGTTAGATGTTAAGGGAAACAATCTGCTCAGCTAACGAAAAGGATATATTTAGATATGGGTGTTGAATAAGCCATCATACTAGTTGGACATGTACAGTAAAGGAAAAAAGGAATTCTGAAGAATTAGTCACCTGATAGTGAAAGCTGTCGTATCTCTTTTAGATTATCATCCCCTTCCTGTCAAAAACAATCCTCAAGACACTTTAGCGGTCGGTGTTTATTTATTATTTTTTTCTTCATTTAAAAGACTCATGTGAAAGACATGTCCTATCTGAAATTTTGTCACAAGTAAAAGTGTCAAATTCTGAAATCCTCCATCATTTTATTTTTTAACAACTGTGATAAAAGTGGCAGTGGCAGATTCTGTCAGTAACAGTTTGTTTTTCCCGGTGAGTATTTTGGTTGATTAGTAGAAGAACTCTTGGCATTGGAAATAAGGATTGTGCAGTTCGTCCTCGGAAATGACGGGAGAGCAACAGTGTCACATTTATGACCAGGGGCATCTTCACGGGTTCATGCAGTTACTGTTCAGATGGAGCAGCTTTAGCAAAGGCCTCCAAGCCATCATAAAGCTTTGGAACTTTGAACAATATGTTTGACAACAGGACTTATAACCAACTCTGTTGGACTAGATCAGAAGAAACCTCTTGCAGGAGCATTGTTTTTGTAATATTTGAACTTTTAGGCAGTGTTTGTTTTCAAAACTTACCCATTCTTGCCGTCTTTATGTTATTGAAGTCTGGATGCAGGTGGGAATTGCGGTGGTTTCCACAGAGAATGAGATCTTACGTGCTGTTCTGTACAGGTGTAGGCCTATCAGACGCAGGGGGTTAATGGTCTCTGAAGGATGGCATTCTGTCTGATTTTATTGTCAGCATGATTCCCCACCATGCTGGCATTTATCAAAATTAAAAAATGACTAGTGAGTGAATATTGCACCTGGCATTTTTGCTCTGTTTATGGTTTTATGGCACCCTTGGTTATTATGTCTCTGGATCACAGACTCGGATTTTCGTTGCAGGCAACTCTTGAAATGTATGCAGTTTATTTGAAATAGCACTCCTTGTATCGCTATTCCAACTGGATGCAAATGCTACACATGAAATGTCTTTCACAGTTTTGTCGAACGTTGTCTATTAAGTTCGGGAAATGCTGAAGCCTGCATATACGTACACTAGTTACACTGGGTTCTCTCCTGGGTTGCTGTAGAGATGTTTTGATTGATCTACTTGGCTGGCTATGTGAGGTTTTTTTTTTTTTTTTTTTTTTTTTTTTTGCCAGAATGATTCATGCCAAGATGTACAGCAATGATATGTTTGGATCAGTGTTTGACCATAAACATCAACATCCCTCCCACTCCCATCAACTTTAATTTGTGTCTGACTTTGTAAATAAGGTGGATTTATTTCTCATTACAGTAAGGAATGTTCTAAGCAGTGTCCATAAACAATATAGATTTTGGACTGTATGCTGGCCTTTCATATAGATGATTGCTTCCCTATTTTATTTTATTTTATTTGTAATTATAAAATTACGTTTATGTAATTTTATTTTTATCCATTTCTGGACCAACTGTAAAATATAAGGAAAAAGGGTTCGCGTACTAAGAAGTTATCTGTTAGGATTGAATGTCAAGATCATTTCAGTTTTCTTTTGACTCTGAGCATCACTTAGGTGAGAAGGGTTTGCACATAGAAATGTTGGCAGAGCTCAAATTTTTTCCCCCAATTTATTTGCCACACTTCGGGTCCTTTGTGAAAGACGAAAGGGACACTGACTTTTTCCGAATTCTTGTAGGCAGTTCAGCCACTGTAACACCTCTTTTCAGGGCACTGTGCATGGTCATGTGATTAAGCGTGTAGGTCAGGGGGAGACTGCCTGATAGTAAATTGCTGTTGCTATAGATCTGTAACAGGGGAAAGAAAGTTGCAGTTTTTGCTGAGACAGTGGACATAGAGACAGCAGTCCAGATACCTTTAAAAATGATCAAACATGACCAAGGATTACCTAGATAACCTGTGGGTTTCTAGCACAAGGAAGAGCACAGCATATCTACAAGGTACAGAGATGAAAGATGCACCTCTTCTTTATCTTGAGTGACAGGCATGTGTTGTGTTTGTGTCTAAGGCATCTTCCTCTCTTACCTTTGTCAGTGTGGATCTTACCATGAATATCACTGCATGGCAGGCGAGTCTGGTTACAGAACCTCTTAGACTGGGAATTTATAGCAGGGCAATGTAGCTCATCAATGTGTTTGAATAGAAAACAGCTGTATATATACTGAGCCAGAAACTAATTCTGTCAGTCGATTGGTGCATGTCATGTTCTTTTTAGACAATGGAAGACTGGGAATTTTAAATAAGGGTTACGTGGGTTTTGAACCACGCCTGTCTAATGAGGTAACAGACCTTGCACATTCCGACCAGGCCACCTGAGCGAATCAGGATCTTCAGTGAATTACTGGTTAATCAGCACAGCAACAGATGTGTTTACTGTAATTCAGTATTCAAAATCCTTGACACAAAAAGCATGCATACTAACAGTGGGCTCTATATATTTTTTATGCTGGGGATATTTAATTTCCCATTAAGACATGGGATGTAATTGTTTTTCCTTCTCAGCGAAGGAGAACTCATGGATGTGCGCTTTTCCCCACAGAATCTGAATCTGCACAGATCTGTTCGGCCTCCGCTCTCTCTGCTCAGACGTATCGGAAGGGTTTTTCCCAACGTTCCCGTCACGTGCCCTGTGTTCCCGTTCAGTAACGTTGGTCTGTGTTGCCCTGCACTCTGAAAGAAAATGGCGTCTGCCCGTGCGACACAGGCAGAGCTGTGGGATTCTGGGATGCGGACAGATGCCTCCATGCCGGGGGCTCTGTGCCGCCATGTCTCGCCAACGCCTGACGGCGATGCTACGTGACACGTCAGTGAGACTGCCCCCTCGCTCGTTCTCTCTCTCTCTCTCTCTCTCTCTCTCTCTCTCTTTCTCCCCGCACTCTCTCTCTCTCCCTCTCTGTCCCTCCTGACCCCCTGCCCACCTGCAGGCTGTTATTTTCCCAGCATCCCCAAAATACACAGAATGCGTACAGCACTGCCAGCCCTGACCACTGTGACTGAGATGGACATCCCCCCCCCCCCCCCCCCCACCCCCTGTACTTTGTATAAATGTATATTGACTGTAACCCTGTGAATGATGTAACAATTTAATTATTTGTAATATTGTTATTGGTTTATTTTCTAAAAATGGAAAGCCCAACTTGACTCTCCTCAATAAAAAAAGAATTCAGTCCGTAATTGTCATGTTCTGTCATGAGTTTTTTTTTTTTTTTTTTCTAAAATTATCGGACTTGTCAGTTGTTAAGCGTTCAGTTGATTCAGTTTCACTATGAATGAATTTATAGTTTTGCTCTGAATTCATTCATTCATAGTTTCACAATCAATTCATCTCATAACACAGAGGGATATTGTAGGTTTTTTTAAGTTCTTCTGAAAGGGAGAAAAAAAGATCAGTTTGCATTTTGATCTTGTATCTATATAACTCTGATTAATGGTGTTTTATATATATATATATATATATATATATATATATATATATATATATATATATATATATATGTATATATTATGATGAATTGTATGCAAGGGGACAATCAAAGCATTAATCTTTAGACTTGTTCTGTTAAGAGTTTGTTTGATTTTGTAGCCTGTGATGGATGATATTATGAAGTAAACCAGTATTTCTGGAGGCCCCCACTGACTATCAACAGCCACTGCAGTCCATACTGTATGTAGACAGACCAGCTCACTCACTAAATCCCCATTGGCCTGGGTACTCCATTTTGTGCCTGATGACCCTGGATTACCTGGCCCAAAAACATGCATTTCTATTCTTTCTGGCTGTCAGCAGAGACATCTGAGGTCCTTTTTGCCTGACTGTCATTCTCAAAACTCATCCATTTTTTACTTTTAATTTTGGTTGTGTTGTTATGAAAAAGTTTTAAGTTATGTGTAGTTGAGTGCAGTTGTGAAAGTCACTAGTCTGGTCTTGGCAGATTTGTCATAGCATATATATAAGGTCTGAATACCTGGGTTTGGCTAAACAGATTGTATGCATTCAGGATATTTTCCCCAAAAAAGGCAGACAAATCCCAGCTTAAAGATAGGACATACTGGGCTACTTAAACGCAATTGCACTTTGAAGGTATTAGTGCGCCATCTAGAGGATATCACATGATACAGTGAACTGTGAGTCTCTGCTTGGGATTTCGGTAAAGATAAAAAATAAATAATAATAATAGTAAATGATTGTGAAAAAAAGACTCGGTATTCATTTGGGATATTTTGCTTGTTAAAATTCACAGTATATTTTACTGCTGGTTTTTTCATCATGAATACAGGAATTTCGTTTCAGTAGCCAGTAGTTTTCTTCAGTGATCTTTAAGTAATTTTGAGCTGTATCAAAAGATTTTATTTATCTTTGTGAACACTGTGAACCCTGTCAGAACTCCGCTAAATACTCGTCTCAACCTCTTAACTCTGTACCTTAATGAGCTACTATATGAGGTTTCACATTATTTGTCTGCGCAATTTTGTGAGACATCAAAAACAACAAAAACCAGAAAAATAGTAACAGAAAAATATAAAATAAAACCAGTGGAGGGGAATGTAAAATGTGAAACCATTGCAATTTAGATATAAATGTCATTTTCATCCACAAGGGGGCAGCATCAGCCAAGTAGATCCAGCCTAGCACAGTTGCCCATGAGCACAAAATGCATATGGGAATTTAAATACTCAACAGCAGCTGCTGGGTGATTCATTCAGCATGGTTGCTTGCATTGCAAACCATCAAAAGGAAGGGTGATTCTGAGATAAAATAAGGATTTATTCTGCTCTCTGACCTCCACTGTCCAGCAGTGTACATCTGTGCATGGACAGAGGGATGATAAGTTTACAATCTTACTCTCTCTATGGGCATGGGTTTCATTGTATCCTGCAGTCAGAGCCTTGGAATAAAAATATCCAAAAATGAGAACATGTTCCAGGCTGAATTAGGATTGAATGTGCCCTTGGTGAATCAGATTGACAGTCCTTCATAGCAGTCAGGTTTGAGTTGGCAAATGTAATGGGATGGGAATTGGCAAATTATAACTCGTTGAGGAAAAACTATATGTAAAGCATACACTGATTCTATATTCGGAACAGGATTGATTAGTATATGTAAGGATACAAACTATTTATTGTTATACAGTTGTATGAAAACAAACCAAAGTATGTTAGTGTACTGGGCCAAAAGCCAGCGGTTAACCACCCAAGAGCATTTGTGGTTACTGCTGCAGGAATCAAACGACTCTACCTCACATAACAGGTTTAAATCTTGGCAATGATCAGACCTCTGTTGCTAGTTTCCATGCTCTGGAAAAATACACCAGTCTCTGCTGCCCTTGAGAAGTTACAACTTGGTCACTGCAATTAGAAGCAGTCAGCATTCAAAATAATAGCTACGACTGATTTGTATTGGAGCTTCTGATAACTTTTATAAAAAGTTTTAATTGAAGTGGCAGTGGAGAACAGACGCGCTGACATTTAAGCCTCCGATCCCACATTCTGTGAACAGCAGTAATACTGTGACAGGAAAAGGAAGTTCATTATTTTGTAATGGAGGACAGCACGTTGCTACAATGCTACAGTGGCATTTAGCATTCGGTGTTTTCCACAGACCTGGGCCTCCGGGAGGAGTCTGAACATTAAAAAACAAGTGAGTCATTCTAAAGACAGAGACAGGGCCCATGAAATTCCAGTTTTACCAACTGAAATGACCTCACAGGGAGAGGTTATTATTTGGAGGGACTCATTCCTCTGTTCCTTCTTAATGGCACACTGAGATGACATCCTTAGCTTTCTTTTGTCACAATACAATATATACCGTTGTTTGCTTGGTTAATGTTACATTTATTGATTTTAAATGGGCTTTCTGTTCCTTCTTGGTGATGGCCTCAGTATTCCTGACGCTAACCCTGATCTCCTCCACGTCTGTACATTGCATTAGATCGTAATGTAATAATGCTTCCCCTCCTGGGTTCAGAAGGAGTAGATGCAGAAGCTGGTTTATCTACTGCTTTAATTTTCCATTATTTCTCATCAAAGCAGCAACATATAGAAAAGCTCTGTGTGTGATGAGATGGTCTCTGTGCTGCCATTGGCTAGGAATTTTTATTTTTCAGTGTAGCCTTGTAGTTCAGGAACTTGATTGGAAACTTAAATTTCAATTTTGTTTTATTTGCATTAATGTTTTTTTTTTTTACAGATAAACTGTCACCAAGCTTTATTGGAACATAGTAGAATTGGTAAAGATCCTGAATCCCCAAAAAGCCAGCAAGCAAGGAAAAAGAAAAAAATCCCCAGTGAAAATTTGAAACTCTCAAACAGTGGTGAGAACTCCCTGGTAGGAAGAACCTGGTTATTGGGGGAGCCCACCCACCACTGGACAGCCCAGTGTCTGTAGTTAGAGTTTGAATAAATAGTAATAGGGAGTTAATTCAGAATCCTAGAGCAAATATTCACCATGGTTGGGCAGGTTATAGCCTGTGGTTTTAAACTGGTAATATATAAAGTCCAAGCAAAGAAATGCATAAACCAGAAGTTTGCATGTATGTATTTTTGTGCAAGGGTATGGTTCTCTTTTCAGTTAAGTGAGGAGGACTTAGTGTGGAACCCGCTTTGAAGATGCAGTTCTGAACCAAGAAAATGTGCTACTCTCAGATATCAGTAGGTCTGAGGGTCAGTCTGAGCCATTATCCACAGACCAGCTCAGCACCCACAAAAAAGACCTGCCTTTGGGGTGGAGTGCCAAGCCCAATCAGCCACTGCTTCAGTAAGCAGGAGGCCATGATGAAGTCCAGAACTCAGTCATTAGTCTTCGATCGCACTGTAATTAAGAGAGGGATCGCATCTCCAGTCTGTGGTCCTCTCGCACGAGAGGGAGGGAGGGAGGGAGAGAGAGAGACAGAGAGCGAGGGAGAATGAGAGAGAAAGAGGGAAAGAGAGGCAGAGAGAGCTACAGTAGAGAGAGAGAGAAACAGCAAAAGGGAATGTGAGTCGGGGAGAACAGGAGAGAGAGGGACGGAGAGACATGGCCTGAGAGCAGGAGTGAGAGAGTGAAAGAGAGGGGAGATGGATAGAGTGAGGGATGAGGCTGAGGCTGATTGGATTTTGGTTTGATTGATGTTAACGGAGAGGAATCTCTCCCCGGTCCCTCCTGGGTCTGCCCCTGGGGCCCGCGAGCCGTCTGTGGCTCCGATGGATGGGGGCGCTCCATTGGGGCGAAGCTCTGTCCTGGGGGAGGAGGGGGCAGAACGAGCCTCAGCACGGGGGGGGCGGTGAGACACTGAGAGCAGGATCAAAGCTCGGCCCACCATTACACATCGCCCTACATCATAGGAGAATCGATGGGGTAGCCCTCTCATTAGTGGTAGTCCTGAATTATAACTCGCTGTATGATTTGCAGCTGTGCTGCGTCACGAGCTCTATCACCCCTCAGGGCAGCGACAGGGACACTGCGCAGGCGTGCTCAGCACATCAAAGCGAGCGCCTGACTCGCCTCCTTATTAAACAGCCTGTGGCGCTCATCAGAAAAGCACCTGGGGTGCCCGCCGCAATGTTCCCAGCCCTTTCAGTCAGACCGCCTAATTACGCTCCTCAGTTTACTGGCTATCAGCGCTGGAGTCGAGCAGGTGGTGTTTGCAGGTTTGAATCCTCGGTGGGGCACTGATGTCGTACACGTGGTACTCTGAGGAGAGAACCTGCAGTCTGCGTACTGCTGTTCAGGAGAACAGCATGTAAACTGCATAAGTCACTTACAGTAATGTTGTGCTATAAAGTGCCACGATGGTTCAGACATCATGGAAATGAGATGTGAGAACTCCCAGGCACGCTGGAAATTACTGTAATCAGAGAGTAATATCCCTCTCAAGGTTAGGCGGAGATCTAATTGACTTTAGCTTGATACGATTGTGTAACTGCTAACTCTCCAGACAGAGCATTTGAACACGAAAATGAAGCTGTAATGTGAGGAGTAGCAGCTAGAGATCCTGCAGAATGGGTGTTCTTATGTGGTACTGAAACAGTCCCAGCGATAAGACGGGGGGTGTGAATGTCACCTTCGGGGGCGGGGGGGGGGGGAGGGATGATTTGATGTTTTGCATTACCCTAATATATTTTCTTTTTCCCAGTGAGGTGATCCAGCGGATATGTGTGCGAAAGCTTGGAATTTGAGAAAATGCCTTCGGTGGGTATGCTAAAAAAGTCATCTGTTCTTTTCACAAGAGGGAACAACCTTGTCCTGACACTGACTCAAGAGTGCGTGGAGCCCATTGAATGTAATGAAAGTTAAAGGAGAAAGGGAGAGAAATAAAAACAGATTGGCGAGTATATGCGACAAGTGATTAAGGGATTTGTGTGTGTGTTTGTGTGTGCGTGTGCATGTGCGTGTGTGCATGCGTGTGTGTGTGTGTGTGTGTGTGTGTGTGTCTGAAACTGGCATTTAGAAAATAATGCAAAAGGCTCCACGTCCATCACTCATCTCTCTCATATGTCCCATCTTCTTGCTCGCAGCGGTTCAGAGCATCGTCTGACCTCAGGACTCACCGTCCCTGTGAAGGAAATGATGTTTTTGCGTCTGTGTCTCTGAAGGCTTCAGGCAGTGCACTGAGTTGTCCTTTATCTCAAGGATTTAAAAATCAAACGCAGCGCGCAGGGCATTCGTATGCAGCACAAGACTTTAGTCACTGGATGGCCAGATGGAAATGGCATCACAATATGCATTTCACTTTTAATACTGTGGCTATTTATTTATGTATTTATTTACCTTCAGCGAGTCTTATCCCACAGTTTAGACTGCAGTGGGTCTTAAGCCATAGTGTAGTCTGCAGTGGGTCTTAAACCACAGTTTAGTATGAAGTTGGTTTTAATCCTCAGTTTATGCTGCAGAGGGACTTAATCCTCAATTTAGGATCTTCTAGTCTGGTGTCACTGTTCTTGTTGGACAGCATGAGCACCATAGAGCTATAGGCTGAGCAACTCAGCAACTAATCTGGCGATAAACGCAAACCTGGTATTAGTGCATTCATGGCATAAGTGCCACATGCTTAATAATTCGTGCACACAAGGCACATGCTTAATAATTTATTAATTCCTATATTATGCATCTTAAAACGTTACATCACTGCAGACCGTTCAGAAGGTCAGGGACTCCAGGGTTACCAGTGGGATGAGACAGGAGACCCCCCCCCCCCTTGCCCCCCCACCCTGCCCCACACACACACACACACACACACACACACACACATCAGGGCTGCGGAGCCACTTCCTCATTCCATCCGCGTATCCTCCATAGAGTGAATTATGATGTGCCTTTGCAGCAGGGTCACCCCCATTGCCTGCATGTCACACAAATTCAATATCCCAACTAAAAGGATTGTGGTGGAGACAAATGAAATTAGTCGACAGAAATAAAACATCTCCGTGGCTTGTGTGTTGCCTCCAAACTGTTGGGTATCAGAGACTGGGAGTCAGGGATGGGTGGGGGTGGGCTCAGGTCAGAGGGCAAGGTTACGGGCAGAGGGGTGAGGCAGTCGGGCATAGATAGAAGCCAGAGTATGGTGCATCTGTCTGCTCTGCATTATAAGCAACATAAACGGTTGTCCAACCGCACCTGCTTATAGTGTTTGATGTATTTGCACCCTTGTTGACATTTCAAACTTTACAGTGTTTGGTGGCTCGTTAAGGTCTACATCAATTCGAGGTCTGTCAAAGGTGTGCGTGTGAAGACAGGGTCAGTCCTTAGCTGTCTGCTGCTGGTCCACCCTTGAGCAAGGCGCTGTAAATATACTGAGGTATAAATGGCTGTAGCCCTTGTGAGTCACATTGGCAAAGAGCATCAACCTGAATCATAAAAAATACAATTATTTAAACAATTCTGATGATTTTGCCCTCGGTTCTGCTTTGAAATAAATTTTATCTCTGTCACAAACTGCTGTGTAAACTTTATTCAATTTTTAATAGGTTATCTATTGCTAATAATATATTTTTCATACATAAATTCATACATAAATTTATGAATAATTGTAATCCCTGTATTAAAATATTGCTAATATATGTGCCAATATTCATAACTGCTAAAATATAAGTGTAATAAACATGCTTAATTTGCCCCTGTTACTGAAACAATGCCATTTGCTATGATCTCCACAAAATGTGCACTGGTGTATAATTAATGAGATATGTACACACACAGTTTGGCTGTGCCAAAGGTGAGTCTCTCCACTGGCTCCAGGTGAGGGAAGAGAAGGTGTTATTTCCACAGCCATGCTCCTCTGAGCCCATCTGATACGCCATCCATCCACCAGCTGACGTTGGCTGCCATTATCACCCCCCCAGTGCCCACACCAGTTATTCCAGCATCCACACCATTTGTTGTCTTCTAATGAGCCCTGGTCCCTGCAGTGTCGTCCAACCTGGAGCTCAGTATAGCCCTTTGCGTCTTTCATTGTGAAGTGAACCATTTCAGTCATATTGCTAGTTTTGTAATGCATCGCTTTGGCCAGGATTCAATCACCGTTTGTCCCAAGCTCACAACTAAGTGTCTTTATTTTCTTCATGAAGACAGTTCAGCGAGCTCAGAGATTGCCAATATTAACTTGGGAAATATTGTGACTGTTTGTGAAGAAAAAAACTGAAGACTTAATTGTGTGGGGCGACAGAAGTTGGAAAATTGGATCCAGGCTTTTGTCTCTAAAGCGCAATCATATTTTACACTGAAGAGAACCTAAGCGATGCCATCCCTGGTAAAGCGGTGGTAGGCAGCTACAGTGTGTCAAAGAACAAATTGAAACATAATTTGTTTCTTGTCCTCCACCACCTGTATGTTATGAAAATCTGACAATAAAATAAAAAAACTAATTTGAATATTTAGAATTGCTTACAGTCGTTCATGTAAAGATTTTAGTGCCCCCTAAGCTTTCGTTTTTACTTAAATATAAAAACGTCTAAAGGTATGAAGAATCCTTTATGTAATCGGAAACCTTTGAGAATAAAAGGTCTGGAACAACTTTAGCGAGCTCCGCTGCAGTGTCTGATCACTGCGTTCAGGAGTGGCCTTGAGAGAGAGAGAGAGCTTGTCACATGACCGGAACGTTGGCCAAATAGCCAGAACAACTGCTCATCTCTGGTTTTCATCACCTTCAGTTACTATTCAAAGAAGCGAAATCGCGTGATGGTGTGCGTAGTGGAACCGATTTAAACTTCCACGGAAACGACACGTCAAATTCAAACAGCCTGCCTCTCCGCCTCCTGCTCAGAGCCCACGCCATGGCGTCTCTCCCCCAACACTCCAGTCTAATTATTAGAGATGAGAGCTCTCTCATGCTAAGAGCACCTCTTAACATCACTAACATGTTTTGCATATATTATGGATTATATTATGGATTAAATTAAATCTGTACCCAAAACAAACAACTAACCAATTAACCAATTAAAACCACTTTCGACACAGCCTTTTTCTTTGTAGAGGGGTCAGAAAAACTTGGACATGGTCAGTTTATAAAAATTTACTTAAAGGGTTATAAAACTGTAATATTACTGGGAGCCTAGTTGCACTGCAAAGTTGTAATATTCAGACTTTAATATTGTCCTAAAAATTGTTGCTATCTGAATTTTGCAAACCCTAAAATATTTACAAAGGTTGATATTTTCAAAAAAACGTTATATACGTACTAATGTGATTAACCTTGCACTTGGCATCAACAATGTATGTTTTAAATGGCTCTTGTTATTAATGTTTCATTAAGCATCTTATAACTTACTGTATAAGAAGGCATTGCCAAATTGTGTCACAGACTTGCCCAAAGGAAACAATTCAGCTACGTATAGACTCCTGTATTTCACAATAAGCCTCAGTTTTCAGACTTATGCTAGTTCTCCACATCTGCTTAGGTCAGTTTTTCAAGGGTTTTGGATTAAGTAGTAGTCTTCCACTGTCCTAAACTCAAGCCCCGATTTCAAGCAGCTGTTGCAATTTTAATCATGTGAATGCTTTATTACAGTAGATGATGTGCCCTTCAGCACTTGAAATGATTCAATGGAATCAAAAATTGCCATATTGATGGTTATGACATGAAATGATAGGCTGTATATTTCAAAGGTACAGAAATGAGTTAGATTTGTGAATGTAAATCCCT
The DNA here is from genome assembly GCF_013347855.1 of Anguilla anguilla. NCBI lineage: Eukaryota > Metazoa > Chordata > Actinopteri > Anguilliformes > Anguillidae > Anguilla > Anguilla anguilla. The sequence continues at coordinate 13,018,270 of NC_049211.1, read as the reverse complement.
GGATGCAATTCATTGTGACTTAGCTTAAAATTTATTGCATAGATTTATGCTGTCAGAGGTTGCCAAAAAGGTACTTGATATGCTAAACACTGCAAAGGCAAACAGCCACACGGAGAGGTCAGTCAGTGATGAAATGATTCATATCTACTGAGATCATATCTAATCATTTCCATACTACAGGATTTTGGATTAGTGATAGTCCAGTCTGATGTTAACTCTATGGAAGCTATTTCCATCTGTGCTATCTTTGCATGGATCTGTATCGTCTATGCTGTGGTAAGTAAAGGTAAGATTTCTCTGGGGGCTGATCTCCTTAATGGATAATCTCAAGTACATCTAGTACATCTGTACATTGGACCCATGGATTTTAATGCTCTCCATCTGTCTATTTTTATTCCCAGATTTTGAGTTTTTTTTTTAATTTTTTTTTTTTAAAGCTTTTAAATGCATTCTAACGTTTTCTCTAAGGTTGGGTAGGGTGGTATGTTTAACCAATGGCAGTGTGTTATTTCTGCTCTTCTGCAAGGGTTCGTGCCAGCCGATAACGTACTACTGTTTGTTAAAAGCCAAGCTGTGCTATTCAAAGAGAACAGTAGGAACCCCCCCCTAACTATACATTCACTTTGCATTCTAAAATTGTAGTAGGTAATGAAACCATAAAGCATTTATCAATGTTATCAGTTGCACGCTATGCATAATTAATACACAGAATGCAATAATTAAGATCCCGACAGCTTCTGATGACCAGGAACAGCAGCAGAGCCTCAATGCCCGCAGTTATTTAATGCGGGCCTGATTATGCATAAGCATACATATTCATTAAATACAGCCATGTGGGCAGGTATGTGGGTCTGTGCAAATAAAATACAGGGCTGCCAGGAGACCAGGCTTGCTCATTACTCTATTGTTGATAACAGAAATATTTAAGGACAAGCAGTATCTGGATCAAACATCTATGACTGGGGGAAGACTGTCTGCCATATCTATGTGTGCTGCAGATCCACGATCATCTCAGCAACCCATAATTTAACACACTGAGATGTCATTACATTCACTGGAATCATTTTGCTGATTCAGTTAGGAAAAAAAAGTCAAGAGAGTACAGAGATCAAATGGGGAGTAGTCATTTAAATCACACTAAAGTGCTGTACAGACTAACTAAACGTGTTTTGATATGGTGGAGTTTTTTTCTCTTACATGAAAGCTGACCTCATTACTACACAGTCCCTTGTCTTTTCAGAAGATGCTCTTGCTCTTTCCTTGATTGTTGAAAATACACAGTTTGAAAACGTTGTTTAAAACATGCTTTATTCATCATTTCAATTCATGATGACGTTGATGCTGAGTTTCCTCTTTGCGCTTCTGTAAGTGCCCTGAATGGACCTTTCACATGCCCTCTTTCATGTACTGTAAGGTTGATTTTTCACATAGTAAGATGAACGTTAATGACCAGGACAAGTGCAGTATGTTTCAAATTACCCTCTTTACTGGTTACCACTCTTGGCTTAAATTCTGTTTTAACAATTGCTATCTATCTTAATATAATTTTTAAATATATTCTCTGGAAGAAATACACCATTGTGTAAGTACTGTAAGTTCTTATTATTGGCGTAACATGTTGAAAATAAAAATGGTCCTAGCTCTATTGGGTCAGTGTTGATTTATTTTGGCTACAAAACAGTATGCCGTAGTCCACTTTTTTTTCTTTCTTATTGAATATTATAAGTGAAGGCATATGGTAGTAAATATGATTTAGCATAGCAAACAGTCTTCAGTTGAATTTTATTTGAGTGTGATAACTGGGGGTTATGTATTTATTTGCATATAAAATGCTTTAAAGAAATGAAAAAGTAAAAGGGAACCACTATTACACTTACCAAGGCATAATAAAACCATATTTTCAAAGTATGCAATTCAACTTCAAATAATAATTTTAAAAATCCTGTTTATCAATTGGGGAAAAAAACATGAAACAGTACTTTTGGGGATCAATCTTGGCTAAAATCTCATTTATATCATATGATAAATGAAAATAGGATAATAACTTGCACATATGTTGACCGACAACTCATAGGTACCAGATAAAATTTGACCAACGACATCAACCACAATATGTTTTTGACCTTTCCTTTTACAGCCTTCGCCGGTTAAGTCATGCATATGATTTAAATTCTGCTCCAATGCCAGCACTCCAAAGTTTTTTGCAGTCAAAATCAACCAAAAACAACTTTAAAATGTTATTATGTCTTAGGTCATATTTGTGCCTTAGAATTCTAATGTAAAAGCGTAAAGGGTACAATGGACATACCTTCGAGTGTACTGTCCTAGTGACAAGCCATTTTACCCGTGTAGGTACATTTTTTGTGCATTTTTTTCTGACAGTGTAAAAGAATGAAATGTTCTCATTTAAAATGGATGCTGCAGAGGTGATAATAGAGCTTACTTTGATATCGTTATATTTTTCATGCCAGTGAGCTGATACTAGCGATTTTAAGGAATTATGAAGCGATCCTGAGGGGTCATTCTCAATCTGAGTGGATTTTCCTTGGACTGTTCAAAAACACAGATCACATGTACAGAGACTGGCTGATTTAAAAAGGCCATGGTACAATTTTCTATTTGAAGATTTGAAGTCAGCAGGGTCACACAGTAGCATTGTCAGAAAGCTTTTTCTTTTTTTCCTTTTATGACAGTGTGACAAATACGTTAAGCCTTGGGAGGTTTATGGAACGCGGTGTCTAATCTATCCGTGTGTGATGGGGGGGAGGGACGGGCAGTTTCAGGCAGACTGCCTCTCTGGCTGGCTGGCATTTGGGTCGCGCTTTTCAGACACAGGCCAGTGTGTGAGTAGCCCTGGCTGTCTGCCCCCCGGTGCTGCCCCCCCCCCCCCCCCCTTCCCCAGTGCTGCCATGCTGGTCACAGGGGCGGTGTGTGCTGGTGCACGTCCACTGCATACTTTTTCCCCTCTCCCTGGGGCTCTTTGAAGATCAGCCAGGCTGCCCACGCTAACCTTCAGGGCCTCGTCCTTGCCTGGCTCCCCCCCTCCCGTCCGTCCTCCCCCTCCATGAGCCCACCACTCAGACAGAGAGAGAGAGTGTGCTAGAAAAAAGAGAAAGAGAGCCAACGGATTCTCACCCGCCAGTGCGCAACCGAAGACGAGACAGCTGTCCCCTTGTCTTGAATGTCTGCCGCATCGCTGGGGCCATTTTCAGAAGCGTGGGTGACATTTGCGGCCTTTATTTCTTTCCCGGGGTGGCCCTCGAGCCCCACAGCGCACCACACTGGGAGGAATTTGCCATTTATCATTTATTTATGCGCGATGCCTTAATTGCAGCCAGAAAAAAAGCCCCTTTGTCACCTCTCAGTAGGACCTGCTCATGGTGAAGATACAATACCCCACCTCTGCCCCCGCATGCCTTCAACATGCTGTGTGTCTTTGTAGCCATGGTCTGACAAAACATTTCCACCTCTTCTGTCACCGATTTGGTGCATTTCTCATTTCTCTTTTTTCACACAGATAAAACGTTTGTGTTCACTGCTATAGCTATCCTCGCAGCCCAAGCTGGTTTGGTGTGTGTGCTGGGTTATTAATTAACCATGGAAAAGAAAGAATTAAACATGCTGCATGTGCACAGTGATGGCTGTTATCCACTGTGTTCTACTCATAATTATGCACCAGCATAAAAAAGCATTTGAAAAAATGAGCACAACGAAAGTGTGTTCGTTTATTTGTTTTCTGGGTGGTGATATTTCCTCACAGAAAATATTAAAATGTAGCGAAGCAAAGAGGAACACTTTGTTTGAGGCTCACTGGTGGGATCGGGGACCAGGACAATGCAACCACATACTGCATCATTCAGTATTACTAAAACTTATTTGGAAATTTTGTCTTAAGCCATTAATGTTCCATTGCATCGATTTAGCAGATGCCCTTACGCATCTTACGTTGGGCAAGCTAAGTGCACACACTAACCAAGGCGCTAATTTGACGATATAGTCATGGTGGCTAAATTGAGGTCGACAGAACAAAGCAAATAAATCTTGTTTTATGCACTCTGAACCAGAGAATTCCATGCTTGAATAAATACATTTGAAAACTTCACAAAGCTGAATTTATTTAAAGCTTGCACAGAAATCAAAGTGGCTAAGTGGGTGTAAAAAATCACTGGGGGTCTGAAAGGGGCCTTGACATTCCATTATTTAATTTTAGATTTTCTAGGAGTGCAGAAGACCGAATTTTTCCCATTGATTTCAGATGCTTACTCCTTACCAGGACATCCATCTGAAACTTGGGTGTACAGTATAGGTGCCCCCTTGAGAGTGGGATGAAGGAAGGTGTTTTTTTAAGGGAAGGGTCTGTCTGCGGTGATTTACATCAGCAGCATCTCACTGCGTGGGCCTGTGGCCTCACACCGGAAACCACGGGACGCTCCACAGCCCGGCTCCCCCTCGTCCTGCATTCTGAACCTTAAAATGGCTTAAGTGCTCCTTCAGCATCTCTCATGGCATGCAGTCTGGCCTTCAGAACTTGGCCCTGTTGCCTTTGGTAGATTTGCATTCTTTTTTTCTGGCTGTAAATTCATATTATGTCCATTTAATTGAAGTGATTAGATATAAAAGGGGTCACCTCTGTTTATTCATTAGACTTTAGTGAAAGTACTGGGATCACAGCCTATCATTGCACCCCAGTGACCCCCACTTGTTGATCAGGTGTTCGCACTCTGCCTGTTTAGCTGCGCATGAAGTATCTTCTGACTCACGTCTGTGTGAGCGCGACTTGTGAACTGCAGTGCGGTGAGAAGCGGCAGCTGGCATCACATGCTTCGTAGGAGAACACACGCCGGTGTGCGTTCACCCAAAGTGACGAAAGAGGTTGTGATAAGCGCTGGGCTTTCAAAACTGGGAATAAAGAAGGAGGAAAGCATGAAAAGGAATAAAATACCTGCTATTCAAAATAGCAACGCCATGCTGATGAATATTTTGCATTACAATTTCACATTTAGCCGGCCCTCTTATCAAGAATGATGGGTAATTACAGATACAATCACAGATTGCATGTTTATAGGCAAGCCATTTGTTCGGCTGGGTATTTCACTGAAGCAGGTGAAGTATCCTTCTAAATGGTACTGCGACAGGGCCCAGCAGACTTTGAAGTATGAGGCCAGTCCCCTAACAATTACACAATGCTTCTGCCCCACTGTTGTGTATGCTTTAAAGCAGTGGTAATCAACCCTGTTCCTGGAGATCGACCGTCCTTTAGATATTCCTTCAAACCCTAACAAACCACACCTCAATCAATATGGAGAGATCTTCTCGAGCTGCTAATTCGTAGAGTCAGGTATGCCAACTTTGTATTGAAATTAAAACCTATGGTAGGATGGTAGATCTCCAGGAGTGGGGTTGGCTACCACTGCTTTAAAACATTTTCAAATTCGTAATGCATATGGACCAAAATGTTTTATTAAAACTAAACAAAAATGATTCTGTTCCATTCTCCATGATCAGTGGCCAGGGACTATTCGTGATTAAATAGCATATACTGTTACTGTGCTACTGCTTTGTGTCATTATTGAGAGAAAAGGATGCCAAAAGGAAATAAATTAATAACTGCTCTCACATCTGGGGGGGAAAGTCTCCATATCAACAAAGTGCTTTTTCCTGGAGATCACCCCTGCTAATGCTCTAGATAGGTTTCAGCGTCACTTCACCTCAATTTAACTAAACCTCCTCGTCCCGTTTAATTGAATTCTGAGCTGGCTGTCGATTACTCAGCCAGCGCAAATGGACACGCGGGGTTGTTGGGAACAGATGCGCGGCCTCTTAGCTTATCCGAGCAGCGTGAAAGCGAGCGTGAAAGCGAGGAGACCTTGAATGAGGAGGAGCATTTTCGCCGCTCGCCTTTTAGAAATAGCACGTAAGTGAGCAAAGGTCACAGAGCTTACTATATAACAGCGCGCTAAATAAAACAATACCCACGCAACAGGACAGGTGATACACATCTCAGGGTTGTGCTAGCTGCTTTTGTAATCATATAATGTAATTGTAATGCAGTTCATGTTATTAGCAAGTTAATGTGTCACATTACAGTTAACATCAGGCATTTGTGTCTGTGGACTCTATTCTTGCTGATCGCCCTGCAGCTATTCCTTTACCCAATCGCCAGGCTTTGTCTCATGAGGTCACTTCCCTTATTGCGCTCTCATGAAGACACCTACTTTATTACTTTCCTTTCACTGCAAAGTAAATGTCTATGCATTGTATAAGGATCATGGATGATTTGTGCCCTTTACTTCCTGCAGGTACGCTACATTGTCCAAAAGACAATGTGCACATTTTCAAGAATTTCCTGAAGTATATATTAATATATCTGCATGGTTTCTTAAAATAGCCAGTGCAGATCATTGTAACTGTTTTAAAATAGCCCATCACTTGAGAATGAGAGCATAACTGTCTAATATTACATAGAGATACCTTTGGCTGTGCTTCAAGAACGGAAACGCACAGATCGCTATCTTATACTTGAAGTACAATGAAATTTAAGTACGTTAGCTTGTGTATGCCCACAAAAACGGCTTCCTATTTACGCATAGGGCATTTATTATTGGCAGGTGATGACAGCATCCCACAGACCGACAGCCAGATGCAGGCTTAGCAGAACACCGTGCGGTGGTGATCTCACAATAGCCCCCTCGCGCTGGCGGTCTTTGTGCTGTCTGATCTCTGCTAGGCATGGCAAACTGAGGCAGATAAGAAGAGCAGGTTTCCTTTAAAACGTGCTGTCCCCCTGCCCTCGGGTGCTGCTGGAATTGCCAGTGGCTGTGTGAGATCTATCCCATCCAAACTGTGTAACAGTGCTGCTGCAAATATACCATCTGTTGCACGAGTAAAAACTGGGGCTTTGTGAAAATATGTTTAACAGTCACGTCTATGAATGACACGTTTGGAGGACAATAAAGGCTGCCCCCTTTGGGGTGCTGTGTGAGGACACAGGCCTGTCACAGCTCCCTCTCCTCTCTGGCATATGTGTGATGTAACAGGAAAATCTCCCCATAGAAACGTCACGGCTTTCTCTAATTTCACAGGATAATTATGTAGGGGAGTAGAGGAGTTCCGTCTGTTCTGGGAGAAATATAAACAACGACAGCTGGTTATTTTACCAAATGCAGCCAAAAAACATAACAAACCTGAGGTGACAGCAGTCAGCTATTACAGCATATCTGCTGCCTGTATCTCAACCGAGCACTGAGAACAGTAGCAAGTGGATTCAAAGGGATTCTGTGGGAATGTAACAGGGTGGCTTGGTACTTCAGGGGCAAACTGCCCTCTAAAATTGTCTCTTGACAGGAAGTGACATCACAAGCAAACCTCACCAAGAGGATGACACCAGGCAAGTCACCTCCCCTTGGGAAACCTGTGGCCAATCCGGCAGCGCTCTCTGCGCCGTGCTTTCCAGATCATCTTCTTCTTCCGCACGCCTCCACTGTGGATGTTTGGCACGCGTCACTATGGCAACAGAGCTTTAATATGTTTTGCCCGCCCAACACAGCCGAAACGTCACAGACGAAAAGGGGGGGTGGGGTGGGTGTAGGAGGAGGGGTGTGGGGGCTGAGAGGGGAAGCACATCGTGATGCACATTGTCCGCTATGTATAGAGAAAAGAAATTAGGCAAGCCTTGTGGCACAAGTGTGTGTGTGTGCCTGAGGTGACATTTGCCATGGTACAGTGAGCCGGCATCTCTCTCTCTCCCCTCTCTCTCTCTCTCTCTCCCCCCCTCTCCCCCTATCCCGCTAACTGGAGCCGACCGCGGTATCCTTTTGTGTCAAAGATGCGGGCGCCCTCCTTAATTAACCCTCCAATGTAGAGCGTGGGTTCACCCAGCCAACGGACTTCCCCCGCTGTCAGTCTCTCTCTGCCCCTGCCATTCCCCTTCTCTGGTTTGCTTGCTTCTATTTACCTCTTTGTTAATCTCTCCTCCTCCTCTCTCTCTCTCTCTCTCTCTCTCTCTCTCTACCCCTCTCTCTCCCTCCCTCTCTCTCTCTCTCTCTCTCTCTACCCCCTCTCTCTCTCTCTCCCTCCCTCCCTCGCTATCTCTCCTCCCCTCACGCCTTCAAAGCCAGCAGTCTGCTACTCGATCCAGACTGCTGGCTACATGATCCCTCGGAAAACATTGTTCGGTGTCTCTCTCGTCGCTCGACGCTCGAGCCCTTTTACATCCAATCACATGGAAAAAAGGATGTCTCTGCTCTGGCACTGATTCCTCCTCTCCTTTCTCATTTCCCCCCCCTCCCCTTTCCTAATCTCCTACCCCCCTGACCCTACCCCAACCTCCCCTCACCTCTGCCCCCTGTCCCCTTTCTCTCACCCTCGGTCTGACCTTCCCTTCCCTTCTCTCCTCCCCTGTCTCCCCCTCTCTTCGGACCCCCTCGACAATGTTGCCATGTGTCCATCAGCTGCAGCTTCTTCTGGCTTTGCTCTCGTCTGTCTGGCTGTCTTCTTGGGGGCAGAACTGCCCAGCTAACTGCCAGTGCCCCGACCCCCATACCGTGGACTGCAGCGGCCGGGGACTGACCCGTCTGCCGGACGCCATCCCCCTGGACGTCCGCAGGCTCCGGCTGTCCGACAACTGGATTCCCTGGATCCCCTCCGACTTCCTGGTGCTCTACAGTGACCTGGTCTACCTGGACCTCCGGAACAACTCGCTCTCCCGGATCGAGCCCGGGACCCTCAGCACCTCGTCCAGGCTGGTGTTCCTGGACCTGGGCAGCAACAACCTGACGGAGATCCCCTCGGGGACGTTCGGGGAGTCCCGGAGCCTGATCAAACTGCGACTCGGCAATAACCCCTACCTGAGCATGGTCAGCAAGGACGCCTTCATGGGCCTGACCTCCCTACGGGAGCTGGAGCTGGAGCAAAACGCCCTGTCTGGCCTGGATGTGGAGGTCCTGGGTCAGCTGCCCTCCCTGAGGCTGGTGCGCCTGGAGGGAAACCCCTGGGTGTGCAACTGCAACTTTGCCAAACTGTTTGCATGGCTGATGAAAAACAGGCAAAAGCTTCCAACAGGTAAGGTCACATTTATTTTGCGCAAGACTGGATCTAAATGTATGTTCTTGTTCATTTTTTGGTATTATTTTGCTTAAAAACACTTTTGTCCTATTGCACAGTTATTCATTTTTATTTGCATTTGGGCTGCTATTTTTTTTTTTTTAATTTTTAAAACGTTTTATCCATATCAGGGATTTCTTGCAATTCCTTTTCATTCTCCTCTGAATAATAATTCTGAGCTGTTCTCAGCTGGTCGTCCAGCCATAGAGAGCAAGAAGGAGAGATAGAGAGTGAGAGATAGAGAGAGAAAAAGCAGGGGAGAAAGATTTCAGGGGAAATGAAAGGCTAATGGGTAAGTGTGCTGTGAAAAGGAGCTGCGGTGCTGGGCTTGATTCGGCACGACCTCAGCGCTGTTCAGCATTCCGGAATGTGTCGTGTGTTCCACGACTGCTGGCTGTGCATGCCAAGCATTAGTTTCCCCCTTTTGTTTGTGTTTATTCTGTACGCCATAAATCACCCGGCAACAGGAACCCCTGGCATTTTAAAGTAAGGCTTGTCATTCAAATTGCCAACAGACATGTCAGATGAAATGGCTCGTGCTGTGTCTTTCCCCGCGCAAATTAGGCAACCGCACTTCAGTGTTGGCGTACGGTCCACTGCTGGGTCTCATTTTAAAAATGCATGAACAGGAGACAAAGAGGATCACAGCACTCCCAAAGGAGTTAACAGTATGCCCAAATCTGCTTACATGCAGATATTTAATATCACATTAGACAGCGGCGGTTGCTATTGTTCTTTGATTTTTTAAACAATAACTAATTAATCACAAAAATTCTAACCCTTGTCCCCGCTGTCTCTGACAAGGGTAGAACGTCTTTTGATTGCTCACTGTTGAACATTCTATTGCTGGACTCTCTGCCCATTCTGCTGAAACTAACCCCGCTTTCAGTTTGACTTGCATTTCTGAGCCAATATCTTTCCCGCATTCTGCAAATTGCAATTTCAAAAACATAATCAAAAACATTGATTATGGGCAATGCAATGTGTGCCCCCCCCCCCCCCCCATACCAAGTCAGATTAGTATGTAAGACAAATATTGCAGCCCCAATACCATGCAGTTTGAGAATCACTATTACACAAAAGATCTGATAACATAAATGCCCATGACCTCCAGAAGCACTTTGCCAAGAGAACAACTACAGCTGGGAGCTGTAGTAACTTTAATAGATTACTTTAATCTGTGGTGGATGGCACTCAAGCATGAATTGCCCTTCACCAGCCAAACATGCTTGAGGTATATATATAAATTATTATATGATCATGCAATGTATAATATGATATTTTAATGTCTACTTACAAAAATGTGGATGCTCTTAACTGCTGTGTATATGCCACCACAGTGAAGAGTTGAAGTATTAGAATATTTGCATTGCAGAGTGGTACATTTTAAAAGGTTTAGACCTGTGCATGCTATTTTGATCTCCAGACTAGAACTCGATTTGAATTTGTAACGATAATTCTACATCGATACAGAACTTCTTCTACCATGGCTCTGTAGACGGCAAGGTCCAAAGCTGATGATAATCGGGGTGGACCTAGGTATTTGCCAAATATGTAAATAAATAAATAAATAAATAAAAATTCCAATGAAGAAATTGGTGCATACATGAAGAGATGATAATTAAATACTGAAATATTTTTAACATGAAAAATAACTAAACAAGAAGAGAAAGTCCCTAAAAGTAATGTTTCTTGACAGTAGTATGTTAAACAGTTCTAAGAGATAAGTATTTACATCTAGTAAACTAAACAGACTCAGAAATACAGTTAGATTTCATAAATTATTTGTAATTCTTGCTCACAACACTCAGAATACACAGAATAAGCTAAAGCTATAATGTTATTGTAATGTTAGCTAGCCAGGTAAGCCATATCCTGATCAATGTGAGTTCAACAACGGCCCCCCAAACTTTGGTGATATGATAATATATATATATATATATATATATTTAAAAACTTGTTTGGCTGCTGTAGGTAGATATAGGTTGGATAACCTGGTCAGCTAGCATCAATAGCGTTAGGTAAGGTTAACTAGTGGTTAGCAAGTTATATCATAATAAGTGACTTGGCTAACTATAGGCACATAACACTTATACAGGTGATGGAACTACCAGGAGTGGGCTAAAATAGAAGATATGCAGATTAATGTCCAACTTTGTCCAGCAACACCAACACCCCCCCCCCCCCCCCAATAAAAAAAACCCCCAAAAAAACACACACGCACACACACAGACACACGCACTCACACATGGCCAAAATGTCCAAATTACAACTTGTCAAAGCTTGTTTCTTGAGTAAAAAAAAAAGCATATACTGCATAAAAAGGCTTTTGCACTTAAATTTGCAGTTAAATTTGATTGGCTCTGGCAACACAAGGAAAGAAAAATAGCTAAACTGCAACCTGTGCCAACTTTCTTGAGCACCTGCCAGACAGAATTAGATGCCTGCATTGTTTGTTTCTCCATCGGGAACTCTTTTTTCTTTGGATTTGTGTAAATGGGCTAAATTAAGTGGCTGTGGTCAAAGAAAACAACAATGAGTGGCAATTCAGCAATGTTGCAACTAAATACAGGAACACAAATGGCTTGAACTGCCCATAGGATTAATAGCTACTACAATAAATGAATTCATAGGCACCAGTAGTAGATTTTGAGTGCAGCTTCAGTGTACTACAGCTTTGGCAGAGCTTCAAAAATGGCAACATTATGGATATAAATGCTGATAAAATTCAGGGCTACAACAACGGCTTGTACCAATATTTAATTTTAGCCTGCATGTCGTGCAGCTATAGGTGGGATGAGGACAGATGTAAAACTGGGATATATATATATATTGTGATCTCAATATAACTACACCATATATAATTTATCTCGCTGACTTCGTACCTGGTCAAAGTAAAACAGAATGTGCTCATCCACTCAAAGGGTACCATAGCGTATCATATCCGCAGTAACACACAATCACTGTGCATTCCCAGGTAGAACAGATTAATTTGTGATCACAAAAAGACAAATTTATGTGATGCCAAGATGCATACATTGTGATCACTAGAATCAAAATAATAATAATAATGCATGGCCTCTACCAACATCTGTAGAAGCAGGGCTCTGCAAGATCATAAATATGATTTATTATTTTTTAATTGCTTCTGTTACATCACTCTTCTGGGAAGAGTGTTTAGCTTTTGATAACCCGTGTAGGACCATTTATCACTGGTTATCTTGAAGTGAGAAAAAATTGAGGGAAGGTGGATCTGTGAAGGGTGGCACAGTGGTTCAGTGGGTAACACACTGTCGCCTCACAGCAAGGTCCTGGGTTCTAATCTGGCTTGGGCCCTTCTGCGTGTAGTTTGCATGTTCTCACTGTGTCCGCGTGGGTTTCCTCCCACAATCTAAAAACATGCAGGTAGGTTAATTGGAGACTCTACATTGCCTGCAGTTATGAGTGAATGGTATAGATAATGTATGGATGGATGGGTCTATGAAACATTTCATGTTCATGTTATACTCATAGCAGTTTTGCTTTGTAAATAATGGAGAGCATGAATTTAGTTCAGCAGAGGTTACTAATATAACTGGTAGAAAATCAAAGCTAATGCTTTTTCCTTTTTCCTTTTTTAACGTGTTGTTGGGTGAACCAAAGTTTCATTTGTTCTGAAAAGTGTGATTGGGTGTCACACATACAATGAACATGAGAAAAATAAATGTTCATTTTACAATGGCCAAGACTATGACTATATCTGCCTTATGTCTGACTTAGGTACGCAAACCACCAGTTCTCTTGAAAACTGGAAAGAAATACAATACTGAATATACAGTTGTCAGCAATTTGTGGAACTCCAGACAATGATGCAAAATCAGTCTGAGAGCTTTATGACAGTGACTCACCCCAGTTTGACACGTTTCCATTGAATCAATGACACAATAAATAATAAATAAATAAATAAATATGTACTGCATATGCCAATAAAATAAATATGTACAGTATATTATAAAACAAATATGCACAGTATATTCCTATTAAATTAACATATACAGGATATGCCTGTATATAATTTTTGTTTTTGGAGAGACTGTGAAAAAGTTTTTTTCACTCCAGACAAGGTGCAACGTTTACAGCATAAATGAGATCAATGCAGCCTCTGTCAGGGCATCCTAAATAGCTTTTCTCACAGCCTAAATGGAGACCAGTGGAATGTGTCTGTGTCTATGCCATTTCTAATTCATGGGTCACTCTTTGAATTATAATTTAACAGCTTGAGTAATTGAGCTGTTGGAATGCAAACATACCCTTGTGCAGTATGTGGTTAATGCAGTACATAAACTTTTCTTTCCGCTATAAGACTGAATGCAAAAATGATGAGCCTAGTCATTCTCATAATTGAGCTGTACTTATTCGCTAAGATAGGTATCTTTTACGACTGTGTGAGCACAAGCATGACATTCTCAAAATGTACGTTTTCTCTATAATGTAAACTATATATATTTGGACTTTATTTCATTTGAGATGTGCACTTTTTAAAAAGTATTTTGGTCGTTATTCAATTACAGTACTATGGGTGGAATTTTATCATTCTGCTACTTTTTTGGGGAAAATTTTAGCTTGAGAATGAAACTTTAGTCCCTTTCAGACACCCATGGAATACAGAATGGAACATAGTACACAGAACATTACTGAATTCACTTTTCACTGACACTTTATTTGACAGTGGTTGTTATGACATGGAAATGGCAGTGTCATTACCACAACATAATGCTTAATAACTAATTAATGCAGGATGCTATGCCAGTTGTGTCATAACACAAACTGCAGATTGTGTCATAACAACGGTATGTCATGAATTGACGTGACACTTCATGACAGGTATTATGTTATCGAAATGACACTGTCATTTCAATGTCATGATGACCATTGTAAAATAAAGTGTTACCAACTTTGACAGAAATGATAGTGGCTTCTCTTGTTAACTCAACCAACAATGATCTCTTACATTAATGTATTGATTGAATGCACACATCATAATGCTGGTACTCGCTGTCTGACATGTGTAGTCACCATGAGAAAATAAGTTAAATGCTTCTTAGGCTTGTAACATGCCATAAATCTGTTACATCAGTCATGGGTGAATGTTCAAAGTGAACAAGTGGCTGTAGTGATCCAGGTAGGAACACACACACACACACACACACACACACAAAAGGTCCAAAGCATTTATACATTTTCACGAGGTGAAGAAGAAAAAAGGTGAGTCACCAGACGAGCCTTTCTCATGTTGCTGCTATACTGTAACATTTCCAGTGAGAGTGTAAACATTGTTGAGACTGGCTCAACGCTCTTCTTTGTTCAATAATTCATTAGTACTCGACCTCAATGTGTAATGAGTACTAATCCCAAGAATGATTTCTTTGAAAAAGACAAAGAAAAAGAAAATCCAGTTTTACAGGGGAAAATGAACTTCCTAGTCATTTTCAATCTGTGTTTTGGTACTGGGTATTGTAGCGAGATACAGATATTGCAGTGTAAATATTAGGCAAATGTGAGCACTCTCGATTTGTTCGGGTGAGAGAACCCTTGGAGAGACAGCATGCTAGCCAGCTAATGGCCGAGGCTATTGCCTGAGCAGGTGTGGTATACTATGGAGGGAGATCACGTCTGCTGTGTACGAAGATCGTAAAAATAATGAGATCGTAATGAGATTGTATAAATGTTTGATGCCCGGAACAGAACATTCAGTCCCATTGCCTATTCCAGAAAGCATCCAGCAATGTGCCAGTCTTGGTCCTGAGCACAACATGTGTTTTCAGTGCTGCTGGAAGCCCTGGTAAGCTATTCCAACCTATAAACACTCTATATCGGTAAGAAAAGACTTCTTAGAATAATTATAACTTGTATCTTTATTTACCTTTGGTTTCCAACAGCTGTGGTAGTGGGTGGATTATCTGTGGCTTCTGTCTGGCTTTCCACATGATTTTTTTTGTCCTATTGCTTGACTTATGAACATAGATTTTTTTTTTCTTTCCATGTGGGATTCCTTCCCATGTGGCTGCAAGGTCTTGGCTGAGGATATGTTCAGCCCCTCTCCTTCCAAAGCAGGCGCTGCAGCCATTGCTTCCTCTCCACAATGGGTCCATCAGCTGGGCTGTGGATTATTTGCTTCAGAAGACTATATCTCATGTATGGCTGGTACCAGCAGACTGCAGCTGCCATATTGACAGTAAGAGATGTACTTTCGGGCCCATTGCTCCACTAGGGGACAGTGCTTTAGCTCGATATGCCACCCAGGAGAATGTCTGCTCATCTTCTGGATATTGCAATGATACATATTTGAATGATGCCCAAGCGTCATTATAGGTAGGATAGGCACACAATGTTACCATGGCTTGCGCTACTGAAAGGCCATTAATTAGAAAACAAGTCTCAGTTTTGGCTTGGTTCCGATCCTGCATCTGTATAGCCAGGCTTTGGGTTTAACACACAGGAGAGGTGTGATATCTTGTGATGGGTGCATATTCCAGATGGGACTGAGCTATTTGTGATGTTCTGTATTGTCTGCCTCATTAGGTTGTGCTTTTAGATGGTGCCATAATCAGCTTAAGGTTCACCTATACCTCTCTCTGGAAAACAAAACGATAAGTTGAGTTGGATAAATGCCAAGTCTTTGTAATTCAGGCTGCAATGAAGCCCATCTATTCTGTACACACTTGGTACAGCACAGAGCATCCCACATGACATTGTCCTTGGCATTCAGTTCTGAATACTTATTGAACGGCTTCCCTGGAAAGCCATTGTAAAGCAATTTCACATTCCCACTGATGCATAAATGACAGTGAAAACTAATAACTCTTAAGGTGAATTAGAGTTGTTGTGGTTCCCATACCCCATACTACTACTACTACTACCACTACCACTTTAGTTTGAACTGTGTGTCTGCTGTGTGTGTATCTGAAATGACCCAAGATTTTCGGATCAAAGGTATCACAGTGCACAACAGGGATACCATCTATGTCATAGGCCTCTCCTGGTCCCCAAATATAAGGGGTATTGTGGACCCCACCTTTAATCTGAGACCACTTCCCTGTGGCACTTATTACAGCTATGAGCAAAACTTATATACGTTTAATTCTAATGCCAAAATGGACAGAAGCTGCTGTTGTAGGGATGCACATAATATACATACAATCTGGGTTTTATGCCTGCATTGTACTTTCTGTCAAACACAGGGACACCAACCAACATGTACCAAAAGGAGGTTCTTTGTGGTACCTGGTCCTTATAAGGGAATTGTAGGTACTGAAGATACCAATAATTCAACTCAGAGGCAGAATCTGAGTCTTTCGAAGTAAATGATTGTGTTTTCTTATTCGTCAGTACTGGCAGTCTCCCTGAAAATGCATCCCTGTTTGGTGCAGAAGGAGACCTGGAGAATAAGTGAGTCTGATAGATTAGCTGATTGAGAGATTACAGTGAGATGGGCTCACTAATGCACGAGTGAGAAAAAGATAAGCTTTAAAATTGATGTGTTTCGGGTTTGTCCACGTTTCTTTTCTAGCCCATGTTACCTTTTTTTGTGATCACTCAATCAATTTCACTCATTCACTGCTGAGCCTGTCAGGATCTGTGTACACACATAGCTTTTTAGCCATTGCCCATACATCATACTGAGCACCGTGGAGGACTGCTTTTATTATTTTTCTATTTTTTTAATTAAAAATCATGCTATGGTTTAATTTCAATTAATCATTTGATTGCTGAATCAGTTCTTAAAATATCCAGTTATTGCAATAACCTTATCAGATGTTGATTTGAAATATTAAAAATGTTTTATACCCTATCCTGTGTTATGGATCACTTGGATATTAAATGTCATAACCTGCATATATACAAAAGATTTACTGCTAGGCAGCTGTTGTACATTAAACATAGAGGATCTTTGATTTAATATACAGCATGCATAAGGTTAGATATCAGGGACAAAAGACTACACTATTGTTATGGAATAAATGATGAACTATCTGTCTGTAATCAAATATGCTTTTGAGTGAAGCAGTTTGTTTTCACACAAAAGCCAGATATGTCTCCTTAAATGTATGGCATTTAGAATTAGTACAGGTGGAGAGACAACACATTCAGTGCCAGATTTGGAGAACCAGGGCAGCCTACTAATCTCCTTGGTGCACGTCAAAGATCATGTTGGATATTAACCTGTATCCTTCCGGAACCTGTTTTATGTTCATGTTAACAAGAATTCTCCTGCAGCATGTGAAAGATTAAAGTTTTAGAACAATTATCAAAAACAAGACAAAAACGAATAACATGTTCAATTTTGGAGAATGTTGAAAAAAAACAACTTTATTTGATTCATCTAAATACCAGTTACCTCAATCATATCATATGTTTTCCATTGCACCAGAGGAGATGCAGATGTGCACTTCCTGTGTTGCATGAGCAGCAGTGTTATTTTGCTGGAATTTATGTGCAGTTTCCTCGTCTTGTTCTGGAAAAACCCCTCTGAGCAGCGATCACAGACAAATCTCTGTGACACACAGACAAGGATGGTGCACATTTGTGCCAATATATAATAATAATAATAATAATAATAATAATAATACATTTCTTTTCATTTCTTTTTAATGACTTTGATTATTGCATCTATTTTTCCATTAACTAAGACAGTGCATTGCAGGCTTAGATATGAGGTAGCATTGCCAACATGAAGGTGCAGCCTGCTGTCTGATTAGTCAAATGTGAACATTTATTGTGTAAATTCCTAAAGCATCTGTGAAATTCAATTGAAATTAAATATCTTTGAGCATGTTTATTTCTTGATCTTGCTTATTTAAATCTAGGGTATAGACGCAGTAAAACACATGTATTTCACTGATTAAGAAACCAAAACGGTGCCTCTGCTGACAGTCAGGCATCTGTCATTGAAATCAGAGAGGTGTTGGGATTCTCGACGCGTGATTACTCTCCATTAGCTGACCTACTGGAAGGTTCTTCGTAGGAAACACGTCGCTGGGGCGGCCCTGCTCGGCTTCCTGTCTACGCGCACGATCTGTTTAAAAAATGAAAAGGGCTAAGTAGGGTAAACATGATACGACACCGTTTCAGCTACTCTTGGACGCTGGTGATGACCAAAGGCCATCCATTATTCAGTGCGACACTGAACTGGATCCCAACAACAGCCCGCTGAGACTAGATCATATGAACCCCGTCTGCTCACAGGTTAGGGCTAACGAGACCTCCACTGCTACTGTCGGACTCCAGCTCAGACACGACTGTCATGAGACAGAATAACTAGCGTGTGTTTGAGAAAAGAGGGGAGCTTGTGGCATGGAAGTGCACCTGTCACTGCATGTTAGAACTTGAATTTATCTATTTTGTTTTTACATTTTAAATGGCGCGTGGTTTCGTGTAACATGAAATCCTTTGGGGTAAAACATTATTCTCTGTTAACTCATATAAATGTGTGGGAGAAACACAAACTGTCATGCTGTTAGTCTTTTGGTGAAATGTTATCCAATCCAATCCATGATTGAGAAAAGTTTAGTATTTATAGCTCCATATAAACCGATGGACTTCAATCATATGGTCAGATGACAAAGAACTGCTGAACAAATTCAGTTAGAGATCTATTTTTCATATTTTCATATTTGTCTTTCAGTGTAAAAATATGTAAGCGCATTTGTTTACTATATGTATTTATGTGGGTAATTCTGTATCAGAAATATTACTGTATCCATCAATTTATTAATGTTTACTTTTTAAAACCACCATGTCTGCTCCGTCTGTTTTTCAGCTGCTAAAATCTATGGTTGTGCATCTGTTACTCAGCTGTTCGTGTCGATGGCCGTGCATCTGTTTTTCAATGGTTCATGTCTATGGTTGCGCATCTGTTATTCAGCTGTTCATATCTATGGTGGTGTGTCTGTTTCATGCTGTCTGTGACTGTGACTGTGCACGTTTGGAAGCACTGCACCGTGCCTCTGAATGGCGGGCTGGGGCGGGGCTCTGACGTGCGGGAACATGGGCACGCGGAGCCGAGCTCACGTGTTCATGTGACTGGAATGTCAGAGCAGGCTGAGGTCACTGAGTCCCCTGCATATGGAAAATCCTTTCTGGTCTGAAAGTGACTCCATCAACACCTCGCTATCAGACGCACACACACACACAGTGCTCAGTCATGTCTGCTAACAGTGGGCAGAGGACATCTTTCCTTTAATAGCAGGGT
Organism: Anguilla anguilla; assembly: GCF_013347855.1. Lineage (NCBI taxonomy): Eukaryota > Metazoa > Chordata > Actinopteri > Anguilliformes > Anguillidae > Anguilla > Anguilla anguilla. The sequence goes on along the minus strand of NC_049211.1, from coordinate 12,998,937 downwards.
CTTATTGAAGGGGGAGTTAAGCTCTTTTAATTAAAAAGTGCACACTGCAGTAGGTGTTACCCGCCAAAGGTCACCAAGCATATGACCCCAAATATATTAAATTATTAATTTAATTTAAATTTCTTGCTGGCCAACAGACACAGCTATAGATAAAGTTAGAGCATTGTTTCAATTTACCATTATAAACCTTGAAGCAGACAGCAGCGCAATCTAAAAGTATACAAACTTGATCATGGCAAACAGGCTTGTATCTTTCTTTTTCCCACTAGATCTTTCAACCAAGGGTTGGCAGTCTTCCTTCACACTTTATAGAGACTATTCACTGCAGTCTTGTTTCCTTTCCCCTGATGCTTACTCTGGTCCTTGGCCTGGCAAACTACCCAATCCCTGTCCCATATTACAAATGAAAAAGATTAGTCTCTGTTCTCCGGTAAAGATGTGTCTCATTCCAACACAATCTGTGAATTGAAATCCTATTGCTCCTACTTAGCCGGGTGAGATAGGGGAGGATGGACTGATAGTGCCTGACAGGAAGATGAATCACTCTGGCTGAGGTTTTGTTACATCTTATACAGCTCTAACGGTCTCTCCTGCTGTAATCCTAACTGTAATTCGTTAGAAGTGGACACTTGCTGTCAACTGCTGAGTGCACTCATGGTGCTATGATGGCGGATCTCTGGTGTTAATTTTCTTTGTATTTTCCATCTGACAGATTTATCAACCCGTGGCTTGTTCCATGGATTTGCGTTAGACTGAGGGAAAGTATAGGTGATTACTCGTAGTACATTGTTTGTCTTAGAGAAAATCATAAGCTTGTTTTCAATTGACCAACATATGATTTTAGTAATATTATTGGTTGTACATCTGTTTTGCAGATTTATTATGAATGGTGTCATTTAACAGGGACATGATAACTGTCATTGGTTTGCTTTTCTGTTGAGGGCCAGCAGTATACATTTGCTCCATAAATGTCCGTTGGGGTTCAGAATGTAGTAATGCAATTGGTTAACACAAACAGTCTTTCCTGAAAAACACAACATGAAGTAAAACTTCAGAGGAGAAAGGGCAGATCAAACTCCCACAGGGTGCTGCACAGGGGTCTTCTCTGCTTTCACATCACCTTATCACAATGTTTTACAGCGTTGCAGGAGGCTGAATGTTGAATACAAATGTTGCATTTGCAATTTTTCGGGAATCTTTATTGTTATCTCTCCAAACTACAATGTTCCAGCTACATAAAACTCTTTTCCCACTGGACATCTGAATCCATTGTGAGCTGAAAAAATTATTCATAACAAACTTTGCCAAATGTTCCAAGTCACAGCTATTGAAATGACTTAATGCAGAAAAATGGTGATTTTAAAGCAGTATGACTCTACTGTGAAAATATTGGTCCTTGAAGACTACTGTCTGTCAAAGCAATTCATAACAATGATCATTATAATTATTACCATAACAAATTATCATTAGTTATGAACTATATGACACAAAACCGTGTTGTTTACATGTTAACACTTGGTGCGATATTGCCATAGACATATTTCACTGAATTGTGATCAAAGCTCCGGCTTAACCCTTGTGTGTTCAGACTGGCCCATTTTAAACTTCGTTAAAGAGGAATGACCCTTTTGAGTAACAAAATCCATGTCAATTATTTTTTTACATTACAGGCATTTAGCAGACGCTCTTATCCAGAGCGACTTACACAACTTTTTTACATAGCATTTTTTTACATTGTATCCATTTATACAGCTGGACATATACTGAAGCAATTTTGGTTAAGTACCTTGCTCAAGGGTACAACGGCAGTGCCCTACCCGGGAATCGAACCTGCGACCTTTCGGTTACAAGCCCAGTTCCTTACCCACTGTGCTACACTCCGTCCGTTTTTCTCGGTTGATTTGTGTTTCTCATCTTTGTTGTTCCTCATCTCTATTTGCTTGATGTCTTTTGCTGATATGGTTTCTTTGAATATAATAAGCTAAAGATTAAAAAATAATTGCGAATGTCAGTTCAAAACGATAAATATCAATAATCTGTTGCATGTAACCCTTGTTTCATATTAATTCACAGACAGGAATTTCACAGATAAGCATGATTTATGTCCCCATGTCTCCATTATAGTGGATATGTTTATATAAATCACATATGTATCACGAATGAATAACACTTTCATTGCTAAATGTATGTTGTTTATATTGCCTATAATTGAGATAAAAATAATATGTATTGAGTATTTTGCATAAATTTCATTTCTGTATTAAAATCCCAATAATATCCTGGGTATATCTGACCCAGTTTAAGTGTTTCATGGGTCATAATAAGTGAACTGAACAGACGGGTTAGTAATTAGTTTAAGAACAAACTTTCATTGTAGTGTATGGTTCTCTCTGTCTAGGGTATTCAGAGATTGTATTGAAATCAGTGACACAATGATTATCAAGAAACATCATAGCTGAGGGTAAAAGCATTATTTCATAGATGGTTAAACTGCCTAATATTTTTTTTTTTATTGTTGACCACAGACCCACTTCATGTCATCATATGTTCCACATTGCAGGGAACCAGAGTCATTAGCATGAGGTGAAATGCCACTCATAGAGATATGTTCTGTTGGCCAGAATTGCCGGCAAGCTTGCAATGTTATGAATAAAATAGCATTACCAGGTTGTGAGAAAAATACGTACAGAAAGTGCTTCAGGCAATCAATGGGCGGCAGTGTAGTATAATGGGTATGGAGCTGATCTTGTAATCTAAAGGTCTCTGGTTCAATTCCCAGGTAGGACACTGCCGTTGTACCCTTGAGCAAGTCTTAAGTATGCATTGCTTCAGTATATATCCAGCAGTGTAAACGGATGCATAGTTGTGTAAGTCGCTCTGGATAAGAGCGTCTGCTAAATGCCTGTAATGTAATGTCATGTAATCACAGGTGACCTGAGGACCCAAGGAATAATAATAAACCAAAACCAGAATATTACCACGTTGTTCTACTGTTCTTAAAATAGTAAATGCAAATCCATCTGGGAATTATTTGCTTCTGATGGTAGTTAACTGGGGCTTACAAGTTCATTTTAAAATAGACGGAAGTAAAATGAAGGATGTGTGTGTGTGTGTGTGTATACACATGCATATGTGTGTGTGTGCATGCATGCATGTTTGTGCCTGTGTGTCTCTATGTCTGCCTGTGTGTGTCTTTGTATGTGTGCTTTTGTGTACCTGTGTGTGTTTGTGTGCGTGCGTGTATGTGTGTAGTGTCCACCTGTGATCTAAAGAGAGGAGTATCGAGTTTCATGAAGTCAGAGTTGAGGACCTCATGGAAAAAAACAAAAACAAATTAACAACACAAAAAAACAATACTGGCCTTTAGAGCTCCAGGAAGAAGATTATATGTTCTGCACTAAGCCAAGCACCTGTCAGACAAACAGCCACTGTAAACGGGGCCATCTGAGGTGTGATTATGGCAGGGCGATGGGATACAATGCTGCCTGGAGTCTGAGGTTGTCCCAGGGCAGCTGGCTGTCCAGATTCCCTCACCTTAAAGTGAGGGTAAATGCAACAGGGCTGAAGAAAGACATTCATTTACCTATCCGTTGGTACAAAACCTGAGATATGAATAGACTACAAAAGGAATGGTAATTTATTGTAATAAATAAATAAATCAGGATGATCCTCAGTTTATGCTTTTAGCAGTTGCCAAACAATAGTTTTTTAAACAATAGTATTAATTCTTTTGCTGTTATTTTTTATTTATATATCATATATTTTGTGAGTGAGCAGTTCTTGTAGATTCACAGACGACAGAGGGAAAAGAGTGTATGCAATATGCATGGCCACGTTAAAAATGGCATGTGCTTAAACATACTGTGTTGTACAGAGGGTAATCGATCCTTGCATAACACTTCCGTTTAATTTTCTTCAGTTTAATAACCAGATATTAAAATAGATATTAAAATAGGCTATCCGCACATCTTCATTTTGTGTGGTACGCGTAGGCTACTGTAGTATTGCATATGTGCGTTTGGTACTTTCAGCATGTCGTTACAGTGCATGTGTCATATCAAGGAAGTGATACGGCACATATTTCAAGAAGAACAATCAAATAAATAAGCAAGTAAAATTGAAAACCCTGGAGCCGATGATAAACTGCCAGTCACCGCTGCCTTTTGAAGTATTTATGATAAAGGTCGAACGAAGGTTTAGGCACATTCTCCGTGTCTTTTTTATTGTCACTTAGCAAACGCCGATGTGTGTCGTGATGTCGTGTCTGTCCTTCCCAGAACTATCGCTTTACTGCGCTGTTTGGTCAAAAAACAGATAAACACTGTATCTAGAATATGATTCCGTTTTTCTCAAAAACGTGGGAGTCAGATTAGGGGCCAGATAACGAGCGGTTCCGCTTTAAATCTGTCATCTGGCGTCTCATAAACGCGCGCTGATGATTGTGGATTAAATCTCGCTTCTATGAAACTCAAAAGCCGTTACAAAACTGGAAATTAAACAAATGGGTGTTCACTGCACCTCCAAGGTATACTGTGACATTGGCGCCTATCCCGACCCAAATCTTACAGCTGTATTATATAACATGAATTATTTATGTAACATTTGTCCACTGTATCCTCAGCAAATTCGTTCTTATCTGGGTTGGAAGACAGTAACCTAATCTTCACTGTTTCTGAAAACACGAGAAAAAAAAAACAGCACGTGTAGATGTAGGTCTATTTTAAAAAGAGCCGTTTTAGTATTAATTTTCCTCCCGGCACGTTTTCTGCACGCTACTACCAAATCGGGGAGAGTCTCCATAAATATAACGGGTTTAGGATTTAGATTTTTTACTCAGAAGATATTTAGCCTAGCACTATGCAATTCTTACTTCACTCAGGTTTGACATGTCTGCAGTCATCAGCCGGTTATAATTGCAATTATGACTTAAGTGTGTCGTATACAATTAAAACAAAAACATAGGCACACCATGTCGGTATGATTGTAACAGGTGCCAAATATTTGTAACAGTTAATGAAAACGCACTGTAGGCTAATGTGCGCACACAGGTTTTATGTGTTTATTATTTTTTTTATTTTGCACATACTAATGTAAGGAAACACATTTCCAATGACAAAGGGAGACCAGCCACATCCTCAGGTTATGAAGCATGGGGCTGTACACCGTGTAAAACAGTGACGCACAAGCGACTTCATAATTTAGCGTGACGTGAATTGTGCTAACTTTCCAAATCGATGTAGAAAGCTGCTTTTTGTTTCTTAACACCCAGGTAAGCTTCTACAAAGAAAATAGCCTATTATACAGACCGAACTTGTGTGTGCTTATTACAAATGCCTGTGACCAGGTTGCTGTTTCTTTTCCATTGGCCACTTGGAGCATCCAGAAGACGAGTCCATTACAACGCAGCAAGCAAATCAGCATGTATACATGTGACACTGCATCCAATTCTCACTAGAATATACTCCGAAAACCATACAAAGTTTTCAAGGACCAATAACTTTTCGATAACTTTTTTAAATGATATATGACTTGATTTATTGTAAATGAAAATAAAGCCTTATCCCAGAAATTACCGGACAGATTTTTACTTGAAAATAGTTTTTTGGAAATATTTCCCGCAAAGGTTATCAGTTTAACCTTTTACCTTTGGGAGGTGGTAGACAACTGAATTGTAGGCTGCACGTACAAACCTGAAAGGGCTACTGTAGCCGCATTGTAGGCTACATTAAGTTGTTGACCGCGTCACATTTATCCAGCGTTACATTTGTGCGATTTTCCGCTCCATGGCTAGCTTGATATGTTCCTTCCTGATTATATTGAATAGTCTTGACTGTTTTTTTTTTTTCACTTGTCTGATATGTACAGAAATAAAACTCCCATAAATTAAGTTGAGAATCACTCCTCGTGTTCTGCAACAAAATCAATTAGATCTGTATCAGAATGAATGAGATTTCGGTAGACACCGAGGTGGTTAATTTTCCAAGTCAATAAAACAGTGTGCCCACATAAATCACTCGGAATGCAGCTCATATGTGGCAGATGCGAACAGATGTGTGCTCATATCAGTGAAAATATTATTTCTGTTTTTATTTCAGTTTGGTTCAGTTTATGGCAAGAATTTCAATCATGCTAATTACCAAGCAGAAATATTAAAGTGGCAAGCAGAGCTCGTTTATCGGATAGGCCTCTTATCCCTTTATGTGCATTAATTGTAAATCATTGTGTCATCCGCATATCCCATCTGCTCCTTATTGATGTATTGCAGCATAGCTTATCCTCCATTGGAGCTGTAATATCAATTTCACAGAGCCAAACAGAGAAATCTTCCACGAGTCTTTAATATTGATGACATCATATTTGTGGTGTTGAAGGCAAATATATGCAGTCATTGCATTCTGCATTAATCTTACTGCAAAGTAATTTTTCATGCAAAATCGTTTCAATGCAATTTCCTTTCCTGTAATTGAAAATGTTTTCAAAACATATGTTGGTATTGATTGATTTATGCTATTATCTCACAACAAATAGAAAATGAATACAGCAAGGCATGCAGTGGATGAAGGCAGCATACAATACTCATTATTAAGGAGCCAAACAATATGCTAATTGCAGTAGATGGATGATATTGGCTTCATACTGGGAGGTTATGAATCAAAGCTTGATCATGGTCTGTTTATCCCAGCTGCTGACTTGACTGGAGTTTGATGACACTTTAATAGATAATTTACTTTAATGGCTGAGGTAATAACTTTAATGAGTGTGTGATCTATAGCACCAAACATTCTAGTTGCAGACAACAAATGCTGATTAGAATGGTAATATTACATAATGGGCCCGGGTTATTATTCCCCATGATTCAATCTGATTATTCTTCTCAGAAATTGCATTTTACTCTCATTCGGGCACCACAATAGGTTGTTTTTTTAAATAGAAAATGTGATCTGTAAATGCCCCTCTGATACCTATAGGTAAATGGTTGCATTTGTTTGTTTTGATCTGGGTGAAAAAGCTTGAGTGATAAAACTGGGGGGTGATTTCAGCAGAATATTGCAGAGGGAAATATTTCAGGACTCAATTAGTCAGTTACACTTTCTCACTGGAGGATTTGAACTCAGGAGTCCTGGTTTGTTCAAATCTGATTGGTTGATATGTATATCACGAATACAGTTGTTTTCATTTTGGTTTGTAATATTTAAGTAATGGATGTTTTACTCTGCTTGGTGTTTGATACATTTTTTCATTGAGTGAAAGGGGTTTGTTTGCTGTTTAATATTAGTTGCATTCCATTAGTTAATGGTCTTTTCCATGTTCACACTGTTGCCCGCATGTGACCGTCTCCCTGCCGTGTAGGTGCTCAGCTTGACACGATTTCTGTCACATCGAGTGGCAATTTCTGCTCGGCTAGGGGTAGAAATCCATTTAGCTTGTGAGGATCCCTCCCAGAGTTTCGTGAGAATCTGTGATTTTGGACAGGGAATGCTATGTGACAGTCGCGCTTATCTGAGAATTGTCTTGGGTGAACTCTGGCCTGTAGATCTGTGTCTGAAAGAGACAAAGGGGGAAAAAGTATCCCCACGCCACTCGGCGCTCCCTGGCGCTAGTCATTGTTAAAGTATAGCATGTGACAGAATGAGGTCATGTGATTAAATCCAGGACAGTGTGATTGGTTGAGTGAGACTCTTTGTGAAAGGAAGCTTAAAGGGCTGAACTAGTGGAAGCAAAGGGTCCTGTGCTTTTACATCCACGTGAGCTCAGCTTTGAGTCAGCAGGTCTGCAGACAGCCATTTGAAGTGATGCAGACTCACTGACTGACTTCAGCCAACAAAGCGCTGCTATACCACAGAAAATCTGTAAAGGTGTGAACCCGCACACCCAAACACGGCTATTCTTAGTACAGAAATGCCACCTCACAGGCCGCAATGTCCACGCAGTGTTAATTGAATTATAATTAACATTAGGTTCACAGCAGCTGCGAGAAATGCATTTTAAAAATGGACGCTTTGCTGTGCTGGAGTTTTCCGGAAGCGCTAGTTCGTAATTTACACAGGAATAAACATTTATTGTCATGGTGATATTTTGTGGCCTTAATGACCACGTCCCGTGATGCAGTGTTGTGTACGAGTTGATCAAACAAGCACAGTTAGAATGTTACTCTGGGATGATAAACAGCCAATTTGCATTCTAAGCCACATTAATCACTCAGTGGGGAGGGGAGGGCTGCAGCAGTTTTTTTTATCTGACAGATCATTTCATCAAGGCAAAAAGGACAAGTGGGTGGGGAAATGGTTTTGTTCGGAAAGAGTGCATCAGGAATATAAATAGAAGTCGTTAATCAATCTTAGAGGTGCACTAGATGTGCAGATATTGTTTTGCATGACTGAAACTTTCTCTCAAACTTTTGTTTGTTATGCAAGTGTACATATTACAGTGCCTTGCTCATAGTCTCCTTACTGTTGTTACAAATGGACAGGAATAGGAATTTGGAAATGGAGAGTATTAATCCCTTAGAGCACAGAGGTGTTCTGATAGTCAAGAGGACTGGAGAGAGCGATATATCGTTTTGATTGCCCTTTTTATCTGTTTCTTACAAAACTGCAGTGTCGGATTAGTGTGGAACAATGCACCGATAGGACAGATGGGACTGAGCTGCAATAGCCCGTAGAGTTGGAGTGAATGTCGGGCAAATGTGGACATCCCTGATAAAGTGTGTTGACTCAGTTTATTGACAGCTTTCTAGGATAATTAACAGGGTGCTGCCAGGTTGTTTGAGTTCTGCATTTGAGAAGGCTCTATTTAAAACCCGCCAGGTGAACATGTTAAATCTGCTCAGCGTGGTTGTGTAGGAGGAGACATCCTGGGAATGCAAATGAGAAATATCACGTACACATTATCACATGCACACACTCTGGGGTGCACACACTGTCACACTCAGACACATGCTATCACACTCAATACCCTTTTTTAATTATTTTCATGAGACTACAGTTAAGTATGCAATGATGTGATGTCTTGGAAATGTAATGAAAGTAACACAATCAAAGAAAATATACCACAAAACTCCACTAAACTATCAGTTAGCTCAGTTAAAAAGAAAATACTTCAAAGCAGCAATTTAGGGGTATTTAAAGCTGTGCCTTCTCCAGATTTAGAGGATGTCCATGTTGGCTGAAATAGAGCAGCATCTAACTTGTTTTGCATTATTTTTTTGGAGGCCTGTGATCTGCAATCCCCTCACGACTAGTCTATGTCCATGCTCCAGACTCCCAAAAATAAAAGCTAACAGTTGGCACTTATATCTTAGATTAGTTTGCCAAAGCTTGAAATGTAAAATCTTTAGAAAGATATGCTTCTTCCAGAGATAAATACACAACCCACACAGGCAAACGTGTACATAGACATGCACGCACACACACACACACACACACACACACGTACACATATGATTGTATTTCTATACTTGTGAGGACTTCCCATTGACTTAAATTCATTCCGTAACCTCTAACCCTAACCCTAACCCCAACCACTACATGCCTAACCTTAACCCTAACCTTAACCTAATTGTAACCCTAACCCTAACCCTAAGTCCTAACCCTAGAACAGCCTCTTGAACTTGTGGGGCCAGCAAAAGTTCCCCACCTTGCCTAGTTTTCCTCATCTTTCTATCCTTGTGGGGACATTTGGTTCTCACAAAGATAGTAATACATGCCCACACACACACACACACACACACACACACACAATATCAGGCAGTGTCAAAGGTCTTCAACTGCATTGTGCTTGTGCTTGTAATCCAGGGTGTATGGCAGTTTCATCAGGACGAGTAGGTTAACCCATCACCCCTGGCCTTCACTATGAGACAGCGGTGAGCTTCTTTCAGCTCACACAGCACCTTCTGCATCCACGCTTTAAATCTCACACGCTGCGCTGCAGAACTCCTCTCCTCCTCCCCAAACACACTTTAGCGGGTGGTGTTTTGCCTTTGATGGTTGTGTAATGCAGATGGTAGGTGGTGGAGTGAACCTTTTAAAGATTTTTTTCTGTATTTTATTTTTTTTGTGGTTAACCATTTAGCCACTGGCAAATGTGTCTAAGTGCGGCATGGTCCAATTTGCAAAACTGTGTAACAGGGATGGGGGATGTTCAGTTTTGGTAGCCTAGGAAGCTTTGGAAAACACTTTTCACAGAATTAGCAGAAAAGGCGAGTGCAGCTACAACTGGTCCATGAATGACAGCACCTGGTACCTTCTCAGAACCATTCTTGAAAGAAATAGCACCTTCCCAGCATGCCCTTCTCTGAGAAGGTCTGGGATCAGTTCACATGCGGTGCTGGTGACAGACGTCGCTTCACGCTCAGTAAGCAAGTGTGTCTTCAGAAAGACCTTGACCACCTGATGCCCCTCGCTCAGTCTCCTCCTGCTGTGCTCTGAGACATGGCCTTCTCACTTTATCCCTTTATCCCTTTCTCTCCAAGTATCGCGTTAATTCGTCTTCTTCCCACAATGCAGTGTCAATAGGACTTGCTGCTGATAAAAGACAGAACAACTTTTGTTTGGCTTGTCTGTTTTAGAGCAAATGTGTTTCCATAAGGCAATAAAAAACAAGTTTAAATAGATGAATATAAATATCTAATAGTTGTTTTTTTATTTTTAATAGGTACATTCACAAATGTTGAGAGTTCATAGAAAAAGTGGTTTTTGGTCTTTCAAAAAATTCTAATTCATGCCTCACATATCCTGCTTACATTTCCTGAAAACCCCATAAAAATGCTCTTTAACATCTTAATAAATTATGTTCATAATGCTCATTCATATGCAAAAAGCAGGTTTGGGGGAATGCTGTATACAGTATCAAGCTGCAAATTAAATCTTTAACCTTGATATTTGTGTGCTAGAAATAAGATTTTATTGCTGTGCTATTGTATAAACAGTGTAATCAACCTGCTCTTTGTTTGAAGCTACAAATGAGTGTTGGCTGTGGTTAGTAGTCTGTCACATTAATTACTTCCATTTAAAAATGACATTGAAAATTCCTGAAATGCTGCACTAAGTAATGTTTCATGAATTTTTACCCTCTCAATTTCTCTCTTTTTCTCTGGTCTCAAATTGTTGTTTTTTTTTTTGTTTTTTGTTTTGTTTTGGGGGGCGGTGTTTCTATGGTAACGATCCCGCCCTTGTGTGCGTTCCTCTGCAGGCGTTCATGGCATGGAGTGCTCACTTCCTGTGGACGGGAGGCGTGTGGCGCTGAGCCAGCTCTCCGAGGACAGTTTCCGGGAGTGTCAGGTGACGCTGACCCTCACTGACTATTTGATCGTCATCTTCTCCGGCATCGCCGTCTCTGTGGCGGCCATCATGACCAGCTTCTTCCTGGCCTCCACCGTCCACTGCTTCCAGCGTTGGAGCAAAGCCAATAAGACAGAAGAGGAGGACAGCGATGCCTGAAAACTTCCCCCTTCCTCTCCATCTCCCCTGCCTCCAACTCCTGACTCCTCCCCCAGCCCCCAACCCCACCCTATCACCCCCGGCAACCTGCCCCATCCCTGCTCCTCTGGTAGGCCGGCCAGGAGAGGGGCAGAGAGACTGTTCCCAATGCTTTTAGCATGTGAAATCCCACAGGCGGCTCTGCTGACCCATGCAAGGTGGTCCGGGCTGCAGCAAGGTGTAGAGGGGAAGGGGAGTGGTATTTAAAAGCACTTAAATCAGCCGAGAGAAGAGAGAAGCTGCCATAGACTGGAAATACATTTAATGGATACTATTTTTTGTGTCCTTCCCTCTGCACTGTAGACAGTCTTACCTGTTCAAACAGTCTTAATTTGTAGGGCAGGAACAGTGAGCTAGTAGCTGGTCTCACTTTCCAGGTGATCATCCTTTTAAGATTTAATCCAAATCCAAGCAAACCGCGAGGCAATGATTCATTTATTTATTTTTTTGGTGATAACTGAACTTTAAAATATGGGGCAGTTTATGAATTATTTATGAATATGTTCCTTTAAGGGGTTCTGAGTCTAGCACTGTGCTGAAACAGTAAATAAAATAAATGAAGGCATAACCATAGTGAGTGGCTGACTGTGAGGTTTGCCAGTTTGCACTTTAAATGAGGGGAAATGATTGCATTTGGGGGTTGCTGCCACTCTTCTCCATTTAATTAGCTTGATTTTGTCAAATGTACCAAAGATGGGGTATTAAAGACATGGGGTTCGTCTGACAGTGAAAACTGAGGTGATATCTCAGTGCACTGAGGCTAATCTGTTGAGTTCTCAGTAGCGACATTTCTAATATAATTACAAATAGCTAAAAAGCAGTGAAAGGAAATTCCACAGGTTTCAATTATGCTGACAGAGAACCTTATAGATTTGTCAGATAGATACCTATTGATGTCATATAAAGATATTTTTTTATCATGCTGAGGTTTATTTGCATCATTCAGTTTTGCAACAGACTTCTAACTAGGAAATGTATGATAATATGATAGCCCGGGGGGGGGTGGGGGGGAAGTGTTCAACTGCGATAAGATAAACTAAATTTTGTTGTCGACTCAGCAACAGCCCAAGAGTTTCTGGCTTTGTTCTATCTTCCTACGGAGTAGTATCAACATGCATTAAATGCACCGTACGATGGCGTGCTGGCTCACTCAGCTGGTTTTGGGATTTCACATAGTAATGGTATTGATGAGTTTGACTCACTGTTGGACTCGGTCTAATGCGGCTACGCGGATCCTGAGAGAGGACTTTTGTTCCAGCATTCAGAATTCTTCCAGACTGCGAAGGGGCCTTGGGCCTCCTTTTTTTCTGCTTTTTAGGGGTTGCTTAACGAACCAACTATGTCTTATTCCTGCTGTCTTACTGCCCACGCTGAGGCCGTGTTGCCCTAATACCGAGCCTCAGTGGAAAGATCGTGGTTAAAAGGTTGTACAGCTCTTCACAGTGCAATGGGAGGCATGGTTTTATCATGCACAAAAATGTATTATAGTCTATGAAAAAATAGTTACTGTGGAAATTCAGGTATAGTGCCTATTCTGAGACATACACTGGGTTCATTAGATAATGTATCATCCTTTTTTCAGTCTGACTAATGAGAAAATAGTAAAATAGCGATTTTATTTTCTGATGCTAAAACGTATGTAATGTAACCAGTAACATGCTTTGGTGTTCCCAGGAAATGTTCTCATGCCCAATGAAAGTTATATGCAATGTATGTAGTGCTTTGAGGGGGCTTTTCTGTACTAGACAAGGACCCCTTATTGTTTAGATATCTCATCACCTGCAGCTCCATGGCGACACTTTGGTTTGCAACCACCGACTCTTGAATAAATTGTCCTTAAGAATTCACTCGATACGTCTGGAGTCAGCAAAGAAAAATCTCCAGCTGGCCAGAGTATATCATTTTGAGCTTAAGCCCGAAGTACATTTAAGATCCAGGTACAGTTGTGATGTAACTTAAACTGCTTTCACCATTGTCTACTGTGTAGCTCCAAATGTGTGCAGTAAATGGTATTTGTTCCTGTCTTTCACTAACAACACAAATAATCGAGGCGTGACCCTCCTGACGATGCTGCCAAGCTGTGTATCTCTGTAGATGACATCCAGCTACTGTTCATTTGCACTGTAATTTCTGTACCTGTGTTCTGAAGTGTATCCCTGTATTCATTTGTCACGGTCTGTTCCATACATTGTATTCACATTTTTATTTTGGTTTCGAAGGTCATAGATTTGCTTAATTTCCTTTGGTTATTAGCCATAATAGTATTTTTTTATGACAGAGCAGATCTCAAGGATTTTGGTACAGTTTGAAGGTTCTCCTGCATTTGGCTTATGTGTCCGCTTTAGATTCATAGATTCATGCTTACCGTTGCCATGGAGCATCCTGCGCGTGTCTCAGTGTGACAGTTGTGTGCTTTACTTCACAGAGGCGATTCCAGGTATTGTATAAACCTACAGTAGCTTCCCTACTGCCAGTCCATCAGTAATGACAACACCACCATCGTCCCCAGGGCAACGAGAGCCTGTTTGATCATACGGATTCTGTTTGCATAATCGAAAACATTTCCCAAGTCTGGTGAAAGTAGGAAGAAACGTGTCATGACTTGAAAATGAAAACATAAATCCAAACCTATTGACTCACCCTTGGGGAATGTCGCTTATCAGGTTATTCCTATACGGACACGGGAGGATCCGGGATTTCAAGGTGGGGGTTGCTGTCCTGAAGGCTGTGGCTTGTGAAACGTTACAAATTTCCCTGGGAACTTCCGGGAGGTGGAGTGTCAAACCGTCAGCTGGAGATTCAGAAATAGTTTGCCTACTTACACCATTTACTCAGCCTGTCCTGAACTTTCTATCTAGCAATCTGCAAGCCCAAACCCAGTACAGATCTACACAATTAATCTACTGGCAGATGAAGGGGCTCCACTGGGGGTGTGGGGCTTCCTCCTCTGTGAATCCCATAAATCCCCTCTGGATCTGCTGGAGATAGAGAAAAAAGTGAGTAATTAAGCTGTTGGTGCAATTATGGCAGAAGGGCGGGGGGACAAACAGTGAGGTTGCACATGGTCTTCCGTCCAACTCCTGGCCCTGGGTTTCAAACTGCATTAGCATATCCAAAAACTGAGGCAGTCAACATTAAAGTAGTATTGTATAGCTCCACCACACCATGCAGTGACTGGGCTAGTTGCTTGTCTATATGAAGACAGATTGTAAAAGGTAGTCTGGGTCATCTCCATAACACATTGACATTTATTGGAACTGAGATGGTCTTCAAGTATTATCGCAATGTTATGGACATTTATCCACATGTTTCTGGTACTCAGACTATGGGTCTTATGCACAAAGAAGTAACAGATATTGCTGCTGGTAAAATCTGCATTGTGAGTGCATTTCCTTTTATCATTTCATCTTTCTTAATCTTTAAGAATATTATTGTTCTTAGCATTTTATAGTTATTATTTTTTACCAAATTCTTCTTTTTTGCTGAAGTGAATAAAAATCCCAACTGCCATGCTGTTAAATAAGTAACTAACACTGTAAAATTGAGATATATATGTGTATATGTTTAGTTATAAAATTCTAAATGATAAAAAAGATTTTTTAAAGATTTGTGTGGTTTTTTTGTGTTCTTTTTGAAAAGGTGTGAGGTCAAACAGTAAAAAGTACATGGATATGGATAAGCACAACCAAAATAGTTAATCATGGCTAGTATTTCTGGAGGTATGGGTCTGCACACAACAATAGCTTATTCGAGAGTGTTTCCGCCAAGCAGATATTAGCAAAAAAAGAAAAATGGCATGCTAAATATTTCATGTTTTATACAGGGGAAAAGTAAGCCTTTCTTGAGTCTTGGGGAAATTAAATCTATTTAGTAACTGACTGCAATATTTGTTCAGTGTGAATCTTGCCTACAGAAGTGCGCACAGATCCCAGGTCAGCACACACAGGTCACGGGCTCCCCAAATTCTCATAAGTACCCGAGGGACCTTTGTAGCTGTGGTGCCCACACATTGGCCTGAAATAAACTCACACCACCGCACTGCAGCGAATCATCAGAGACCCAGCACATGAATGCACAGGCAAGGATTTATTTTTTCTTAACTATGATTTGCAAAAACTTTGAGGCATTTTTTTTGTCCTTATCAAAACTATCAGAGTGAGCTGGTGAGTTCATTTTGGTGATCACTGAACTCAGATAACCATTTCTCTGTAAAGAACAAGGGTACCATGTGCATTTAATTGTGGGCCAGACTAAAGGATGAATGTTTATTGACTACAAGTTATTATTTTTAGTGATGAACATATTAGGTGTTTTATTGTATTAATATGTGTAATCCTTATCCTTACGTCCCTTTTGCCAAGCTTGTACAAACTGACGTATTTCAATGTGGGTGTTGAGCTGATGGCTGAGGAAGCCTAGATGAATATAATGCTCAACATTTACAAACCTTTCACCTTCTCTTTCGCACTCCAGGTCACCTGTCCCACAGTGCACGTGTTTACCAGCTGGAGTCAGATGGACTGAGCCCTGCCGCTCGAGAGGTGAAAACCAAGGATGGAGTGGGGGTGGGGGAGGGAGGCGGAGACAGGTGGCTTTTATGAAATTAGAACATAAATACGCACTCCCTTCTTTCGCGACTAGGGCTGCGCGCAAATAAAAAAAAATCAATCTTATGAGCTCCTGCTTTGGCAAGTCTAATCAGGATAAACTGCCAGGAGCCTGCCGAGCCTGTCAGTCGGACAGGGTTTTATCAGATTGTTTTATGTGCCCTGTCAAAACGGCAACTTCTGTATTTTTACCTGAGAAAAATTGAGATGGAAGAATAGAAATCCATCAAATCTGCATCGCAAATAAAAAATAAAAGCAGGGAGAAAGGCACTGATAATGTTGTGCTATCATACAGAAACATTCCATCCATGTCCCACAGTGTCATGCCTGTTCTCATTATGCCCAATGCCATCATATCCGCTGAAGTTTATATCCCCTTATAAAAAGCCCATTCGTACCTGTCAGTATATGACCAGCAAATTATAAATACAAGTGAAGTATAAGGAATAAAGAATTTTATTTTTAAGTCTCATAATATTATATATATACAGTATATATGTCTGTGTGTGTGTGTAATATATTTAGTGATACATTTTTATTAAATATTTTAAAAAGTGAAAATGATAGTTATATCATATTTACAAATAAATGCTCAATACACATTACATTTCTTTATGGCTTGTAAATTGTGCTTAAAATGATGCGAGAATTATCTGAGATGCCACCCAGCATAGAACAAAACGGTGGCATGCCAGAGTCTGCAGTGTTCCTGTAAGACTTCTGAATATAAGCACTGCCAGACAGTGACAGTGAAGGCTGGATATCGGGGGTGTGAACGCCGCTTTGTTAATGCGTTTCTTGCAGCACAGCGATACGTCAGCGAGGCACGCGCATTCCAGTCGTGTGTGATGCGTGGGCATTTCTGCTCGCTGTCGGGGACGGGGATGTCCATGAGTGAGCAGCGATGACTCGTGCTGTGAAGCGACCTGACAGCGTGCGGCCGAACCTTGTGGGCACAGAGGAGTAAACAGGCGAACAGAGACGCAGCATGGCGGAGGAAGTGGCTCCTCCTTCCCACTGCCCATAAAAACAAAATCATTCTTTACGAGAGGCAATGTGTGTACGTGGGGATTGCGTACGTGTCTGTTTATGAGTATATGAGTGTGTGTGTGTGCGTGCGTGTGTGCATGCATGCGTGCGTGTTTGTGCATGCGTGTATGGGGGTGGAATGCGTATTTTGCCTCGTCATCCACTACAAGAAGCCTGGTAAATGGAGCGAAAGCAGGAGGGGGATAGAAAAAAAGGAAAAAATTTGAAAATGAGGATTCTCCTTCCATCCATTTTGTTCTCACAGTCACCATGGTTACATGGCTTGGTGCCAGGTCTGGGGAAGGCCACGACTGGCACCAAGAGGGAGATGCACAGAGCTTACCACCCTATTACACCCCCACCTCTCTCTCTGACTCGGTCCCTATTAACCTATATACAGTATACTGATATATATATGTATATATATATATATATATATATATATATATGAGCACATAACAAATTAAAAATCAGACTGTGCGTACATGCTCAGGCTCGCACACACACTGCCTATGTACGCGTACACACATGGTGCCCATATGTGTGTTCAGGCTTGAGCTCACACACGCTGCCCATTTGCCAACACTGTTTTTGGCAGCTCCTGGGGTTTATAAGACCACGTGCAGAAAGTGACAGACCTGTAGATTAAACATAATCCTCTGTGTATTGTTATCATTATGTTGAGCATGTTTATCATTTTTTGCAATGCTGAATGTAGAACAAAATGCAGGGTCAAACTATTCTGTGATACTTAGGTGATTTGTCACATTTGTATTTTTGTTTTTTTATTTCTTTATCCATATCCATACCCCCCCCCAACCCCCATAGCCCAACACTTCAGGTCCACATGCAAAACACTTGACAGACAACACCCCCGTCAAAAAACAAAAAATCGAATCTCTGTGAAATGTGGCAGTTTTTTATACAAAATAATTTTAATTATTTTAAAGAAGGCAGACTACCGCTTCAGGTGCCTTACCATTTGAAAAGTTATTGTTTCAGCATGGGCATTGTCAAAATCTAAATACCCATCCCTAGTCATGATACAATACTATGTTCCTAATCCAGAGGAAATTATTAAATTAATTATTCAGTATTAAAATAATGTATTTAATTATTTGGATATATTTCCCATGTTTCCTTTCGCATTGCCACAGTGGATTCACGTTAGGCCTTGAGCTACATATCAAAAAGCATCCTGTAGGAGTTGAGGGCTACAAAAGCACCTCTGCTGAAATGTCAGACTTTCTTCCTCCGCACGGTAATTTCTTTTCCGTTTTCTGTGCACGTGTCTTTGGTGCCGCTAGGAACGGTTAGCCTTTCATGCTGCTGCAGTGTTACAGGGGTTAGGTACCGTTGTGTAAAACAAAATAAAGGTAACAGAAAAGCCAACCGAAACAAAGGCACATTACTCAACTGCCATCCCAAAAGTCAGAGCACCTGAAGGTCTCGTTCACCACCAGTCGGTGATAACCGAGTGTTATCATGTTAGAACCCTACAGACCCAGCCAGGAAGCTGCAGAAGACATATGGAAGGTAATGTTACACCTCGATGGAGATGCAAGGTATGAATAATTTCACAATGGTTCATTAAAGGATTTGGGTTGCGGACCAGGTCAGGTTGCAGTGTAACAGGAGCAGTTTCAAGCTCACCTGCCACAGTATCTTCCAGGACAGGTCTGTATGGAAAGATTTTTCTTTTTAATTCAGTGACAAATGGCACAGATCCAAAGACCCGGTTGACTGTGGAGTCAGGGATTAAGTCCTGAAAGTAGAATTTGGGAAGTGAAAAGCATGAAAAGCAAAGGAGACTTGAAAACTGACATGACATGGTTTCCTGTCCTTTTCTATGCTTTCTGTAACTGCCACCAAATTGACCTTAGAATCTTAATTCCGAAAACTGTGCTAATTGGTGCCAAAGGTATCTTAGGGTCACATTTCTTGAATTGAGAGGAAAGGCCACACCTAGCTGTAGAAAGAGCCTGGCTGTAGAAGCAGAATATTCTATAGCACATACACACACACGGATCAATGCCCTGTTTCAGGCTTATTTTAAAGGATGAAACAGAAAAGTATAATGCAGCTAGAACCCTGGTTTCTGATGGGATCAAAGTGGGTGTCTTTGCAAGTCTGTCCTGAAAACTGGATAAAGGCAATTCACAATACCTTGTCTGATTGCCAGTCTGGCTCAACAGTCAGCAGCAGGTAGTACTACCGCTGTCCAAGGTCCTGAAAAGTCCTCTCTGCTTCCCACTCATCACAAAAATATAGTAGGTTGGCTTACATATCATTTATTTATGGTCATGGTCAAATGTCTTGCTCAGTTTATTATAGTTGGCCGCCATTAAGAATCTTTGGCCTGCTATTCTGGGTCAGTCTCCTAGGGTGCAGACAGTTACTGTCACTTGGCTTGCGAGCAAGCGACAATTTGATATCGGCAAAGATTGTCAAACAGCTCGGTATGAGTGTCCCCTGTCTGGGCCATCACTGAACATGAGCAGTGTTGTCAAGGACATGGAGCTTTGGAGACAAACGACTCCAGTCATCTGCTGTGTGTGTCCATAATCCCACTGCTTCTATATAATCCATGCAATATGAATATTTTTTGCTCTTTTGCGCAGCCGATGCTTCTGACGCTGCCCTGAACAGATCGGAACGTCTCAGTGTTCTCATGGCTCACCTCATCTCATCTCAGACATCAGAGCTAACTGCCGTTCTGCTCTGTGTGGATTAGCAAAGCCCCAGGAGGACTGACGCTTTAAATGAGGAGCATTTAAACCACGGGGGATTCCGCTAGGAAGTTAATGTCTCTTAATCTGCAACACAAGCTTTGAAACATTAGAGGGATAAACGTTTGAATCACTCTGACGTGTTTTCGCTGGGAGCGGAGGGGACGTGATGTTTCTTAAGTACCGGGGAACCCTCAAAGAGAGAGAGAGAGAGAGAGAGGGAGAAAAAGGGAGGGAGAGAGAGAGAGAGAGACAGAGACAGCGAGGGAGGGAGATGGGGGGGGGGGGGTCCAGAGAGAGAGACCCATTTTAACAGACTCGTTTTAGTGCAGGTGGCATGTTCCTGAAAATACATGTAAAGGGAAATTAATATTTCAAAAAGTCAAGTGCAAAATGCATTTATTCATTTTTGTAACTTTTAATTGTCTCCCTGTACACACAATCTGCCAGATAAACAATCAACTTAAACTGTTTTCTTTCTCCCAGTGTCCTACCCACATAGCAACTGGCCTCAAATCGTGTCAAAATCTAATTTTATTTTGCTGTCAGGGCTGGTTCTGAAATGATGCCTTTAATAAGACGCTATGGCCTTGTGGGAACAGCTGAGGTTTAATATCAGGCTGCCCACTGGAGGATCATGGACTAACATGGTTTGTGTTAGTGCATCTGGAAAAATGGGACCAGGGATAATGCACTAAATGGTAAAAAGCAGGACTGAGGGAGAAGAGTATTTGGGGAAAGAGACATGAAGACTTCAACACATTTCCACTTATCATGGAAATGGAGCAACTCTTAAAACAATACCCTAAAGAGTCATTCATTACAGCCTTTCTACACAGTAAGCAGTGAACATATAGAAAGAATGGCATCTATAGACATCATAAAAATGAAATTGACACCCATCACTATACATCTATGTTGAAATTTTTGATGAAAACCAGACGAAAAGTGTGAAGACAAAGCAAAAGGGAAACGTTTTTAATCCCTAGATTCAGACAGAATACCGGTGCTATTGGAGTGAGCGACAAAAATGCATTGATACCCTGGTAGGCAACGCACAGCATGTCAGGACAAGATGGGCTGCCGTTAATATCCAGACGCTCAAGGCTAAGAGAGGCTATCAATCTCCCGACTGCAGACTGCAGTCATCCGAATGGTTCTGTTTTCTTTACCCACTTTAATTTGATTGTCTTCATTTTATTAGCAGGGCACAGAATGAAGAAAGAAGGGTTCCTTATTAAATTTAAAGAGACGTGAGCTTCTGACTGTTCTGCAGAAACGACAAGGGAAGAAGTCCTGATTAATTTGCTTGTCGGCGAGGTTGAAGGTGACGGCATAAACAACAGTAACGAGGAGTTGCGTTACACCCAGACATATTCAGATGAAAAAAAGAACACTATAAAACCTATTTCTAGAACTGATTTACTGTGTATATGGCTCCCAATGTCCTCTGAATGTATCTCAGGGAACTGCTGATTCTGGCCCCCAAACAAATGAACATCTGACCTTTTACTTACAGGGGGGCTGAAATGAATCTGTCAAATTCGGCTGTGTTTCAAGGAGTATATTTAAATCTATTTCAATGTCAATTAATCTGAACTTTAGAGCTCTATTTATTCACAGTAAACCCCCCACCCCAACTCCCACCCGCCCACCAATCATGCAAATGACAAGCTTATGAGTAATTCACTTCTTTACTGTATGTTGGTGATTTTTCTCCATTCTTTGTTCACACAAGGATGGAGTAATAACGTCAGTGTGATATCGGAAAGTCGGGTGACAGAATCGGCTGTGTAGCGTGGGCACTGATGGTAGCTGCACCTTCTTGGTACGGCGATGCTGTGTGGAGCTGAATGGCCAAACCCTGGGACACGCAGGAAGGCAGAGGCTAAGCTACATTAGCACCTGTGCTGTTGGTGTCACGTGCTAATACTGTAGCTTATTCTTCTGCCTAGTTGGCTTTGCAGAGGTTAGGTCAGAATAGTGTTCACTGTGTTTACTGTGTTCTTGGCTAGAAATAGCTATACAAAATAAGTATTGTACCTTACTGAACCTGTGTTTAGCAGTTGTCTATGACCATGAAATGCACTTTTTGTACGTCGCTTTGGATAAAAGCGTCTGCCAAATAAATGTAATGTAATGTAACATGCTTTTCAGTATGTACAATGCCATGGAAACAAGCCTATGCTTCCGCCCTCCGAAGGTCAGCCTCGTAGCAAGCTTCGCCGTGTCCTTGATCGTGTCTTATATACCCTCAGAATTGATTACATTGTCTGAATTTTACAAGGGAGCTGCTCCAGAAGATGTGAAAGTGAATTGGACATCGGCACGCAAAGTCATTGGTAATGGTGAAGTGAAAAATGCCTGGATCTGGGTTGAGTCACGTTTACACCAGGCTGCTACATTCGAGAATCACAGATTAATCTGTGCTTTAAATAATCCTCCTGTTAATTGGGTTGTACTCATGAGGGGAATGTAGAAAGCATTCTAATTTCCCTTGTGCATTGAAAACACAAAAAAATTGTGATTTAATTAAAATGTCAAATAATTACAGAATTATAAAGCGCAGAATGAAAACTGAATAATATGCACCAACATGTTTCTTCAACAAATCAGACTTAAAATACAGACCCATGAACAATGAGTCTATGGTGAACAAAGCAGGCTGATTTATTATTTATTTCTTTGGAAAATGAGATGGTGACTGAGTGATTGGCTTATATTATATATGCCTTGGAGCATGGACAAAGTCCATTATTTTAATGGTAGGGCACATGGAGCTGGTTTGCAGAAGACCTTTGGTCCGCCATCTTATTCGACAGAAAAGAAAGAAAAATGATTTTTCATGCACACTGTTTGACTTTACCAGACCCAGCTCTAAGGGTGTTTCTGGATGCAGGATCATGGCCCTGCTGGCTCAAAGTGAATGTGGGTGGATACTCTTGCCCTGGGTTTACTGTAGGAGTCCAGAGGGGCAGTGCAGTCCATAACAATACAAAATAATAAGATCAAAATTCAGTCGACAATAGTATACTAATGCTGTACCCCTCATTCTATATCAAAATGCCAGCGGCAGTAGTGTCCCTTTGGGTTGCAATGGGGGGACTCTGCGTGGTGAAAGTGACGGTGATTATCCCATGGCCTTCACATTAGATTGTGATTTGGGTGGAGGCAAGGGCGCTGCACCTCCATCCCTGGCCAGGCCCAGGAGCCAGGTGTGAAGACTGCTGGATCAGTAGCCTGGTGCAGACCGTGCTCTTCGCCAACCCTGCGGCGTGTTTTGGATTACGTGGCGGGTGCGGGCGCAAGGCTGTCTTCTGACGCGGAGATCTGGAGCTCTGCTCGTGAGCTCTCGAGAGTGCAGGAGAGGACAGGCGGAATTTGGCTGAATTTCTGAGGGCATCGAAAAGCCTGCAGTCAAGAGCACTCTGCAGGGTGCGATGAGAGAGCGCCTGAAGGCCAGAATTCATTTCATACCAGTTAAAAATTGCATGGTATTGCCACAGGCATTGTATTTGATGCTCATATTCTTATTTTCTGATATTTCATGGCACTGATATCACTGGCATAGTTAGGCCCCATTTAAAGAAAAAATGATGCACGGCTAGTTCCTCTACAAATCTCTGTTGCTTTATTTATATTGCCCGAGATAAATAATTGGGGAGCTATTTTGACACTGTTTTTAGGTGGTAGAGAAATTGCTAACTGGTGCATGGGCAGCAGTATATGAATCATCCTTGTAATATTGTCACAAATGATTTATGATCTCTGGCTACGGTTTACTGTGATCACAGCATAACAATGAGCCGCATGATTGGTCAGGAGGACGGCTTTCTGCAGCTGTAAGGCCTGGCTCTGTGCCTTGTGCAGGAGGAAAGGCAAACCTGGTCATGGAGGTGGGCGTGGCCAGTGTTGCCATGCCTACAGTTTTCTCGCCGAGTAGTCCTATGTTGAAGATTTACTAAAACCCTTTAGTAAAAATAAAATAAAAAACAAAGTAGTGGGTTGCTGTTTTTTTGGGTGCGATCAGACAGTGGAAAGCTATGAAAAGCATGTCAGACACTTGTAAAGTAGGTATGGGGAAAAGGGAAAAGTTGTCTTGTTTCTGACTTTTGTGTGTGGGTTTTGAAAGACCGCTGGGCTGTAAATATCATTCTGACCCGGGAATAGTGGGTGGAACGTGGTCTGCAAACGAAACTGAAATGGCAAGCAAGTTGATTTTAACCAACATGAAACCAAATCACTTATAACACCTAGAAGGTGATGCAGATCCGAGCAGAATGTGTGAGAAAACAAACAAAAGGGCAAATATGAAACAGCACAATTGAACCTAAGAAGCCCTGCTCCCTCTCCACTGTTGCGTGTATGTAAAACAGCACTTGACTGAGCAGTGTGGTAATTTGAAAATGCTGCACATGGAAATTGCAGCAGTGGGATTTTGAGAAGGGAATGTCTGTCACTGTAATTTCCTGCACAGAGGAGCAGTTTGGACTTGTTAACTTGTGAAGAGGATGACTCCAGTGGGTTTACTGTCTCTTGCATGTAAAGACTTGGGCATGATCAAACCTGCTACTTCTGGACAACTGCCCTGATCGCGATAAAACACAGTGAGACTGTGGTCATACATAAGTGTTCATTTTCATGTTTTCCCATTGCACGTCTTTCTTATCGTGCCAATGCAAATAATTCGGAATTTTAAATTTTTACTGAATTCAAATTTCAACACAGCTACTGATGCAATCTGGTACTGTGGTTTGTGCTTCTCAATTTGACTAAAAGTAAATGCGGTTCATCTTGGTACCCGGTGGCCAAATGACCATCTCTGTAAATGATGAGACTCCCTACTGGCTTGGGGGAGTCAATATATAGGTTGCCATAGTGATAAAGTGGCTGACTGCTGTGTGGATCTCGAGCGTGGGTCCTGGGATGTAAAAGAGAGCAAAAAAGAATCTGTAGTTTACTATAAATGGACCCCCCCTTCTCTCTCTCTCTCTCTCTCTCTCTCTCTCTCTCTCTCTGCATGTGCTAATTTGAGAAAATGGCAAAATCACACCTCTCCTGACTGCAAGAAAAATGCCGGATTAAGCTTTTAGCTCCAGTTGGGAGATAAAAATGCTTTAATAAGCATTATTTAATTCTGAATACAATTGTGCAGGACTAAGCTGGCTTGTACATGTTGCAGCCTTGTCTATAAGGATGTACTTAGCAGATGCCTTTATGTAGGGTGTCGTCCATTAGATATATTACCTCTATTGTGCACATATTTAGTAAAAATAAATTGTTTGTGCGCCTGTACAATGTTCACCGGCAGTACCATGGAATCAGTCTTACAAATGCACTGACAGCATGGCTTCAGTTCATGATGTCACTCCTGATGACCAAATCATATCTGTTATGGCTATCAGGTGAATACATATTTCACAGAACATAACAGAAGTCTGTAAGTATATGGACAGTGAATTAAATTTTTTTTTTTTAATTTTGGTTCTCTACTCCAGCGATATATCATATCTTGTGACATAAATCACATTCTGTCACTTTCACACATACAATGTAATGAGCATGTATGCTATTTAGAATGTAATCTAATTTGGCATTTGTACATTTATACATGTTTTGGTACATTGTACATTTATACCTATTTTACAGTGTATTTTGCAATGTATGAAAACAAGTATGCATACATTTAAAAACATTATAGATATTTTGCATTATTTGACATACATTTAAAGTACTCGCTTAATATGTGATAATCTTTCAACATTCTAGTTTTATGAAAGTGAAGAAGGATGCCGGTGTGCATTTCTGAAATTATATACAATGAAAACTCGTGACTGCTGTAAAATTACCTGGCAGAGCCAGCCGCTGACATAAACGCTCTACGCAGTCCTTAGGGGTACAATAATCCCGAGTTTATATTAACTTTTTATCGCACCCAGATAGCAACTTTGAATTCGTTAGCCTGTTATCACTACATTGAAATTAGTTTAATGTTTTTTGTTTTTTTAATGTATGACTAAATAGGGAAAATACGTCCTCTTGCGATCGATAATGGAATTGCAGCAGAAAGTGCGCATGGTTTTATTGTGTATAGAAAATATGTAATAGGAGTGGGCTAATTACTTTTAGGGGCCAGTGTTCTGTTTTTAAATTATTTGGTGATGTCATATAAAATAAACGGGGACTGGTGTTTGTAATTTCAACTTTCTTTTTCTGTCTCCTCAATTTGTGGCCCAATGTGTAGGTTTGACCTCCACCCACTGAGTGTCGCCAGTTCGTATGTTTCCTGCCACTGTGGTGTTTTGATCACATGACCGGAAAGCACAGTTGGAAGTTCAGAGTAACGAGGAAGCCTGCACTTTGTTTTTATACCCGTGATGCTGACACCTAAGGGGAGGAGAGCGAAAGTCTGAGTTCTTCCGAAGAGAAGCTAAACAAATACCTGGCTCGCTGGCTGGCTGGCTGGCTGGCTGGTTAACTTTCCTGACTCGCCAGTAACGATCAAATATAAGTTCGGACGTTTTTGACAAAAGTATTCGGATCACAAAAAAGCACCTCTGCAAGATATCAAATGGACTTGCTGTTGTAGTTTCATTTTCAACCTTGCCCACTCTATTTGCCTTTAGCTAACGTTAGCTAACGCTAGCTATGTAACTGCCCGTTTGGGGATTTTTCAGTGGAGCCTCTGTCGCAGCAATTGCCAGCTAGCAACAGCGAGGATTTCCCCTGTCCACTGTCAACTAACGAGTTGGCGAATCATTCCTTTGTAATAACACGAAGCCAACGTTACTGCTCACAATGGTTTTAAACTTATTATAGCTAGCCTACTCACAAGCTAACTGGACTAACAAACTAGCTGGTTGAAATACCTGGAAAGGACAAGTGTTCCTGGAGTAGTTAACTTACTGTCACCATGGGTTCAAATTTCCAAGGCTTGTGAAGTATTTAAAAGCCTCCAGAAACGATGGTAAGTGTTCACCGATTTGTTTTGAAAAACGTTCGACAATGAACTAACTGTAAAGCTAGTTTGCTGGACTGTATCTTTTGATTATGTCTAACTAACTAGTGAGCTTACTGTGGCTATTGACAAGCGTTGGCTCGTCAAATAATTAGTTTCATTAATTAGATCGTAACGATGTTTTGCAACGAATGTTCAGTTAGCAGACTGTATGTCACGATACGTAGTCACATGGTTTTTCTTCTACATGCTGGGTAAGTAGGAATTTTAGCTGGGGAGCTAATGTTTGCTAGCTAGTTACTATGATAACTGGTCAGTTATCATTCCAAGCTCGAAGCTTTTGGATGTTGAAAAGCAGAGATTTTATAAGTTAGCTAGCTATGATTAGCTAGTAGCGGCTCACTTCGAGTTCTAGCAATAGCTTTCAGTGTTTGAGAAAATATAAACGATTAACTGCTATCATTTGGTACGCATGACTGGCCTTGCAAGCTACTTTCTTCACTCTAGGACCCTAGGTAAAGCTGACAAGTTCAATGTGGTGATGGAAATGTCATTGGGGACTGAAGACTGGTCGGATACTGTTCTTGCCCCCACACAGCTGTGTGCGCACAAGGTTTTGGGTGCCAAATCCCCATTGAGTGGAGTTGAATAAACATAAATTGTTATGATTGCACTTGTGCAATAGGGGCATCTGTGCTTTCAGAATGAAACCGAAATCGGAGGCAATGTTTGTAAGTTTTTCTGCGAATATTAGTTATTGTTTGCAGGCGCTTCGTATAGTATTGATCCATTTAAAAGGAGCGAACCACCTGCTGCTTCAGTAGTTGTTGGTTGTGAACTGAGACCGGGTATGTCCCCTCTCTGCCTTCCTACATGACGTTTGCTGATTTGTTTCTTCGTCAGGTCGCTGAGGCAGAGTTGCAGAGTGACCGCTGATTCCCCCCTAAGCCTGCCCTTTGAACCCCCCACTTACACCTGCTCTTTCAACCCTGAATATAAGACCTGTGTGCACTCCCCCACCCCAACCCCTCCTTTTCGCCTCTGACACCTCACCATGTTGGAAGGACTTGTTGCCTGGGTACTCAACACCTACCTGGGCAAATATGTCAGCAATCTTAACACAGACCAGCTCTCCATTGCTCTGCTCAAAGGTACTTGTAAAGAAGGAATATCAATTCTAGAAAAGATTAGCTTGTGCCATGTCAGATCTTGCAAGAACCTGATGAGGGATCTGGCTGTGAGGTTTCAGCAGGCGGTTTGAACTTTACCCTCACCTACCTCTAGTAAGATCTGGAATGGCTCCAACTGCTGTCCACCCGCAGCACCATGTATGTTTCTGATGAAGTGTGGATGTTCTTGAAGTTTGAAAGTGGTGTAGGGTGTAAATGTTTTTGCAGTTGTATATAAAAAAGAAGTTACCATGTTAACATTTTAAAGGTTGCATACGTGTATAAAAATTTGGAATATGTTTGAGGGTAAAGTGTCATTCATAAGTGTCTGCTTCAGTGCATGCGAGTTTGTGACATGGGTGTGTGTGTGCGTGTGGTTTGTGAGCGTGTGTGCGTGTGGTTTGTGAGCATGTGTGCGTTTAAGCGAATATCACAGGGCTCATATTGGAACGTGTTTCTGAGCCCTGTGTTGTCTTTCAGGGGCAGTGGAGCTGGAGAACCTTCCTCTCCGACAGGATGCCCTCCGAGAATTTGACCTGCCCTTTGAGGTCAAAGCAGGCAAGTGGGACTGTTTTAAATTACCAGCTTGTCTCCAAGTGTCAGAAATGCAAAGAAAATGAACGTCCAGTAGCGCTCTATAGGAATGTTACTGCTGTGTCTGTCTGTGTAACTCTTTAATGGATAAACAAGTGTACAAGGGGAGTGTTATTCCCCTTTGAGGTTTTCATTTGAAATGGTAAGATCCTTGCAAGCAAGTCCAGTCTTAGTGAATTAGAAAATTTTTTTTTTTTTAATTTAGCAGAAGACTTTTTTTTGTTCTGTTTTGCGTGCTTCATTTTTTGGCAGTGTTCTGAGGTCTTGTTTCTTGAAATTAGCTTGAAATCTTCACACCTCAGAGGAATGTGGAAAGACTTGTACATCAGGATAGATGGCACATGTGGCGCCTTCAGTGTGCAAATGATGGCTAATATAGAGAAATACACATTATTCTGGGAATGCACCTGAGTGCACTCTCCACATGTTTTGACTCAACATATTGACCCAAAACCTGTTATCAATGTATTATGGGTGCCTTTAAGAAAGTGGTACATCACTAAATAATGAGGGCCATTTAATTTAGTTGGTGTTGAAAATTATACAGTGCTGTGTGAAGTCATCAGAAGTTATTTCTGCTCTGTAAATAATGAGTCTAATTTAATATTGTTCACTTGACTTTTGGCTCTGGGTTGGTACACTCTCACCATCAGAGCCCAGGCTCAGACAGGCATCGCTAGTGGCACCCTGCCGGCTGCACAACGTGTTTGGGCAGCCTCTTGAACTCCACTTGTGTCCTGCAGGCTTCATTGGGAAGATCACCCTCCAGATCCCCTTCTACCGGCCCCACAGTGACCCCTGGGTCATCTCCATGTCCCAGCTGAATCTGATCATCGGCCCCGCCCAGCCCCAGGATGCGGACGAGCAGCAGGAGAGGGAGCGAGAACGGGAGCGTAAGAGACAGCTGCTCCAGGCCCTGGAGGACAAATGGAAGGTGAGGGCGGATAACTCCTTGCAATTCCTCCTGCAGGAGACGCAAGAGTGTAAGGGTGTTCGATGAGGCTCGGCTTATCTACAGCACTTCTGTCTGTCTCCTAATACCCAGCTCTGGTGTGTTAAGTGTGCACTTTTCAAGACATACTTAGCTTTCTTGCCCACTATTGAGTATACAGTTTGCATAGAATTTGCATACAACTTGTATACTCAATAGTAGACAAGTAAGGTGTTTCAGACATGGCCTTGTTACTGTGGTACATCACTGAGCAGATCCTGCTATGTGTGGTGAGGTCCTGTAGATTAGATAGATCCAGAGAGAGCATAGACTGGCAGCTCCTGCTCCAAGCTGTATTTTCTGCAGGTATGATTGCAGTAATATATTGTGCTGACTGGGGTGGCAGTGTTGTATAGTGGTTAGGAAGCTGGCCGTATAACTCAGGTTCCGGGTTTGCTTTCCATCTGGGGTGCTGCCTTTGTACCATTGAGCAGAGCACATAACCTGTGGTGCTTCCGTAGCTTCAGTAAAATGCCCTGCTGTATAAATGGACTGTATGTATAATATAGAAATGCAATTTGTGTAAATTGCTGGGATAAGACCTGAATGCCAGAATGTAATGTAATGTTAATGATGAAGTGTGTACTTAAAATGTAAAGTGCATTATTCAGCGACATGGTGATTGTACTGTTGGTTTTAATGCCTTTGTTTGTCCTGATGCGTTTTTAGAGGTGCTTAGTGTAAGTGTCCATATATGAGATAGCCTGTGGCATGAAGCACTGGCCTTTCACACGCCTCTCTGTTTCCTAGAGTGAATGTGAACAGAAAGGAGAGTCTTACTGGTACTCTGTCACCGCCTCGATTGTCACCAGAATCGTGGAGAACATTGAGGTAAGATTACATTCGGCTCAATTCAATTTCATCTGTATGGCTCTTTTCACAAAGGACCAATGCCTCAAAGCACTTTCCAGACAGTTCAGGCCCTGACCTCCATGAGCAAGCGAAGGGTGACAGAAGCAGTGAATAACTTCCTCCAGAAACAGGAAGGAACTCTGGGTGGATCATCACTCTGGACAGTGACCAGCCACTCCTGGCTGACGCTGGGCAGGCTAATTAATGTGGTGACAGAGTACAGAGATTTGGGTTAAAGCAACAGCATTGCGTTAATTATATACTTTAGTAGTACTTCTTACTGTATCGTGGCTGTATTCGGTAGCCAGACTGGCACGTTAGGTGCCTTAAAATATGTTTACAGATGTTAAATCACAATAGGTTTTTGTGTGTGAACATTTCATTGCTGTATTACCATCACAAGTTTTCGCTTAGTATATGAATGGAACTTGACCTGTCGTGCTGTTTTTTGTATTTTCCCCTGCAGCTGAAGATTCAAGGGGTCCACCTGCGGTTTGAGGACAACTTCTCCGTGCCCGAGAAGCCCTTCTCCTTTGGCGTGTGTATAAAGAACGTCTCCGCGCAGAATGCCTCCAAAGAGCCGGTGAGTCACCGCTCTGGGGCTGGGGAAGGTCTGCGGTGCATTACTGCCCAAGTGACGAAGGACACAGCCGCAATGTTCCTGAGTGCGCTGTAAATCTAAAGAGGCCCGAGCCTTTATTCAATCTGCGTTTGTCCTTCCCTTCCCTTTCACTTACAAGTAAATGCAGGCATTGTGCTCAATTTGACAAATCAGTTCTGGTGATGGCTGAACTTTCCAAACTGGGCTTGTGAAGAACAGACTCATTCTTGGTTCTGATGTTTAGTCACAGTGAAGATGAAATTGAGTGAATACCAGCCTTGCTGTTAGTACCGTGATGGCTGCTTCAGGTAAACGGGTAAAATCCTGACTCTGTGGGTACAGTCTGTGACTGCGAGTCCCGCAGGCCGCTATGTGGTTGGTGATAACATTGTCTGTGCAGGCTGGGTCCTCTTATGCAAGGAAAAGAAAAGAAAAAGAAAAAAGGGAATCCTTAAAAAGATGATAAACGAGTAGCCAGTCAGAGTGACTTGTTTTCCTGCAGGCGGAGAAGCTTCTGCGTCAGAAGCAGCTGGAGATCGAGGAGTTCAGCGTATACTGGGATACGCAGTGTTGCATGCTGGGAGATCTACCTGCGGCTGAGATCCAGGTAAAGCAGTGACAGCAGAAATTAGATGATGATTTATGTTTATCCATTACCATTGGATACTGACTTGGAAATGCTAGAGCAGCGCTGACAGCAGTATCCCCTGGAAATATCCACAACACTGTAGCCAGCTGCCATTCCAGCTGTATGGAGGAAGATACCCGTGTGAACTTCACTGCAGCACGAGTGCTAGTGGGACACATACAGAGGTGTAGAGATGATGCTGTAAGGGTGTGGTTTGTGTCCCCTTCGCCCTTCCTCCCCCCCAGGAAGCCATGACCGCCTGCATGCAGAGCCGCGAGCACCAGTACATCTTTGAGCCGGTGTGCGCGTCTGTCCTGCTCCGGAGAAACGCCTCCAAAGAGCCCCTGAGGTCCCGCCACACTCCCCGCATCGGGGGCCAGGTGCAGCTGGAGCCGCTGTCGCTGCGCCTGTCACAGGTACGGCCCCGCCCCCGTCCCCGCCCAACTCCAGTGTGGAGCACTGTACTGTAGAAGATGACATCCTTTGGATGAGGCATTGAACCGAGGTCCTGGCCTTCCTTCATCAGTAATATGAGTATGCTTGGGAAATAAGGACAAAAGGTCTGAGATTCTTGAGGACGCTGTCGAGGCAATACACACAACGTTGTGAAGCGTTTAAAGCCGATACAAGTCTCCTGATTTCTGCTTTACTCTTTCCTCAGGTCCAGTACCAGCAGATCATGGCCTTCCTGAAAGAGCTGGACCGCAGAGAGAGGGAGATGCTGTTTCGCAAATGGAAGCCCAACGTCCCGGTTTCTGGAAAGTGAGCCACTGCTTGTATAGTGATGCCGAATACATACACCATTCATATGCCGTGAAGCTCTTTGCATGTAAGCGATAAGGAGAGGCAAATTCCACCTGAATTCTATCAGTGTGTCGCACCACCGGGTTGATGCATAGCAGCCATTTTGTTACCGAATTCCCACATGTCAGAAGAAGTGGAGAGCGTCAGAATTTATTTAGCTGGTCAATTTATCTTTTTGTTATTTCACGTCATTTATTAGGCAGAATCCATGTTGAAAGATAACTTTGAGGGCTTAGGAAAAGCAAACATTGAAAATGATTAAAGGGAAAAAAGTTTTATTATAGAAAACTACATGATCACTAATCACAGCTTTAAGTTCTCATTTACATAGATTTGTTTTGAAGTAATTGGATTAAGGAAACCATCCATTTCAGGTGTCTTACCCAGTGTCAGGAAGATGAATAGCTGCCATTAGGTATAAACAGAGAACATGCTGCCTGAATAGGCCTATGCAAGAACATATACAGAATATTCAA
The DNA here is from genome assembly GCF_013347855.1 of Anguilla anguilla. Taxonomy (NCBI): domain Eukaryota; kingdom Metazoa; phylum Chordata; class Actinopteri; order Anguilliformes; family Anguillidae; genus Anguilla; species Anguilla anguilla. The sequence goes on along the minus strand of NC_049211.1, from coordinate 12,966,021 downwards.
TTAGCACTTGTGCTTTAGTAATGTCGCGCCTGTTTTTGCTTGTCTGTGAATTATTGTTTGGTAGGTCTCACACAATTACTCATTATCATCGGGTGAATGCATGGGATAAGACTGTCTGCTGAATGACTGAAAAGTAAGCTGAAAAATGAGGAAGACTGCCATGCTAAAGACTTGTAGATATACTTTGAAGATTAGGCGCAGGTGCTTGGAGCTGGTACTGAATACTGCCAAGAGAAAAGAATGCTGTCTGCACACTGCTCCAACAGAGCCTTAAGTCAAAATGCAAATGTCCTCATTTATTCCGGCGGGAATACAAAGATAAAATAAAAAGTGAAAAAGTACTTTGTGTATTTAAATTCAGCCAAGCAAATGTTTTTGCTCATGCTATCTTCAGGGCTTGTCACTCGCAGAGCCATACACTGCTCCTATATGTGGCTTAGGCTGCTGACTATGAGCAGGCATACAGGTGATGCCAATTGTAAGCGGTAGACATTTTTATAATGAGATCGCTTAGCTTATTGAACCAGTTAGTGCAAGATGCTAATAAGAACAAACAACATTACGGTTTTGAATTGCATATCTATACAGTGTTCCACCTATGTGCATCGTTATCCTTGAGTCACTGCTCCCGGTATGGATGACTGACAGCTGTCCGTGTCCCGCAGCTGTCGGCGGTGGTGGATGTTCGCCATCAACGCTAACGTGAGTGAAATCCGGGAGCAGCGGCGACGAGAGAACTGGAGCTTTGCCCTTCAGCGCGCGCGGGATGCTAAGCTCTATACGCGCCTCTACTCCCAGAAACTCAAGGGCCTGCCCTTAAGCGCACAGGAGAAGGTGAGCGCCGTTCGATAGCTTAGTGCCATTTGGGCTATCAAGGCTATCTGCTGTCACACTGCTAGCCATGCCGACTTGTGCTGTCTGGGAAATCAAGGCTATCTGCAGTCAAGCTGTGCTAGCCACGTTTACCCATGCTATCTGGACAATCAAGGCTATCTGCAGTTATGCTGTGCTAGCCATGGTTTTCCATGATATCGGGATTATCCGTCCTGTTTCACAATCTCTTCTGACTGCTGAAATAACATAATCATCACTTTCAGGGCTTTCTTCCTGTTTTCAAACTTCCTGTTTTCTTCCTGCTTTCAAAATTTATATTTCATTTTTACCTTCAGGTGAGACTTCATGTACTGCAATATTACTAGTTTTAATTTTGACATTTGTGTGAATCACATCAGTCAATATCCCATCTGTGTAAATGTCTAATACCTAAAATTTAAGCTGAAGTCTTCCTCCAGCTCATGTCTGTATGAGCCGGTCTCTGTGTTCTGAGTCGGGCCTGCTTTCTGTGGACAGGGGGAGCTGGAGAGGGTGGAGGACGAGCAGACCCTGGAGGAGCTGAAGTGCCTGAGAGAGATCATCCATGACACCTTCCGCAAGCAACAGGAACTCGCAGAGGCAAGATTTGGGAGAATTGTGACCGTAAAGGTGTTTTCTTTAAGTGCAAGTCAGTATCTACAGGAGATGGCCACATTGTTAATCATGGTGTCACATTTACCAGTCATAATTCCCGAGAAGTCTTCTAAGCTGTGTATTTTCCGGCTTAGCCTGTGTATATTAAGGCTTAGCTGTGTGTATTAGGGCTCCACAAGCGTGAATTTGGCGTCGACTGAGGCCACGCATGGTTTTGAATGACTAAGCTAGGTTTAATAGGTCATAGGGCTTTTGGATTGTGACATTTCCACCGCAGAGTTGTACAGCTATGAACTTTGAGGTGGAATAAATGTCTGATCCCTGAGGCTGTAAACTTTAATTTGATACAGTTTGACGGCCATACTGTTCTCGGCACAATTATTTTGCCGGATTTCACATTTTCTTCCTCCATTTGAAAACTGGGCCGATTTGACCAGTCACATGATTGCTGTCACATAACCCTGTATCTCCCCCACAGAGTGTGAGAGACTCCATCTCAGACCCCTCCCTGTGCTCGCCCTCTGGATCCATCCCAAAGAGCAGCAGTTCTGGTATGATCCAGTACCTGCAGTCGTGGTTTCCCGGGTGGGGTGGCTGGTACGGGGGGCCCCAGGGTCCTGAGATGGGGCCAGATGAGCTCCTGCGAGATCCGGGCACGTGGGATATACTGGGTGAGCGTCTGAGTCCGTGTTTTATTTATTTTTCTGTGAACAGTTGTTTTTAATTCAACATTGCATAACCACATTGGCCTGGAATCAATACACCTTTGTCCTTTCAAGTTTGCTTTCGAATAAATGCAAGTTTAACAATTTTTCTACTCAAAAGTGGTTTGGGGAGTTAATTTTGGTGATTACTGAGCTCGCCAATTTGCGTTTGTTAAGAAGACACCTAATGCATGCAGTAATTTGTATGATAATGTTGATTAAATCCTGGCCAAGAAATACAGAATGGGTACAATATCTCCTTTCCTCCCAAAAGAAAACCTCTCTCCCTCCAAATCCCTCAATGGTGGTGTCTAAAAAAAGATAACATTTGCAAGAGAGATTGCATTGGTTGTGTGAGGAATTTCTGGACTGCAAAAGCTTCACTCCTGGCTTCTATTGTTCTCCCTCTAGCACCATGCATTCATGCTGTTGAGAGTTCCATAGAAATTATATCTATGGAATATAATAAGGAAAAGTGACCCTCTTAGATTTTTAAAAAAAGAAGTTACTTATGAATGAATTCATACCCATGACGTACCTGCTCATGGTATCATTTCTTTACTCTAAAGGCAGCAGCGTTTTTATTGATTTGATGTAGATATAAATAGGGCCTTTAAATGCTGTGACATAGACAAGTAAAACAGTGCAAGTAATGTTTATCAGCTCTCTCCAGCAGCCTATGAAAATAGCACTCATACGTGGCTGTGCTGAGATGCCATGTTCCTCGGGTCTGAACCTGAAGGCTGATCTCTCTTCTTCATGTGTAGCTGAAACAGAAGAGCTCTTTGATCCTTTGGAGGACTCCCAGAGCCTCAACACCTTCACCAGGAGGGACCACCTGTTCGCCCGGCTGGACTTCCTGCTGGAGAAGGCCTCCGTCACTCTCTTCCACCAGGACAGGAAGGGAGCCACGCCCCATGAGAGTGGGGTCATTCAGCTGGAGTTCTCAGGTGATGTATCGGTGCACCTGCATCCCTGGCTTCTGGTGCTTGGATGTTCAGTGTCATATCCGTAAAGCTCCAGGAAACTGAAATTGATTAAATCTTTGCTGAAGTGCAAAGATTTGGCTGTGTAAATTGTGTAGTGCATAGATTTAGACTGTAACGTTGGGTGATTTCAGGGGTGAAGATTGGGGTGGAGTCCCTGCCTCGCTCCGAGTCGTCACTGCTCTCGGTGAAGCTGGGGGGGCTGTTCCTAAGAGACCTCACCACCCAGGGGACCATCTTTCCTGTTCTCGTCTCCCCAAAGCCGGTGAGAACCTTCCAGCGACACCAGTGTTTGCCGTAACCGACTCTGTAGACTAATCAGATGCTCAGCACCTGTGGCCTTTTCGTCCTCTCTGGTTCCTAAATGCGGGAGGTTCTGGTAGGTAAACAGGAGTTTCCGATTCTGTATTACAGATTATGAATTTTAATGAGAAGGCATTCCCTGGGAAAGAACTTCTATTGCCCCTGCATTCTTATTGGTCAAACATCATGAATATTCATAAGATGCATCAAAATGGGATATATAGGCTTCATTGGTAATAAATAATTGTTAATGATATGGAGCTGAGTATCCTGCAGGTCTGCAAAATCAGTGGTAATGCTGAGCATTCTGCGTATTCCTTATTTGCAGCAGTAGTCCACCTGTCCATGCACCCTGTTCCCATCCCTGTAACCTTTTTCATGAAATCTGTTGAAGGATTCAACAGATTTCAGTGAGAAATAAGATGTTAAATGACTCTCTTATCTGCTTGAATTCGCTTCAAATATTTAATTTTCTTGCAAAATTAATGATGTTTTGGCCACCTCGACCCCAGAGTTTTCAGTTGTGCTTTGCTGCATATTTGATAATGAATATTGTGTTCCTCTGGAAGGACAAGACGGCTGTGGGCATTAATCAGCCATTTGGACAGCCCAGTGCCACGGAATCCTCAAACCCAGGTGAGTTATTTTCCCTGGACATTAAGTTAAATCTGAACCTTTTTCATGGCAGGTCATATGTTAAATTTCCGAATATCAACGTGTATTTCTTTTTGTAATAATGATTTTTTAAATTATATTTTGGTCATAATATACACTTACAGAACCAGGCACACTGGAATTAAAAGAACAGAACAACATTACACTAATCTGAACATCAAACCATGATCCAAAGCTCAGTATAAAAAGCTAAATATAGAATATTTCATACAAAATATAACTGCTCCAACTCATACGCAATCATGCATCCAACTCATACGCAATCATGAGAGAACGTTTTTTTGTGTTTCTTCTGCAGAAAAACAAAAAACTGCTCACGGTTTTACTGGAGATGGCCACATGTATAACAAAAAAATGGTTGTCAAAGTTTGGTCCACAGGGTGGAGTTGACAGGATTAAGTTGTTTTTCTCACAGCCCCCAGTACGGAGACGTCGGGGTCGCCCGTCTTCGAGATGATATACGAACGCAATCCAGCCAGGAGTAAATTCGAGAGACGCCTTGAGGTCAACACAAGCCCCCTCAATATCGTCTACAACCCTCAGGCTATTAAGAAAGTGTCTGACTTCTTCTACAAAGGCAGAGTCCACACCTCAGGTAGGGCCTTCGCTGTCTCTCAGCCAAAGAAGGAATAAATCACAGAAATTCTGCGGAGAGGAGCACAGGATGGCGTGCTGGGTCGGCCCTGCCTACGTGTTGCTGATATTGATTTTCTGTCGGCAGGTTTTGGATACCAGTCAGAGCTGGAGCTGAGGGTAGCGGAGGCTGCCAGGAGACAGTATAATAAGCTGAAAATGCAAACCAAGGCAGAAATCCGGCAGACCATCGACCAGCTGCTTGTGGGGGAGTTCATAGTAAGAGTGCGCTCGCACAGAACAGGAACAGGGGGCAGGCATGATTTTCAACACCAACCTCTAAGTGGGCTTTTCAAAATAAAGGGAGGAAAAATAGAAGGACGAATGATGTGAGGGGGGAGGGTCATTTGAGATGACCAATCGCATGCCCACATTTCAGTTTAAAATGGCAAAATAAATATAAAATGAAACTGAAATGCATTTTGAAAAAGTGTAATGGTCTCTGTGGTATGAAAATGTCAATTATGGAGTGAATTCCAGATCTGTGCGTTAATTGAAAAGTGTTGTCAGTCATAAAATTATGATCTGCGTGATGCTACTCTGTAGTTATTGTTTGAAAAGTCCTAAGTGGATATTGTAAAATAATTATAGGTATGTGTAGATACCTATATCTAGATATAGGTATAGGTGTGGTTGTGCAGTTGTCTGACTTGCCTTTTTCTCTTGGCGTGTCTTGCAGGAGAACAGCAAACGTTGGACTATGAGGCTGGACGTCTGTGCTCCACAGGTGGTCTTTCCAGATGACTTCCACACAGAGGACCCCATGCTGGTGGTGGTGGACTTGGGCCGTATTCTACTCACTAATTCTCAAGGTATATATAAGCAGCGTCTTGACAGCAAATCGATGACCTTTCATTTGACTGGAAATAGGAATGCCTTATTTTCCTATGTATTTATTCATAGTATTTCACTTCGATATATTTTGTCATCCTATACATAGTCCAGGCAAAATCACGCGGAACTAGAAGTTAGGAAAGTTGTTTATTTGGTTTCTCTTTACAGTTCTTGATAACGGGGATTAATTGTTAAAAGGTGGAAACCTTTGGATTTGAAATTGCAGTTATCTGTACTTCACTTAGAATTTATAGACCTTTTCATAGAAATAAAGACCAAAGTATCCATCTCGTTGAAATTAAATGGTGTCAGCAGAGCTGTCTTTTATCTGACTTCCTTATATTTTATCTTTTGTTTACCCTTAAAGAAGACCCCAAAATAAAATCAAAGACGGCACAGTCCGAAGGGGATGAGTTTAGCGATGAAGAATACCAGACTCCACTGGCCACACCCCCGGGGTCCCCTCCTCCTGAGCCTGAGACAGAGTTCAAAGGTCAGGGAAAGAGCCCTGAGTTGTCCAGCTCACTGCCCTACTGCCATAATCTGTATGAGAAGTACTCCCTGTCCTTCAAAGACCTGCAGATCATGGTTGGCCGATACCGGGACAACTGGAAGCACCTGCAGGAGAGTGAAGTGGGCCCCACCCATGTGGTGGAGAAGTTCAATGTGCTGCTGCAGCTGGAACAGAGGCTGCGCTACACCTCCGACCCCCAGCTACCTGGGGCTGTTCTCTCCGGAACCCTCCCGGACCTCAAGGTGCACATCAACCTGGAGAAGATGACTGCTCTGCGGAGCTGCCTGACCCGTCTGGGGAGCCCCGGGCCGGGGGAGGACGGGGACCTAGCGGGAGGGGAGAACGCCCGGACACCTGACCCACTAACGCTACGGCACGAGAAGATCTTCCAGCGAGACGACAGCCAGTGGAAGCTGCAGGGCTCCACTAAGAACCTGGCTCATAGTGTGCAGACGCTGGAGCAGCACACGCGGGAGGTGCTGGTGGAGTCCAGGCTCCTCTTGGCTGAGTTCAACATCAACTACATGCAGCTGGGGGTGGAGAGTGGCGGCCGCTACATTTCCGTGCTCAAGGTGTTTGGCACCAATGCCCATTTTGTCAAACGACCTTACGACGCAGAGGTTTCCCTCACTGTCCACGGCCTCCTCCTGGTGGACACCCTGCAGACCTATGGTTCCGACTTCGACCTCCTGGTGGCCTCCCACAAGCACCTCAGCTTCGACGTGCCTACAGGGAGCCTCCGAGAGAGCCAGCCCAGCTCCCCTGTCTCTCCTGAACACAAACTCCCTGAGATGACGAACCTTCGCAGAGAATCGCCCCCCGGGCTGTCCTTCGAAAAGGTCTCCCCCTCCAGTTCGTTTCTCAAAGATCAGGACGCCCTCATCAAGCTGGAGTACCAGTTTGTCAGCTCGGACTGTCCCTCCATGAACCTAGACAGCTCTCTCCAGGTGACCTCCATGCAGGTGAACAACCTGGACATAATCCTGAACCCGGAGACTATGGTGGAGCTCCTCAAGTTTCTCCAGAAGTCCTTCCCGAAAGAAGAAAGTAGCTTGACGCCCCCGACCCAGCAGCAGTCCTTCCAGCCGGATGCAGGTGGCCCAGATGAGATATTCCAATCCACATATGACCAGAACACAGAGGTCACCGTGGAGATCCACAGACTGAACTTGTTGCTCCTTCGCACAGTTGCCACGGGAACTGTCCTTGGTGGTGAGAAGAGGGGAATGAAGATCGCCACGGCCAGCATCAATGGCACCAAGGTCAATGTGTCCATGGGGAGCCGCTTGGATGTCAATGGCTCCCTTGGGTGCATCCAATTAGTTGACCTGACGCAGGAGGGAGGGAGGAGCCAATTTGTGGTCAGTATCGGGAATGTGGAGGACCTCCCCAGTGCTGGGGGTGTTGCTTTCTTCAGGGAGACACCCTCTGAAGCTTTGAACTTCCACCTACTGGAGAAGTCCCAGGGGGAGTGCTCCCTACGGCTGCACATGGCCTCCTTGCACTACAATCATTCGGCTAAGTTCCTGAAAGAGCTTAGTCTCTCCGCCAACGAAGTGGAGGACAACTTCCGCTCCATGCTGAAGTGCGCGGCCACCAAGGTCTCCACTGTGCTGGCCACCAAGACAGCTGAGTACAGTGGCATGGTATCAATCTTCGAAACCCCATCCAGGAGAACAAGGACGACACAAAGTCCGAGTCACTGGGCATACCCCTTTGAGGATGAAGAGGATCTGATCATCCCAGAGAAGGAGCCAAGCATGGACTCCTTTATGGTCAAATTGACCCTGAACGTCAGCATCGATTCTCCTGTAGTTTCCATCCCTCGTAAGCCCGGTCACCCCGAGCTTCTCGTTGGCCATTTGGGGAGCATTACCATTCAGAACTTTGTGGCTGGTCAGGACAGCTCGGAGAGGGAGAAGCTGCAGGTGGAGGTGAAAGACATCCGGCTGTACTCCCTCAACACCAGTCACCTGGTCTCGCGCAAGACCGCGCGGGCCGACTCTAGCTCCTCCTCCTGCTTCTCGCCCTCCCACAGTGGGAGCGTCAGCAAGGAGGAGCCGCAGTTCACTCGCCATGACTTCTTTGATTACCTGAGTCGTGGCAAAGGTGAGAAATCCTTATTCAGTCATTTCTGAGTTCGACTTTTAAATGTGACCTTTTTAAAAGTCCTTTCTTAGGGGGGTTTCAGTCCTACCATCATAGTGATTGGTATTCAAACCAAACACTGGACTGCCTTACAATACAGATTTACATGACTAATTTATTTTGTGACTGTTGGGTATTTTTGAAGGCAGAGTGGCAAACAAAAAATAAACTGCTAAATACATTGGCTTTGCAAATTGTTAATGGCTGGTAATTATATGTTTTGATTGAGCAGAGGAAAGACTACTATGGCAGAAGGATTGAATTTCTGCCTTATATAATTATTATTAGTCTGGGCCTTTGCCTTTGTAACGGTGCTGAGGAAGATAATGACAGCATGACAGCACATTATTGTGTTGGCCCTCATCTCAGGTGATTTTAGCAGATTAAATGGAAGTAGCCTTGCTGAGATCCATCTGTGGGGAAGTGGCTCTAATTGTTGTTTCTGTCACAGCCTTTCACATCCTGAAAGACACCACCATTCAGTTCACGCTGGAGAAAGTGCCCCTGGATGAGGATACACAGTTCACTTTTCTCACTTGTGATGACCCTTTTAACAGCTCTGGTTTATTGAAAGTGGATGGAAAATTTGTCAACGCTGTACAGGTGAGCGCCATTGTTGCTTGTTTCTACTGCCGTGTGTTGAAATGCATAAAATTGAGCCCTGTTTTTTGTTCACACTGCTCTTACAGGTGTTTCTGGCCAAGTCAGTGTACGAACAGGTGCTGCAAACCTTGGACAATCTCTCTTTTATTGATGAGCAGCGGGTGACGCCCAGCCTGCCCCCAACCCCACCTCCGCCCACCCCCTCCTCCACCAAACCGCACCGCTTCCCAGACCCCCAGGGCGGGCTCTTCGCTCGGGACCCACCTCTAGCAGGCCTGTCGTACGCCTCCCTCTCCTCCTCTCTCTCAGCCCCCTTGCCCCTGCAGGCCCACAGCCCCCCCCACCTGGTGCCGTCCTTCACCCAGGTGAGGGCCACCTTCTGTGTGTCGGAGCTGCAGGTGCACCTGAGTGCGGACCTGAGCCAGGGGGCCCAGGGGCTGGTCAGCCTGCGCTTCCAGGACCTTCAGGGAGACTTCTCCAAGGACCACCCCCACTCGCTGGCCGTCCAGCTGACCCTCCGCTCCCTGCTGATGGAGGACCTCCTGGAGCCCAACCCGGACTCCAAGTACAAGCATCTCATGGTGTCTCGGGGGGCCCCAAAACCCTCCACCTTCAGTCCCAAGGAGTACCTCTCTCAGTCCTGCCCGTCGTCCTCCAACGCGCTGTACCCCGACATGCCGCGCTCCCTCCCGGCCCACATGGAGGAGGCGCAGAACGTCTTTCAGTTCTACCAGAGGCACCCCAGCACCCCGGCGGCCGGGGGCCGGAAGAGCAAGAAAGACCCGGAGTGCCCCAGCACTCCTCCGCCCTCCCCCACCCGTAACACCCCGTCCCCGCACCCGCCCCCCGACTTTGACGACTCCCTCGTCCACATCAACGTTCTGCTGGTGGACCGGCACCACCCGGAGTTCGTTACTCGCTATGGCAGCGTGGGCCGCAGCGTGGATGTAGACTTCAACTGCCTGGACGTCCTCATCACCCTGCAGACCTGGGTGGTCATCCTCGACTTCTTCGGCATCGGCTCCACCGCCAACAACCACGGCGTCAGGGTCTCCTGCTCCTCCCCACAGTCCATTCCTGGACACCCGGTGCTGTCCCCCGACCCGGACGATCTGGGCAGTCTCTACCCTGATAGTGAGGAGGAGTCCATCGAGCCCGTCAACACCAAACTGGACCTGAAGGTATCGTTGCTGTTTGTGTTCAGAAGGTTACTTTATTTCTTTACCGGGTATATGCGAGTGTTTTAAAGTTGTAATTTAATGTGTGGTTGTATCCTTAGGTACATTCCCTGACCCTTGTGCTCAACAAGAAAACCAATGAGCTGGCAAAGGCTAGTGTCTCCAAACTGGCTGCCCACATGGAGATTATTGGTGAGAATTAGCTTGGTTACGATTATTTTATCTGGAGTCAGTTCAGTGCGAAATATTTCTTGCGTCAGTGTGGTGTAGCTAATTCATGTGGAGAGCTGGTGCTCCCTGGGCCTGCAGTGTGGATTGCGCTTCCTGATTTTGTTATGTATTTTCTTGTGTTTCAGAGGGAGACTTGTCACTGCAGGGAAGTCTGGGTAGTCTGTCTCTCAGTGACCTCACGCCACATGGCGACCTGTACAGGGAGCGCTTCACTACCCGCGGTGGAGAGGCCCTTGTGTTCAACATCCACAAGTAATTAGCATTCTCCCCAGCCACTTTATCTTGCCTTTAACAGACTGTTCACTGTGAGTGAAATCAAACTCTTTCAGTTCACTTCAGTCCAGTTGTTTGTATTTATCTTTTCCTAGAGGAATTGTCACAAAGATTCTTTAGTGGAAAACAGGAAATAGATGAACGTATGTGAGGTAGTACCATATTAGGAAAGAAGAATAGGTCACATTTTAGGTGTTTTCATGGTTGTAATTGGTGTGGGTGTTTTAGACATTGGAAGTAGGTCAGTTACCTGCACGGTACTTTCGGTTGTTGGAACAGTAGAGCTTTAAGGGAAAGAGGTCACAAGATATGCATCCAGGTTGTTATTCTCTCTGCAGGTACGGTGAAGCCGACCCTTACCTGGAGCGTGAGTACGACATAAAGCTGTCCCTGCAGATGGCGTCTGTGCAGTACGTCCACACCCAGCGCTTCCAGGCCGAGGTGGTGGCCTTCATCCAGCATTTCACCCAGCTGCAGGACGTCCTGGGCAGGCAGAGGGCTGCAGTCGAGGGCCAGGCTGTGAGTAGGCCTATTTTTCTGAATCCCAAAGTGGCTCAGGCAGTAAATGGTATCGCTGTCAGTGCAGGCTGGGCTATTATCAGTCTAAACATCTGGTGATAAAGGGGGGTTGCTGTGTGAATGTGATCTGGGAATATGACTTCTCTCCAGGGAGTTTGCCTTCTCCTGGTTGTGTTTTTCGCGGCTGGTGAATATTTCCACAGTGGTGTTGAGCAGCCTTGATCCAAGACAGGGTGGTGCATGAGGAGGGGTTGATTTTTTTTGTACATGTTTGTTTTGGGGGGCACAGGGAAAAATTCATGGTGTTTGTTGTGTCAAGTGAATGTATAACAGCATGGCATCACACTCTGCCAGGAAAGATGGCTACCATCTGTTCCTTTGAGAGGTCTGACTGAAGTCAGCGTGAAGTTTGAGCAGCAAGGTGTGACCTTCTGCTGAGATTTTCCCTCACGTTTATACTTGGAAGAGCTTGTAATACCCTGAGGTACCCTGTGCTAGATACAGACTTTGTAGCCTATTCTAAGTATTTGCTTGACATCCTTTTCTGGACCACAATGACACACAATGTATTTGCTGTTATTAATTTGTACTGTTGAATATTTGTGATAGTAATTCAGGTGCTGACTTCAGAATAGACAAACGGGTGTGGTGCTTAACCACATCCTAACCATTGGAGGTTTGAATGTCTTACTCTGTTCTGGTTTCTAGGCAGGCCATTTACCCACTGCTTGACCACTGCAGGATGCTTACCTGTTAGGCCGCTGCAGGTTCGAGCGCTGATACGTCCTCTCTTCCCCCCTCGGTCCAGGTGCGGGAGCGGGCGCAGAGGGCGTCGCGGGTGCTGCTGGACATCGAGGCGGGCGCCCCCGTGCTCCTGATCCCCGAGAGCTGGCGCTCGCCGCGCCTCATCGTGGCCAATCTCGGCCAGCTGCGCGTCCGCAACTGCTTCCTGTCGGCGGGCACGCACGGCACCTTCTCCCTCAGAGACAAGGTAGAGAAACTTACCATGGTACATGCCTTTATCCCCTCTCTGGTGAGGCCGGGGCCCGCCCCCTCCCCCGGCCCTCCCCCCCCCCCCCCGCCCCAACCAACCCAACCCCCCGGTCTCATTTCTAAAGCATTAGGACCACATTAACCGTCAAACCTGAAATGTTTGGACTTTTTTTTTATCGTTCATACTGTTTAATGCGTGTACTGTTGTATAATCTGTGAATAAATCATGTGATTGGGACGGAGAGAAATTTGTAAGGGTCTAATAAAAACTGAACAGCTCATAAATCATGCGCTGTGGCAGTCTGAGTCGGCCATTAGAGCCAGGAGAAAGTGGAGCAGCTTGGACGCCATTATCATCACTCTTTATTTGGTCGCGGTCATGTGGTCTGGTGCTTTACAAATCTTTTCTCCCACGTGTTTGTTTGCCTCTGCAGCCCTTGTATAGTGTTACACTAAATATAAAAGTATTTTAAGGGCATGCATTTACCAGTATTTGCATGGTGTAGCAATTAACTCAAACCGTTTATTGTTAAGGAGTAACATGATGTGTTGTCCTGGTAACTATGAATTTATCTCGTATGGTATTGAAATGAGCGTAGTGGTTTGAAATGCCGGGTGTTAAACAGGGCGATGGCGAATGGTGGAGCTTTTGTTTTGGCGACTGTCACCATTAACGCATAGCATCTGTGATTTTGTCTGTGAAGAATCTGATTTTGCATGCTTGTTCATACAAGGACCCTTCTCATTATAAGGTACCGGTGAATTATGTGATATCACTCCCTGCGTTGCTGTGTGTCCTTTTTCAGTTTTAAAAGAGAGGGATTAACTCTTTATTTGTCCTCCTTTTTAAAATGCAAATGATATATTTAATGATTGACATTGTTTTCTCTTCATTTTTAAGTGTATGAATTTGATTATTTGTGGCAGAATTACACAGACATTACAGCCAGGATACATAAAAGCATATGTTGTATGATGCAAATTGGATATTTTTGATGTTTAACAAAGGGAGCAATTTGCTTTTTTTGTCAATTATTCTTTTATAGCTACTACTTTAATGTAGAAACTCAGGGCATTCCCTGATAAACATTTCTCTAAGCACTAATAGTTTATTTACAGTGTTAAACAAAGACAGTTAAAAAAAAAAAAAAAACTTTTTGTTTGGAAACATGAAAATCAATGTCAAACTCAGATTTTTTCCTGCCTATTCTTAACTTCCATGTATGCATTTGTTTGTATATACATACAACAGAAGTAGATTTTGAGGTATTTTTCTAGGCATTCTTTTCTTCTCTATATTTTGACCTTTTTAATGCTGGACTGAATGCTGTCAGTCAGGTATCGACTCCTGACAACCACTTCATAACCTGCCTGTCATTCCAGACGTGTGACTTGAAGCTTTAGCATGATATTTAGGATCTCAGAACAACAAAAAAAAGGGTTTTTTCCTTCTTTTTCCTTTGAACATCTGATCTTGTTGCAACAACCTGCTTGCATCAAGTTATTTGCATGATGTGTGTCTGGTGTGTCTTCAGAGTTTGAACCAACAAAATGAATTTTGTTACGCATATGAAATGTCAGGTATTAAGTGGGCAGATATTCGATTTTTGTTGCAATCAAATACTCAGTGCATCTCTCACCACCCTGCATATATCAGTTTCCTGTGAAACGGACAGGGAAACTGCTGTTGCCATGGTCATTTTAAAGTTTCCGAACCTGGCAGAGGGGAAGCTATCTGGCAGCTCCAGCTGGTTTTCCTTAATCTGATGAGAGATGGAGAACACAGTGCTGCTGACCTTGCTGTGGAAAGCCCTGTTATCGAACACAGGCAGGCTTGTGGAGTGATAGCCTGCTTGTGTTGAGTGCTGGTGTTGTTTAAGATCAGTGATCCCCAATCCTGGTCCTGGAGAGCCACAGAGTCTGCTGTTTTTTTTTTTTTTTTGCCTTAAGATCAGCATCCGATTCAGACCCAAGAAAGCAGGAGAGCTGAGTTATCTGTGTAATCAGCTGCTGAAACTGATCTATTGCTACTTAAGTGTGGCTCTCCAGCAGCAGGGCTGAGCACCGCTGTGTAAGATGATGTGATGCTGTGTCGGTGCTGAAGCTCGTGCTAACGCCGCCCCGCTCTGCAGGACCGTGTGAGGGATGCTGCTTCGGCCCGCCCGGGGAGAGAGGAGCCGCCCGCGGGGAAGGCCAGAGCTGGGGCCTCGGGCCCCTCAGGCCCCGGCTTCACGCTGGGCCGACCCCAGCCGGCTATGGGCCGGATTCCTGAAGTCAATGTGCCTCTTAGTCCAGGTAAGCCAAGGGGGCGTGGCATTGAGGTGAACTTTAAAGTGGGGGGAAACTATCCACAGAAATTAGCTGAATGTTAATGCATTGACTTCTGTCTCTCTCTCCCTTTCTCGCTGTCACTCTCTCTCTCTCTCTCTGTCTCTTTCTCTCTCTCTCTCTCTGCCTCTCCCTCTCTCTCTCTCCCTCTCTCTCTCTCTCTCACACACACAGAGGAGCACGTGTGTCTGCTGGACTGCATAACTCTGGACCTGCAAGAGATGGACATATTTGCGGCGGAGCGGTTGCCGTGTGAACCGTGGGACGGTCCTGAGCAGCAGGCGGACGGCGACCTGCTCTTCCCGTCCTTCGCCGTGCGCCGCACAGGGGGCAACCTGCTGAAGGAGCGCTGTCGCCTCACGCTCAAGGTGGAGAGGAACCTGGACAAGTAAGAGGACCTTCCCCCACACCCGCATCATCATCATGCTTTATAATGCACGGTTACGGAACACTTACATAGAGGATGAAGAATCAACACAATTACATAGCAGTAGTGATGACATTAGTCATTAAAAAGGCCAATCAGACATGATGTGTTTGTGGGACTAAGCCATTGGCTTAGTCCCACAAACACATCCACCTCATTCTGTGTTAACTCCATTGGGTTATTATCTTCATTTATTAACTGAGAAGCAAAGCCTGGATTGTGTTGGGATTTGGCTCGACCCAAATCTCAACTTTAGTTGAGTTTTGCTGCTGTTGTGAGTGTCCTGTGTGTACTGTGTGATTGGATTGCTCATTGGCTCATTGGCTCATGCTGTTGTGTTTTTGTCTGTTCTTCCAGGGAGTTGAGCCATGCGATACCGGACATGACCATCCACGGGAGCCTGTCGTCCGTGCACTGCTCCCTGGACCTGGACCGGTACCGGCTGATCCGCGGGCTCCTGGAGAACAACCTGGGCGAGCCCGTGGAGGAGTTCCTCCGACCCTATAACCTGCAGGACCCCAGCACCTATGTAAGGGAAACGAGACCATGGGCAGAATTCAGTCCTTCACCCGTAGCGGCTTTACCCTGTCTCCAGTATTCAAACCGCACTGTTTGTTACATTCTGTAGTTAAGCTAAAGAGGGAATTCAGTATTTTTGAAAAAATCTTGTAATTTTATAACGGCTGCTTGATCAATCAGTCAAATTTGTTTATATAACTCATTTTACGAATAGTTTGTCACAGTACGTTGCATAGCGTACCTCGGCCTAAACCCCAAAAAGAGGGCCAAAAGTGACAGGGGCAAGGTTAACTCCCTGGATGGCATGTAGAGTAGGAGGAAACTGTTAGAGGAGCCCATCCTGCTCCGGCTGGTTCGGGGTGTGAGTTCAGCATTAACTGTGGCTTAACGCTCTGTTTGAATACTGAAGGATTGAATTCTGCCGCAGAGCCGTTCACATGAACTCATGCAGTAACTAAAAAATGGCGGGTGGAAACCAAGCACACCTTGTCATGAATTAGTTCTGCGTGACTCTTGTTCTCTTTCCATTATGTGGCTCACTGACGTCGTTCTTTCCCACATCCTGTCTTGTGAGGCCGGCATTTAGATGTCACAAGACGATGTGCGCGTGACCTCTCACACAGGACCAGTGGGATTCAGGCATCCACTGCACGGCAGCTGTGGCCCAATGTCAAGAACTCCTTTATGGGGCTAAACACAGAAAGAGCCATGACTTATTTATCAGATATAAATGTCATTTGATCCCAGTTTGAACTCCCTTCAAACTCTGCAGTGCACTTGCAGATAACAGAACGGTTTGCCAAGAATGAATGCTATAAAAACACTAATAATACGAGATGTTATGACATGACATAAAACAGAAACCTTTTAGTGGATGAAGCTACCTTGTGGTCCCGTTCATCCTCTTGTTGTAAAACAAGTTGTTTGCAGTAACTACCTTGGGAGCCACTCTCTCAACAAAGCATTATACAGTGTGTGAGATGTTTCCTTTCTGTAATTTACTGCTTGTTTTGTAGCTGTGCCAGCCTTTGGATGTGTGCACTTCATCCACTGAAGCCATCCTCTTAGTTTCTATTTCCTTCAGTCACAGCCAATAATAAAGAGGAGAGGCAGGCATTATGAAAGGGAATTACTTGTGTCATAAAGTGACTGTTTTCTTCTTTGTTTTTACTTGCAGACGGTATTGAGTGGCGATGTCTACACCAGCCTCTCCTTCCTTGTTGACATGATGAATGTCAGTCTGGAGCTGCACGACACGCCCAGTTCCACTGGCCAGAAGCAGTCTTTGGCCAGGTGATTTATTTTGTCTGGATGAACAAACGGACCTCTCATCTCAAGGAACCGGCTGAACTGGCCTGTATCCATTGCTGGCCTGCATTCAATAAGAAATTTGTTCTTAAATTCAGATTAACTGAAATAAACGCTAGCGGTATAGTTAGTTGGTTTTAGCGATTGTGAGTTTTATGAGCGAGTTGAATCACAGCCTCTCCATTTGTTACCCTCAAGGGTTGAGTTATTTGGTTCTTTTTTTTTTTTTTGCTTGAATAATTTATATAGTAACAGAAATTTGTGTGTGATATTGTCATTCTGTTCCCCCTGTAGGTTTGACTTCATGAAATCCAAGCTGCTGTTTGAGAGTTTCTCCAACGGGTCCAAGTCTGTGAACCTGGTGTCTCACTCTCTCCTGGCGTATGACACGCGGTACAGTGGGCAGGGCTGCAGCGCGGAGAGCAAGCAGAACGCCTTCGACTGCATCCTGCAGCCTTCCAGAACCGGAACCAACCGGGCCTCTCTTCAACTGGAGCTGCACTACAGGTACTGTCTGCTCCAGAGCACTTGTAACCACTGTAACCCACACAACCACCGTACTGTAACCACAAACCCACACCACCACCGTACTCAAACCACAAACCCACACAACCACCGTACTCAAACCACAAACCCACACAACCACCATACTCAAACCACAAACCCACACAACCACCGTACTCAAACCACAAACCCACACAACCACCGTACTCAAACCACAAACCCACACACCCACTGTACTCAAACCGCAAACCCACACAACCACCGTACTCAAACCACAAACCTACACAACCAGGTTGCCTTCAGAGCCAGGACCCTTTGGATGAAAGTCTAATGGTTTATCTGAACATCAGTAAGCTGCTGTATGTTGTGCTCATTAGATATGGTATTAGACTGTTTGACTCTGCAGCTAAGGGATGTGGCACATTACCTGAGGAAAAGTGTGAATGGTCGCTTTGTCTTTCTCTCTCCTTCCTGCCTTCCTTCCTTCCCTCCCTCACTCACACAGGTCAACCCGCGATTCCTCCTGCTTCACCGTGGTCCTCAACAACCTCCGAGTCTTCCTGATCTTCGATTGGCTGCAGCTGGTGCGGGACTTCCTGCGGTTGCCGGCGGAGAAGGGCGCGGCCCCGCCCAGGCAGCGCTGGCCGAGCGGCAGCAGCGACCCGGGCGGCGCCACGGGCGCGGTCATGCCCAAGACCGTGAAGAGCGGCGTGGTGACCAAGAGGTCGACCGTGCCCGTCACTCTAGAGCGACACCTGGAGGTGAAGATTAATGTGACAGGTGAGATCAGAAAGCATGGGCGCTCTCTAACACTGACCTGTCGCTCAGGGTGAGCAGCGAACGCAGACGCTCACCTGTCACCCATCTCACTGTCCTGTCACTCGCCTCCTCGGCAAGCTGAGCGCTGTTTAGGACAGACGTCACCAGTGTGATGTCACATCAGTAGCCTTATGTCACACACTAGTGCTCCATTTCAGAATTTCCCAGTCTTTAGTGCATACCCTAGTCATTTTGGCTTCAGGGAGTGCTAAATGAAGACTGATTTCCCAGTCCCAGTCCTGCAGAACTGTGTTCCTTAGACTGTCCCATCTCTGTGCCTTCGGCAGTGTAAACATGTCTGTGATATAAATGACTGTACAGCTGAGAATCATTTGCTGCCGTGTTTGTGCCTTGAACAATGAGTGGAATGTCCGCTTGAGTAAATCAAAACTGCTGCGCCAAGTATTTTCAAGTAGCGACCGCTAACGGTAATATAAGAACTTTAGTAAACACCTGAACAATCAACTAACGTTCATCTAAATTTTCATCTGTGCTAAAATGACAGGTTAGTGAGGCTAATTATGTGAGTGCTCTGCTGTAAAAGCAGAATGCATACTGGGAAGGGGATAAGAGATGCTAATTTTAGACATTTGCAGTCAATATTTAAACGTAACGTATACCTGGCAGATGATTTTATCTGGAGCAACTTTACAAAGGGGTTTTAAACCTCTGTAAAAATAGCTTTGTATCTATGTATTGTTCACTAGTACAAGTCTTGAGACAAATTACTACTGATCGCATGGTTAGTGCTAGTGTTTTATTTTTCTTGGGAAATGGTAGGTTTAATCCTGTTAGGGTTAGGGAAGTGTTAATCTTACTGAGAGTACAGTATAGGTAAGTGTTTAGCGCTTAATGTGAGGGTAAGTGCAGGATAGGTAAGTGACTGGTAAGTGCAGGATAGGTCAGATCAAATCAATTTTATTTGAATAGGGCTTTTTACGGAAAACTCACAAAGACACTTTGCAGAGCAAAAAGATCAAAAACCAGGCCTGAACCCCCAAATAACAAACACATGAGGTAAAAGACCCAGTGGGGACATAGGTAAGTGCTTGGTAAGTGCAGGATAGGTAAGTGCTTGTTCTTAATGTGCTCACTGAATGCTGTGTGCTGTGTCACACAGGCACAGAGTTCGTGGTGGTTGAGGACTCCTCCTCTCTGGACACTAACGCCATCATCCTGAAAGGCACCACTGTGCTGACCTACAAGCCCCGCCTCCTGGACCGCCCCTTCTCCGGTAGCCTGGCCGGCATCGAGGTGAGCGCACGGTTTGTGAAGGAGGGAGGAGTTTTAATGCTCACTTTCAAGGCAAAGTCAAGGACGAACGTTGAGTGAATGCAGACCTGTGATTCGGTGCGGTGAAATAAAATGTTCAGACACTGTTGTGATTTGTTCCTCATGACTGTTTGTGTGGTGGAAAGCAATCCTGTTCTTATAATGTAGTCAGGGAGCTTGTGATTCCAGGGTTGCACAGATTCCACTCCCTGGTGGGACACTGCTGTTGTGTCCTTGAGAAAGGCTGTCAACCTGAATTGTTTCAGTGTATATCCAGCTGTACAAATGGATTGTGTGTAAAGAATATAAGCTGTGTAAATCACCTCAGATTGAAGAACATGCTCAATGCCAAATGCATATAATGTACATGGAAATACACATGAATGATGATCACACTCACTCTCTGTCTGTATGTATGCATTAATATAAATATGTATATTCATATTCGTATGTATTATTCAAATGGGGGAAGATGTTTCAGTTTTTTCCGGTGCAGTGATGTCACATCTGTCCGCTCCTGTTCAGGTGTTCTCGTGCCGGCTGGGCAGCGAGCAGGAGACGGCGCTGTCAATCATCGACCCGGTTAACGTGCAGGTGGAGCTGTGCGGCAGCCCCACCTACCAGAGCAGCTCCGGACTCCTGGACGCCTTCAACATGGAGGACTTCCCCCCGCTGTTGGAGGTCAGCGCGCAGGCCGACTGGGGCCAAAATACGACCTCGGCCAAGTTTAGCCTGTCGCACTCGTTAGCTGAGTTTGTTTTCCTCTGGCTGTCCAGAAATTAATTGGAATTGAAGACTATGTACGAAGGTGCTTAACTGAGTTTTCATGCTCTTATTATATGCTGTTCATGTATAGGAAGGGGAAAAAACTGTTTTAGAATCAGATTTGTTTCAGAATCAGTACCATGACTGTGTAGACTTAGCAGAAGTGTTGTGTAACATAAATTTGTTAGCTGTTATCTGATGCAGCTCTCTAAAAAAAAAATTTTTTTGCCCGCAGATCCAGTTCCCAGCTCTGGATATCCGTCTCTCCTACAATGACGTCCTGCTCTTCCTGGCCATCGCCAAGTCCATCCCCACGTCAGGATCTCCGAGCACTGAAGACCCGTCTGCCGGCTCCCAGACGGGCACATCCTCGGCCAACCCCGACACCATCGCCTCTCAGAAGGACCTTTTCAGGCACAAGACTGAGGCCTTGCTGGGTATGAAATGGAGTTGAATGTAAAGCAGGGAAAAAATAACGTTACTGAATTCAAAACCTAATGTTCAGCCATCCACCACGGTCCAGTAAACACCATAACCCGACGTGGCATCCAGGCTATCAACAGCAACAGTCTCCTAGATGGATTTACTGTGATATGAAGTTTCATTTCATGGCCATAATAACAATCACAGAGCTGCAGATTATTCTCGTGACAGCCTATAATTCTCTGCTACAGTAAAGTTAACTTTTGTTGCCCATATGCGTTTTCATTTTGAACTGCATTTGCATTACGATAAACTAGAACCTTGCTGGGGGGCGTCAGTGATTAGTGAGCCTTGCTTATGCTCACAGCAATAAATTACTAAATAAAAAAAATCGTTCTGCGTGTTGGCAAATCTATTTCGGCTGGCCGCCAAAATATAATCGGTGTGTGGGAAACACTGATCATGTGCCATGGCTGTGTTGAGTCCGTCTCCTTTCCTTACCCATTATTCACCATGTACCACCATGCAAACCTGTTCTCTCTACATACATAGAGAGCATGTTTGCATATATATTAACAGAGGCATATTTAAAAATTCCATAGACGTGTATTCTATAAACAGTCACTTTTTTTGTTTGGTCTGCTACCGAGAAGTGCTTCAAACTCAGAAGTACTTTACAGAAGTGGAATCCTGGTTGAATTTTGCATGTTAAATGAGATGCGCAAAAGCATTTTTAACAGCAGTGAATTTAACGAGGATGGAGCACACAGCAAGCGGCCTGGCCTGCTGTGATCAGACTGCTTCTGCTTCTGTTGCTTAATCAACATGCTGAAAATGGCTGCAGATGACTGTGTGCAGAGAGGTGGGGGGAGAGGGGACCCTCAGAGTGTGTTAACGGTGTTTGGCTTGTCTCCAGAGGGTCAGCTGTCCCGGCTGCAGGACCTGGGCTTCAGACAGGAAGACTGCAAGCGAGCCCTCATCAACTGTAAAGGTACTGCAGGGATAGCTAGCTACCCACCCACCCACATTCAAAATGTTTCCACATATCCCTGTTTTCGTTTCTTATGCAGTGCTGTCAGTAGGTGTTTGACTGGGAGAATGAATTCCCCTTGCTGTGGTAGTTCAGTGTAAGGGTCATTTCTGCGGTAATTCTGCATGCTCTGATTTTCTGTGCTTTGCTTGCAGGGCAACTGGACCAGGCTGCGACATGGCTCCTAGAGAACGCTGAAGCTATGACATCATACTCAGGGGGCGGGGCTGAATCTGGCTCAGCCAGCCACAATGCCCCGCCCCTGTCAGGAGTGGAAGTGAAGGCGGAGAGCGTGTGCATCTGCTTCATCGACGACTGCTTGGAC
This sequence comes from Anguilla anguilla, assembly GCF_013347855.1. Lineage (NCBI taxonomy): Eukaryota > Metazoa > Chordata > Actinopteri > Anguilliformes > Anguillidae > Anguilla > Anguilla anguilla. The sequence continues at coordinate 12,944,240 of NC_049211.1, read as the reverse complement.
TGTGACGTACCTCTGGCCGAGCTCACCTTCTCTCGTGAGTCCCGCTTACGGCCACACGGTGGCACTGTAGTGTCCAGACCTGTGACCAGAAGCATAGGGAAACCTGGAGCTGGAATAGTCCTGTATTACTGGGCTCAGAAGTAACAATTCTTTAGTCTCTCATGCTTCTGCTAATTCTCTGTTGTGATTGGCTATTATTCAGTCAGACACAAACCCAGCCACAGACTCCTGTGGTTAGGATCTGCTGGTGCACTGGCTGCCCTAAAATGAACAGAGAATCTTGCACTGATGGGATAAAATCGTTATTCAAAATTGTATGCATAAAATAGGTGTTAAAAATGTGTTTTACTGGATTCAATTTTGTGTGACAAATGAGTCTTGAAAGGAAGCAAATAAATAGGGGATCGAGATAAAATTATTAATCATCACTGTGTTTGTGCTTCCATTTTCCCCATAATTCCCCCATGATGAAAGCTGTGTCTGTAGAGCTGCTCTGCATCGTCACTTTGCTGATGTTCCCTTGCAGGTCTGTGTGTTCTGCAGCGCATTGGGTCCACGCAGGAGGGAAAAGCCAGTTTCACGCTGTCGGGTGATTACTACAACAGAGAGCTCTCAGGTGCGTCCGGACTCCTCTTACACATTCATCCCTGTTTACGTGCTGGATCGAGGACTGGCACGTGACGCTCATCCCAAAGGGAGTTAGTCTGTGTGACTGAGAAGCCATGCTCCCACTTTCATAGCTGCACATAGATTTCAACAACACTGGCAGCATGTTTGAAAAGTTTTTCTTAGGTTCTAGATAATCATCATCCCATGTGTGTATGAATGCTGCTTGTGGATCACACGTTCAGCACACGGTAAAAAAACGTGCTGTCCCCTGGTCTCATCAGAAACACATGACACCCCCTCCATACTCCCGTCTTATCGTTCAGGCTGGGAGCCGTTCATCGAACCCTGGCCCTGCTTCCTCAACTGGCAGCAGCAGGCCGCGGGACGCCTCCACCCGCCCCGCCTCAAAATGGGGATCCGAGCCAAGCAGAGACTGGACATCAACATCACCTCCGTGTTACTGGGTAAGAGCCCTTAGACAGAGGTGCCAGAGGGCTGTGAACATGAGCCAGCAAGGGTTTCAGTGGCTCAGAACACACTGGGAGGCTGCCTTTCACTGCTCCCAGAGTGCATGAGCTGGGTAATGCATACGTATTGATTGCAAATACAATTACGGAAAGCACACCCAGGTTTAATGAAGTGCGGACTAATGGCGCATACAAAAGAATTCAGGGTTAGGGGAGTGTGTGCGTCTTTCTCTTGTTCTGTGTAACGGGTGGGTGTTGAAAGATAGGCGCCGATGCTTTCTGGATTAAGACTCCGCAGAGAGTCCCAGAGCGGAACTCTGCTGGAAATGGAAGGGAACGGTCGCCATGGTTTCTTGATATTCATAGTGATGTCAGCAGCCATACTTCCAAAACATAATTAAGCTTTCAGTTGACCTACATGATTAAATGAAGGTAAAATAAAAAATGACATCAAAAAATACTCTAATTTGTTTGAATTTTGTCTTTTATCATTAAAAAAAGGTTTTATTATTTATTTATTTTTTTCCTTATTTTATTGTTTTCAGAGTGAGGAAAAGCATGAGGTAGATGAGATACAGAAAACAAAAAGTGCCATGGCGGAAAATTGAACCCCCTGCCGCATGGTGGTGTTCATATACGGGCTGTGCTCCACGCAGTCTCACCCCAATTGTGTCCTCTTTTATCGAAGGGCGTTGCGTCTCTCACTGTGTCCTTGCCTCCGCTCTGTTGCCCCACAGAGCAGTACAGCACCACCAAGAGCTCCTGGCTTGCCGATTACTGCAAGGAGAAGGTGGAGGAGCCTCCGACCCCGTCGGCCGCCGCCCTGTCCTGGATGGGGTCATCAGTGGACCCGCCCTCTTTTGGCCAGAGTGAGTCTGGGGGCCATGTAGGGGGGGGTCTGCTGCTAAAGAAGGGGTACACCTCAATGGTGCTTCAGTTTTTAAAGCAGCTCATTGTAGCTCTGTATGGCTTCTAAACCAGAGGTGGGCAACGAGGGCCCTGGTTTCCATGCCAACTTCTAGCCTTAATTAATTAGCCCTAACATTTACTCCATTTTTAACTATATTTTTTGATAAGCAGCCGAAGACTGTTCTTGTGTCCCTATATGAAGTGTTTTACTGTGAGCTGATCTACGAGTGTATCAGTGTGGGTGTATGCAGCCACTTAGCTCATTTAGCCAGTGTAATTGGGGGAAACGAAAACCTGCATACACACTGTCCCTCCAGGACTGGAATTGCCCACCCCTGTTCTAAACAGCCTGTGCCACCACTTTTACTAAAACAGAATTGTGAGGTTGTCAGCAGGGTTTCCATTTTCGAAACTCTGCTATTGCGTTAGGAAAAAACATAATTGTCATTTTCACAAGTCTATTTTAGGCTCTCAAATGTCAATTTGATGTTCATTTAGCAGGTTCCAGTTAGCCATTTAAATAGACACACTAGCATTAAGATTGTTGCAATTGCCTTTAAAGGTTAAAAAATGAAACGCATACAAGTGCTACCAAACTGCATTGATCTGCAATCAGTTGGAACTTTGATCTGACATAGAAGAAAGTGAGAGTTAATGGAAACCCTGGCATATTTGTTGTAGTGTTGGGAGCTTTGGGTGGGGCTTTGGGTGGAGCTTTGGGAGGAGCTTTGGGAGGCCCTGCCCACTAACCCCGTGTTTCCTGTTTCCTAACTGCCCTGTGCTCTCCTGCGTGTCTCTGTCCTGTCAGGTCTCCCTCTCAGCTGCCTTAGAACTAGGAGCTCTGCCAGCTTGACTTGCCTCGAGCAGCAGATTCATGCCAGAGGTACAGTGCTTAGTGCTTAGCGCTTAGCCCTTATCGCTGTGGGCCTCTGCTCAAGCCTACGTTAAACTATAGTGTCTGGAGGCCACATAAACAAAAAAATAAAAACACAATGTCGCGGACGTCTGTGTTTTTAGCGTTCATGGTTTTCCTCTTGTCACCTTGTCCCATGTCTTTTCTGTTTCTTTCTTTCTGTTGTTGCTTTTTCTTTTTGCCTCCCCTCACTCGCACGACCGAAAGTCTTGACAGCCATTGTCATGTTTGTTCATGAATTAATATTGAACTCATGACCAGGTTCATTTTAAAGGTTCATTAGGTCCATGCGTGCTACCCCAAAGCTGTGTTGCCTGTATGAAACAATGACAAAGTCTGGTGTGACTCTGCCTCATTTGGGACAGCTAGTCACTCTTGGTCATGATGGGTCAATTGGGTTTACGATTTCTCAGGCCAGACTTTGGTCTAAACTTTAGAACAGAGTTCAGCAACCTTAAGTGCTGTTCATCTTTGGTGCCAAATGCAGTTTTACACTATTGTAAAATAATCTGCCTAATCAACCTTTTCTGACTATGCTCCAGAATACACTGATTGGGTGCTAAATTTGTGACTCAGTAAATTAATTGCATTCATTTCAGTAAATGTTTCATCCCAAATGTGACCAAGGTACGTATGCATGTTTTATATTTTGAAGTATTGAGTGTGAAATATGCACATATTGTGGCTATTGCAGAGTGACATGCTAACGTGCTAACGTGCTGACACACCCGCTGTTCCCTGGCTGGTTTTTTCAGCGGACGTGAAGCTGTCCAAGAGGAGGCAGCCGTTTGTGCCGTACGCCCTGCGCAACCATACCGGCTGCACCATGTGGTTTGCCACCCTCACAACCACGCCCACGAGGTGACTCCACCGCTCACTCTACAGCACAGGAATTAATAAAAAATTTGATTTCTACAGAACGTGTCTATGTGCATGTCCATGCTATCATACTCTGATTGCTGAGAAAGCTGGAGCGTTTGTTCTTACTTTCTCAGCTCTACAGAAACATGGGTAGCCTCATTTGTTGAACGAAAGTACTGCACACCCGGATTGCGGAGGGGCTGACTGGCGAAACATAACCTGAAAAAAGGAAGCTGCCACATTGTCAAGCTTTGATGCACAAAATATCTGTATTATTTATGTGTTTGGATTGATATACATTTAAACAAAAGGACTTAATCAAAATCTACATTTATATCATGTGGAGCCAGGGTCCTAAGCCTGTGATTCTACACAGCTTCATATCTAAGGAGAAGGGTGTCCAAGCGACCCCCCTAGTCCTAGAATATTTACTTTTTCAATACAGATATATATAAGGGTGGACTTTTTTGGCCTTCATGATTAATATGAAAATGAAAATCTCCACCCGCATGTATCGGTAAGACCTGTGCCATAATGGAGTGCTAATACCGACTTCGTAATGTGACATCCACCTACATCAAACTCCCTGGCTCCACCCAGACCCGGAGTTGGTGATGTGCAGCTGACAGACACTTTCCTGTCCACAGGGTGGCGCTGTCTCACAGTGGCAGCGCTGACTCCATATCGGACACGCACGGCCCGGGTACGGACGACACCCACAACGTGAGCCAGTGGAGGGAGGTGTTGCCAGGGGAGGAGATTCCCTTTGAGTTTGAGGCTCGAGAGAAACTCAGACACAGGTTGGTGGTGACATGGCCCTGGAGTCCAGCTGAGATGAGACTTGTTTCCTAGCATGCACTGCTTGCATGGAAAGTGTTGATACCAGTCCTGCTGTTGTTTTAATCATTATGAAACATTACTTCAGGAGCCTGTTATTTCTCTGCCTTGAGCCCATGTTTTTGTCTGGTGCTTTTAGCAGGTAGTTTCTGAAATGTCACACGTGTTTGTGTGCGGTGTCTTTCAGACACACCCATGAGCTGAAGCTGCACCAACTGCTGGTTCGTGTGGGGGGGTGGGAGCAGGTGAAGCCGGTCTCTGTGGACAAAGTGGGCGTGTTCTTCCGATACGCTGCCCCCGACCGCAACAACCCCTCCAACACGGTGAGTCTATCGTCCTGTATTGCCCATGACCATATAATGTCACTCCTCCCAAGACGATAAGACTTTTCAAAGTGACTGCGTATTGTCAGTGATGGGATTGCGTCGATACACTCAGATCTTTCTGGAGGCTCATATGCTCAGTACTTTTATCATTCACCTTGTTGGATGAATCCATGGAAACTGGAGCAGTGCATTATGGGAGTGCTACCATGACCAGTCTCATCACAGGCAAATATTTTCCACATTTAAAAAACTGATTATCACACTACTTTTAGAGCTGTTAATGCATCTAGCCGAGGGCACTTGTGAAACTTCCTTGATTTATGATTTATATAAAATTAAATGTGCAAATTTGGACATTTACCATCTCTGTATTGTCTTGAAGGTTGGAAGCCCCATCAGCAGGACCAATATCATCCATCCACATGTCTACGTAAGTTCATTAGAAACCCTTTATTTATGCATAATAAGTGTCATTATGCACTCCACACATTGGAATGGAGTGGCGTGTCTCTCAATGACTGAGTTTGGTGTAGTTGTCTGTCGGTAGAGAGAGAGGTGGTCCTGGCGGGTGAAATGGTTGCCTTGGTGTCGATTGGCACAGCAGTGTCACCTGTGTGTAGATGCTCAGTGTTCTGTTCTGATTGGTGTGTGTCCAGTTCTCTGCCCTGCCCCCTGTGAGGGTGGTGTTCTCCATCACCATGGAGGGCAGCGCCCGGAAGGTCATCACTGTGCGCTCCGCCCTCATGGTCAAGAACCGGCTCGAGGTTCCCATGGAGATACGTCTGGACAGCCCATCAGCTCCAGACAGTGAGTATGAGGACTGCAAGACCCCTTTAGACCTGTCCCTGATGAGACCTAAATTGGAGGGGCTTCAGAATGTTAGGAAATTAAGGAAAAATGCAACATGCATTGTTTGTACACATCTGCTTGCTTCCCTCTGTTTTTCTCCTTCTGTTATTATTTAGAAATTTTTATCATTTGAAAACCGATTAATATTTATTTGGGAAACCTCCTCTGTCTTCTCCTCATTCTGAGCTCTGACTGGATGGTGTGTGTATGTCCCTCAGAGCCTGTGGTCCTGCCTCCCATCCTGCCTGGGGAAGCCCAAGCTGTGCCCCTGCACTTAACTTCCTGGAGACTACAGGCCCGGCCCAAAGGCCTGGGGCTGTTCTTCTGCAAGGTGCCCATCCACTGGACCAGCGTGGAGAAGCCTGGAGAGGTCAACAGCAGCAAGAGGGAGTGCCAGTCCACCGACTTCGACGACCACCCCAAACGCAGCTTCAGGTACCACACAGACACTGTGTACAGATACAAGGACAGGCCTAGGCTTGGCCAAAGTGTGCTGGTGCATGAATAAAATGGCCATGTCTTGTGATTGCGTCAACTGGCCATGGCTTGTGACTTGGACAAATGGCCATGACATGTAATTGGATCGAATGGCTATGACCAAACCTATTTCAGTAAAATGTCTACCTACATAAATGAAAGATTCATAAGAATGATCAACGTGGAGAAGAAGACCTCATCTTTGATACCCCAAGGGTCTGCATGACCTGCCAAGTTGTTCCACTCCATGTTGTTTGACAGCTCTCGGAACAATTCATTTGTGTAATGTTTAAAGCTCTTTTTTTGCTTCAGGTTTTGTGTGGTCATAAAGAAGGAGAACTACCCCGACCAGCAGCCCGCCAAGACTGTGTCGGGTGGCCCCCAGCAGATTTACCGCCAGCCAGGGCACACCATCTACCTGCTGCCCACTCTAGTGCTGGCCAACCTGCTGCCATGTGACTTGAACTACTACATCAAGGGCACCTCCATCAAGGGCTCCATGAAGCCGGGAAAAGAGGCCGTGCTCCACGCCGCAGACACGTCTCAGAACATGGAACTGGGTGAGCAACCTAGGCAGGCCGCCTGCTCCAGCTTTTTCAGCTGATCTGGAGTCAGTTTCCTGACTCAAGTGGCCCTCCACTTCTAAACCGTCATGGCTGCAGAAACTGATCTGAAGTCAGTTTCCTGACTCTTTTGGCCCTTATTACAAAACTGTCATTGCTGATGTTAATTTATCTGAAATCAGTTTCCTGACTCTCGTGGCTCTCCATTTCCCCAGGGGTGCTGCTGGAGAACTTCCCTGTGTGCAAGGAGCTGCTCATTCCTCCCGGGACCCAGAACTACGTGGTGCGAATGCGGCTGTACGACGTCAACAAGCGCCTGCTGTGCCTCACAATCCGCATCGTCCTCCGAGCCCAGGGGGCGCTCAAGATCCTCATCTCCGCCCCCTACTGGCTGATCAACAAAACAGGTACCCCATCTCTGGCATCACACATCCAGCCAACCAGACTACACCCAGCTAGAGTGAATGATGAGGTATCAAAGGTATTTTTATGAATGATACAACTTTGACAGGTCTTAGTTGATCATGCCAAACACTTTTACATCATACTTGTAGGGGCCTCAATTGGTGTGACACTGGATAATAATTAATCAGTCAAGAGTCTCTGTCCAACCCAAAAATCTTCACTGGCCTAGTTTAAAAGTGTGATGTCATATGGTGACCCAGCTTGTGTGTTACAAATATACTTTTAACATTTATTTTCCATAATTGTGATATGTTTCATAGCCCAATTTTGTTTTTGTTTTTTTAAATGTAGATCTCCTTAGTTGTACTACTGCCTATTTCTGATGTTATTTCTTTAGAGTACTGGCTTTTTCTAATGTTAAAAATGTAGAGGGCAGCCTGTTCTGCATGTTAAGTATTTACAGTGCAGCCTGTTTCCAGTGTTATGGTTCTGTTCACACTGTGTTTTCTCATCCCTGCGCGCCCCAGGGCTACCGCTGATTTTCCGACAGGACAATGGGAAGTCCGACGCCGCCGGTCAGTTTGAAGAGCATGAGCTGGCCAGGAGCCTGAGCCCCCTCCTCTTCTGTTACACGGACAAAGAGCAGCCCAATATGTGAGTGCCCTGGAACAGACCACAACAGTGGCCTCGTGGGTAATGTAGTTGGCAGATGATCGTTAGTGTAGCTCCCAGCAGGGTTCAGCCTTGGCCACGTCCTTTTCTGTTACATGGATAAAGAGTAGCCCAATATGTGATTGGCCAGGAAGGCAGCTGACTCCACTCCACAGAATAGACCACAACAGCAACCTTTTGGGTAGTGTAGTTGGCAGAAGTAGTTAGTCAAAGCAAGGAGCTTTAAAAAAACAGAATAAAGTCCTATTTAGGTTCAGACAACTTCCACACACAGAGGAGTAAGCCACTGTGTCTGTGCCCTGGTCAGGTGCACCATGCGGATTGGGAAGGGGATCCACCCAGACGGGGTCCCGGGCTGGTGCCAGGGCTTCTCTCTGGACGGGGGCAGAGGAGTGAGGGCAGTCAAAGTTATCCAGCATGGGAACAGACCTGGACTCATCTACAACATAGGCAAGTTCATGTCACATGTACAATCATTATTATGCAAAGAAATTGTAAAATGTAGTAAAGGCTATGATACCATTCTTGAACATTACAGCACTAAACACCCTCTCAACTCGACAAGTCAAATACCTAGAGCAGGCTTGTTCCTGAACAGACACAGTATCTGTTTGTATTGGTGTGTTTCTCCAATTTAATGGTCAATTTAAAGTTATTGATTGACTAATGAGTCTATGCACCTTGTTTCCAAAGGCCTAAATTGGCTTCTGATTGAAAGGAAACCACTAACAGCTTCAGACGTTGTTTGAAACTCCTGACCTACAGAGTAATAAAGAGGTTGCATTAAATCCATGGAATACAGAACTCCAGGGAGACGTGTCTATCTAAACGATGGGCATGCAGATGGGATGGTATAGGTGTTTCTGTGGTGCGGTTCATGACGACCAGGTTCTGATCGTAGGCATCAACGTGAGGAAGGGAAAGGGGCGGTATCGGGACACCCACATCGTGACCTTTGCCCCCCGCTATCTCTTGGACAACCGATCTTCCCACAAACTGGCCTTTTCACAGCGAGAGTTTGCAAGAGGAAAGGTAACTGTGATACTCAGGTGTTATATATCAGAATCTGTCCCAGATTCCATTGTCTATTGTCGGTGTGTGTATTGTAATTTGTGTACACTTGTGTGGTCCATTAGTGATTTATTTTTACATGGGGCATTTTCTATTTATTTTTTTACGGATATGATTGATTGGGATTGATACTGCAGCTTTTGTAGATGTAGTGCTCATGATGTGGGCAAAAAGGTATTAAACTTTTTCCCAAACTCTCTGAAATGTTTTTCTTAAAGTAATATCTGTCTTAAAATCTGATTTCACAACTGGTAGACTGACGCAGTTATAAAGAGCATGAAGACAGATTTTATTATTGTGTTTATAATTGTTTTAGAGTCGTTTTACGGCTGCTGGTTATTTTAGAAGCTATGCTAAGAGGTTGTGAATAGTGAGAGACTGTCGCTGTGGTGCAGGGCACAGAGAACCCGGAGGGGTACATTTCCACCCTACCCGGGTCCAGCGTGGTCTTCCACTGGCCCCGGAACGACTACGACCAGCTGCTCTGCGTGCGACTCATGGACACCCAAAACTGTACCTGGTCCGGGGGCTTTGAGGTCAACAAGCCCAAGTCCTTCCACGTAAACATGAGGTACCCGCTTTCCAAAAAACCTCCCTAGCTGTGGAGAGACCATGACTCAGTGGAATCGGTTTTACCAGCAGTATTTAACACACATTACACATTCTGCCGTCTGTAGCACACATTACATACATGCTTGCTTGTTCTCCAGGGACACTCTAGGCAACTGCTTCTTCCTGCGAGCTGAGATCGCTCTCAAGGGTGCGACGTACCAGATTTCCTTCTGTGACACGGACCAGCTTCCCCCGCCCTTCCGCATCGACAACATCTCTGAGGTGCGTCTGTCTGTCCGATGCTCCCATTGGGCCTTACAGCGCTTAGCCTGCAAAGCTAAGCACAGGTGCACTGATCCCTACGGTAATTTGATCGACTGATGGTGCAAGCGTGGTGAATAGGGAAGAGCTCCCGTATCTGTGAATCTATACAGAACTTATTATTGTATTGACTAGTTCTCCTTTGAGAAAGGCTTTGCAGAAGTGTTGTGTAGTGTGGTGATCAGTCTCCAGGTTGGAGAACAGCTGTTGTTTTCTGAGCTTATTCAATATTTTCCCCCTCCACATATGCTTTTCTAAAGAGATGTATTTGGCTGTTCATTTTGCCTGGGCTGGCTGCAAGGATCTTGTGCATGACTTGAGATCCAAATGTTCAACTTAATGCTGGGAGTCTTCCATGTCCAGACATCTGTGCAGAGATTCCCTGGCCACCAGGGGGCAGTAGTGACATTAATGCGTGCGTGCTTGGCGACGCAGGTGCCCATCCAGTTCTGGCAGCACGGCGTGGCGGACATGCGGCTGCACACGGAGGTGAAGGCGGGGTCGGTGCTGGACTACGCCTGCGACGAGCCCATCCTGCCCCCGTACCTCACGCTCATGGTCAAGGGGGCGGGGTCGTCCGAGGTCACCGCCGACATGAACTTCTTCAGGGAGTACAACAAGCTGTACTACGAGAACTTCATCTACATCGCCGCCACGTACACCTTCTCCCAGTACGCACACGCGCGTTTCAGAGCTCCTGTGTGATGTCACAAGCGTGTCATAATGTCAGGGGGTGGGTCTTGTTCATGGTAATAGAAGTTCTCGTCGGGGTGTTCAGAGCAGGGTGGGTCAGGTTTTCCAGTTGTCTGTGAAACCACACACACTGACTGCACCTTGGGTTATCTAAAGAGTCTGAGTGCTTAATGCATACACGCTTGCTTGACTTCGTGCACAGTTAGCCCAATGCTAGAGAGTTGGGATTGTTTTCTGATACAGTGAGTATGCCAGTCACATGGTTTATCCTTCATGCAACATTGATGTGATGCCCATGAGATGTGATTTAATTAAAGCACAGTTAGTGTAATGCCCGTGAGATGGGATTTAATTAAAGCACCGTTAGCATAATGTCCATGAGATGTGATTTTCTTCGAGCGCAGTTAGCATAATGTCCGTATGATATGATTTCCGTCATGCTCAGTTAGCGTAATGCGCAGTAGATGTGATTTCCTGCATGCGCAGTTAGCGTAATGTCTGAGGTGTGATCCCCTCCATGCGCAGTCAGTAATGACTCTGACGTGCTGTTGCAGGGACGCTGGGAGGCGGCCGGTGGGTAAGAAACGGGATGTGAGCTGCGCAGAGCTGGTTCTGGACGTGGAGACCAAGACGCAGAGAGTCATCCTGAAGAAGAAGGCAAGGAGCAGCCAGCACTATCTCAGAGCCCATGGCCTCCATTTTCAGCCTCTGCTCTCCTGTCTCTGTGGCTCAGAGCCCAGGGCCTCCATTGTCAGCCTCTGCCCTCCGGTCTCTGTGGCTCAGAGCCCAGGGCCTCCATTTTCAGCCTCTGCTGTCTTTCCTGTCTGTGCCTCAGGAACCTGGGAAGCGCTCGCAGCTGTGGAGGATGACAGGCTCCGGAATGCTCTGCCACGAAGGCTCCTCCCCCCCGCAGAACAAGCCTGCCCAGCCACGCCCCCTTGACTCCTCCCTCGTCCTGGACATCGCAGGATTGGCTGCTGTTACTGATAACAGGTGAGAGCCATTGTGACCCGTTTATCATGGCTGTGTTTCCCAGAGCAAGAAGGAGTTATGCTCTGAAATCATCTGTGTGCAAGTGCATTGCCGTCTCTCTCTCTCTCTTTCTGTCTCTCTTTCTCCCTTTCCCACTCTATCTCTCTCCTTGATGAGTTTAATGCAGAAGGCAGGAGTTCTTTTAAAAAGTGCATGTATACTGTGCGTGCAGTGTCTCATGTTCTTCTCCTGCTCTGTTTAAGGTTAAGCAGTGGTGTGTAGTTAAAATCTTGCTCTCTCTGTCTCCAGTTATGAGCCCCTGATGTTGAGGAGGCCCGACTCACGGCGCAGCACCACCCAGACCTGGCACTTCAGCTCCGGCATGCTGACCTGCGGCCTGCCCAGGCTGGTGGTGCAGGTGCGTGCGGGTGTGGCGTGCTATGGCATGGTGTGCGTGTGGATCCGCTCCACCCTGGCCTGCACTGGCAAATACCACATATTGTGTATTGGCCATGTGGTCTTATGGGGTGATGGTTTTTATGAGGTGCCAGAGAGCATACAAACCGTCATTGGAGCCAACATGATGGTTTTATTCAAAGGATGCATCCATGAGATATGAAGGATACTTAATTGGTTTGCATAAATACATTTGTGGTTCTATAAATGCATACATAAGAAAAAAGCATACATCGGTCTTTGCTAAGCAGGAAAATGCTAACTGTAATAATGAGTTGCAATGAGTAATAATACTGGACTCCTGCAAGGCTTGCTCTCTGGTGCTGATGGTCTGTCCCGCACTTCCAGGTGAAAGGTGGGATTTCGGGGCTGTTTGATGGGGCGGAGGTGGTCCTGGGGCCGGACTCTGCGCTGCTGGAGCTGACGCCTGAGCAGCAGTTTATCAATCAGAAGATGCGGCCTGGCTCCGGGGTTCTGTCTGTCCAGGTCCTCCCTGACGGACCCACCCGAGTTCTACAGGTAACACGACCTGGTGGACCTCGCCCTGGCCTCTGCTCCACCTCTCTGTTTCTCTACCTCCACCTCTGTTTCTCCAACTCCATCTCTCTGTTTCTCCAACTCCAGCCCTCTTCTTTTGTCCACTGCCATCTCTCTGTTTCTCTACCTCTACCCCTGTGCCCTCCTGATTCATTAAAAGGCCCTTTGAGGCTCATGCTCTTAATGAATGATTAATTCTCAGCTGGTTAATTAATTTCCATTAGCATTTAGCCCAGTTTTTCCCAGCCCTGCTCCTACAGGCATATTCTGTAGCTGTGCTAGCTTCAGTTCCTCAGTTAATTAGGCTTAATTGGGCTGTAAATTTAACATTCACACATCTGACTGCTGCTCGGCGTCCATTTGACGCTCTCTGAAAATGCAAGCGTTTGGAACGTTACGCTCTTGTAAAGTTTAATGGTGGACTTTCTTAAAAACACCAGGCAGCTGGCCCTTGCAGTAGTGTTTTATTAATGTTCTGGAAGCCACTACTGTATGTGCTTTTCATAGTAGTTATGCATTTTTTACTGAACTGATTTTTGACTTGGGGCGTTTCACATATAATAGTCCTTTTATATAAAAGTCCAAAGCGGAGTTCGCTATCTTTTTACATTGTATTGGTACAGTTCATTTCACATAACCAAATATCAAAGGGGGGGCGGGGGGGTGGTTGGACATATTTTGGTGGGTGGATAAAAAGAAAGAAATCTCAGCAAGGCATTTAACATGGAGCACCACTGGCCTTGAATCGCGACCTTGTCCTTTATTGTTTTCCACTCTGTACAGAAATAAATTGTCGTGGCCATTTATCAAGCCTGCGTGCACTTTAAAAACCCGGCTCATGTACTTGGGGATCTACGCGCACATGCAGGTGTCTTCTGGGCCTGAAGGAGGCTAGTGATGTCCTTTCGCATATTGACTCTGGAAGAGTACCACGGCAGAGTAGCCGGGCAGGTACAGTAGGTATTCAAGATTACAATGACAGATGGAGGAAATATGTTTGCCTAGCTGGCAACAGCGACTCTACCCAACTTCAACCCAAGCTAGCTGGGTTGATATGCCAGTGACACACATATGACTCATTTGTAGCTAGCAAGTTGTAAACTTTGCTCTTGCTGTTATTTGGCTAAAAACAGCCAGAGAAAATCGCTGTGAACCTGCAATACATTTCACTCATGTCCTTATTTCCTGCACTTTGTTTGGCCTACGTATATATAATTTGTTTTCACACCAGTAATGATCCACACCACGGTCCGAATGGAGAGGACCATGGCCACTGATTACTTTTCTTTTTCTTTTTTTTTTATTTCTTTTTTTGGCAAACCTTTTGCTTTTTTTTGGGTCCTGACCGGAGTCCACATGGCATGATCACACCAGTCAAAAATATCCAAACTTAGCAAATGTTCGGAAAGCCTGGACCAAAGAATCTAGGTGTGAAAGCACGTTTAGGCACAGTGCTATTCATTTTTTGTTTTGTAACGCATGAAAAACTTTCCTTCATATTTTAACACAATCTATATGGCAGTAGTGTTGTGCCTTCAATGTTTTCTTTGTTGGATACCGGGTAGACTAATACTCCTGTGTTTCGCCAACTTAAATCATTTCATTGTTTGGAGCTATTCAGTCAGCCGCAGCACAGTCTGTGTACTTCCTGATTTGAGGAAATTGGGGAGCTGTTGGCCTGCAAGCGAGTGTGAAATCTGTGAAAAGGCAGTTAGTCCTGGCAGGAAGACTAGCAACAAACTGTTTTGTGTTTGTTCTAATAATTGTTCGAAACAATGAGTACTTAAAAATGTTAAGGCATAATAATTTTGCTTTGTGGGTTGTGCTGGACTTTCTTTCATGCTTTTTGGAGTACCCTAAATGTTCTCTATCTATGCTCATCCATTTTATGATATGATAACTGAAAGGAGTAACTGGCCGTATGTCTCTCAAAATAATGTGAATATGTGCAAAATGAACACAAGCTGATCAGCATATTCTTGTGTGAGTCAGAAGTAATTTATGAAAGAATGCAAAATTATTCCTAAAAGGCTTTTTCCTGTCTCTGTGTTAGATCTGTTGTCTGTTAATTTTATGGGGCTTTCGTGAATTTTTTTTTTGTGATAATTTTCAGATCAGCGACTTAAACCAGCGGCGAATAAACCGCACCTCCCCCAGCACAGAAGAGGACAAGGACAGCAAGCAGAAGAAGGTTCCGGAAGAGGAGCTAGAGGTACCCTCAAAATTCATATCAAAATTGATTTATGTAGCACACTTTGCAAAGAATTAGTCACAGTATGCTTTATAGTATACCTTAAACTAAGCGCCCACAAAGCCAGCGCAAGGTGAAAAAACAGAAAGGAAAAACTCTGTGGATGTAGGAGGAGACCTTGGGAGGAAACAGACTGAAGAGGGGAGCCCATATTCCTTAGGCTGGCTCAGAAGACCCGCCTTAGAGCAGTGTGCGATCAACAGTCTGAGTGTTGAAAAGTGTTTTCTTCCTTGCTTTTTTGTCGGTTCAGGCTTGAACTTTGCCATTTCCCATTTTCCTGTTCTCGTGTGAAGACGGCGTCTCTGTAAAATGCACCAAACCAATAAAGCAGAACTGAATTGAACTGAACGGATGCTGTGCCATTTGAACCCACATGTGAACTTGTCTTTGTGGGCCAGCTGCTGGTGAACCTGGAGGAGGGAGTGGGGATCTCCCTGGTCAACAAGCTGCCCGAGGAGCTGGTGTTCACCACCCTGTCCGGCATCGACGTCCACTTCACCCGCACCGCCGCCAGCGAGGTTCTGGAGCTCAGCGTGCAGAACATCCAGGTTTACTTTCATCCGTTTATCATTTATTTCAGATTTTTTCATCAATCAGCAGTTTGCAGAGTTGTCAATGACCAGAACTGTTATTTAGAAACACCGAATTTCATTGCTGGCACAATATCAAAAACATGGACATTGGTAAACAATGATTACATTTTTTTTTCCATTATCAAAAGGGCATTCACTGTGAAGTACATTTCAGTAACTGTTTAGCATGTGCCTACAAATCCCAGCATGCCATTGTGCTCAGACCTGAATGCTTCCTGTCCTCTCTTTTGCTGTCAGGTGGATAACCAGCTCCTGGGCACCACCCAGCCGGTGATGCTGTGCGTGACGCCCAGCTCCAGCGAGAGCAGCACCGTGGAAACAGGCCCCGCCCTGGAGGTGAACGCTGTGAAGGTGCCCAGCAGCCTCATGCTGACTGACCTGTTCAAGGTGAGATCGACAAAAAAAAAATCCAGGTACAGTCTGATCCGAATCAAATGCAATGGGATCTGCGCTGGTTTTCATAGAGTCTGGTCATGGGTGATTTTTTAAATGCGTTTTGGGCATTTTACCAATGCTGTTAGCCAGAGCAATTTACACAGATTACCTCCTTTTTATATACAGTCCATTTATACAGCTCAATATTTATTGACGTAATTTTGGTTAAGAGCTTTGCTCTATGGTACATTGACAGTATCCAGCCTTGGAATCGATCGTGCAACCTTGGAGTTCCAAGCCTAGCTCTCTTACATTATGGTCAGAAAAGAGTGCTTATGTTGCACACTTGGGCTGACATCAGAGGCTGCATTTTATACATGCTGCATTTTATTATTATTATTGTTTCTTTTCTGTTTGGTGGACACAGAGTGACCGGCTTTAAAAAGAAATCTTATTGTATTCAGCCTTTACTTATTTGCTCCTTTGGTCTAGAATGACTATGAGCTATAGGTACAACAGCAAAATTATGTTTACTGCCATGTTGATCCCTAATGTGATCTGTAAGAGTTGACTTGCATCATACAACCATATTCCTAGTGTCCTACTGAATAACTGACCGTGAAGCTCATTATAACATATCAGAATTTACGTTAGAATGGAGTGCTAGTTGTAGGACTGGTCCTGTGTGGAATCTGAAGAGGTAAGTCTTTAATGCGCTGTTGAAGCTAGCAAGCAGTTCTGGCAGAGTTAACTCCAGCGCATCTGTGAAATGAGCCAAAGGAGCAGTCTGATGAGTGTGCTGGTAAACCTGGTTGCGGTTCACTGAAGCTAAAGGTGCGGTTCCCCTTTCAGCACCTGATGGTCACAGCTCGACGGTTCACGGTCATCATCGAGGAGAAGCTCCTGCTGAAGCTGCTCAGCTTCTTCGGTTACGGCCAATCGGAGCCAGGTACGTCCGGCCCCAGAACGTTCCGGAAAGATCAAAGGAGACACGCCCGCACTGGCGTCTGGCGGCCATTTGGATATTTCACTGCTGTAGAGTACCGTTTGGTGCCAGGCGAACTTTCGATAAGGACAAACTCAGAGCGAGCCGCAGTTATTTTCGTTTTTTAACAGTGAGAAAACGTCACTGTTATAATATCGCAAAGTGCCCAAAATTGTGAACACGTTTGGCAGAGAGCTCCTGTTTAAAGGGCAGTGAGGCTTTCCTTTGCAGTATGGGTGGCAGTTCTCTGTGCACATTAAAAGTGATAGAACTTTAGAAGGGTTTTACCAGCCCCTGCAATGTAGATTATTTATTAGGGGATGCACTGTAGCTCTCAGCTTTATGGCACATAATCTTGTTGAACACAATCCTTGCCTGAAGGAACAGGCTGGAACAGTCATGCCTGTTATGAGATTAATGTTTGAAAGTGCAATGTTTTCTTGTGAAAGGGTAGTCTGCTTGTTTACCTGATGTGTGTATCTGAACTTTAATTAAATTGATTAATTACTGTTACAACACAGGTAGTTTTTTTGTTGCTGTTGTAATATTGTTGTTTTTGTTAAATAGGTATGTCAGGTGTGTATGTGTGTATGTGCCTGCCTGTGTGTATATGTGTGTGTGCATGTCTATGTGTGTATGTGCGTGTGTGTGTACGTGTATCAATGCATGCTTATATGTGTGTATGTGCTCGTATGTGTGCATGTGTATGTATATTTGTGTGTGTATGTGCATGTGTGGTTATATGTGTGTGTGTGTATGTATGCGTGTATGTGCATGGGCATGTATGAGTACTTATATGTGTGTGTATGTATGTGCGCATGTGTGTATGTGTATGATCATGTATGTGTGCTCATACGCATGTGTATGTGCATATGCCTGTATGTGAGCTTAAATGCATGTGTATGTGCGCCCATACGCATGTGTATGTATGTGTGCGTATGTGTGTATGTGCATGGTCGTGTATGTATTCTCATAGATTTGTGTCTGCATGTATGCGTGTATGTGTGCTCATACGCGTGGGTGTGTGTGTACATGGTCCTGTATGTGTGCTCATACGCGTGTGTCTGTATGTGCATTTCTCAGAAATGGAGAAGCTGGATGAGAGTCTTTATGAGAAGCCCAGCGAGGACGGGGGGGCTCTGAAGCGGTACTACTTTGAGAACCTGAAAATCAGCCTGCCCCAGGTCAAGCTGAGTGTCTTCACCTCACACAAGCTCCCTCCAGACCTGAAGGTACCGCCCCCCTCCCCCCCCAACAGGCCCCAGAGCCACTGAACCCTAACGCTACCTGCCTCTCTGCTCATTTACATGCACCCAGTAATGCAATTACTGTTAATATGGAGATTAAGACACGGTGTGATTAAGCCATTTGCATGTGTCTGCAAAACAAGCGCGTCCCTAATTCTCCCCGAAGACACATGACTGTGCTTCTCACTGATTTAAACTCTGCATGATTTTGTTTTAGAAATTCCTTTTAACCCAGTGGATGTATCGGTGCTTCTCTTATCTGCCACACAGGGGTGCACTTGCTTTGCCTTTCTGCTTCCTGTGGTTATGATGATGAAGCAGCGTGAACTCATTTGCTTGTTATTTGAATCTGCCTTCATTTCAGTTTCATTCTCAGGGTGGCTTTTATTTATCACGGATACCTTTTCATATCATTTAAAAATGAACACCGTTTTACAGTTTTGTGAACCACATTTTTACTGAGATCTATGATGTATCAAGTCATTGTAAAAAGGAATATAATTTATTTGCTTGCAGTATTTTACTGTTTTTCAGCAAGCAAAGCAGTGCAGAATGTTTTCCCCATTTCGGTTTTGAAGGCCAGTGCCTTTTTGACCTCTGTGAATATTGAATGTCATGTTGTTGGTTTAAGTCAGTTTGTGAGGGCGTATGACATTGCTCAGGAAGTGTGGCATGAAACCCCTGACCTGCACTGTTGTAAGAAAAGAAATTGTGTAAACTGATTTTTTTTTTTGCTTTTTTACTACACACGCTTCTGTAAAGCACTACATTGTAAAATATTTTATGGTAAATAATAACTAAGTAAACCTGTTCTAGTTCCTTGATGATGTCTTGTAATTCCATAAACGTATTTGCCTGAATGAGTGTTGAATTTGAAACAGATCTGGCTGCATTGAGTCCCGTTTGATAGTGGTAGTGTGGACCCTGCTCGTTCCGCACGGCTGGGCTACAGAGTGACGTCTATGGTGTGTCCTCCGCAGGCTCTGAAGGGGACCCTGGGAATCCTCCTCATCCGGTTCGAGGACGCTGTCATCAACATGTATCCCTACACCCGGGTGCACCCGTACGAGACGCAGGAGATCATCATCAACGACGTGCTGAAGCACTTCAGAGAGGTCGGCCCTAGGCTGCCGTTTCCCAGCATGCATTTCACCTGCCACTCCGCACCTGCTCCAGGTCGAATGGGGCATAGTGCCATGGCTTATCAGTCCCAATTAATAATCATAATAATAATAATAAGAAGAAGAAGAATAATAAATACATGCGAAAACAATGTCATATGATCTTTTCTTAATTTTGTGCTGTCTTCAGTTATTGCACTCCAACAACAAGGCCTGCTGGGGTATTCTGATTGAGACTGGTACAGAATGCACCTTTAGGATTTACCGGATTTATTGGTGTTCTCTTGCTCTCCCTCCCTCCCTCTCTCTCTCCGTTGGACTCTGACAGGAGCTGATCAGTCAGGCGGCTCAGATTCTGGGATCGGTGGATTTCCTGGGGAACCCCATGGGTCTCCTCAATGATGTCACCGAAGGCGTGTCTGAGCTCATCAAGTACGGCAACGTGGGCGGGCTCATCCGGAACGTCACGCACGGGGTCTCCAACTCGGCCGCCAAGGTAAAGGGCCCAGCGCTTCGCGCACGTGTTCGGGTACATGCTACCCTAACCCTAACACTCATTAGTCCCCACACGTATCGACCATTGTGCCTCACACCTCAGCCCTCCCACTATGTTCTGCAGGCTCTCCTGTCCCAGTATGCTCCTCTGTACGAGGCCATCTGAGGCTGAGAACAGCTGCTCAGGCCAGAGTTGTCCTCACACCGAGCGACTACACAGATGGTGTTTTAATAACACTCTCGCTGGTGAACATCCGTGCCTACCTGCTCTGCATTTGGACATCTGCTTAGGGAAAAAAAAGACAACGTGGCGCCTGCGTTTGAGTGTGAGAGACACGGCTGTTTGTGTCTGGAAGTTTATCAGTCGAGTTCCTGAGAACTGGGTTTATGTCAGCTCACTTTGGAGCGGCACGATTCTGCCTCACCCAGGAAAGGTGGAAGAACAGCACCGAGGGCTCAGGAACTTAGCCGCTGGCCTCTCGCCGGCGCTGCCTCGGGTGATCTGACCAGACGCCTGACACACCGCACTGCTGGCCGCACCAGGCCACACCCACACCACGAGCGGGAACAAATACAGTAGCCAATCAAATATACGGTTTGCTTGAGTTCAGTTTAGTAGAGTTTTTCAGACCACATGATAAGTATCAAATTCAGTGAGAATCTCAATTTTCATCGGAATAGGTCCAAAATATAATTGCTTCAAACCAGCTGGTGTGATGCAGAAGACATGATGGAGATGCAGCTCTTGAAAGGAATTGTTGCGACATGGCCGAAGAGAGCTAGCATCGTTGCGGGTTTATCTGGTTAGGCAGTTACGTTTGTGGTTTATAGACATGGGTTCCATTTGCAGTATAACCACACGGACCTCAGGTTGGACTTTGGCCTCCGGAAGAACCCAGACGGAGAGTCTGGTCGTGGAATTCTGGCCCCAGAGGGGAGACAGGCCGAGATCCTGCCAAAGCCATCACGTGCAACCCCATCATGGGGCCAGTTTCAGCATGGGGCCAGTGCTTTTTACAGGGCCAGTTCCCTGTCCGGGGCCAATTCTCTGCATAAGGCCAGTTTGAGCATGGGGCCAGTTCCCTGTCCGGGGCCTGTTCTCTGCACGAGGCCAATTCCCAGCGGGGGACCAGGTCTCTGCATGGGGCCAGTTCTCTGTACGGGGCCAATTCTCAGCGCGGGGCCTGTTCTGTACCCGGTGGCAGCTCCCCTGTCCGGGGCAGCTTAGTGTCAGCCCCTCTCTTTTGTCCGGGTCCCCTTCCTGCTCTCTGCTCACACGCTCGTTCGCTCCTCTTTGTGCCGGGGGTGGGGAGCGATGGCGCTCGCCGCGGTTGGCTGGGCGGGTCGGGTGCTGGCTGTTGACCGATTCTGGGACAGCCTCGTTCCTAGCGGTGCCAAGAGCCCTGTCATTTCTCTGACTAATGGCTTGGCCACCAGCGTTTCCTCCCAGAGTGCCAGTGTGGCTAGAGTGCTCCCTGCTCTTGCCCAGGCATGTGTACCTTTAGCTGCAATAACAATCCATAATCAACCAGTTAAGAAGATGCTGTGATACCTTTGTGTTCCAGTTTTCCCTTCCCTTGAAATGTCAGACATTTGCAACAGTCAGGCTTCTTCTTTCCCTCGTCTTTTCCATTCTTTCAGGGAAAACAAAGCGACCTTGTTGTTAAACTAGTAATTCATGTGCTCTCGTTCTGGAAAATGGCCGTCATCTAAAAAAAACTTTTTTCAGCATTTAAAATGGAGCCACCGGGGAAGTTTGGTAACCAAATGCTGATCCCAGTGCACATATTCAAAAAGCTCCCAGTGTTTCCCATAAAACGGTCCTGCCAGCACGTTTGGCCCGCCTCGTAAAGGTTCCACACCACAGCGTTTAATGGAAATTCACTCTTCTCTTTTTAAGATGCGTGTATTAAGTCCGCTGCCCAGTAGACCTTTAAATAGGTATGCTTAGGGCGTTGGCATCTCTCGTGATTTCTCTCTGCTTCATGAGACATTGATTAAGCTCAGGCTTGGCAGTGTGTGCCTGCGGCTCTGAGAACGCCGATCTCAACTCGAGTGGGACAACAACCTGTCAGATCAGTTGTTTCCGTGGTTACCTCTGGCATTCCTACACTACATTTCCCAGGGTTCTCTGGCTTTTGAACCTGGTTGCTGACAGTGCTTGCATCAGTCTGCATGCTTTTGTCCTGGAACAGCACGTCCTGCTCAAGTCATCCATGGTCTGTGGTGTGTGGCACAGGCGGGCGCCCAAAGAGCCCTTCCCATTGGCAATATGTGGCACGGTGACATATTAAATATTTATGGATGTGGTTTATAGCTTTACGCCCATCCCTAGCCTCAGGTGATATCTGCACCTCAGTCTCATTGTGGAGTACTGGAGGAGTGTTCCAGACTTCTATTTACGTTCATCCTCCCTAACACAAGTTGGAAGTGAACACGGTTTTCTATCTGTGAAAAATATAATCCGGGCTTGAGGTTTACAACTGCTATGTGATCTGTGGCCATTTCCTTGTGTCTGTGAGCTTGCTCTGTCCTTTAACTTTGGCCTTGTTGTTTCAAGACTAAAACAGAACCTCTTTCATTTCAGACCGGTCCTCCACCACCTATTTATGAGAATCCAATCCCTCCTCTCTGTCCACACAGTGCCCCAAAACCTTTCGTAATACCCCCCCACCCCCCCACCCCGGACCCCCGTGCTTCAGCACAAGGGTGGTAGGCCGTAAACTTGAAAGCATTCTCACTCCCTCCCCGTCTCTCCCCTGGGAGTTTGTCCTGTTAAGTACATTGGTTTAGTTTTGCGGAAAAGGCAAAAAAAAAAAGCCTGTGAGGGGGGAGGAGGAAGGGGGAGGGAGGGAGGAGGAGTGGGAGCAGAGCTGCCCTTCAGATGAACCCACGGGGGATGTCGCTCAGCAGGGTCATCCCAAGTTCAGGCCTCCCTCTCCGGCTGTGCGAGCCGCGCGCGGCGCTGGGGAGGGCCGGGGAGGAGGAGCGGGGAGGGCAGCGGAGGAGGCGCGGGGCTGGGAGCAGCCTGTTTACACAGCGCGGGGAGTCCAGCGGCGCTCTCTGGCCCTGTCCTGTAACGCAAGCCCACTTCCAGCAGGCACCTGCTGGGCCCGAGGGGGGTGTTCACTGGGCAAAGTCAGGTCAGCTGGGGGGGGTGAGAGGCACACTTTACTGCCTGATATATTGGACAGATGGGCGAAAGCCCCGCGCTGGAACCCGTCCCGAGGGCGGAGCGGCGCGGAGCTGCGGGCCGGAGGGTCGGCTTGGTGCTGGAGAGGCGCTGGGAACGTTTGTCTGTTTTTATTCCGTGCATGCGTGTCCGTGTGTAAGCCACCGCAGCTGTTCAGGGCATTCCGCAGCCTCACAGTCCAGTTTCACAGATTCCAAAGCCGCTGTAAACTTAGAAGAAAGGGCTCATAGATCGGTCATGGGAATAAGCTTTCCCCCAGAATTCCACAGAAATCTCACTTGATTCTTAGCGTGATCTCGATTTTCTGTATGTTGTGCACTAGTTTGACGAGACACGTGAATTAATTACTAAGTTAAATTGATAAAAACGGAGAAAGAAGTAATTACAGAACTGTCTATGTGCACTCTTATATTAAGTTTACTCTGCTTTGAAAGTTCATAAACTTGTTTTAATTAGGCGGTACTTGTCCCTGTTGAGGGCCCCTTTGAACTGTTCAAAAGGCTTGCTGAGCAACAGGGGTGGTGAGGAGGACACAGTGACAGACAGCGTGGCCAAAGAGACTGCCAGAGCCTTTGATTGAGACAAATGAGAGGCAATCAGTCACTCGGCACAAGAGAACCAGTCAGCCAGGATGGCCGGCTAATCAGGCAGTTCACACAGGCAGCCCTGTGGGGGTCCTTTGACAGGTTAAATAGTCCGTCAGGAGCGCAGAGCCTGGTGCAGGGTGGTAGGGAGCTAATGAGCTTCGTTGGGTGGTAATTAGGGGTCCACAACGGGGAGATAGACTCAACGGCATAGCAATACAGATGTAGTGGCCTACAGACTGTAGTTCTGAACTTCTTTTTAAATAAACAGCATTTTAAATAAAAATGTATTTTCTTGGTTCCCATCCTTTATGGATCAGCTATTACAAAATTAGATACTGAATAATTGTCCTGAGTAGTTCAATCTTTGTTTTATTTTAAACGTAGCTACGGTCTAGTAGCCATAACCCAATGCATCTGTTAGTGCCTACATCGAAGCTGACCTGGTTAAAGTGCACGTCTCATATAAACTTTGCAATGACCATTAAGTGGACTCTACTAGGGTGTGAATCAACACGTTCTGACAGTGCAACCCCCAAGTGCACGACCCACAGTAGACTTCTTTGTAGGTTTGAGTAATTCAGGTGTAAGCACACCGTGTGAAACGCCTTGGCTTGCCAGCGGCAGATTTCACTCATCTGTGGTTTTCATTTTGTATACCATTTCACCAACCGCGGCATTAAGTTTTATGTAGCCACAGTTCAGCCAGGGATAATGAAATAGTTCTTCAATATTAAAATAAATGTATATATCTGGAGACCTAAACAGGGCTCTGTGCTGACATTTTTTCCAGGGAGCACACATCAATTTTCAGGACCAAGTCGTCCTTAAAAGGGAGCAATGTAGAATCCTAGAATCCTATCCATACTGTAATACTGACGTTTTTGCCTAGCTTTTTTGGAAATGTTATTGACTTCTCTTGTCTACTCAACTAACGGCTATACCTTATTTTAATGCGTTGCTAGCATTCACACATGACCACATCAGTAGCTGTTGTTTGAACAAGCGCCTGCAAGATGCTTGAGAAGAGCTAAAGCTGGAATGGAAGTAGATCCAAGTGCGCTGTGTAGCTAGTTGGAAAAACGTACCATTTATCTGATGTATGTGGTCCGTTTGCCTTTTTTTGTTGTTGTCGCAAGAAATGGCGTAGCCGGATGGATGTCTTGGTGAAACGAGTTGTTTCACGTCCTAGATCTGTGGATGTTATGACTGTACACACTTAAGGTCAAAACGGAACCTTTCCATAAAAGTTATGAGGCTTTGAGTCGGCGGATTGCCAGAGCAACTTTTCCGTAATGCTGTCTCTGGCTCTCGTTCACGACAAGATTTTGGAACAACATGGGCTCTGTCTGCATGTTGGAAAAGGGTCACTGACAGGTCTGGACAGGTGGACTTGGGCCCTGAATCAACACCGCCCGTTTCCTGTAAATACAGCAGCTGCAAAGGGGGGGGGGGGGGGGCGCCCCAGTTTCTTTTGGCGTGTGTAAGAAGGTCCCTTACATCAGGAATATCAAGCCTTCTTAGCGTAATAATCATTTTAGCTATTATAAAGCCATTATCCAGGGTTCCGAAGAGCAGGTCAGCCTTTATCTTTATGATCTTGATGAAGTATGAGTTTTTCTTTGTTTTCTTTTTTAATAGCCCGGGGAAATGCCTCATGTTTAATTTCCAAACCGAGTTAATGGACTCTGAACACTCTGCTGACTGTGATTCAGTGCTGAACTCACGACTTGGATTTGGGGCTCTGCGTCTTTTGTCAGTGTTGACAGAAACAAGTTAACCCCAGTAGCTTCTCAGAAATTGCTCTGAGAAGCACAAGACTACACACTTAATGTACAGTTTCATTACTGCTGTTTTTTTCTCAAAGAACAGCTCTTCAGTTCAGCTCTGTTGGGACCTGCTTACTTTCTCCTTCCACTCTTGGTGATTTTGTCACTAAGCATGAAATTAGTTCGGAGCTAACAGGTGCTGTGGAAGTGAGTCTTTCAGAGCTGACCTCTTGTGTGCAGTTTTGGTGTTGGGTCGTATTGTGCACACTGGGCTGGTTTATGAGATATGCTGGTTTCATAACTGCAGCAGCCTCCATTTGAGTAAATGAGAGAGCAGCGGCGTTTTGTGTTCGTTGGACTGAGTCATTCTCATGGCCTACAGAGAAGAAGCATAGGGAAAAACAGGCCTTTCTCTGTGCCTTCAGTTTGCAGGAACCTTGTCAGACGGGCTTGGAAAGACCATGGACAACCGGCACCAGAGCGAGAGGGAGTACATCCGTTACCATGGAGCCACCAGCGGGGAGCACCTGGTGGCCGGGATCCACGGACTGGCGCATGGTACGGAATCTTTTAAGTTAGTGTGTGTGTGCGTGTGTGTGTGTGTGTGTGTGTGTGTGTGTGAGTGCGTGTGTGTGACTAACTGCTCTGGACTCTAATGTGTTGTAATGTCTGACTACCCTACATTATATGCTCAGCTAAGGGATGGAAGACCACAACAATTGCAAATGATCAGAGATCCCTTTTAAATGTTATTTGAATGCTTATAGATGCCCTGCAGGCGTCTATGCGATGCTGAGAGGAGAGACTGTCCCTTTCTCTGTCCCACAACAAACACGCTCCATCTCTCTATCCCTTTACTGCACAGTGCAGTGATAAAAAGGAACTGGCAGTGGAATTGACCTTTCTCGTGTTACGGATGTGGAGAAATGGCTCTGCGTGCTTCATTTCTGCGGCTTGTACAGTCAGGGAAACCGTGGAACACGTTTGGCCGTGGGGTTCTTTCTCCATTTTGCCCGTTTCAGTGCAAACATTTAGACAATCGAAACTCCTGTTATTTTAAATTACTTGCTGTGCCACAAGAACTGTTTGAAACTGGGAAACCGGGACGTTGTGCTTTCTTCCAAAGGGGAATAGTGTCAGTAAAAACTCTTTTCTCAACCTTTTTGTGACGTCTGTTGTCTCAGTACCCGGTGGATTATAGTCCTTCCCTTGGAGACACGTTGCACGACTGCATTATGTAAATCCTTTAATTAGTCTGTGTCTCTGGCTCATGAAGTCGGTTTTGTTTCTGGAGAGTTCTCTTCCCTCAAAGTGGCGTCCTTGTTGGCAGTTTTGTTCAACAGAAATGTAAACACAGGATTGCTGTTGTGGAGAGAGATGATTGCGTGGGCTCCTAGTCTCAACCACCTGTGCATCACTTCTTCCATTACTTCTCATATCATAACATGGGAAATATTTCAGTGTGAGGTGGTATTTTTAATGTTTTATTCATCCTATTGTAATGCATTAGTGTCGGGCTTCTGAACGTGTAATAAAAGGTCAAGTATGATGCCACACAAGTGTTGGTATGAAGCTCTGGGCTGAACTGTTTTGGGATTTCCTGCCAACTTCTCTTTATCATTAAAAAAGTATTGTGTGGTTGAGCTTTAACAGGATGGATGGATTTTACCTTTTACCATGGTCAGATATAGGACTGAACCAGCATTAATGTATGCAGCTATAAAACTGTGCCAGGGTATTTGGTTGTAACAAAAACCAGCATACAGATTGCCCCTCCAGGACTGGAGCTATAGACCCCTGGACTATGGAGTAATGTGGTTTGAGGTTTGCTAACATGGGTTTATGCCTTGTGCAGTGTATTTGCGGAATGACTGTTCAGGACTGGTGCTGTAGACCCCTGGACTATGGCATTACATGGTTTGAGGGTGCTAACATGGGTTTATGCCTTGTGCAGTGTATTTGGGGACTGGCTGCTCAGGCCTAGTCCTGTAGAACCCTGGAGTATGGAGTAGTGTGGTTTGAGGGTGTTAACATGGGTTTATGCCTTGTGCAGGGTATTTGGGGGCTGGCTGCTCAGGCCTAGTCCTGTAGACCCCTGGAGTATGGAGTAATGTGGTTTGAGGGTGTTAACGTGGGTTTGTGCCTTTGGGCAGGCATCATCGGTGGCCTCACCAGCGTCATCACATCCACGGTGGAGGGCGTCAAGACGGAGGGCGGGGTCAGCGGCTTCTTCTCTGGCCTGGGGAAAGGCCTGGTCGGCACGGTGACCAAACCGGTGGCAGGAGCCTTGGACTTCGCCTCGGAGACGGCCCAGACCGTCCGGGACATGGCCAGCCTGAGCAACCACAGGTAAGGATGGGGTTGGGGTGGGGTGGAGCAGGGGCGGAGTCCCTCTGCATCCCGCCTGTCACTTCAATTCTGGCCCAGAGGCAGGGTTCATGAACCTGAAATGGGGTTGAGCTATCGCATGTCATTCCTAACCGATTAGAAGTTTTAAGCTATGAGGCTATGGATAGCAAAAATAAGTTTTTAATTAGCGCACTTAGCCAATGGCTGAAGCCTGTGATCGTCAGCATCTGGAGCTCCGCACATTATCAGGGTTCATGAGGCCTCAGCCGCGGTATGTGTGTTTCCATTTATGTTTTATTATTTCTTGTTAAGCTGGATTCACATGCTGGAGAACAATGGTACTAATTCAGGATTCTTCTAAGGGCAAAGTTGAGGGCACCAATCCAGTGTGAGAAAATGTTTTCCAAATAAAATGCATCAGATCTGGCTTCCAGGGAAAAATACCAAGATGCTGATCCTGTGAAGTTCTTCCACCGCGACGACAAAATGTCATATAAGGACTGACCTCCTCTCTGGCCTCCATCAAGGGGGGAGCGGGGAAAGATGAAAGGAAAACGCTCGTAACAGCTTTGCCGTCTCTGCGAGGCGTTGTGTTATGTTGCTGTGTTGTTTCGGCTGGATGTAGGTGTGGGGTTTAATTACGTGGAGCTTTTGCCAGCGTCATCTGCTTCCCCTTACGGGACGGCTGCGGGGGAGAGGGCGGGCGGGCGCGTCATCGAAATCACGAAACGGCTCCTCAGCCGGCCGCGGCCTTTAATCTCGCGTCTGTAGGTGGCGCCGGCCGATCGGGTTGCGGTCTCGTTTACGGGCAGCTGCGGTTCAGGGCCCGGTCAGGGTGCGCACGGCCCTCCTTTAGGTGTCCCGCGGCCCCGCCCTGCTGTCGGACGGGGGTGCGTTTGTTTTCCGCGCGGCGTATCGCGTAGCCTGTTAAAAAAGGGACTCCCTGCCGGCCGGAGCGGGGCGTTTCCGCGTCGTTAGGGAATCTTACACTCCGCGCGGCGACGCGGCGCACGGGGGGGGGGGCTCTCGTAAATCCCACCTGCGCTTTAATGGCGGGAGCCGCCCGGGTCCGGTTGCGCTCTAATTAGCGTCTAAAGCCGGGCCGGTAACGATCCCGACCGCGGCACAATGGGCTCGCGTAACTCTTACCTGCGGGGGGGTAAAAGCAGGGGGGTGGCGGGGGCTCCCCCCGGCCCACGGCTCGGGCCCGGAGAGCCTGCTGAACCCTGCTGCCCTGCCCCCCGCTCGTGTTACAGGAGGCGTCTGGCGTGCCGGGCTGTTAGCGCAGCGTTAGCGTTAGCACACGTACGAGGTGAGAGCGGGACCAGCAGGGTTTCCAGTCCAGCGCGGATGGGGAAGGGGGGGCGAGGTGTGTGCAGGAGAGGGACCTCCCGGTGAACTGTGCTGCTGTGAGTTTGTCCACCGGGGGGGGCGGGGAAGGGAGACGGGGGCGGGCTGGAGGGGGGAGTGGGGGGGCGCTGGAGCGTGCCTGCAGCAGCGTGTCCCGGGAGTTCAGCCAGAGTTCACTCAGAGAATGTGCAGGATTCACTGCCTGCAGAGGCACCGGCCTGCCAGAGACACACACACTCACACACACTTACACACACGTACTCACAAATACACACACACACACACGTACTCACAAATACACACTTACACACACGTACTCACAAATACACACTTACATACACACACATACACACACACACACACACACGCGTACTCACAAATACACACACACACACGTACTCACAAATACACACTTACACACACGTACTCACAAATACACACTTACACACACACGTACTCACAAATACACACTTACACACACGTACTCACAAATACACACACACACACACATACTCACAAATACACACTTACACACACGTACTCACAAAAACACACTTACACACACACACACACCCACAAAAACACACTTACACACACATACTCACAAATACACACTTACACACACACACGTACTCACAAATACACACTTACACACACGTACTCACAAATACACACTTACACACAGACTCACACCCACAAAAACACACTTACACACACATACTCACAAATACTCACTTACATACTCACATATACACACTTACACACACGCACACAGATACATATGCAGACACCCAAACACACGCAGTTATAAACAGATACACGCGCATACCCACACACACACTAGTATTTATAAATACACACACATGCACAAACGCACTAGTCCTGTGATGCAGGTAATTGCTCATACAAACACACACACATGCTCAGGTACGTACACACACAAACCCACATAGACGTCCATACTCGCATACGCACACTCACATGCACACTGATATACACATTCACACATCAACACACACACACACACACACACAAACACTTTAGCGCTAGTTCTAGTCTTTCTGATTTCCAGGATCCAATACAAACAAGTATGTGAGGAACCAGTCAGGAATGAAAATGACCAGTATGTGCAATCCATTAATCATTCTAAAAGAACCCCTGCCACTAGAGCGTCCACACACACGATTCGTCAGAGTAATACTCGTTATTTTTGTCCTCCCTTTTCTAAAAGACTGATACAAGAAATAAAAACAACTTCTTTAGAGGAA
Organism: Anguilla anguilla; assembly: GCF_013347855.1. Classification (NCBI taxonomy): domain Eukaryota; kingdom Metazoa; phylum Chordata; class Actinopteri; order Anguilliformes; family Anguillidae; genus Anguilla; species Anguilla anguilla. The sequence continues at coordinate 12,914,170 of NC_049211.1, read as the reverse complement.
TATTTGTCCGGTTTGCCTGCTGGTGCCTTACAGTCCTGGAGCTTGATATGCGGAAAAAGATTTGAAACGTGCTGTTGCAGTGGGATTGAATGGAAACTTGAATTTCATTAAGATAACATTGTATGTTATGTAATCTCTCTGTTGTCTGTCAGCCTATCAAATCTGACCTCTCCTGTCCTTTAATCTCCTCTCCTCTATCCTCCTGTCTTCTTCTCTTCTCTTTTCTCTGTCCTCCTTTCCTCTCCTCTCCCCCTGAGTCTCTTCTTCTCTCCTTTCCTTTATTCTCCTTTACCCCTCTTTATCCTCCTCTTCTCTCCTCTCCCCCTCTCTGTCCTCCTCTCCTCTCCTCCATCTGCTGCGCTCAAACCGCAAACAGGAAATAAACAAGTAAATGAGAAGCAGACGTCCTGGTGGCCCCAGGGGCGAGGGGAATTGTGGGATTTTCGAAGGTCCCTCCACTCTGCTGCCCTGCTCGTGAACCCTCCCTCCTTTCGTCTCTCAGCGCACTCCCCCACACCCCCCTTACCCCCCCCCCCCCCCCCCCCCCCACCCTTTTCGGGTGTTTGAGTGAATAAGCATTTGCCCCCCACTCCAGCTCAGCTGTCAGTTCTGATGGGAATACTGTTTGCAGACTGTACGGTCCTGCGCTACCACTTTCTGTAAGATCCGCCACGTCAGTCCTTCTGGCACATTTTTGGACACCCCTGGGCCTGACAGGGCGGGACAACGAGCATCGTGGGACCCCTAGGCCAAATTGGCCCATCGCATGCCCCATACCCTATGTCTTTTTGATTGGTCCTGAATATTCCCAGACCTTCTGCGGTTTATGTGCCTGACCCTCAGCAGTACATACAGGCCTCTCTGATCACCAGACTGCGTTACGCTTTCCTCCATGTTGCTGCATGTTCTGCACATGGAGCATGGAGGATGCTGGGAGCAGCCTCTCTGAGCTGTGGGTTAGAGTAACTGCTTGTCCATGGAACTGCCTTGACCACACAGGCCATTATCTTGAGTGAATGCAAGTGGCCTTTTATTGCTGCTTGCCTCCTGCAGAGAGTGATGCAAATGAGGGGGGGGGGGGGGGGGGGAGAGAAAGAGAGAGAGAGAGAGAGAGAGAGAGAGAATACAGCCTGCCATGCATTTTGAGCTTTGAGCGTAAAAAAAAAGAGGTGCAGATGTGATCAGTTTACTTTTAAATGCTTGCCCAGAGTTTGAACCTGGGACTAGAACTTCAGCAATTCAGAGCTGGAATTTGACAGTGAAACGGCTGGTCTGGGAACAGTTAGAGAGCGCGCTGGCCTTGGGGGCCGCCCCACGTGACGAACTCCAGACGTGCAGCGCGGTCTGCGGGGCGGGGAGCTCGGCGGGAAGCGCTTCAAACGCGACGGCGGCTCCGTCTGAAGCCCGTATCGCGGTAAGGGCGGGGAGGACCAGAGGTTAGGGACCCAGCCCTCTGACTGGGGTTTTGCCCCCCTGCAAATCCTCCTGTCGGCTTGAGCCTGGCGGGGGACGGTCGCCGCGCGGTCCGAAGGAAGCCGAGCAGGCCCCGCCCCCCGGCGCTGGACGACCCGGCGAAGGCAGCGAGAGGGAGAGGCTGTTTGTTTGCGCCTGTTGACGGCGGTCTGGCCGGCCTCCAGGCCCTGCGCTGACCTGTTGCTGAACCCTGCTGCTGAGCGCTGCAGTGGAGTGTGGGCCATTGTGTGAGCGCTCTCTGCTAGGGGAGGGGCGGGAGGGCGGGGGTGTGTGTGTGTGTGTGTGTGTGCTTTCATTTGGTGGATTACGGTCGTGTGTACTGTTCCTTTAAAAGACAAAGAGAGGGAAAAAGCTATTGACAAAGGAGGAGAAACGCAATTGTAAATTCTAAAAAGCAGGCTGTATTTGAGTTAGGCTAGGTTATTGTCACAGTTTTTTTTTTTTACGTTATCAGTTCTTACACACATTCATAGCTTTGATATTGACCTCCTGTGTTTTATTGCTGGTGCGAGTCCAGTTCCCACATCGTCCCTCCGCACTGCTGCCTGTGGGTGATGGCTTTGTCATTATAGCCTCTGGGGTAGATGTGGGGATTGAGGTAAAAGGTTAGTAGGTAAAGTGACGAGCCCGCAGAGCCTGAATCGCCGGTTTCTCTCGTCGAACACACTCCCGTCCTCAAGCCGCAAACGCTCCTCGTCGGCTCCAGACCGCTGAAACGTCTCGCGGGCGATGCCAGGGGTGCCCGCCACCCTTCGGAGGAGGCGGAGAGGGAGGGGCCGTCCGCGTCGGGCGTCGGAGGAGCAGAGCGGCGGAGCACAGTGGCGTCTTTGTGAGTCCACTGGAAAGCATCGTCTGAAATGGAACCAGCGCAGGCCCAGATTCAAGCCAGATGTGTGAATTCCAGCCCAGCGCGGCAGCAGCAGCCAGAATACAGGTCATCCGCAGGAGAGAGAGGGAGAGAGGGAGAGAGAGAGAGAGAGAGATCCCAGATCTGGTCTGGCGCCGACCGCCCATCCCGGGATTGCGATGACCCCCCCCCCCCCGCCGCAGAGCCCCCACTCACCGACACCGCGTCTGAACCCGACGGTCTTAATTAGGAGCCTTAATTGGGACGGCATGTGGGAGCGATCACGGGCGAGCGAGGCGGAGGTGTGGGGGACGCACCGCGCCCCGTGTGCGCTTGTTAAGTTTCAGATGAATCGCTAACTCCGCGGACGCAGTCTGATCTGGGCTGCAGATGTCAATTAGATAATCCCCTGACCTCAGTCAGGCTTCCATAAATCAGCGTTAGCGCTCCTCGCTATACCTTCCTCAAGTCATTCCCAGCCGCCTTAAAAAGAGCTCGTAAATTTCGGTGGCTGGAAAAAAAAAACTGCAAAACAAATGCTGTGACAATCCCCAAGTCCCTGAACGGAGAATTTCTCTTTCTTCTTTTTTCCATTCGGCCAAAATCGCTACGCAATAAGACAGATGTTGAAGAAGCGTAGGAAAGTGCCTGCACAGAGAGCATTACTCAACGCATCTCTGTCCCTGGCCTTGACCTTCACACTTTGGAAGCGAAGTGAAATATAAGGGAATGAGGACAGCCGTGTTAGTGCTGCCAGAGAGCGCGGGGTCAGTCACTGAGCAGGCCGTGCTCAGGCCTCGGGACCCAACCTCGCCAGTTTCCTCCTTCCACAGGGGAGAAAAAACGACAGGGCGAAACATCGTTTTACCAGACGCAGGACGGAGCAGAGTCTGGGCAGCTCCAGAAAGAGGCTCGCTCTCAGCACAGCTCTTAGTGGTGGGGTGTTTCGTGAAGCGTCGTGTGATTAATGGTGAGTTTGAGTCGCAGTGATTCCTGTAAAAGCACAGAGCCGCTCTCTTATCCCTGATCAGCGCTGGGCTGTGCTTTGTGAGGGCTGGCTGGAAGATCTGATGCATTTTGTTCGACTGCCCTTTACACATTTTATTAAAATTCTTTGCAGTTTATTTGACCGAGACAATGCACATTAAGAACATTACTATGAATGTGCCAGTGTTAGCTTGGGGGCTTAATTTCCTCTGGGCTACATGTTTTTGGGTGTGGGAGGAAACCCTCGTCAGCACTGGGAGAACGTGCAAACTCCAAGCAGAGAGGGTCTGGGACGGCCAGGGTTCGAACCCTGAACGAAGCAACGGTGTTAGCCACTGCGGCACCGCGCCGCCAAAATAATTCAGTCATCTTCTTATGATTTGGTGTGATGCAGTGAATTTTGGCTGCAGAGCAATCACCGTGATTGAGCATCCTAATGAGACTGCCCTTGAAGTGTAGTTTATCATGCACGCTAGTGAAAATGTGTTGCTCTTTGGGTGAAGTTTTGATTTGTTACCCAGGTTTTAGTTTACAGCGTGTATGTGTGCGAGTGCGCGTGCTTGCGTGCATGTTGACATCATTGCAATAATCAGCACATCCCACAAGCTTTTGAAGTGTGTTTGTCCAATTGAGTTGATAGGCTGCCATTTGCTGCGTCTGATTTGTATGGAGTCTGTTTCCCTCCGTGTCTGTGCTGGTTCGTGGGGCTGTGGTTTCCTGCAGAGTTATGATCATTGCAGACCTATTAAATCAGCACATCTTCAAAGGAGGATGATGAGAAGCATGAAGGCCGAAGCTAGCGCTGCTGTAACGATGGTAACCTAGCTGGCTTGTGTTGCTTTGAACACTGTGGAGTCACAGGGTCAAGATAAATATAATGCAACTGTGCAGCTGTTGAAACACAATGTTATGATTATGAATGTAGCCTTGACAGTTATGACCATGGCATCTGTGTACAATGCATCTGTGCATGATTGTATGTCTGTGTGTGTTTATATGATTGCCAGCTTTTGTATAATTATGAATGAGTGTGTGATACATATTTTGTATGCCTACAATAACATTAGGGCCTGGTGTGTGTGTGTCTGTGTGTCTTTGTGTGTAATATATATGTGTAACATGTCTGTGTGTGTGTGTGGATGTGTGTGATATGGTTGTGTGTTTAATGTGTGTCTGTGTGTAATATGTGTGTGTTTAATATATGTGTGTGTGTGTGTGTTTGATATGTATGTAATATATGTTGGTGTGTGTGTGTGTAATATATGTGTGTAATATATGTCTCAGTGTGTGTTTAATATATTTGTAATATATGTCTGTGTGTGTGTAATATATGTGTGTAATATTTGTCTGTGTGTGTGTAATATATGTGTGTAATATATGTCTCTGTGTGTGTGTAATATATGTGTGTAATATATGTCTGTGTGTGTGTTTAATATATTTGTAATATATGTCTGTGTGTGTGTAATATATGTGTGTAATATATGTCTCTGTGTGTGTGTAATATATGTGTGTAATATATGTCTGTGTGTGTGTAATATATGTGTGTAATAAATGTCTGTGTGTGTGTTTAATATATTTGTAATATATGTCTGTGTGTGTGTAATATATGTGTGTAATAAATGTCTGTGTGTGTGTTTAATATATTTGTAATATATGTCTGTGTGTGTGTAATATATATGTGTAATATTTGTGTGTCTGTGTATGTGATATGTACAGGCTGAGCGTGCAGAGGGTGAGGAAGCCGCGCTGCTGTAAGGGGCCGCAGGGTCTGCTCCCGCGCTTCTCCTCCTCCCAGGCTGACGGACAGGAGCAGCTCTTCCGCCTGACCGACAGCATCCACTCCGAGTTGTGAGTGCCTCCCCTCGCCGCACTCAAACATGCTTCCCAACACTCCACACCCAAACACGCTTCCTATCGCCCTGTACCCAAGCATGCTTCCCATCGCCCTGCACCCAAGCACGCTTTCCATCGCCCCACACTCAAACACGCTTCCCATCGCCCTGCACCCAAGCACGCTTCCCATCGCCCTGCACCCAAGCACGCTTCCCATCGCCCTGCACCCAAGCACGCTTCCCATCGCCCTGCACCCAAGCACGCTTCCAATCGCCCTGCACCCAAGCATGCTTCCCATTGCCCTGCACCCAAGCACGCTTTCCATCGCCCCACACCCAAACACGCTTCCCATCGCCCTGCACCCAAGCATGCTTCCCATCGCCCTGCACCCAAGCACGCTTTCCATCCCCCGCACCCAAACACGCTTTCCATCACCACACACCCAAACACGGTTTCCATTCCCCACACTCAAACACTCTTCCCATCGCCCCTCCTACTCAGCGAGGGGGTTGTGGGCTGTGTAGTTCTCAGTGAGGGGGTTATGGGCTGTGTAATTCTCAGCGAGGGAGTTGTGGGCTGTGTAGTTCTCAGTGAAGGGTTGTGGGCTGTGTAGCTCGCAGCGAGGGGGTTGTGGGCTGTGTAGTTCACAGTGAGGGGGTTGTGGGCTGTGTAGTTCACAGCGAGGGGTTGTGGGCTGTGTAGTTCACAGTGAGGGGGTTGTGGGCTGTGTAGTTCACAGTGAGGGGGTTGTGGGCTGTGTAGTTCTCAGTGAGGGGTTGTGGGCTGTGTAGCTTGCAGCGAGGGGGTTGTGGGCTGTGTAGTTCTCAGTGAGGGGGTTATGGGCTGTGTAATTCTCAGCGAGGGAGTTGTGGGCTGTGTAGTTCTCAGCGAGGGGGTTGTGGGCTGTGTAGCTCGCAGCGAGGGGGTTGTGGGCTGTGTAGTTCACAGTGAGGGGGTTATGGGCTGTGTAGCTCGCAGTGAGGGGGTTGTGGGCTGTGTGGTTCACAGCGAGGGGGTTGTGGGCTGTGTAGTTCACAGTGAGGGGGTTGTGGGCTGTGTAGTTCTCAGCGAGGGGGTTGTGGGCTGTGTAGCTCGCAGCGAGGGGGTTATGGGCTGTGTAGCTCACAGCGAGGGGGTTGTGGGCTGTGTAGCTCGCAGCGAGGGGGTTGTGGGCTGTGTAGTTCACAGTGAGGGGGTTGTGGGCTGTGTAGTTCACAGTGAGGGGGTTGTGGTATGCCGCATGTCAGGCGCTTTCCGATGCCGTTAGATCTCGGGGGCGGGGCTGGAGCTCTCCCATGGCGACCCGTCGGCGGCTCTCTCAGTGTGAACCGGCGGGGAGCGCAGGAGGCTGTAAATCAAACTAATTAATTTGAGCCCTGACTCCCAAAGCCTGCGCCTGTCAAAGGGGGAGATCGTAAATATGTCGGGAGGTGCGCCACACGAAAAGACGGTTGGGTTGGGGGTTTTGAGGGTGTTTGGGGGGGGGGGGTGTTAGGCGCTGGGTCGCGGCTGCGATCGGACCCCTGAGTCATTAGCTCGCGGCTCTGGCTCCCAGGCGTCCTGAGAGAGCTCATTTGTCACCCCAAGAGCTAATTAATCCAGATACAGAGACCCCCTGCCTCCCCGTGCGACCTTTCACCCCCAAGGTGTTAAACGGCCAATTACTCTTTTCAGCTTCTGTGTGAGCGAAGGGGAGAGCACACGCCGCCCCAGCCGCGAGCTGTGGCCTGGGGCGCACGCGTGTGCGTCTGTGTGTGTGTGTGTGCGTGTGTCTGTGTGTGTGTACGTGTGCGCGTGTCCCTTTGTGTGTCTGCTTGTGCGTATGTTTTTCTGTGCACGCGTGCCCAGCCACTTCCCCAGTGTGGGCCAATCGCGTTTCTTCCCCTCAAAGAACACACTGTGTGTGTGTGCATGTGTGTGTGTGTGCGTGTTTGTGAGAGAGAGAAAATGGATACTGATGAACACACAGGCTCCTTTGTTTTTGCACTGCATAGGCTTAGAATCCCCATGTATCCAGAAGCTCAGAAGTAAGTTAACTTCTATACCGTAGATGGATGTGTTTTCACAGTCAGCCTACAGCACACTCCTCTGGCATTCCAGAAAGCACATTCCATGGCCAACCATTTTGACGTTTCATTGTTCGCAGTCATTCAGTCCTCATTCAGCTGTCAGCTGAAGTCCAATTCCAAAGTCATGGCGCTTCTATGGGGAAAGGATATGTGGTATTGGACAAAGACTCATTGGTTATTAAATAATGAAGAATAATGTTTTTAATTATTGTCAGCTGTGGGGCTCCTTGGTTAGAGATCGGGTTGCGTTCCTCAGCCAGTGGTGAGTTGCGGGTGGATCAGAGTGCTCCAGCACTTCCCTACACTGCTCCATTACCCAGAGCTCGTCCTCCCGCCAGCTTTCAGCAGCACTCAAAGGAAACGGACTTTGCTGAGCTTTACAATGTGCTGCGCACATGTTTGAATGCCCTCCCCTCCCCTCCCCGTTCCTTTTTTCTCTCTCACTCGCTCCCTCTCTTCATTTTCTCTTTCATCTTCTCTCTCTCTGTCTCTTAGCTTCATCGCCGTGGAGCCCATCGACACGTACTGCGTGCTCATCTCCTCCAAGGTGGTGTACTTTCTGAAGCCGGGAGAGTACGTGGACCGCGAGGCCATCTTCCTGGAGGTCAAGTACGACGACCTCTACCACTGCCTGGTCTCCAAAGACCACGGGAAGGTGTACGTGCAGCTGACTAAGAAAGCGGAGAGCACTAGCAGCGGCGTGGCCATCCCAGGCCCCTCCCACCAGAAGCCCATGGTGAGAGGCCGTGTGGTGTGGGGCAGCGTTGTCAGCTTGAATTTTCTTGTCTTGGGCACAGCGTCTAAGTCCAAGTCGCAGTGATTGTGGTCGCTGTTTATGTTTTTGATTAGAGAGCATTGGGGCTCCCAGGTGTCTCGGTCGGTAAAGGTTCTCATCCAGAGAACAGGCAGGTCCTTGCAGTAGCAGATCTGAGCCTCAGCCCCAGCTATGCCATCAGTAAAACTGTGACTGGATGCCCGCAGTGGCAGGGCGCACGTGGCCTCGTGCCACCTGGGGCAGCCTGAGTTTGTAGGCCAGGGTTCCCGCCTAGGACTTGTCAGGTGCTCTCAGGGTTCAGAAGTTGTCAGAGAGACCGATAAGCCCATTTAATCGACAGTAGCTCTGTCTGTGGCATAGAGCTTGTGGAATTGTAACTGGCACACAAGGCTGTTGTGTGGTTTCGGTGTGTGGATGCCGGTTGGCATAATGTGAGCGCCAAGATGGCCAATTAGTAAATTGTGATAGAAGGGGGTGTTTAAAAAGAGAAAGAATCGGTTTTAGTGAGATGCTGTGCATTTTAGGTATAGATCGTGTGACCTTTATCCTGACCTCCATTTTGTGCTGTAGGTTCACGTGAAGACCGAGAGCCTCGCCATCAAAATCTCTCAAGAAATCAACTACGCCAAGAGCCTGTACTACGAGCAGCAGCTGATGCTGCCGCCCAATGAGACTGAAGATTACCTGCTGCTGGACTCCTAACCGACCAATCGGAGGGCAGCCAGGTTTCTCTTCTGTGCAGGAACTAATTAGCCAATGGTGGCATCTCCTGAAGGTATCTAGAGAACAGTCGATATGAAAGAGAAATGGAAAATGACAAAACCTACAAAGGGTTATTGCAAGGCACTTTATTTGGAATGAAAAGTAATGTGTCCACGCATCATGCAGGTCCCAAGAAGCACAGTTGTAAAATATAAAAATATGCACCTAGTATTATTTTATCAGGTTCTGTACGTGTAAAACAGAATAAGAGAGTACTATAAAGATATTTTATTTTACAGAGATGTTTATAAAATTGCTGGTTTGTGTGGGAATATATACATACATTGGTAGTGTTATGATTAGACGCCCTTACATGTACACAGACGTGTATATACACACATGCGCATATGCACACAGACTGACACAGTATGTATATACACAGATAGCAGTGTAACACTACCAGTCGTGTACATAGCGAGAATGGAGGTTTATATGAAGTTAAATGGGTTGTGGAATGCTGTATAAAACTGCCTTTAATTAAAATGCGCTATATATTTTTTTTCTTTGTGTATAAAATATTGGCTAGTTGGAGCCGTAAAATAAATTGCACTGATTCTGATGTGGGAGACACTGCAGCTGCTCTTGCCACTAATATAAGTAATCACACGAACACACACACACACACACACACACACACACAGACACTCTGAGACCCCACAGTAGACCATGTGATGGGTGTGTGCATAGCTTTTTTTTTTTTCTTCCTTCAGGGGTCATGAGACCCAGACATCAAAAACACTAGGCCTTCGTATTCATCTGGATTGTTGGACTGAAAACTGCGAATGGAATGTTGTGAAGCACATCAGCGTAACATGCTAACTTATCTCCTCTGCTAAAACACCAGTGCTCCGCGTTATCTACATTTTGTGCCTTTCATTAACGCAGCGAGACATTTCAGGGTGGATCATACCAAAAAAAAACAAAAAACACTTTGCTACTTTAGAGCCGTTAGACAAAATGAGAATTAGTGTTTGTTTCAGGTCTTCCCCTGCCCCTGCGTAAGTTTGCCGGTACAGACATCCTGGCGTTTCGTTAGATAACGCGTGCTGGCAGTGCTATCAGCTAGACCCCTCTGCAGCAGTCAGGACCGCACACCCCAGCACAGCCCTCTTCACTGTGCTCCCTAACGCAGGCTTCGCCAGCTCCAGAGAGGCGCGCGGCGTTCCTCTCCCTTAAAGGAGTCGCCAGCCTGCGGCACGGGCCGTCGGCGGGCGAGTGAAGGAAGGGCTCCTGGGAGTGTTTGTTTTTAAAGCAGCAGAGGACCTTCAGCGCACACCCCCTCTCTTTGCTCTGCGCTTGTTAAAACGGTAAAGGAATGCAAATATTTGATTCCAGAGCCCGCTCCAGAGGGTATGAATGCCAAGCACATTCTCACCCTAATTCCCCCCCCCACACCCAACCCCCTCATTCTTTCCTGAAGCTCAAGGATTACTGCAGTTTAGCTGCACGGGACTGGAGAACTGTGATCATTTGGGCGCTCCCCCACACGTGAATGGGCCACAGTGGCTGCCAGATGAACTTTCTTAGCAATAACAGTAAGCTCATCATCGCGTCCGTTTGGTCATCTTTAGCTTTTGCTTAAGTGCTTCCAAGTGACCGTCTCTATCTGGCATGAGGAAAAGATTTCATGAGAATATTCGCAGGCAGTTTCGGAATGTTCCGTTTCAGAAGTTATATTTAACTTTTTTTTAATATATTTAACACCCCAACCCCACATTCACTCCTGCCCCAACCCTGAAGGGACACCCCCCCTGCCTCCACCCCTGCCCCTGCCCCTGAAGGGACACCCCCCCTGCCTCCACCCCTGCCCCTGCCCCTGAGGGGACACCCCCCCTGCCTCCACCCCTGCCCCTGCCCCTGAAGGGACACCCAGTCCTCACTTATCTAACTGATGACCCATTTCTGCCTCCTCTCCCCTGATCTCCCACTGCTGTCTGCACAACTGTGTCTTCTGGGTTCACCAGAGTTCAGCACAGTTACGCAACCTACCAGGAAACAATTTGGCAATAAATTAACTGCCTTGGAAGGTCCGGCAGGGAATTGGCACTTTGATGGCTTCAGAAGAGGGCCTCGCATTCTCTCCCAGCTCCTAACCCAACGCCCGACAGCTTTATAAATAACCTGAGACGTTAAAAACACAGCGTGAGTTATGTTTCTCCCACACATCTCTCTCCCTCCCTCTCTCACTGTTTGCCTTGTCCTCTAGCTAAAGGGGATCTTTGTTTTTTTAGGGGTTTTTTCACCCCTCCCTCCCTCTCTCTGTCTCTGATTCCAGAATCAGACCTTGCCTTTGTAATGCAAGGGTCTTCACAACAGTAACTCAGTTACACTCACAGGCGCAAGTCCCGCCCCCTGTGATGATGGGTCAGGTTGACAGCTTTCATGGGGCCGTATGGGGGAGTTTGCTGTGGCGCTGGTGCAGCAGGGTGTTGAACGCCTGTCTGTAGGCTGGAGGCTTAACGTGTGCGACACTCAGACGTCCCGCTTCATTGCAATTGGGATTCAGACGCTAGAGGAAAGGCCCACACTGCCAGGCGTCTTGAGCGATGAGCTTCGCCGTTCCGTGTCACACGCGTGCCGCGCGTTGCTCTTACGCGATTACTCACCAGCCCCCGCTTCCCTGTGGTGGGATGACCCCCCCTCCTCTCGGTTCAGATTTGCCCCCCGCCGCCGCCCAGGACGCCCCTCGCGTTTCGGCAGAGGCGTCAGCGAGAGGCCGGCTTTGTCCCGCCCGCCTAACGATGGCTGAGCACGCCGCGTTTGAAACGCTCTCCCTGTACCTGAGACTGGAGTCCTTCCCCTGAACTCTGCAGTGCCGCAGCTCAGCGCTGGCGCTCGAACCCCTGACCTACATACGCGAGCACATGACTCTGTGCATAAGGGAATCCAACTGGAAACCAGGGGGAAGCTGACTCATGTTGTTTACGTAGCTCTTTAGATCCCTTTGTACAAAGAATAAGGAACATGAGACTTGGGGGATTTTTATTTTTTTCTCACCAAAGGAAATATGAAGAAGTGAATCCATGATCTCTCCATAAAGGGACTGCAGATTGAGGCTTTTTTAATCACTAAAAGGAACTGCCACTCAGCTAACCATGTTGTACACTAGTTAGGGACGTACTCAACACACACTGAAGCTCGCTGCTTTGTAGAAACGGTGTACAGAAGTCGTCGTCGTCATGCTAACGGAAAGAGTCTCAACACTGACCCACTTTTCAGCCAAGTTTGTGTGTCCAAGTCTACTGATTTATGTGAAAAATGGAAAATGATAATCTTGTGTTTTCTATGGTTTTAAAGTGTATATATTATAACGCTTGATAATAAAATGAAGTGTCTAATGCTGAGGACTCTTGTTTTCTGTACACCTCTATGTTCATCATGATTGTGTTCTTAAACCCAGTATGGACTGTTGTTTTTCCATGTGAGATCACAGCAAATAGCCCTGGTATACTCTTAAATTAGCAAATATAGTTATCCACTCACTGTGAGTGTGTGGTAATGTGAGTGTGTTCTAATTTGAGTGTCAATGTGAGTGTGAATGTGAGTATTAAAGATGTTGTTTGTTTGAATAATACTTTATGTTTAGGCGTTGTTTATGGATTATTTTCACTTTGCTAATAATCCCACTTTTTTCTCACTAATTAATACCTCCATGGTGCATTTGTCCAACCTGCCGGACTGCTTAGTCACAGTCAGAGAGCACCAGCTGAAGGCCCTCTCTTAGCTTCCTGGTCGTGCGCCCCCTAACACCCCCCCCTTACCCCCCAGGCCCAATTCCTCTTGTTGATTGACGGGTTAATGGAGGCGTGAGGGTCTCCCCCTGGCTGGGGGGCAGTCCCGGGCCCGTTTGTCTCCCAGGCCCTCTGGCGAACGCTCGGCCTGGTGATGGATGAGCCCAGTGCCAGCCAGGGACGAGGCGCACTCGCAGGAGGGTGGGAGAGCGCCATGCCAGACCGCTTCATTTCACTCAGCCCCAGTCCCGGAGAGACTGCGCTTTAAATATGCAAATGACCCCCAAGTCCATGAAAGATTTTTCTATTTTCCTGTAAAGCATGATGGAAAAGTGAGAGTCGGTGGTTTAGTCGGAGCCTTTGCATTGACTGGTGCTCCAAATAACCTTTCCGATGATTTTGGATGTCTTATTTCTGGGTATGGCGTGGAGTAATCCAATTTAAGCAAGTTTTTCTTTCTACCATGACTCCCATCCCTTATGAATCTGCAGCTCTCCAGCTGTCTGGTTCCATTACTGGGGGATTCATTGAATAAATGTGTCACACTGTGTGGCTCCCCTGGGAGGGCCAGAATAGCTGGACACCGGGAGGTGTGATAAATCAGGTTTTAATAATTAATAATTTTCAGAATTTTATAATAATACTGTTTTATAATTGAGAGCGAGATGACTCCAGTTGTTTAAACCAATGAAAGCTTTGCCATTCACACTCATGGAATCCTAGATATAATGGTGAACTAAAAGAAAGTGAAAATAAACCAGAACACAGCGGACTCTTTTCAGCTGGGCTGTCGTCCCCCTCTCTCGGTCCCTCGGCGTGACGATTCGAGGTCCCAGCGCCCTGCTTTTGAACCCGGGGCTAATGAGGTAATGCAGCCCAGCTGTGTGTGCCCTCTCAGCCAGTAGGCGAGGCCCCACAATGCCCCCATTTCCTCTCCCACCCCGAGCCCTGCCACAAAAGTGGCTTTGCAGGGCAGAACAGAGCCTCTGTAAAGCTCTGCCAGTCCCACAGTCTGGAAATGTGGGGCCTTCCAGCAGCCTCCCCACATGAAGGACGGGGACGTGCTGGCCCTCTCTGCTTCTCCCTGAGTCAGGGACTGTGTTTAAAGGCTAATTGTGTGCAGATGCACGGCAGGGAGCTCAGCGCATGGAAGACAAAACTGTACAACCGCATCCTACAAGCCATGGTCTCTCTTCATCATGGTCCTTCTCCATCACGGTCCTTCTCCGTCATGGTCCGTCTCTCGATTAAGGACAGACCCAGACTTGTGTTTTACTTAGTAGGCAAATTGTTTGAAATGCACATATGCACATAAAATTTCCATTAACATGAAATTAATGAAATCCACACTGATATTTGTCTTGATCTGTCAATATGATTATTAAGTGCTATAGTATAGTGGTAAGGCTACATAGAAAGTCTTCCTCTGAAGTCTTGATAATCTCTAATTTTAGATTCTCCAGATGTTGTCTCTTTGTAGTTCAGCAGTTCCCAGTTTGTCAGCCGGTTGGTTGTGTTTGTGCGAACAAAGTCATTTTTCACCATTTCTACATTTTTAGTTTATGTTATAATCAGAATTCAATCCTCCCGCAGCTTGATCAACATCGCAGTCTGACTGCTTTTCATGTTCAGGCGGTCCAAATGATAAATGCGCGCGCAAATCCTTAACTGTGCCTTTTATGTATTCTAATTTAATGTTTTTGAATTCATGGAGCATTCTGTAATTTATTTACTTTGTCCTAATTTTACTAAATTAAATGGAAGTGTGTGTATCTGTGTGCTTTTGCTTGATAAATCCATTTATTTAAAAATGTGCTCACAAAATGTTCTGATATTATCTGTTTAAACCACTCCAAGGCTTTGAAAATACTCTGCCTTTGCACGTATGTATAGTTTCACTACTGGCCTTTTGGATCTATGATGAAGGTCAAAGAGCGTTCAAAGATGCTCCACTCTAAGCAGGAAAGCAGATCTGCCTTCTTGACTCGTCACGGTATGAGAAAGCAGCGATATGAGGGAGGGGCCCTGCTTGCTCATCTGCTGCACTCTTCTTCTGCGCTGCTCCGCTCCGCTCATCCTCGGCATCCTGGGTCCCGCTCTAACCCTCGCCGCTCGGCGCTTTGTGTGTCGTGCGGTTCGAGGAGCGTCAGGCTGTGTTCCTCGCTCCCGTCTCTGTGGTTCTGTGATGACCTCCTCGCAGCGGAGAGAACCGCTCAGCGCAGGGGCACAGGAGGGACAGCTGGGGGGTGTGTGGGGTGGGGTTCAGGGGCAGTTCAAAGGGCTCTCGAGAAACCCCCCCACGGAATCCGATTAGTCCCGCCCCCCCCCCAACAGATTGAGTTGAACCATACTGGGTTTGCAGCTTGCTTACGAAATGTATAAATGAAAGTGTTCTGAAGAGTTTGCCTGGCCCCTCCCACATCAACGTGTTGCACGTCCTGCACAGCACTGACCCTCACCAATACACAGCACCTCTCATTCACAGCGTTTGTGAAGGAGAACGAACCTCCCTCTCCCCCCAAATGAAGACGTGGAAGAAATGGTGGTCGTGATAGACGTGGCGGGGGCTGCAGCCCCCCCCCCCTCCCCGCCCCCGATTGATGCTCCACCTGTGCCTCTGTCCCCGGAGCAGCCTGTTTCTCTGGGTGAGAAGTTCAGCACTGGGTGAGCTGTCTGTCTAACAGACTCCTCTAATTTATCCACTATTTGGCTAACCTTGCTCTGAACTCACCCCCTGAGATTTGAGCTGTCTTCTCTAACACACATGCTCTCAACTCCAGGGCTCCCAAATTCCCCTGGTCTCTCTCTCTCTCTCTCTCTCTCTCGCTCTCTCTCTCTTCTTTTTCTTTCGCAACAGATCCACAACACCCCCCCCCCCTTTTGTTTTCAGATGAAGGAAAATTCCCTGAAAGCAGTCCCATTTCGTTGTACTCATCTACAAAAAACTTGAACAATACGTATAATCACTGTTTCAACATCTCTTTTCAATCACCCCCCCCCCCCCACCCCCACCCCCACCCCCACCCCCGGGCCACAGTGGGATGCTGTAAGGCCAATTCGTAATCACACAGGAACAGGAAGGTGTTTTGGTTTTGCTCAAATTCTGGCGAATGTTTATGAGCTCTGAGCCGCGGCCAAAGCGTGGGAGCCCTTCGCCCCCGGTACCGCCGCCGGTATTGTTTGACTGTGGGCTGTCTGCGCTTGTTTGGAAAACGCTAAAATATAGAGCGAGGCGGCCAGTTTCCGAACGGCCTCCTCCGTGTGCTGCTGGGCTGTTGCATAATTGATCAGTTTCAGTCGATCGTGTCACGCGTGGAGGCTTGTTCCGTCTCACAGCACTTTTCGATGGGCTTTTTGCAGCTGTGCGTTTGCATGGGGGATCGTGGCTGGCTGTAACACGTTATTAAATACAGAAATTTGTCTTTGTTTGAAGAAGGTATCAGTGATTTTCTGCGTGTATCAAAGTACTGAGACAGCTGTGCAACATGGCCTGGGGTGCTTTTGTAGAGATGTACAATTATTTTCTCCATTTCTGGGGTAAAGTTGTGCTACAGTCTTGCGAGAGTATGACTACCTGGAAATATTGTCCTAATTCCGAACATTGTGAGGAGAAATGTTTCCATTTTGCATGTGTAATGTGGATGTTGTTGAGGCCAGGACCTTGCTTTTATTGCATTAGTATTGCATTTTATTGCACTTAGTAGATGCACTTGACCCCCTTCAGACATATTTTCGTTTTCTGTGGATTTCCCTGAGGTTAACATTATAGTTATGGCTGTATAAAGATCATCTGTCTAGTGGAACCTTGTTTAGTTACAAAACAAATTGCTGTGAGGTTAACAGCGCACTTATTGATTATAAATGGCCTCTGAGCCTTCGTGGATGGAGAGAGAAAAGCTGTCTGTAGCGCTTGTGCGTTTGTGTTAATGAGGTTCCAAGCAGACAGATGTGAGGGCAGGGTAGAGTCGTCCAGCGGGTTTTATTCTGATTTGATTCTACCCCGCTGCTGCTGCTGACGCCAATGCTGGCGCAATTATTCACGCTTTTTGCATCTTCACACAGTATTCATTCATACAGCTGGGTTTATATTATACTGAAGCAGCTCAGGTTAAGTGCCTTGCTCACCTTCAAACCCCCCCCCCCCTTCCTGCAAAGGCATTTTCCACTGAGTGCAGTGTGTTTTGACAACGACACCAAAGCGCTGTTATGCTCACATGGCTGGCCCTACAATGGCAGCACCATCCTGACCGCGAAAATAGAGGCCGTCGGTTTTGGCCTGAAACACGCTCGCTAGGAGAGCCGCGCTCACCTTCCAGTACCGCCATCGCTGGCACTCTGTGGCACAGCAATGAGCACGAGGACAGAGGAAGCCATTTTCATTTAAATCGACTTTTTATTCAACAGTTTAATACGGAGATACATGAAATGTTGAAACAAAAACACATGAAATTATACACAAACTCCCAACAATCCAGTCAAACAATAAAAACCTACCTATGAAAAAGGAAATCAAATGCGCTGATCCAGTCCTTTTTTTGAGTGAGTTCAGCTCTAAGGATGGCATGTAGGAGGCTCTTAGCTCCACCTCCCTCCACCATCAACCAGCAGGACACCGGTTCGGAATCTTTGACCTTGAGTTTGTCAAAGACACAGCCCAGGGGTTGGATTTTAGTCTCTCTACGGCGGAAACTAAAAACACTGAAGGTTGTTTTGGTCCAGGCGTCACGTGCGAAGGCCACACGTCTGGGGGGTGTGCTGTGGAGGTGCGGCGAATGTCGTCACCCTGATCTCCATCCCTGACTCCTGAAGCTCTAACGTGAGTGGCATCCCACACTGCCCTGCTTTATACTGTCCAAGTAAGGAAAAGTTTCTCGAGTGTTGTGACCTCAGCGCTCGCCGCGTTCAGAAGCGGTCGGCCTCGGGCTCCCCCGGACCTCGCCTATGTGCGCCCCTTGAACGTGTTCATGCAGGTGTAGCTTCCGGAGAACTTGTGAATCTCTTCTAGCGCCAGCTGAGGAAGGAAGCTGCAGACACAGGAGACACGTACAGGTCACTCAGTAAGATGTCCTGCTGCAGGGATTCTGCTTTATTTGTGGGATAGCTGTGCATTCACAGCCTGAGGCATGGCGCCTACCTCTTGAGGATGACGAGGACACGCATGGTCCAGGGCAGGTAGACGAAGGCCGTGTTGCTCCTGACAGCATCTACGGTCCTCTGGGCCACCATCTCAGGCTTCAGGGGAGGAAAGAGCTGAGGGAACCTGGGAGAGGTTCAAATAATTATTATTAATAAGAAGAATAAGCATACACTTTGTACTCATACACTAGAGTACATTTCATTCTAGGAAATAAGCAGCTCATGGTGCATCACTATGGAATGAAAAGACAAAACATGAAGAATGATGGTAAAAATGCACATACATCAATGTCTATGAAATAAATAAAATAGTAAATATTAAAAGCAGTTCAAAAAAAGTCAGATATGGTTAATTTCTCATTTACCGAAACATCAAATTATATACAGTATTTGATTGTGGGAAATGAATGGTGTAAACCAAGAATGTGCAGACTTTTCCTTCCACCAGTTACCATGACTCAATTAGCTAATTAGCTCTATGCACCAATGGCGACTCACTCATAGAGTAGACCACAGTGAGACGCATTGTACATCAGCTGTGATTCATGGGCTTATCGGTGAACTTAGCCACAATTTCAGATCTCAGCAGATGCTGAATTGGAGTCTAGAAATGGACTTGGCCGCGTCTCCCACCCCTGGGTTAAGTTATTTCGCAACAATGTCCACCAAGTGGCCCACAGCCATGTGATAGACCAGCCTTGTCACCTTAGTGTACCCTGTATGGCAGAACTCAGTTGTGAGCTGGGGAGCGGCTCTGTCCCGTTTTAACCTGCACTTTCTGTCTAGTCCTGATTTCCTCAATAGCCACCATCACGTCCTACCAGTGACTGAAGCCAGTAAATCGATAGTAGCCCTTCGCTGTGGAAAGCAAGGCAGTCCAGAGGCTCTCCTGACCTGACTTGCATCCCCTGGAACATCTCGGTGTTGGTGTGGAAGGGCAGCACGGTGGTGCAGCCCACGCCGGGGCAGTCCAGCAGCCCCAGGGTCAGGCTCTCCATGAAGGCGTAGGAGGCCGACTTGGAGGTGCAGTAGTCGATGGCGCCGGGGATGGAGGAGAGCGAGAGGATGGAGTTGAGGCAGACCACGTGGCCGCTCTGCAGCTCCAGCATCCTGGGCAGGAAGGCTTTGGTGGTCTGCGGGGAGAGAGGAGAGACGTGACTCCCAGCACTGTGTCCCATTCCTTCGCTCTTCCCCCTCCTATTACCCCCTGGAATTTGCAACAACAGCATGCACAGTTAATAATTTTTAAAGGGCCCTGCAGCGCTCAAAGACTGGATCCGTCCACACACACCCCCACCCCCCTTCCCCATTCAATCCCATTGGTGGATATCCACAGCCAACTGGAGGTCCTGATTTCTTTAGCAGATGTCTTGAGTTTTTTTAGTGTACATTCTGACTCAGAAAGTCAGCGTTTGATCACTGGTCAAATAATAAAATGAAAATGATCCCCCAGGCGCGAAGGCCCAGAGGCTGAGCCCCCACTGTTCTTGGTGATCTTCCAAGCGCTTTGCGTCCAGCCTCCTGATTTCAAATCCCCCTTCACTGCTAAGGCATTTTTCCTTTTCTTCTATTTTTTTTCCTTTTTATTTATTTAAAATGTTTCAATTGCTCACTCTAAAAGTTGAAGTGTCTGTCTGATAACCCCAGCTATGTCCTCATATCTCACAGTGTGCAGAGACCGTGGCAGAAAGGCAAGATGGACAGGTGCTGTGAAAAAGGATCTCTCTCTCTCACTCTCTTTTTTTTTCTCTCACTCTTCTTTCTGGATCCTCCGTTCCATGCTTTATGACACAGAAACAGTGGTCTACCGGGTATCTTTGAAGAGCAGCCACCTATTATTAAGGGGTTTGTTTAAGAGTCTGTTGTGTGTCGTTCTGTTTGTTTTGCTTGTGGAATGCTACCTTAACTGCCTGGCCTTTCTTTCCCTGTCTTGGCAGAGATGTACTTTACCCACAGTTAAAAAAAGACTCTACGTGACTCAGTGGGGCAAGAGGCAACACGGGTTACATTAACCACAAGCATGTTGATATACCCGCACCACAAATGTGAAACCATTGTGCTTGCTGAGAGACTGATCGCTCCTGGTCTGTGGGTGTGACTACAGTACGTGGGAATTGGCTAAATTGTGCTGTGCTTTGGTTCGTAAATTATCTGTATAAACACATAAATACACACCTCACAAAATACTTTCATTAACTGATAAATACATAGATTTTTGCTGAATGAGAAAAATGCTTTCGTTTTGACGATAGTTTTATTTCTGCTGTGTTTCAGGACATCTGAGCAAAACCAGCTGTGGTTCTTGGTGCCTCGGTTTGGTGCTTACCCAGAACTGCCCAAGGGTGTTGACATGCTGCGATTTCAGCAAGGCGTCATCATCGCTGTCCATCAGACTTTTCCCATGAACCACTGCGGCGTTGTTCACCAGGATGGTAACGTCCCCTACCTAGCCAGGTAAGAGACAAGCTTGTTTAGGTCTTCCTCAACCCACGACACTGACTGCTTCCTCAGCATTCAGGAGGTAATACGATTATAGTCATGTCCCACTAACCTCCCACCTGAAGTTTATTCCTATACACATTCAGTGCTATAATGTTGACAGACGACCATTTTAATTGTCCGTTATCTTATACCAACATCTGAAGGAAACTGCCAGGTGTTGTTGCTTGCGGTACCGTGAGCACACATGCCCGGCCAGTGTCACGAGATGGGGAGGCAAAGAGTAACACACAAACTCAAGTCGACCTTGGAAACCGTTAAATACTACATTTTGGTCTTATCAAAAGGGTCTTCATCAGGAAACCTACCTTCTCCCTGACCACTTTGGCCTGCTGGTACACCTCTTCGCGATTGGCCACGTCGCAGATGAAGTAGTGGCACTCGGTCCCTGCAAGCGAGATCTCCTCGCAGGTCTGCTTGAGACACTTCTCTGTGCGGCCCCACAGGATCAGCTGAACAGAGCAAACAAAGGTTCAGAGGTCAAGGTGAGAGCCGCAAGCCAGCAGTGGAAGTGTGCGCTTCTGTGAGTGTGAGAGGACCTGATTTAATAGCGCTGTTATTCAAGAGTCAGACACTATAGCGAGATTCTGGTCAAACATCCCTGACTCCACAATTTTTTCTTTCTTAGCATTTCACAAAATAACCTCCATCTGCTAAGCACTGTGTCACACAGCATCCGGCAAACAAAGAAATAAATAGAAATGAATAAAGGATTGCAGCATGAAGCCAGATAACACAGTGATTGCACTGTGAGTGATGTTGTTTCCCCAGAAATGCAGTTTTCTCTTAACTGCTCAACTGTGACACCAACACAGGTCCTCACCTTAGTGAAGTCTCAGATTTATATTGATCTTGTCCCTTTAAGGTGGGAGTTGAGGCTAAAGAATTGGGTTTGGGATGTGTGGGTTTGGCAGGGAGGGAGGGCGGGCAAGGACAGTCACTGATGATTAGATCCGTCAGTCTTCTTGGTTTGGGTGGGGGGTTGGTTGAGGCGGGGGGGGGGGGGCAGTCATTGATGATTAGATCTGTCAGTCTTCTTGGGTTGGATGGGGGTTGGGTGAGGGGGGGCAGTCATTGATGATTAGTTCCGTCAGTCTTCTGGGTTTGGTGGGGGTTTGGTGGGCGGGGGGGGGGGGGGGGGGGGGCGGGGGCAGTCGTTGATGATTAGATCCGTCAGGGGAAGATAAAGAGGACAGGACTGAGCCCCCCTCCGCTTGCCCTCCTCATCTCTCACACACATTCTGAAAGAGATTACATGGCTCGCTGGGCAGAGGAACCCTGCAATTTTCTGGTCAGAGAGTTTCAAACGGAGCGTGTGTGGAGAGCGGGCAGGGCCCGGACCGAGCCTGGCTGGGTGCCCGTCATTACGGGCTAGCTTAGCACAGGGACTCCTCCAGAAAGTGATCCACTCAGCTTTTAGTCTGTGTGTGTGTGTGTGTGTGTGTGTGAGAGAGAGCGTGTGTGTGTGTGTGTGTGTGAAGTGTGCGTCTACAGGAAGATGGTACAGACCAGTGTTGCTGGGTGTTTATCCATCAGGTGTGACCTGTGTGGTACACCTGTGCTACTCTTGATGACTGTCATGTAACTCAGCCCTTTTTAGCCAGAATACAGTGACACCTTATTTAAGGTGTGAGCAGTTCCCCAGGCTATAACTCAATAAGGTCACGTTTCCAAGTAACATTTACACCAATCGTCTATTATAATATAATGTTCCAAAGCCATTTGTCATGAACGTCCTTTGACTTGCTTCCATAAGTAAGAAATCCATACAATTTTGCAACACGTATTTCTTAAGATGTTCCGTACACTGATGATTCCATGGAGGCCTTTTAGGGTTGGCCTTTCTAGAGGCGGCCCACTTTTACTTGGCCATGACCCTGAAGTTTGAAGCTTTCCTCTCCAGTTTGATTGAGCTTACAACTGCTGCCCTCAGGACAGTAGGGCCCTGAGGCCACTCTGGCCCTCTCCTGCTGCTCTAGGAGCTCGCCCCCTGACAGCCGTGCGTGCTAGCCCCTTTCACCGCTCACTATAGCAGGCCTTTAAGAGTCACATCTGTAACGTGAGCTCTGACTGGGAAAAAAGAACCTTCAACTTCACAAATTCTTGATAATGTAAAAGGTGGAGTGCAACCTGAAACTGGAGGTTGTGTGAGCGATAGGTCAAGTATTCCCCAGATTCCCATCTGCAGGGGGACAAGTCCTGAACCCTGTAATAAAGAAACACCCCCAACCTCCCTCCCCCCCCCAATGAACCCTGACCAGTGTCAATCACAAACTCAACACATGGCCGGCGTCCCATTAACAGTAAAAGTTTGAGGGGGTGTGCGTGGGTCGTGTTACAGGGAGAGAGGGGCGGGGCGAAAGGGCACAGGGAGTTCAGGAGGCAGTCGCCTGCCGCTGTCCCATTAGCACGGAGACGCCGGGGTCAACCGGAGGCCACCGCCCAGCTGGAAGCAAGAGCCGCGCCTGCTCCCACTCTCTCACGCACACACACACACACACACACACACACACACACACACACCCTCCCTCATACGCAGACTTACACACACGCACATGTGCTCTCACATACATACACGATACCGTGCACGCAATCTCACATCCTCTCGCACATATGCACCCTTACTCCTCTCTCTCTCTTTCTCTTCCTGTCTCATACACACACACACACACACACACACACACAAATACACATCACTTCCTCATCAAGTTGCTGTCAGCCCCACACTCTTCAGTTAGCCTATCCATTGTTAGTCACTCAGCGTTAGCACCCACCCCCCTCACCCCCACCCACCCGAAAATTCTCCTCCTTTTTAATTCTCACTCAGTGCCAGGTTCTATTGTCTTGATGACATAGAATTTTTTTGTCTGTAACAAATGTTAAGCCCCCACCTCCCAAATCACTGGTTTTGTATCCCAAATACCAATTTCTCAATGACTCATTCTGACGATCTACCTGGAAAGTACAGCCCAGTTTGGAAATGGCATAGCTTGCTGTGTTCTGCTCAGAATAGCCTAGCTTGACTCAGTGGAAAGTCATGAGGCAGGCTGGCTGACGTTAGCGGTGTTAGCATGCTGTGCTTTGAATGTCACTTGTGAGGACAGTGAGACTGCCTTGCCATGCTATCTCTTCCCCTGGAGCTTGTTATGGGGAGCAGTAAGCTTAGGTCACAACTCTTTCATCTTTTGATTTTTTATATTCAGCAGGATCCTCCTCTCCCCCTCTCCTTCTTTCTTTCCAACTCTCTCCTACTCTCTCCCTTTCCCTCTCTCCCTATCCCTCTGCCTCTTTCCCTCCCTTCTCTCCATCCATCCCCCCTTCTCTCTCCTCTCTCCCTCAACCCAGTCCCTCTCTCCTCTTCTCTTTCCCCCTCTCTCACAGTCTCTCTCTCCCCCTCCCTATCCCTCTGTTCCTCTGTGGTGATGATCCAGCATTCTGAGAACCAAGGTGAGCTCCAGAGCTGCAGCAGGCAAAGCCATCCCACGCGCCTCCACAGACCCCCCCCCTCCCTGCACCCCTCCTCACCCGCTTGAGTGTGCTTCCTCCCGGGGGGTGGGAGCACAATAACACCGATGACATCACCGCCCTCGCTCCAATTAGCTGGCTGACCTGCCACTGAACCCCTGTTCTGGTAAGCGATCTGCAAGGTGGTGCTGTGCCGCCTGCCATACCCCCCCCCCCCCCCCCCCCCCCCCCCCCCCCCCCCCCCAGGCCCGCCAGCCATTCAGAGAGGAGGGGAGAAAGCAGTGGGGGTGGCTTTAACAAGGCCATACCTGCAAAGTGAATGGGGGGGAGGGGGGACAGGGGGTTCAGTTTCACTAATCTGATCACAGAGCTGGAATTTAAATGACTTCTTGTGCAGGGTAACTCTCAACCTACTTTTGAGGCCCTCCTTCAAAATGCAAACAAGCATTGTTTGAACATCGAAGAGATGGCCTTCCGTTAGAAAACATGCACCTGGATTAGTCCACACTTTGAGAAAAGTTCAAAGTTCAAAGGTCAAAGTGTAACTTTGTCATGTCATGTAGAATCCATGTTGTTGGTTTTCAAACAGTTTGAAGAATTATGCAGTGCCATTCAGTTCCTTTTTTTCCTCTACCCAGTAGGATGGGCCGTGAAATCCAGGTTTAAATAAAGATTACACCATAGATTTTACATACTAGTGCTCTTTTTCTACTGTGATATTTTTGTATCTAGTTTTTTTCACCATCCTTCCCTATGAAATGGAAAATGTGTCCCCCATAATACTCCAGTTCACTACAACCTCTGTACATTGTGTGTGCCGGCTTTGGTCAGTCTGTGTGCAAGCTTATGCACCCGGCTCTGACCTCCCCTTTCTTTCAGCAGGTCCTTTGGGGACGGAGGAAGGCGGAAACGCAGGAAGTTCAAAAAGCCACACGTCTTTGTGACGCCAACAAAGACAGGCGTCTTTATGAGGGCAGTGAAGCCACATGCCCTGCCAGTGACCTTTCCCGTCAGCGTATTGTGAAGGTGTGAAGGGCCAGGGTGTCCCTAATGGTGACACCCTCTCAAGGTACAACAAAAAAAATGGGGGGAGGGGGTGGCAGGCATGCTGGGCATGTCCCTGTAGTAGGGCAGCCACCAGGCACTAGAACGAAGAAACAAGCTGTGAAAATGTTGTGCTCTTGGGATTTTGTTAGGTCGCAAACGGTTTCCTGTCAGGAAAAAGTTCAAGCATGATCTGACTTTAAAATGTGGTTGAAAAGGTGTAATTTAGGAGTGGCTAAAAAAGTGGCACAGTCCATATGGCTGCCAAAGTCATGTTCAAATCCACATCCGATTCCCAGCTGACACTTGCTATGCAGTTATTCCATCTCTCTGTAACCCTGTCTGCTTTCACCATCTGAGTAAAGTTTTAAAAAAATAAACAAAAGGAGGGCAGGCTGCATATACTCTCTGGAAAAAAGTAAAAATAAATAAACACTGAACATTGCTACAATTCTGCTATTCACCACAACTTTATTGCAAAGCTACATTCATCACATCCCCAATCTGCAATGCATTCTGCAAGACTACAGTGATGACAGAATCGTGACGTGCGATCATATCTGAGCTCAGGAATCTGTTGGGTTTGGACAGCAGGAAGGCCCCTTTCTCTGAATGAGAGGCCAAGTTTGTGGCGTATTTTAAACTGAAAACTGAGAGGGTTTGGTGCACCAGTGTTGTGGCAGCAAACTGGGAGGCTGAGACTGGTCCAGTCAGTTCTGTTGGTAACCACGCTGCAGATATGTAGCCACAGCAATTTAATCACCAAGAACAATACTACACTATGTGAAATATGGATGGGCCGGGCGGTGTGAGGGTCCAACATTCATCACTTTTAATATGCTATGCGCTAGCACTTAAGCAGCGTTAGCTGTTTATTTCTCTTGGAAGAACCAGTGTTATACTTGTATCAGCTGAATAAAAATAAAGCAGCTGAAGTGCAGCCTTGGTACCCCCCCCCCCTCCCCCAAAACATGAGCGTGTCCAAAAAAGCCAGCAGGACTGCTGCTGCTGAAGTATTCATTAGAGTGTAGGCGCCAGAGCAAAAGGTTCAGCTTCAACTCGTTTCGGGAACCCGTGGCACAGTCTGACCAGGAAGATTAGCTGTTGGTGAACCATTGGGCCCTTGTTTGAGTTGAGAAAAGTGGTGGTGGCCCTTGTTTGCAACCGGAAAAGTTTGGGGGCCCTTGTTTGAGTTGGAAGAAGTGCTGGGGCACTTGTTTGCATTGGGTAAAGCGTGGGGGCACTTGTTTACACTGGGATAATTGTGGGTGCCCTTGTATGAACTGGGATAATTGTGGGGGCCCTGGTTTGTGTTGGAAGAAGCACGGCCCCCTGTTTGTGTTGGGAGAAGCATGGGGCCCGTTTGTGTTGGGAGAAGCACGGGGCCCCTGTTTTTGTTGGGAGATGGCAGGGAGCTATTTTTACAGGCCAAAGGACCCCCTGGTTGTTTTCACAGGCTATTCTGCCACAATCCCTATTTCTTTTCCGCCTCTTCTCCACATCTCACGTGGTGATGGGTCTCGAAAGTGACTGGGACCGTGCCACTGAAGAGCTAGTCTGAGTGAAGCTGAGCGGAAATGAAGGCTCTCTGCTTTCAGAGCTGATCTGGGGTAAGCGGCACGCCGTGGCAGCATGTCAGCACCATTAATCATAATGAAGTACTCGGACAAAGCTGTCTAAAAGTCATTAATATTTATTACTGGGCTGAACAGCCTTTGGTTTTGACAAGTTTTAGGCCTTCGGTAATGGGTTTCACAAAGATGATTAACTGTTACTTGGACCTTGTACTTTGAAATGAGGCCCAAAATGCATTGGACCAGTGCATGTCTAGAGTAGCTGAGTATTTAAACAGAACAGGAAGCTGAAATAAATGTAAAGCTGGGGACATACTAAGCCCTCTCTCCATAGATTTTAGGTATCTATATTCATTTATGGTAGGGAAAGTAATACAGGAATGCGTTTAAGGAACCTGTCTCAGGAGGGAGAAACATTGATAATGTGTGGCTTTAATTACCCTTATAACAACTAGAAAATGTATCAGGACGTGGACATTTTGAACAGGAGCCCCTGGATGTTGTAAATTTTAATACCAATAGAATGTGCAATTTTAGATTTATATTTGTTGAGTTTCTGGGATAAAGTGGAAAAATGTAGTTTGGCTAGTCAAAACTGTAACTGCAATGTTTTATGTTCAATTCTCAGGTGGGGTGCTGCCATTGAACTGAAGCAAGGTATTTGACCTGAAATGTTTCAGTAAATATCAGTAAATGGTTCCCCTTAAATTGCTTCAGTAAATATCAATAAATGGTACCCCTGGTACCACTGCACAGCATGCAAGGATACTGAAGTACTTAAGGAACTGTCAAGCACAAGGATGGGAGGAGGTTCTCATCTTTCCACCATAGACCATCTTTGACAATCTGGAACTGTCTAGTACCTTTCACACAAATTTTGAAATTCCAGAAGAGCCGCTTTGAAAAAAAGTGTCGAAAAACAAAAACAGTTGGCATATCTCTCCTTTTCATCACAAAGCACAGATGATGAAACATGTTTCGCGTCTCATCTTTTTTCCCCTTTAGTAAGTTCTGTCACTTTCTGACTTTTATCAGAGGCCAGCAGGCCTTGGTCAGTTTGGGGCCAGGATGTACAAGAGAGACAGATTTATCACATCAGCGGTCAGATAAGCCCACTTTAACAGAAGAGTAGCAGAATGGGCCTTTTCTTTTACAAGATCTGCCCCCTGGTTGACCCTGCTTGTTGTGCAACTTGAACCAGAAATAAGGGAACCATGCTGCAATCTTATTGGCTAGTCTCCTTTAGAGAGGGAAAAAAAGTATTGTGATCAAAATTGACATTTTCTTAAAGAAAATAAACAAAAAACTGACAACATGTGTGTGTGTGTGGGGGGGGGGTGAGGGTGGGGAAGTGGGGGGTGGTGGGGTTGGGTAAACAGGGTTAACAAGTGACTTAAAATGTGCCCATTCCAGGAAACACTTTTATTTATGGGTATTTTGGCTGGAGAAACCTGCTGAAGCAGGAATGGCTCTGCTGATTGGGCGATAGAAAATGGACCATTGTTGCCGAGGTTTACAGACTCAGTCACATTGTGGCCTTGCCATTAACGGGGAGTGTCTTTGGACACAGGACTGTCTGAGTCTTCTCCTTAGATGTCCTGCTCTTTATAAGGCTTGGACAAAGGACCTGAGTGCTCAGTACAAAGATAAAAGTGACACTAAGTTTCTGCCCAGTGTGGAGAGGGCTCACATTACCCAGCGATGGTGATCACCCCTAGCTATCCTATCCGGACCAGACAAGACTGCCACTGAAATGAACACTTCACTGGCATGTTTTCCGTAACAAGTATAACACAGTGGACAAATAAAAAGCCTCAGTGTGTGAACAAATTTAACCACAGTCAAAGGACATTCTTTAATTTTTTCTGTACAGTACAGTGAAAATTAAAACTGTACAGTGAGATGTTCCCTTCTAAGTCCATATACATTTCATGAGTTGAATCAGACTCATACCATTTGAGAAACTGGGTCTGTGGCAGTGCTAATATAATTCAGAATCTCTAGCATTTGGGTTCCATAGCTGCCAATTGCAGTGCGGTGTGAGCAAGCGATCCGGCTCTTTGCAGTGTACTTGGAACAGAATCAGGGGAAGTCTCAACCCATGAGTCAGGATTTGCTGTTGCTACGGTAGCTAGCCTCTGGCATTTGTGCTTGAGGCTAGCTGTTGCTATGAATAGCCAGTAATTCAGAGACAGTGGAGTTAAATACAAGAGGCAGAATCATGTGGTTTTTATGTTGTTTTGATCCACTGTGCTATGCTGTATCTGCTCGTTTTTGTTTTTTTTAAAGCATAGGTTATAATACTTGTGCTTCAGAAAATCTGCTATTACCTTTTTCATGCCAAAGGCTAGGATGCACTGTACACAAAGACTTGCCTGGACTTGCAAAATGGCCATGTATCACAAATCTGCCAGTTTTCCTGTGCAGGATCCTGTTTTGTTGGATCCAAACTGATACTTGGTTTTAGGGTACGCCAACACCCCCACCCCCCCACCCCCCACCCCCCAAACAAAAAAAATAATGGTTACAATATGACAGGTAGGGAATGTGGGTTCCCACTTCAGATCCAGAACCAAGATTCCTCGCCAAGTTCAAGTTCCAGATGGTTTCCATTACCTTTTTTGACCAGGTAAAAAAGAACTGCCAACACTGTCTGGCAACCTGGTGTGGACTTGCTATAAGCAGGCTGGGGGGGTCCCATTCTCCACCCTGATTCCCATCACCCTCTTCCATATCTTCTTCTATCTATCCCATATGTCCCTACAAAAAAAAAACTACCTTCCCTTCCACGTTAATTTTAGTGACAAATGTTTACCTATCGGTGGTGTGTTATGGCCTGACCATTGCACTCTTATTAATTGCTACTTGGAATGTTGGTGATTTACGACTCTAGGCCTTTTTTGTGCACTGATTGCAAGTCGCTTTTGATAACTTCTGCTAAATGCCTAAAATGTAAAATGGGTACATGTTAGCAAACTGTAGGGTGCTGCTACATGACGGTCAGCAGCTCCAAGGCTGGGGGGTGGAGGGGGGGGGGTAGTCATGTTTCCATGACTGCACTACTATTCAGCAGTAAGAATGGAAAGGTGGCATGTGTTTCCAAATCACACTTTAACAAGTCTCACAGGGTTCTTTCTTTCCCTGAGAAGCAGTAAAGATGTGTTACATTGAGTCCATAACAGCATAGATCTCTCCTTCTGTTAACGTTAGTGTGAGGATTCTCAGGCTGGCAGCGGAACGATGGAAAACCCAACCAATATTTGCCAGCTAAGACCCGTTATGTTCCAGCACAGCCAGGCTCAGACAAGTGCTGGAGCACTGAGATTTAGAGAAGTCATGTGGATATACTTTAATTAGCACCTGAGGTAGGATCATGATTTGGCATACACTGTAGTGTGAACCTAAAACTTGGCAAAGGGAGCAATGTGATATAATTGGACTGGTGGAGGGGGGCTTCACGGATTATGAGTTCTGTGTGAGATTGCAAAGGTGTAGGCTACCACTATTTTGTTCGTCTTCTTTGAAACAGATCGTGGGTAAGCATGTCTTAAGACCCCTCACTGGCCTTGCAACAGCTGCCAAAAATTACTTAAAAGTTTGAGAAAATGTAGGCTAATTATTTGGACTCCCCTATTCCTCTAAAGTAGGTGAGATCGACCGAAATAGGCAGTGGGGATGAGTGGGCGGTTCCATTATAGCACATGTGCCTCAATGGGCAAAGTCTGGTCCCTCGTTGTCTGACGTGTTGATAAGCATATTTACCGATTTAACTCCTTGACGCCAGTGGTTCATATCCACACGTCGGGCTCTTGCGCTCCACTGTCTAAAAAGTCCACTCCACAAGTCCACTCGATTACATTCAATGTTACTAACAAAATACCTTCATTTTTATAAGAGACATAATCAAACGCAGAATGTTACCATTCCCAATAGGAACGCTATATATTTTGCAATGCGCACCATAGCTAAACCTGACAGGTTGTCCCACCAAAATAAACACACTGTCATTCTTTATACAATTCGAGAACGTACTGCCTCACGCATCTGCTGATACAGTACCTGTTCATGTGCGGGTTATTTTACCTTTTTTGCTCCTTGCTTAGCAAATTCCTTTGCCAGGTGACGACCAATGCCCCTTCCTCCGCCGGTGATCAACACGACCTCTCCGCTCAAATCCTTCCGTTTGCTCGGTAGCAACAAGCACACGCTTGCTTTAAGTATATAATAAAAGATCTGGATAGGGAAAAGCACCGCCAAGCCGAAACATTTCAGATCCATTTTTATTCTTATACGGAATAAATTTCGGGTTAAATGGAAAAATGTATCATCCAAAATTTCCGTTAAGCTTGATCCAAAATAAAAGCTTGCAAGTTTCTTCTTGGCTAAATCGCCCTTTGCTTGCGATTCTCCTGTGGACAGGAGTATGTACTTTTCCCTCAGATGCCGCAAATTAACATTTAATTCCCAACCAGCTTTTGAGAAGTTTTGTTACAAAGTCGTCCTTTAAAGAGTGATGAAAACAGACGAGATAATGCTTCGCTCCAACTTGTCTAAACTTGAGTCAGTGACATAAACTTTGCCCCATGTCAAATGTAGGCAAGTTAGTATCCGCGTCACAGTTATGGAGACGCACGCATGTCATTCGGTCCTTTTCTTTAACCGTGCATCTGTCTCTTCAATGTTAGATCAAAGCAGAAAAGTAGGCTATATATACTGTACTGATTCTTGACCTAAAAATCCACAGCAATATAATGCGTACAACGGGCTCAGATGAAACTCGATGTCAGTGCTGGTGCGGCTTTAGGGTGTTAATACGCAGGGCATTATCGCATCTCACCAGCACTCAGCTCGGTAGTCTATTTCCATTCCCTCAGTGTCTGGGAGACTTGGATCAGATGGGAGTTTTTATAGACCATTAATCCTGATTGACAGTTTAAGTGTTTGGGAATATTGCACTACTGTGTTGTCTGTGAGTGGCTGTTTTCCTCTCCTAGTTTCCCCACCCCCAGAAGCACTGGAATAGCTCCCATGCAAGTCACTGTTCTACCTCTCAGTGGTGCGTTATGTTTCACTTGACGGTTTAGGATTTTACTGTCGAGTTCTGTATTACAGAATCGCACATAGTCTTTGGTGGGCTTGTATTGCTGTAACGATGCAGCTACTGATATATTATATGTGTGACAGTTATGCAAAAAACGTCTAGGAATTAGGAAAGCTTTTCATTAATAATGCTAATTTTCAGTCATAACCGTTCCAACACCACCCTGTCTTGTTCCGGCTATACATTACACCCAGCACGCAAACTGATTCCACGTAAGAGATTTTATATAGGTAGAGAATCGTTCATTTTCAAATGTAATTCATTTGAAATAACACAGCTTTGTCAGTGTCCAGTAGTACTCTAGCTGTCGGTGCAACGTTATGCAACAGTTTCAGAAGAAATTAAAGGAAATGCTGGCGAATTCAATTTAACTTGCCTCCGGTTCTGTCACGTCTGCCAGATACATATTCAGTTGTAGTTGTCGAATATATTTATTTGTTAAACATGCTGTTACACAATACCAGCTACATGTGGAGGGTTGCATGATATGTTACGAATGTCCAAATATCTTTATGAATTAATGTTTGATTTGGATAATTAATATAATGGGGCTTCTAGAGTAATCTTAAACCATTGCAACGTTGCCTTTAGGTTTTCACTCCACACTTCATCTACGGAAACAGTTCACATTTCACCTGCAAGTGCATGATCCGTTAGCTGAAGCCAGTCAAAAGCCCCTTGCTCAAGGGTACAGTAGGGATTCAGACTTGCAGCCCTCTGGTAGTGAAGTTCTTTAACTCTATTGCATACTTCTAATTATGTAATAATAATGTATTATTTTGTTCATTGTAGTGTGCCCATGGGGGGAGATTATTCCATGTGCGTTGGTTTTATAACCGTGTGTGTGTGTCATGAGAACCACACAGTTTGTTGGGTTTATTCCTTACTCTACCTTTGCAACCACATTTACTCAAGACAGAAACATTTGAAGCGTTTTGGGCATTCGCGAAGGGTTTGTGAAGTAGGTTTTTTCTTTTACTTTGATGTCCTCTTTTCCTTCTCTCTTCTCCACAATCAGTCTCATTCTGTCCATTGTGAGCAAGTGTCAGCATGTTTCTCAGGAGGGAAGATAGCAGATGACACCATGATGAGACAAACACACTTCACTCGACCAGTTCTTCAAGAAAATCTGTAGCCATCACAATGTCCCAAGAATGCAGCCTTTATTTCTGTGGCTGAGGGAAGTCTGATAATTTACTATATAGTTGTCAATTGCAACCTCATCTGATTTTTTTTTTTTTTCGAATTTCCATACCAAATGTGTTGAAGAAACATTTTCTAAATTCCTATGGTTAGTTGATGAGATTATTGAGGATTGACAACTTGTTGCTTACTTTTTCCGTTTGACTTTTTAAGCATAGATTTTTTTTTCACCTGCAGCCCAGGAAATATTCATAGAGCACAATGCAATCAATCAATCAGTGTATTGATGTGTCAAACATTTACAAAACAAAAGCAAACTAGAGCAATGAAATAGCTTTGATGAATGAGTTCTCACCTGATTTCTTTCTCTCCCTGTCTCTATGTAGCTTTTTATGAGATACCCCTGACCTTATGACCTGCGCAGCTTTCAAAGGAAAGACCCAGCAATTCAGCAGTTTTTCAGTCATCGGTCATAATTATGGCATTATCGTCTCAGGTTCTCTCTGTGAAAGCTGGACAGTCACACAGCAGGCTGGTTGTTCGGGTTCAATGTGAGTGTGTAATGTTAAAAAAAAAAGTGCATGCTGGCCCAAATGTCTTTGTAGTGCCAGCGATACGCTGCCCTTTTCATAGACTTTCTGACAAAAGCATGGTCATTAAAAGTGCATTTGGAAATGACTGTGTGATTACGATCTGTCTGCCCCATTTACTTCCCCTTTCCAGAACCTCACTGGTTAAATACTGTTGACTAACATTGCCAAGAATCTGTGTGTGTGTGTTTGTGTGTGTGTGTACGCGCACACACAGAAAAGTAAATTAGGGTATTCTGTAGTTCATTATGAAAGTAATTTAGGGTATTATGTTGTCTATTATAAAAGGGAGTTAGGGTGTTATGTAGTTATTATGTAGTTTATTATAAAATTAAATTTAGGGTATTGTGTAGTTTATTGTCACTCATGCTGGTCACGTATGAGTAAGTATTTGTCTGTCTGTCCATCTTGTCCCTCTCCTTGTTTGTCTGCTGTCCCAGCCTTCATCTCTGCCTGCTTCATTCAGATGAGGGTGGCCTGTTATCCAATCCCAATCGAGGCCCCACACAGGGGGAAAATGGCAGGCTTTTTGCCGAAGCTGCTCTGCTGACATATGTCAGTAACCCTGTTAAAAAGAAATGAAAGGTAAAATAATATATAATACTTTTTGGTTCTGTAGCGTGAACTCTGGCTGTGACCCTGCCTCTAAATGTGAGTGAGATGGGTTTAAAAACAGGGTCTAACAATGACTGTGTTATAGTGTTCCCGGTTTCCTAGTAAATGGTAAGATGTGGATGGGGAAAGATGAAAATTAACTCGCTGCCGTAGGAGTGTGCTTATCATTCAATAGAGTAATTATGCTTCACTTATTTTGGCATTACAGGTACTACATTGCATTGTAGTTAGGAACGTTACACAAAGCAGCAAAATCATCTTCTTTCTTCTGGGGAAGCGTATTGGATAAGTATCTGGTGAAGAGATTGTTTATCATTTATCAAAATTTAATGGACTCATCACACCCAAAACCAATAACCTGTTAACTCATCTGTGAGTTGTTTTAATGTTGAGGCTGAGGGTCTCATCTTAAATATGTTTAGTGTAATTGTTTAAGTTTAGCAAAAAAAAAAAAGAACTATACCCTCAATGTAAGTTTTGAATACATGTAATCGCAGGGAAGATAGTCTTCAAGATCTTGAATGAATAGTCTTATTCATTCCTGGTTTACCAGGTGTCAGACTGATACTGCAATGTGTGCCAGTGCGCCGACCTCTTAAGCTTTCTGATGTTTCAGTGATTTCCACTGCCACCTAGAGGCCATTGGTAATATATACACTAGTTATGATTTTCTCGGGTTCTTCAAATAATTTTTACATATTAAGCACATATTTGAAAAATTGCATGGTCAGTGCATGCTGCATGTATCATCTTCTTAGAAATACATTTCAGTGTTTAAATGCTTGATTTTTCATTTTTATGTTGACCCTTTGTTCTTTTTTCTTTCTTTTTTAAGCAAGTTGAGATGGAGCACACATTTAAGAAAATGAGAGTTTATGTGCCATGTTCCAATTGAAAAGCAAATAGCATACAAATTGTTTTAATTTATTTGTCCTTGAACATTTTTGGCTATTGTGATCGGGTATCGAGAAGGAAACAGTGAGAAAAAGCTCAAATCTATACATCTAGAGAGGTGTAAAGCTAGGTGTTTAGTCATAAACGGACTAGGTTAGCTTCAGTATAGCTCAGGTTTGATCTGGATATATCCTGGCTATGTCCTAGTCGCTAGAAAACGTTTACTTTTCAACCAAATGTGTCCAGGTTTTCACCTGAATGTCTAGATGGTATATTCCCATCTAGACATTCAAGTTTCTCCCAATCAATCTGCTCTCTCTCTCTCGCTCTCTCTCTCTCTCTCTCTGTCTCTCCTCTCTCTCTGTCTCTCTCTGTCTCTCTCTCTCTCTCTCTCTCTCTCTCCCTCTCTCTCTCTCAGTGCCACTAGGTGGCACTCTGTTATCAGTACCACCATTCTTAGTTCATGAGTTCATTTATTCTCTGTTGCTTAAACCCCCTCATGGTCCAAGGACTACGGAATTGAGATGCATCCAGCTGTTTCCGAAGCACGTAGGCTGTGCGCACAGTTTAATTATCGGTACTCTCACAGCAAATAATTGTATTCCTGCAATTGTGCTGCTCCCAAGTGGTGTGTGAGTTTAAGGGCTGCTCTTTATCTCTGCTTTGTCATGGTTTCCGTGGAGACAAGAGGGGAAGACAGAAGTTGAGGTGGATGCAGTGGGCGGGCGCATTTTGAGCAGCAAGAAGAGACTATGGCCTCTATACTGAATGGTATGTTTTCAGTGATATGCAATCATATGTGGTCAAACTTGCCAGACAAATTATTTCATGTAAATGATATGAGGTACTTATACTTTTAGTAATTATTGCCGATTATTAACACTTTTCCCCAGATTGTTGGAGGTACTTGAAGTGTTTTTCTTGCTTTTAAGACCACAAACCCTTGAGTGCCATCATACCTAACATTGTAAAGGTGGCAGGTTGTCAGAAACTTCTGTAAGTGTCCAAAATATCATTCACTGCACACCAAAGGGTAATTTTCTGTCATGTGAAACCAAAAA
The DNA here is from genome assembly GCF_013347855.1 of Anguilla anguilla. Classification (NCBI taxonomy): domain Eukaryota; kingdom Metazoa; phylum Chordata; class Actinopteri; order Anguilliformes; family Anguillidae; genus Anguilla; species Anguilla anguilla. The sequence continues at coordinate 12,878,571 of NC_049211.1, read as the reverse complement.
CAAATTAATAAATGCTAATAGGGTAATTAATCATCAGTATGCATCCAACTTTCAGGCTAAACATAGCTTTGATACAAAATTAATATGAAAATGTTTACTTCGAAAGAAATTAATGCTTTTTAATATTTATTTATTTATTTATACATGATTTTCTAAATATATGTATATATATATTTTTTTGCCTTCACTGGGAGGAGAGAGATATAAATCTAAACAAGGTAACAAAGGAAAATATCTAATGACCAGAGTGGTGTGGAGAACAACTACTATATTTAAATCACAATAGGTTTCATTTCTGTCATGGAATTCTGAAATGTTATAAACCACACGTCGCGGTTATTCAAACTCTTTCCTTTCACACTAATCAAAGAGTATAATTACTGTAGACAATTATGCCTTTCATAATAATCAGGTTTTTTTCTTCCATTGTAGCAATAGAAAGGAAATTGAAAGTTTCTTTTGAGTGAATTGAAAGCAATGCACAGCTGCAGTATACAGTATGGCGTTAAGTGATGTACTAACAAAACACCCACGATTGTTTTATCATCACTGTATGACAGTAAAAGGACAGGTATCTCTATTTAAGCTTACAGACTTCATGAATTAAACCTTTAGATTACTGTTGCTGGGAAACGTGTCTTCTGTGTTTCAAAAACCTTGTTCTAGCAAGAAGTGAACTGACCTTGCTCACACACTGGTCTGAAGAGTTTTCTTATCAGGAAACACCAGGGTAAAAGGGAATAAGACACCATTGGCCACAGAGAGAACTTTCAGGTCTTTCTTATCGAATTTGGGAGAGACCTCATCCGCCAACAGCCTCATAGTGAACTCGCGGCTCACGCAGTAGATGACGTCGTCCAACGTGGCGCACTGGAAGGCGGGGCAGTGGGGCAGCCGCTTGGAGCAGCACTCGTACCACAGGCGAGCCACAGCGTGGTAGCGGTAAACGCTGATGCCCTGGTAGGGGCAGACGTCAAATCGGTACAGAGAGTTTCTCGCCGCCACCACCTCCGTGGTCCCTTCTTTGCTGTCGATGGTCAGGCTCCGCGTCCAGGCATCTGTTTGGGGGTTGTATCGCAGCAGTGTGTACTTCAGGGTACCCCCCAACACAAAGAGCTCCCCGTTGCAGGCGGTGGCTCGGTGGGCCACCAAGAAGGTGTCCCTGGGCAGGGGCGCGACAAAGGTCCAGCAGTCCGCCCGCGGGTTGTACCGCTCCACGGTCCGAAGGCCCTCCCCTCCGATTGCATAGATGTGGCCCTGCAGGGCCACCAGTTTGCAGAGGGGTCTGGCTTCATTCATGGGGCGAACCTCCGTCCAGATGTTTGTTGCTGGATTGAAGCAGAACACTTTCCTTGATGGCTCAGCATAGTAGCTAGCACCTTCATACCCCACAGCAATGAAGAGATAGTTGTCCAGTGTGCACATGGCACAGCCCCTGGACACTACTTCTTTAGGGAGGGGACACATGTGGTGCCAAGTGTCTTTGTAGTCATCATAATAGTATAACCCACTGGATATCCTGGAGTCACATGATCCTGCCCCTGCCATTGTTCTGTTCATCATCCTGTATTGAGGGTCAATGTCAGCCACCATTAAGTACTGCCTTCCCTTCATTCTCCGATTCTGGATCTTCTCCCGGTCATCCGCTTTCAGCCTCCCATATAGCCCTGGTTCTTGTAGTACCTGTAAGTAGTTGTCAGACATGACCCTCAGTGCTGACTCTTCAAGGCCTGCATGTCTGTGCTTTCTGGCTAGGGTAAGGGCATGCAAGCAGTTGCCTAAGTCCAGTCGACCCATTAGGCTCTCCAGCTCTGGACTTCCAACGCCCTCTAGTGGTGTTTGTGAAACATTGGCCCTTGCTGCAGACTCGCGGAGGATTGGACGTCTGTTAGTCAGACTTAAGGGCCTGGAGCACAAATCCACAGATGAATGGGCTGCAGAGCAGACTGTGTTTGAATTTCCTATTCCAACATCCTGCATGTTCAGGGGTGAAATGTGGAATCCTGGGACAACCGGTAGCTTAGCACTTCTGCCACCAGTGCAGCGGTCTCCTCCGATTGGTAGAATTCCAGACAAACCAATCGGCTGCAAGTCTTTCGATGTGCAGTCTTCATACTGCCTTGCTATTGGCCTCAGTACATCTGAGCAAGATTGGTAGTCTGATGACTGAGAGGTAGACTCAGCATAAAAATCATAGATTTTCCCACGTACCTCCACATGTTTGTGCCCAGGTCTCTCCAGTAAAAGGTCAGCATCCTCCACTCTGATCTCCACCTTGGACCGGAAGCTGGAGAAGGCGCCGGGGTGCCCCAGGTCTTGTCTGAGTTCTCGTCGGACGCCCGCACTCTGCTCCAGTTTCCTCAGCGTACATGGGGAGCGCCGTCCTGTTGGGCTTGTTTGGCCTTGTTCAGTGGAAAGTGCTGGGGATAACGTGCTGCTGAAACCACGGTGAGTAACTATCTCCTTTGACGCATCGCAGTTTGAATGTGGTGCAATTGCAAGCGCTTCAGCGTGGTTGTCTGCCGATGTAGTTTCAGGGCAGTATTCATGCTCCTCCAAAGTATCTTCACCAAAATTCTCAGGGCGGGATTTGACGTGTTCCAAAGCCTCCTTTTCAGAAGTACTCGGAGGGTGTTTATGGTGTTCACCAATCTCCATTTTGGGATTCTCGGCAGGGTATTCACGGTGTTCCGGACAGTCATTTTCAGGATCCTTCGGAGTGTTTTCAGCCCACTCTGTCCTTCCCCTCTCAGCGCTCGCTGGTACCTGTTCCTTTTTCTGTCGCAGCTCAGCTTTGCATTTCATGCAAGTGCCTGCCGGTATCTGAGAGTCTGTCGGCTGTCGGACGTTCCCATTAGATTGACCCAGCGCACATCGGCGCCGGGCTGGGCTCCTGGAGCCGTATAATTTATAAGCCCAGGAAATGAGCAGCACGACAACCAGAGAAAGAACCAACTTCCCCATAAGCTGCATGTCAAACCCGGCGCCCAGGAGATCTTCTGCTGTAGCCATTTCTTCTTTAAGGCCAGGAGCTCCAGAGGGATTGCGCAGCGACGGTGAATCTCAGTGATTTGCCGCGTTCTACATTCCACCTGTCGCAACTCGTCTCAGTTGCCAAGTTTTTGCAGAGATCCCGGTCGTCCGAATGCATGGACGTGCATTGATGTGCGTGTGTGGGTATGCGTGTGTGTCCTTTTCTCCTTCCTTGGGATAACTCTCACCCAGGCACCTGTAGGACTCCCACTATCACTTAATAATTTGCATCCCTAGTGCTGAGAGGCGGAGCTTTGCTCACATTCCACCCGTGTCAAAGTGCTCGGAACAAAGTGGTTCCCGTGGTTCTTCTCTGCTGTTTTTTAATAGCTTACAGATTCACCTACACATTACATGTCCCCTATTGTACTTCAGTTTAAACATAGGTTTGGGACTGCTGCTATTTTTTACCCTGCACTACGCAGAATGTAAAACTGAAGACATTATTATGGTTCATTAGTGGGATATACGCTACACGCTATACTTTATTCCCTCTTTTCACCAGCTTGCAGGTAGTGCTGACAGAACTATGATTCAGTGCAGTGCTATACAAGTAATTGTGGGGCATGCAGGCTGTTGTTTGCTGACAGGGCAGAGACGGCTCACACTTGCTATTATGAAAGCTCTTGACCAGGATATAGGCATTTGCATGTGATGTTTGCATAGGCAACTTCAGCCACAGCCACACCAGGTATCTTATCGGTAGATAAGTGGACTTTACACTCATGCCAATGGTTCAATTCTGTCTGCTTATTTAAACTTATGTACCACATATTTGGATGAACAGTAGGATGACTATTTGTTGTCTAGAAATGGGTCATCAGTAACAAAATGTTTAATTCAGCTTTGAATAAAAACTTTACTATTAAATGCTAGGTTACAAATGATTTGGCAGAGAATGGCTTTTGTTACTTATTCAAATAAATGGCTGTCCAAACGTATGTTGATGGATTCAGCAGCAATGATCATATATCATGAGCAGATATATATGCTATGCTATAATATCATATCATATTCTTGCAACTGAACTTTTCATTTGATAATGAGTGGTACAGATTATCTTTTTTTCAACCAGAATATGGTTGTTACCATTCAAGATATTTTGAATGGTGTCCTTTAGAAAAATAGGTCACAGATTTGAATAGTGTGTTTCTGATGCAGACTGTACCAGACCAAGTGATACCAAAGGGAACTTCATAGAGTTGGATACGAAAGGTGCATTTGTTTCCTCCTGTACTGAAGATGTTCAGAAAATTGAAGACTGCGGCATTTCCTGGGTAAGGAGACCGTACCTTTTACTGTCTCTTCACATTTATATGAAATATTATATCATTTGACTCAAAATATTCCATCACTTTTTAACCCACCCCCACCCCCTCCCAAGCAAAAAATGTTGTTATGAATGCCAACAGCAACCAGACTATTAAATAAAACAAAATAAGTTTTTTCTTAAATCTGTTCTTAAAAACTGAGAGCAACCTACATAACTTGACATGTCAGTGTCCACTAAGAAAGTCAATATTTAAAATAACACATTAAAATCTAACAAAAAAGCAACAGGACTGTGTGCTTCATGTACAGCATGTTATTGTGTAGATGAAAGCAATAACTACACATCACATATAAAATGAAACAGCATACAAACAATACTGACTTGTGCAAGCATGGCACTTGACGTAAATGGAGTTCAACATTTTTATTGATATTACCGCGAATGTTGTTTATTTTAAGAAATGCTTAAGTCAATTTTCAAATCAGTTATATCACAATTCAGCAAAAAGTCTTTGTCTTTGCTCTGTTTTTTTAAAAATTAAAACTATCATGACGTTCCATAGATGTGATGTAACAGCTAATATTCTTTCTTTGAATTCCACGTTTCCTGGGAGACCAAATTTAAATGCAACAGGAATATAACATCAACACCCTTCACAGCCAGTTGGTTTGAGAGAGATCCCTATCAGGACCCTAGATGTCAGATAGTGATTTAATCAGCTGAAGTGGTGGATCGGGTCTAATGGTTACCATATTACCTTTGTATATATTGCATTTTATAGGGTTGAGATGCTTCCCCTATTGATAGACTGTAGCATACAGAACGATGGTCACTTTCTATCTGACATGTGAAGGGTTGGGTTGACGTGAGAAAAAAGGAAGTTCAATCCCAGTTAAATCCCGACCAGATGGAAAGAGCAGTTAGCATTGCATCAGAGCCAATAAACAAGTAGCTGTGATGCTTTTTGTCCATCATACAGATATGAGGTATTAAACACGTGAATTATAAAGACAAAAAACTAGTTTTGTGTGTTTATTTTTTGACCTATGTTGATTTTCATTTAAACATCACATGAAATAAAGTTGGTAGCTTTTATCATCATGAGGCAAAAGTCAGCTTGCTTCCCCTTTTGCTGCCCTGAACCTTTGTTCTTTTTTTCAATTATTTACAGAAATGTACACAAAATACATTTAAAAAGGGAGATTTCTGCTCATCTACCTGGAAAATAACACTATCACAGTTTTGAGTATAATCTTCTTGGTAATCCCAATCATGAATCACTTTAAAAAAAAAAATAAAAATATAAACAAGACAACAGTATGTAACCATGACAGTGTTGTGACACGTATGCCTTCAGTCTACTAAAGTCTGCATAGTATACAGTAGGGACAGCAACGTAACTGCATGGGAGTGGTCGACATTGTGGGCCAGCCCACAGCACTGAAGGGAATACCTTAAACGAAGAAATAAAGGGAAAAATAACAAAAAACAAAGCAAAAAAAAAAAGAAGAAACAGTACAAGACAAATGTCACCGCGATTAACGATAAAACAAAGCCGAGCTCAAGCTGTTTCTCTTTTCTTTTTCTAACAGAACTGATGTTTACTGCGAGATGAGGAGAGACAGGTGAGGGACGGCCTGAAGGATGGCAGGCTGGAACGAGGCCTTCCCTTTCTTGCTCTTCTTGATTTCTGTCCTTTTTTCCTTTCTTTCTTTTCCATTCAAAAAATAAAATAAAAATAATAATCTGAGGAGGGCTCTCTGGGGGCTTGTGTTGCGGAACGAGGCCTTCCTTATCTTGCTCTTCATGATTTCTGTCTGTTTTTCCACTCTTTCTTTTCCATTTAAAAATAATAATAATAATAATAATCTGAGGAGGGCTCTCTGGGGGCTTGTGTTGCATCCTGGCAGACAGATGGACAGATTGACGGATGGGCAGACGAAGGAAGGGCTGAGCGGGGCGGAGTCCAGAGAAAGGGCTGAAAAGCTCTCCGTCGGCGTGGAGAGCTCACGTCACCGCCAGAGTCACTGTTAAGATGGCCGCCACCGCCACTGTCAGTCCCGCGATGCCGCTGGAGGAGGCTGCGTCTGCATGGACAAGGGGCACAGGCACGGCGTTAGCAAGCGCTCCGACCCTCTTCCAACGGAGCTTTACAGGGACCAATCAGAGACAGGGAAACCGTCGCCAACCACTAGTCTCTCCAGAAAGCAATAACACCAGCCTCCATAGAGGGAAAGTCCTATATAAAGCCCTCAGACTGAGCTACGCTGGGACTATAAATCTAAATCCAACGTCAGGGGCCAGCAGCAGAATTTATGGAGATATCATGGCCATTCTCTCGGTATTCTCGTGTATTTATAAAAGGACACCTTGAGAGCAAATCATCTTCAGGACGGAATGGATAATAATGTAATTATGTTATCGTGACGTTATGTTAATGTTATCATGACTTGTGTCTAGTATCAGAGTTCCCGAATTTTTATTTTTTTATTTTTATTTTTTTAACATGCACAGTAAATTGCTTATTTTAATGAGAGCAGCTGATAGGTGTGGTGTAAGAACCATCAGCCACACTCATTATCATAAATAGCAAGGCAAAGCAGCGGTCGCTAAATGGCCTCACAGAAGAAATGCTTAAGTAGAAGAAGCAAATGGTCTGGATCGCTCTTTAATAAAAAATCTATAATAATACTGGTGCAGAGTATCTGAGCACATGGTCATGTTCTACACACATACATACAAATTGCAGTAATCCCATAAACCAGAGGGGTGTGGGAATGAATCCTTAGCTGGACCCTGGACCTATTAAATGACATAACATCCAGAGTGACTTTCATCACAAACACGTGTAAAGACCTTGCATAAAGTATGGAATTTATCCTATGAAAATCAGGCAGTTTAAGTACGTGAAAGAATAAATAAATAAAAAAACACAAACAAGTTGCCATGGGACAGGGGAAGCAGTCGAGTGAATGAATAATGTCAGGTCTTATGTGCGATCAGGGCTGCAGACTGGTTCATTCTGGTAAAAACAATCCCAGGTTGCACCACAGAATGCTGTTTAGAATCCAGAGGGTGCCAACTAGAGCCAGCCAGCCAGCCTGCAGCGTGGCGCGTGATTGGCCGTGGGGCCGTCCTGGCATGGCGGATTGGCTTGTGTGTGTCAGCACACCATCACGTGTCAGCGCCCTCTTCTGGCCACTCTAGGTGCAGGCTGCCTGCGCCAGCTGCTTATGAAACGCATCCCTGCCAATGCAAAGTCTAAAGGGCTCAGCCGTTGCCCTGTGGAGTGGAAGGAGGCTGCAGACACCACTAAAGAGGAGGGCGCTTGCTTTTCTGCGCTCTCCCACATTGATGGAGGAGATCAGTGTTGCCGAGCGCCTTAAAATTCATCTGGATATTCCAAATTGGGCTCGGGCTGTGGGGGACCAAGTGAAAGCTGGTTTTATGGGCATAACGTTTGTGATGTAATCATCAGTGTTGGTCCCACGCTCACTCTCCTAGTGCAGAATAGCACAGGGCTGTTCGCTCCACTCAGGATAGAGTTTGGCGGACGCTGCAGCGAGAGCAGCTCCTCCTGTCAGCGATTAGATCCGCATGCAAAGTAACTCTGGCCGGCTACACCGACCTCATCCTGTCTATGACAGCACACCTGCTAACCAGGATCAACCCTGGAAATTTGCACAGTCAAATTTACCTGCAGGGAGGGGAAGAACTCGTGCATAATTCCCCTTCATCAGGGGTGCATGGCTGCAGGTCTGAAGGGCCGACGATTGGTTAAAGAGTCCACACAACACCATGCAGATACTGCGGCCCGTCAAGAGCCATGCATCCCTGCCCTGCAAGCTCATACATCATATCCATTTGAGTCACCCGCAGAATCGAGTGATGAATATTGAATGCGTATATACCATAAATAAAGCATGATATATGCTGTCATTGGATTGCGGATGTGTGAGTCTCTAAAGAGGAGAGAATTTACCCGAAGACTTTTTGCACTTGGCCTCCACAGGCTAGTGCAACAGATAGGCAACCATCGGACAGGCTCTTTTAATCACGATATATTAGCACTGAAACAGAGACTAGAGACTAAATAAAGGTTCCTCATCCCCAAGGAGGCACTTAACACAGACACCCGCCCCCCCAAGCAGGGGTTTAATGTTCCACTACCATCTGCTTTTGGAGTCAAACGTCACTAACTGCGTCAACAGGCTACAAACTGTGACAAGGACACCGCTGCCGTTGCATACAAGGACAGTTTTTTGGGTTTAAAGCCCCCCCCCCCCCCCCCAAATTCTCGAGACGCACATAAAATATATGGAAGCTGACAAGACAGGAACCTGAAGAATCAGATCTGTAGCCTGAACTATAGAACTACATGAATGGAGCTTTGATGTATATATATATATATATATATATATATATATAAGTACTGATTGCTGCAGTCTCTGCTCTTGATTCAGGAGTGCTCTACTCTGAAAAGTATGATGTCAGCAGTCACGTCTCGTCACAAAGCAGTCTACATGTTGGGCTTTTCTGCAGCTCAACAGTTGGTCTTGAGGGACCCCAATGAACCACAGGGGCGTTGGGGGTGGGGTGGGGGTGCAAGGAACTCGATGAGACACTGTCATCCTGGCCAACATTGTGAGTCACCCTGTGGTGCTGATGGCCACAGTTGGCATTGCAAGGTCTGGATTCGTGAGATGGTACTTCTAACAGTATTTAAACAGTTGCATTTTTTTGAAATTTGCCATCTGATGCATGTTTAATATGCTCAGCCCAGTTTGAGGGTAATCATAAGTGTGAAATGTCTACTCACTGCTTTGATTCGGTGCTCCTTTCCTCATACTTGGATTTTCTGTGGAAAAAAACAAAAAAACAAAAAGAAAAAAGGATGAGCTGTTAGAGGAGTCAGTTGGAAGTTGAGAAAACTTCAGTGAGTTTAACCAACAATGTTTGTATTCAGAGGGCTTTGCTTCTCTGCAGCAATACAGCAAATGTGAGATATCTGTGTTTGAATGTAAGAATTTGTTTTTACATTTTTCATAATGTTAGGAGCTGTCTAATGTCACCATGTAGACAAAGAAAAAAAACATAAAAACTTTTGGACATAAGACTACAGCCTTATGTATTCTGCTGTCCACCAAAGAATTAGATGTGTCACTATAAATGAACTCACTCATTTACATGCATTATTTATTTGAACAAAAAAAAAAAAAAAAAATTCTCATCCATCTACCAAGAAAAATCTCATTAAGAATTTTTTTTTTTTTTTTCACTTTTTGGGCATAAGACTATAGTCTTATGTACTTTACTGTCATCCAGTGAAATAGATATTTCGGTATAATTTAAGTAAAACAAATTTTCATTTATTAATGTCGTTGTCAGGGCTGAATAAAGATGACCCCTTCATTCATCTGCACAGAACACATATTTACAATTTTTGCATTTTTTTTAAGTTTTTGGATATAAGAGTATAGGCTTATGTACTTTGCCATTTCCAATGGAAAAAAAAATCAAAATATCACAAAACTCATTTTAATCAATTTATTTCATTAAGGCTGTGAAATAAAATTGATTGCTCATTCATCTGCATGGAAAAATCTGACTTTTTCTTTTTGCATTTTTTCACTCATGGGCATAAGGCTATTGTCTTATGTATTTTGCTGTTCTCCAGTGAAATAAATTCCTCATGAATGAACTCAAACACTTTTCCATTCATTAATTTCCCTGTCAGGTTTGAATACAGCCAATTTCTTATTCATCTGCCAAAAAAATCTCACTTTTAGAGTTGTGCATTTTTTCAGTTTTTGGATATAAGAGTATAGGCTTATGTATTTTTCCATTTTCAAGTGAAAAATATTTTTTGTAGTAAATTCCACAAAGCTCGTTTTCATTGATTTATTTCATTGTGGCTGTGAAAAAAAAAAAAAAAAATTCTCATTCACCTAAATAGAAAAATCTGACATTTCAAATGTTTGGATTCCTTTACTCTTTGGACATAAGACTATAGCCTTATGCATTCTGCTGGCCACCACTGAATTATATTCAAATCGTATAAATCAAGTCAAAAACATTTTCATTAATTTTATTTACAGGGTTGAAAAAAATAATAATTCTAATTAATCTGCCCAGAAACATCTCACACAGAAGTTTTACATTTTTTAAAAACTTTTTGGATAAAAGACTATAGGCATACATATTTTGCCATTGCCCAGTGAAAAACTTTTTTTTCTTTCTAGTAAATACCAGAAAACTCATTTTCATTGATTTATCTCATTGTGGCTGTGAAGAAAATTAGATTTTTCATTCACCTGCATAGAAAATTTGACATCTAAAATTAAAGACTAACACTTGCAACTACCCTAATCCTACTTCAGCTCTAACACTTTCAGATGTATAGGTAAGCAGCTGCATCCCTAGTCTGGTGAGAATGACAGAACATAGTGCTGAAGTAATTTGTAAACTGGATAAAAGTACTTTATTTCACATATTGGTAGTGCAGCTTTTTCCCGATTTCTAAGTTCCTCTAAAAAGGTATGCAGCATACTTGCTTCTTCCTAAAATGTCTTCATGATGCAGTCAATTACTTTATTTGTGTTAAACTCTGATTTCTGATTGTACAATGAAAGCAAATATTGTTTGCCTTGTGAGGATGAATGTGTTCATGAGTTCATAATTATAGTCTATAATTTGTAATGGTAGTTTTCCACGTAAACACAATATATTTCCTTCCTGAAAACTGTTCCTAATAAAGAAAATCGTTTGAAGTGTTTTGGAAAAGAGTAACATAAGACTAAGCATTGCATGAAAAAAAGCAAAACGTACACATAATTTGGAAAAATCACCTTTCTCTTTGTACATGAAATTGCTTTGGCTCGTTGGGTTCATAGCAATTGAGAAAGACTGTAAGATTGATGAGAAACAATCTTAATGTAACCAATGCAATGAAATATACACAATGACATATGTTTAAATTCAGTTAGCAAATGTATTTCACTTAAAAAACATTGACACATAAGGTGGAAAATTCTGTGTGGAGTGTGGAGCAAATTTGTTTTCCATCAGAAGCAGCATCTTGTGAGGCTGATCAAGTCTATGCCAAACGAGGCAGGAGTTATGATTGCTTAAACAATGCAAATTCAAATGATGATTTTATAGTGCCATCAAGAGACCAGTTCCAAAAATCACTAACTGTCTATTAGGATCTAGCCTCAGTATGCCAAGTTACGAATCACCCAGGTGGCTCGACCAAAATTGAGAAAAGAGGAAAATGGGAAATCATTACAAAATGGCTGCAAATTCAGGATGACAGCAAAACATAAATGTGCCACTGAGGCATTTGATCAGTACATATTAAATAATAATAATAATAATAATAATAATAATGATGATGATGGTGATTATTATTATTATTATTATTATTATTATTATTATTATTATTATTATTATTATTATTATTATTATTTAATATGGAGTTCATTGGCATCACCATGTATTTTGAAAGGGGCCAAGACCTTAGACCTCAAAATTCATCATGTGTCCAGTAGCACCACCAGTTGTCCAATCTGAACTATATATTAGCTGAGACAAACAGGCCTACCAAGTTTGGTATACCTCCAGTGTAACAATTATAAACTTTCAGAGGTCAAGGTGAGGGGAAAAAGTAAGAACAAAAACCCAAACAAAAACAATATGGTTCCAGAACCTGCAGTCATTGCCCTCCCACTCCCCCCCCCCCCCCCCCCACCTCCCCACCGCCCACCCCCCCCTTCCCAGTAAAACAAAGAGACACCGCTTGGAAAAAACAAAACAGTAGCTCTTAGACATTTTAATACACTTGTTAAAACACATTTCCACCTTCCGTGCTGGTAAGAATCCTAACAGTATCTTGAAGCATCTTGCTAGTTTTCTAAGAGAAAAAAAAACGACAAAAAAAAGTAATAGGAAGAGAAAGGTTACCGTACAGTATCCAATCAATTATATGAGGCCTGTTGTGCTTTACTGCAATAGAAGAAAGTGGTTTATCAGCCAGCACTGAAGGAGAGCGACAGCAGACAATGCGCAGGAGATGAGAGTAGCATAACAAGTGTTTAAAACACTTCAGTGATTTCAATAACTCCTCGTAAAAGATGTAGGATTAGTGTGGGCGAAATGAACCTCAACGATTCCACTAAACCTTGGGAGTTCAATATAAGGTGGCAAAAAAATCTTTGCTGTCCCTTTGTGATTGCAATTAAAAAACCATTGGGATTTCTCTCCCGTCTGGCCACAATGTGAAACCATGCAGTGTGTTTATTTGGTTGCTACACGTAAAGCACTTGCAAGTACACTTACATACAAGTAAATTTAATACTCCAATATATTGCTGCTTTTTATTCATTTGATTCTTATTTGACTGCAGTAAAAAGTTGAAACCATTTGCCATTAACCCCCATAATAAAAAAGCCTTGCATCAATCAATTTCATTTAGCTTCAAAACCTTTTCTTGTGTAAATGAACACAATAAACATACAGCAGTCTGTAGGAGAATGAAACATTTTCTTACAGAGATTAAATTGATATGTTTGGCATCGAAAGAGGGATGCATTCAAGGAAAAGCACATGCCTACTGCTGTGTTTTGCTGCCAGCGGTCTGTGTTTTATTTGTTTTAATGCACTCCCATAAAATAAAAAATTGTTCTGGCCACTCTAAAGATAAATATAATACGTAAGTACCTACTTCCTCCTTCAGAGCAGCCCTTTTTGCTGTGTGATGAATTTTTAGGTTGTAATTTAATGCAACCCTATCTCTTATTAATCACACAGTTAGTAAGAATTAATTATTCATCACATAGATTCTATTTAATTAATTCCTGCTCCATTCTGGAAGAAAGTGCTGCTCGCAGGAGGGAGGGTCCTGTGCACATCAGTCACAACGCAAACCCGCGTAATTACAGCTGAACTCAGCTTCCTGTCCACTCCTGCGCCTCGGGGCGCCAGGCAACCCGCGGGACGACGCAGACACTCACCGAAGACGATGAGCCGCGTGTGGGTGTCCGTGGAGCCCAGGGGATTCTGGGCTGTGCAGCGGTACATGGACCCGTTGAGCTCGGCGGGCACGCGATCCAGAACCAGCTCGCTCCCGTCCTTCTCCGCGCTCCCGTCCAGGAGGCGACCCCCGACCCGGGTCCAGGTGAACAGAGGTTCAGGAAAAACTTCGTTCTAGAGGAAGGGGGGGGGGGCAGGGAAACACCATCAGTGTGTGGTGAGGCAGTGGAGGTATTGGTGGGGTGGGGCCCAGTCATGGTGGGAGGTACTGGGGGAAAGTTCAGGATTATTACTCAGCTCCCATCTGTTAAACCGCTGCCTGTGTATCACTTAACTGGAAGCAGAAAATGACTTTCATTATGCACAGGACAGACACTCTTTTCCTTTCACCCATAAACCTGAAACTCCCTTAATGCCCTTTATATTTCCTGCATGTGGTACATTTTAACTTTTTCATAGATCAAAACTTATTTTGCTTTAAAAAAAAAAAAAAAAAATCTATAGAATTATTTATTCCTATAGATTTCTATAGAACTCTATAAGAATAAACTGCAGTGACAGAAATCCAGTCCACTCCTACCATATAAAATACAGGATCGAGTAATAGTTCACACTTAAAAGGATTCCTTCTGTATCTGTTGTTAGGAATGTATAGCTGGTTTATTCTAATTAGGAATATGTAAAATAAACAAACAAACCGTTTTCTCAAAAATAACAGCACATCAAGCACACAGTTGTCAATGCAAGAAAAACACATAAGATGTGCAAGTGCAACATACAGTAACATCTCTGAGGTTAACTTGTTTTTAGCACAGTTTCTTGTAACGATCCTTAGCAGCACACGTTGTTATGATCAAATATTATTCACAGGCAACACTAAAAATAAGAAATAAGAAATAATGAGTCCATCATATCTGGGGCAAAGAATGTCGCTATATATAAGTTTATGCTTAGTGCGGATCCAGGAATCCAGTTCAATTAAATTTATTTATTTATTTATTTTTTTCATAGACAATTTTACAGACACTGTCACAAAGATGCTTTAGAGACACAGGGAATTAGACTCAGTACCCCCCAACCCCCCCGACCCCCACAAATTCAACAAGTGAGGTAAAAAGAACTCCCCAGTAGGAAGAAGAAACTTAATCTATAATATCTGTTTCTCAGGTGTTGGAAAGTTCAAAGATTCTGGACAGTGTAGGTCCCTCAATACCTGTGTGAACTGTCAGCCACCATGTTTCTGAATTTGCACTATAATGTGACAGGTGACAATCAAGCCATATACATCTAGCAATACTGTATATATTCCAGTGAAAATGATCTAAAGAGATACGTTAAAAAAGCATATTAAAAAAGCGGGGCTTTCAAGCTGAAGAAAGACGAAGAGAAAAGGACATTACTATACTGTCTTTGTCAATGAAAATAAAACAATGCACAAGCTAGTGTACATGCCTCTACAGTACACACATCTGAAAACATGGGGTCCTGATCCAGTAAGGGCTACCAGAGACTCATTTCATTTTATTTTGTTTAATGGTGTGTTTTTTTTTTTCTGGTAAACTGCTTTTTGGCGATGAATGCAGCCATGCTAATAGGATTCACATTACAGTGAAGGCTGTTTGTCCCTGTGAGAGACCTGAAAGAGCACCAGGGGAGTGTTATGGGTACTCTGACTGATCTGCCACTCCTCTCCCCAGGCATAAAGATTTCATTTCTTTAACGACCAAAACAAAGAAAGAAAGACTGTCAATCCCCTCTGTGCTTCATCTTACACGGATTGAAGGGGAGGGACCCCATAATTTTTGTTCTGTACCGTCAATGTTCTGCTAGGATTAGACTTATTCTTTCTCCCCCTGACTGGTTTCACCTGGAGCCACTGCCAAGCCATACAGTCAATGGGGTCACAAAGGCCAAGGCTTTCTTTCTGGAGCTGACGCTAACACAAAAAAGAAATTAAAACCCCCTGCTTGAATTCTAGCCGCAGACAGAGCGTGTGACTCCCAGCCAGTTGACAGCAAACGGCTGAGGGCAAACAAAGTGATACTTGTGCAGTCAATAGCAAGACGCACTCCGCAGGTAAAGGAGATTCACTCATCCCGATACAGCGTTCAGCCGCTCGAGGCAGGTAAGAGGAGACCAAACACTCAGGGACGCTTTCAGTGGGCTTCTCCAGGAATCAAACACACTCGTACCGTGAGACTGTCGAAAGTATCCCCTGGGGTTTTTCCACTGTGTTTCGGCGCTGAGCGAATGGTCACTTTTCGGTCAGCGCACGTGGGTGACGAGACTGACCGCACATACCCTGCATCTCCTTGTGTCCCAAACTGAACCCAGTCCCCCCTGTTTTCAGAACAATCCCACATGCACTTACCCCGACTGATCCTACCTGGAAGCCTTGGACGGCGATGCGGACTGTGTCCCCTACCTTCGCCCTGGTGGGGGTCATTGAGAGCCTAGGGCCCCTGGGAGCCGCTGTTGGGGGGGGGGTGGGGGGTGGGGTGTGGGGGGTGGGACAGAGGAGAGGATAAAACCAAATTAAACTTGGCCTGGCAGTATGACAGGGAGTTGCTGTTATGACCTGTTAGAATCCTGTGCGAGCCACAACTCATGTGCAGCCAAGCCATATACTGAAGATTAACCTGAATGCTTCCATAAAATATCCTGTTTCATTGCAATCCTGTGTGAGCAGCAACCATACCAGCGGCCATGCCACACTATCCCTTTCTCAGGCTGAATCTATGCAGGGAGATGGGAGATCTCCTGGGAAAGCAAAGTTGCTGCTGGGAGAAGTGCTGCTAGGCCAGTAGGGGGCACTCTTCCCTCTGGACCAACAAGAAAATCCACTCGCTCAGCACAATGATGAGGGTGCTGTGCTGTAGAAGGTATCCTTCAGATGTGCCATTAAACCAAGGCCCTGACTCACTGCAGTCATTAAATATACAGTGCCATTTTTCAAAAGAGAAGGGGTGTTAACCCCAATGTTACGGTCAAATTCTATGAAAACTGGCTGTCTATATCTGGCCACTTAATCACCTCCTAAACTGACTGGCTACACAACACAACACATCCCAGGCCAGGCCATCACTGCAAAAGAGAACTGAGTTCTCAGATGGCCTACGTGGTTAGATTTTAATTAAAAATGAAGTGCAGGAAAGTCATATACTTACAGTAACCAAAATATCAGTACATATCCTGCTTCATTCATGGACAATATGTAAAATATACTCTGTTATTTGGCCTGAATTCCAAAGTATTGCCCTTGACAATTCAATTGTGATACCTGGCATTGTTTCTATTTCCACACTAGCTCCCTGGTAGGGTAGAAGCCACAAAGAATTGCACCGAGCTACACCATCGTGCATTAGAGAAACTGTTTGGTGATAGAGGCTGCAGCGAGAAGATTATAGCTGGTGTTGTAAAAAAAAAAAAATGCTGCAATAACCACCTGTGTCAGGCATGAAATAGCGTCCGCCAAGCGCCAACCACTGCAAAATGACAGAGGGCACGGGAGCGAGATCTATTTCGCTGCTGAACACATTTGCCATCAGTTAAGGTTTGGATTTCAGGATCCAGAATTGTCCTTTAATCCAGTGACAGGAGTCAGTGTATTCCCCCAGAGAAACAAGGAACTACATTAGACAGATACTCATTACGGGAAGAAACAGCCAAGCGCGGCGAAGCCGTGATAAGGAACGATCTGAGAATTAATTCCCCCGCCTGGCGCGTGCGCCTCTTCCCAGATGGGTTTAATTTGGTCCCTGGGTCAAACGCTGCGAGCAGGGAAATGATGGTATCCTATTTCTCAGGGAGAGGGTATCTGTGCCACTGAGTGTTAAATGTAAAACATTTTTTTTAGTTGTTTCCCTTGGGAAAAAAGCGGAGCGATAGCGATGAAGACTGCACGCTCTGAATGCTGCCGCTCCTCGGGCGGGGTCCTCCAGGCGCGTCCGTGCCGGGGATGGCTCTTTGGAGGATCGTCCCGTTTCCGCCGGGGCTGAGACCGTGTCCTCCTCGACGGAGCTGTTCTTCACGGCCGTCAGAGCGCGAACGCGGAGCGTGCGAGCAGCGTGCAGCCGGCATGCCATCCCAGAGGACGGATGAGAATAGAACCGGCTCGGATCGCACAGGGCTTCCTCTGTGAATAGCTTCTCCGTGCTGAGAAAAGCGCGCGCTAAGCGCACACTGCGGTGTTGTGTAATTACATTAAATCAGCCGAGGTACCCAAGAGTTGGCACAATGCATTACGGGCAGAACAGATAACTCCTTTTCTAAGTTTGCACGAGCTACAATTACAAATCACGAGAATCCTTTTTGCTACACAATACGCTTGATAAGGGCTGGAGCTCAAACCTGCTTTCTGAAAAACCCATGTTTAACATGTCTCTCAAATGGCCAATGGTCAACCCCATCGGAAAGCACTTAAATGAAGTGGTGAGTTCCTAGACGTAGCGATTTCGCTTGTTTGCCTGCTATCTCATTGGCTGATTGTTACATTTTTTACATTGGTTACTATTTGCCGACTTGTCTCACACAACATCCATGCAAAAAATTCCTGTTGTGCCCAGCTACTGCTCTAGATGACTATTGTAAAAGGCAGTTCAGACATTGAAACTTATTTCAGCGGTGTGTTGGGGGGGGGGGGGGGGGGCAGAGGGGAGGAGGGGAAAGGAGGGGAGGATTAAGGTAGGGGGGATGTCTGATGCTGCAGCAAATTTAAAACCTTCAGACATGAATCAATAAATGCAGTCCTCCCCAGACGAGGTGTAAAACTGAAGTAGGACCGATAGCAGTGTGGGTGGAGGGGGTGTCTGGCTGGTCTGATTCTGATGGTGGGTGTGGGGGTGAGAGGGGGGTGTGTGAGACCATCTTCATCGAGGTACAAACATCACCTGTCAGGATCATGGTGGATGGGCTAAGCTGCTTTTATTCTCTGATACTTTCCAACCACGTCTGTGTAACACTCCCATTCCCTACAGGTACGGGTAGAAGACAGATGGATGGATGGGCGGACAGGAGGAGGAGGGAGCAGATACTGGCAAGTCGACGAGAAGTTTGAGGCGTCTTAATATGCTCCTATTTCTCTTTTTCATCAAACTACTATTGTTAGGGAGTCTGGCTAGTTGACAGAAAATTCACTGATCCCAGCACATTAAATTAAACAGAATGCTTTTTACTATACTGTACGTGATGAATCAAGTCAGAATGGATATGGTGTATGTGTGTATGTGTGTGTGTGTGTGTGTGTGTGTGTGTGCGTGTGTGTGCGTGTGCGTGTGCGTGTGTGTGTGTGTGTGTGTGCATGCCTGTACCTGACTGCACATATGTCTGTGCATTTGTGAACGTGTGTTTGTTGCATGGGTTCTGGCAGAACTGAGGTTTAATTATAAAGCTATTTAAAATTCATGAATCCCTAACACAGAGTTTGCTTTCTAAAAGGAGTGGCTGGGTATTAGGCAATGTGGCATAGCATTAGCCTCTGCACGTTTCACCAACTGTATGCCATTTGTATAACAAGCCAAGCGGCGCTCATGAATATTCATCACCTGTAACTACAAAACTACAACACTGGCCCGTTGTCAAACTGTTCCTGTGGCTCATGCTGCAATAATAAATCGATTAAAGATTAAGCACTTTACGCATTACTTCTTTCAATATCCCGACTCTCCATATAAATGGACCAATGGAAAACTAGTTTAAGCTAAAAGTTACTCGCATATGTTTAAAATAACCCCTTTTAGCTGGGTGTATTCAATATAATTGAAAAGTTTAGCTTTTTAAATGCATTAGCTGCAAAAAAGCCAGTGATCTCCTTTGTATATGTATTACCTCAGGTGGTTAATACATGAAAGTTATCACTATTGTAAAATACATATTTAAAAAATATATTCCCTGGGAACATTAAATGAGCAGTGCACCCAAATTAATCCCTAACAGAAGCAAGGATTCTGCAAACACTCTCTTGAATTTACACAACTTCGTGCTTATGATCAATGGCATTTTTAACCAGCAACAATAAAACCTGTCATTAATATTAGAGTATTGTCACACAGAAAAACTATATTTCTGCATTATTGGTTCACCCACTTGTATAGATAGAGGTGCTAAAGCATTAAAATGCATTTAAAAAACAAATCTATTCCGATACTCTTACAATCACAGTTGTAAGAGAAAACTCTATTTAAGCTGAAGGCAATAAACATGCCAAACTAAGACTAGGAATGACCTTCCAAATCGATCTATTCCAAAACATGGGAGCATTCTGAATACCTGTCCTTAACACACAAGAATTGCCTTAAATGTACACCTGTAAAAATTGTATGGATTACTGACAATTTTATAAGAAATGCTTACACTAAGTAAAATTCACATCAAACTAATTTAAAGGGTTAAAATATCTAAAGATTCACATACTGACCCAGGTCTAATAATGAAAACAAGTAAAAATACTAGCATCAAAGATATGCCAAAATATCTATAAAGATATATTGTGTTTGAGTTGAAATGGAAGATTAATAATCATATAAATACTACTGTTTGCACAGTTTGGAGAAATGCACTGAAAAGCATCTTCCAAAAAGAATTAGGAAACGTAAATGTGATGCTTGATGTAATACAATGCACATGTCTGACCTAAATGAAGGTTTGATGTTCCTGCTCAGAATAAATGCATGCAGGAACACTGTCCTGAGATAGTGATGCTAAAGAAGTACAGCTCGGTAATGTCTTTTCTCAGCCAGAATGGCCCACACCAGCTGATGTGGAAAGGGGGCATTATGCCAGCTAAGCTGAGGATGATTAGGGGGCTGGACTGAGAGAGGCAGGGTGGGAATTTAGCCAGAGCATTAGGCCTTTGCAGGGCCATGAGATCTGTAATTACCACAGTGAGTTAGTACCTCGGTTTAACATCTCGTCTGAGAGATGGCTCCTCCTGCCGAACAGTGTCCCCCTCAATGTGACACAGGGACACTGCTTTTCTGCTTTGTCCTGAGAGAAGACTACACCCCCGCTGGCCTACCAAGCTTCCGCCATCACACAGGGAGAAGTCACAGGATGGAATGACTGCAGAGTTTTAGCTTGCTTTGGGGAGGGTAATTATTTTAACCTTGGATTAATTTCATTTACCTCATGACGGTCCCTGCTATCACATTTTGTTTTGTCTGGCGGTCCGCAGCTCCACTTGTGTGAACCCCTGTCATTCTTTCCACGAGGGGTCGCGGCTGACCCACGCTACATTTTTTAAACAATTTACATTTAAATGAGCTTCCACTAAAATGCCATGCACGTTTGCGGTTTGTTTGGAAAGCACAAGTCTTATCGGGGTGCTCTGCATTTCAAGGCAGAAAAAAATGGAAAAAAAGAAGAACAGTCTGCTTTTCTGAAGAGCGCGGCTAATGACAAATTAGCAAGCTCTGTCGGAGCGATACAGTCTCAAAGAGACAGCAAGGGAGTTTTCAGGTCCAGCGACAAATCAGGCTGGCTGCAATACAAAACAGCATCTCACCTCCATTCAGCTAATCCTGCACTCTGGGCTCAACAGCATGCTAATTTATTTGCCGTTTGCCTTTGTTGTATACTTCCCCATCTCTACCTGTACGAAAGCACATGACAAAACAAAGCTAAACTCGGTGAGCCCGCAAGGCGGCTCCATGACAGTCTGACAAATTGCCTTGTCTGTTATGCCTGTATGCTGGTGCTCTCATCAGGGACAACCTGGGTGCAGACAGACGGAACACTTTCTCCAGGATTCAATCAAAACCACAAAGTCATCGTAAGAGCAAGAGCTACTCCATTTTTAAAAATCCATATCGCCAGAGTGATCTGGTACTGTACCAAAAAAAAAAAAACCCTCTTACTCTTAAAAAAGATCGGAGGGTTTGACAGGATCCAGGGGTTCGCTTCACTGTATTCACCAGCAGGATTCATCTGGGAGGATTGGAACCTGAATGTAATCGTCCTTAAATCTGAGTGAATTGCAAGTGTTTCTATTTTGGACCTTAAAAATTTTGGTTTGAAACATTGTAATTAAAAAGTTGGTTGATATTTTTTTTACGAAATAGGGTTGAGTAAATAATAATTCCTTTTTTAAAGTATTTATTTTATTATTTCCTCTGATCTACCAGACAATATGACATCCATCTCAGCAGGGGAACCATTTCCCAGGATCCCATGAGGCTAACAGTTTAACATCATTTGCCCTCACAAACTCTCAATTTACCCATCATCCTTAGCGTCTCAGACACTACTGCTGCCCTTTCAAATGTTATGTGATAAAACTACAGACTGCTAAAATCTCTCAGACATAGCACAGTGCTTTGTCTGTGTTGCAAAAATATATTTAATGGCATATTTAATTACTACACACGCCACACAAAGGTTATGTGGTTATGGAATTAGGAAAGAGGCACAGAAATGAATGGGTCTGACTGCTTCCGAGTGTTTCTGCTTCGCGTCAAAAGAGGGCAACAGTAAGCCCTTCACCCGAAACGATAATTACTATGCACTCTTTTCATTTCAGCTGCTTAATTCAGGTTGACTTTTCCAATAACTTGTCCGAGTTAACTTGCTCTATGAATTGTGCAATTTGCATTCCATCCCGAACCCTGCTCATTGGCAACAATGATTACGCATCACACACAATCAATGTTGTACTGAGTATCTGTCAAGTATTGGCAAGAGGCGTGGCTTTATTATCCCAGGCCATGGGGCGGGGGGGGGGGGGGGGGGGGGGGGGGGGCACTGCCAGCAGAACTCCTGACAAGTTGTCAATGGGACTGAGGTGGGGGAGACAAGTTTTGGGAGGAGGTTTAGGGATGGGGGTGGAGACAACAATGCACAATAAATTTGGATCTTCCAGTGAGAGGGGCATCGCTGCACTGTGGGACAGATGGGTGCATTTGATGAAGAGGGAGGGTGTGGCTGCGTTTGACGGACAGACATGCGAGAGGACGGAGGACGTGGCCACGTTCCACTCAGAGACCCGTCAAGGGGAGAAAGACTGACACTCACCCAGCGTGACCTCGGCCTGCATGGGCATGGACAGGGCAGGGTGCTTGACCTCGCAGCTGAACAGGGCGTCGTTGTCCAGCTGGGGGTTGAGGGTCCAGGTGAGCATGGCCCGCACCTCGGACGTCCCGTTCTTCAGCGGGACCAGCGTGTTGTGGAAGTAGTAGAGCGGGTCGCTGCTCTGGACCCAGCGGGGGAACTCGCGGCTCACCACCGTCTCCGGGATGGCCTCGGTGGCGGGGCTGGGCTCCGGCCCCGGGGCGCGGCCGTGGGAGGGGCTCTCCGTGTGCAGCCGCCCCGGCTTTCCGTCCGCGTCCAGGAGGGAGAGGGACTTGCGCAGTTTGGTGTCGTCCAGGTCCCGGCTGATCAATGGCCTGGGGCCCCTGACTCCGGCGAAACCCCTGCCCTCGCCCCCGCCCCCGCCCCCGCCCTCGCTCTCGGTGTACGGTATTACTTCGATCACCTCCCCGTCCCGTTTGAAGTACACCTGAAAAACAAGGGATAAGGGGGAAGAGAGAGGAGAAAGAGAAACTGAGAGGGTGAAAACAGAAAGAAAAGAAGAGAAATGATAAAAGAGAGAGACGGAGAGTTTGAGGCAGAGACAAATATGCATCTCACATACCCTTCAGTTATTTTTCATTTAAAAATCACAGCACAATTGCGCCACAGCAGTTGGTTCTTAATCGTCTGATGCTAATTTATTCATATTTTTAGCCCACTCAAGTTTAACCCTTAGCTTGTTTACTGTATGAAAAGTCTTTGGACATTTTTTATTCAATTTTCACAGAGATCACAGCTTCATTAGGTTTCACGGTACATTAAGCTCAGCGTTTACAACTTTAATTTTCCAGAGAGCGAGCCTTGTGGATTATCCAAACATATGTGGATTCCAGACCCCCTCCAGGGGGAAAAATTCTTCTCTCCGTAAATACCGAAATGACTGTATATAAGTGGAATTTACACCCATTTCCCCTTAAGGGAATCTTGTTTCAATAATAAGAGAATCGCAGTTATGGATGCCGGGGTCGTAACACACCAGTGGTCTAATGACATCTGGAGTCGAGCAAACAGAACCCTGCAATGCTTCAGGACTGTGTGACTCAGTCTTTAACTTCCCCTTAAACTGACTGGAACAAGGAGATAATGACTAAGACAAACACAGAAGTGCACGACCCTGCTGCAGGACTTCAGTTACTGTGCCACCATGTACGCTTCATCTTGTGTTATTTTAGAGACACAGTCTGGCTTGTTAGAGGTTTGTTTAGTCTATTCTCACGAAAACACTGACCTGAATTCTATTCAACATTTCTCCTTAACTTTGATTAACAATTAAAAGGAAGATTTTCTTTCCTTCACAAAAAAACACATGATTTCACCGAACTGAGTTTTCAAAGACAGAGCTTGAAGCATTGATTGAATACGGGCTCTAGGACTGAAATCATTCTAAAGGGATGTATGAAGTCATATCGGACATTTCTTGAAGGCAGTGAGATCACCTCAGAATTGTCCAAAGCAACTGATATTTCCATTACTATTCAATTAACTTTTCAACAATCTGCATTGATTTCTTAACCTGAAAATACAAAGAAGAGATCAACAGCTAGGTGTAACTCAGGGAAGCACTACTGACCCTGTGCTACCTTGCTCTCTACTGCTCCACACTAAAACTTTGATATAAATTTTATCGATGTATAAAATAGAACAAACCTTCACAAATGATTTCTCACAGGATGTCAAGCCCACAAAAAGAATTTGATATATTAACACCATAAACAGCGCAAATCATCATTTTGTTCCCCCACTTATTACTACAGTAGACAGGAGCAGTAGCCTTGCGCTACTGTCAGTCCGCAGTCAGTGCCTGTCTGTAGGAACACAGACAGGATTTATACACGGTAGTGTCAAGCTTCTTTGCAGGTCAGTTATATAAATGTCATGGGTAGTAGGGATACCCTTCCCTGCAGCAAATCCACTCATACCTAACATGCTGGAATGAGGAGTTAAATGTAAGGACGAACATGAGGCTCGAAATCCTCTTCTGTGCCAATTTCACATAGCTGCGATGGGACACAACGATTCATCCAGAATTACCCACACTGTCTAGGAAACCTCTTTCTGTGCTCACAATGTGCTTGTTAAGCCATGCATCCTTGTGTACTAATTTTGCAGCCCTCCATGGTTTTGAATGAGAAATAATCATTAGGACATACAGTACATTAAAAGGTCACGCAAGTCACGAGAGTGGTCCTTTCATGTAGTATCTCGTTCTAACCAGAAGGTGGAGCTCTAGATCCTTTTTGATGCCTGGTCATCACCTTACACAAGGTGAATGGCACCTGGTTTGATGATGTGCCTATGTGCATTACTTAAATTCTTTAGTCTACTGCTCCCCAAGGTTAAGTGCTGTTATTTCATTCACGTGTTGAGCCTTTTCTGAAGAAGTATGGAGCCCAAGGTCAAGGTCCCATTCAAGAAATATGGATTCTCCTACGATTGTCACACATCAGTTAAAATACAATCCTCAGATACCCTTCCTAAACTAACTGATTCACTTTCTTACAAAGTCACAAGGTTACATTTCTAAAAAAATTCAAATCAATAGCTTCCTTTTTTCACGGTAGCCTACAGACCTTGGTGAAATTTAAACAAGCAGAGCTTTGCTGGTCTAATCACATTCAAGACTTTGCACAGAGTAAATGGTCTACACAAATCAGACATGCCCTCCTAAAAAATAATAATAAATAAAATACGAAAAAATGTTATTAATATTGAAAAAAACAAAACAAAATTAAAAATTCTTTGCATTTAACAGTGCATGCAGTGGCCTAGTGAAAATATATATTGTTTAAAAAGTCAGTAAGAATTTGAAAATGACCCCATAAAAAGACCAGAGAAGACCACACTCCCAGTAAATGGCAGTATCAATAATTCATAACGTTGTATATTCATACTGCTTGTTTCATGCAACTGGGCAACACTTAACCAGCCAGCAGTCCATCCTTTTTTAAAAACTTAACTTCAGCTTGCACACAACCCATCCTTTGGGAAGAAGTTTGACAGTCACGTCAGAAGCAATGAACGAGGCGGTAATTGAATATCCATTTTTGCAGGAGGGACATCATTTCCTTTTATTGGCTTTATTATCATTTGCGGCACGGCGTCTTATTGCTAATGGGTAATCACATTATTCAGGACAGGACATTCTTCCTTCTCAGACACAGAATGGACTGCTGAACCCAATTATATTTTTTTCCACCTCCTTCAAGAAATTACGCTTTTGCTAGAAATGGCTTCTGAGCAAAACCCCGTACTTTTACTGTATCAATCAGAGGTTTAGCCAGAGTGTTTCAGAGTCACATCCTCATTGGACGTTCCAAAGAGGGCGCCTGGGCCAGAATTGAAATGGCAGAAGTACAAAGTGAATTAAAAGCAAAGTGCAGTCTAACTTGCGTCAAAATGGCTGTGGTAGAAGGGGGCATTCCTGCTAATATCACTGCTGCTGCAGTTTGGAAATCAAGCCCATGTAACCTGTGAACAGAATTCACATTTTATTGATGATGTTTTTCTTCAGCCACTTACGAAACACCATGTGGTTTCCATAACACCAGGCTTTTTTCACTGTGTCTTGTTTTTGTAGAAATCTCATGATAACCTTTGTTATCTCCTCTCTAGCCTGTTTTTTCCATCTGCAGCAGAGGAGGAAGCCCCTGGCTGTCCGCTGTCTGTACTCAGCCGCTAATGTTCAGCCCTCTCACTGCTAAACCACCCGTTTCTTCAAATTGCCCATATCCTGCTGTCGAGATGGGCAACAAATAGTCCGGCCATAAACTGCGAGGGGATTTCAGTAGAATGCAGATTTAACTGCGGTCCTAGGGGTCTGCAGCTCCGCGGATTTCATCGCGGTCCTACAGGGCAGCAGTGGCCGCAGGCTATTGTGATTTCCTATCAGTCAACACCAAATTTACACCTGTGGGCCTTGGAAACAAGGTGCATGGTTTTGCGAATCAGTGACCTAAATTCAGCGCTTCAGACCTTTATATATGCTTTATATAAGACATGCACCTTCATAGTGGCACATGTATGACTGTAACTTTGCGTATCTCTAGCTGTTATGTTGTTTGCTCACCGTGTAAAAAAGCACTTTTGTGCGTCACTCTGGCTAAAAGCATCTTCCAAATGACTAAATTGGAAACGACGACACTCCAGGACTCAACCATCTGCCTTGCCAGACAGGAGGCATTCTGTGATATTCCCTGTGGTAAGGGTGGAGCGCAAACAGGACTCTGGTACATTCTCTTCCCCAGTTGGGAACAGGAGAAAGTCACAGAGCTCTGAGCCGACACCTACGTGCTCTGCGTTTGAAGATTTGAAGTCTCAATTCCCAAGGAAACATCAGCAGTTCACCCAGATGTTTGGTTCGCGATAGCACACCTCTGCAATGTCTATTTTCATATATCAATGCAGGCCAGGTAGGATATTTCTTTGGTCCCACCCCAAGACACAACATGGAAATGGGTCTCTCTCTCTCTCTGCTTTCCCTCTCTCTCTCTCTCTCTCTCGAAATGCACCAACATGTGAGTGTGTGCGCACAAATATATGCATATGCACATACATGCCCCCCCCCCCCCCCATAGGCATTATGTCAGCTGCCTCTCCTTATCACACCACATTTTGTAAGTTGGGCTCATGCAGAAATTGAGTTTGAGGAAGATAGTTCACAAGCGACTCAAAGGTCAGACAACATTGGTCAGGGGGGTTCGCGGTGAGACGTGGTCATGCTTGGCGACTGAAACCCTCCCTCCCTGGCTGAAGCTGCAGCCAACCGCACTTCCCCCTGCAGGAGCAGCTGGCTGCAGCCAGCGCTGTCATGGCCTGGAATCGATGCAGAGTACTTTGTTGCTTCTCTTTAGGATGGGAAGTAGATCAGGGCATTGCTTCTCTTTAGGATGAGAAGCAGAGCAGGGCATTGCTTCTGTTTAGGATGAGAAGCAGAATAGGGCATTGCTTCTCTTTAGGATGTGAAGCAGAGCAGGGCATTGCTTCTCTTTAGGATGTGAAGCAGAGCAGGGCATTGCTTCTCTTTAGGATGGGGAGCAGAACAGGGCATTGCTTCTCTTTAGAATGGGGAGCAGAACAGGGCATTGCTTCTCTTTAGGATGAGAAGTAGAGCAGGGCATTGCTTCTGTTTAGGATGAGAAGCAGAATAGGGCATTGCTTCTCTTTAGGATGTGAAGCAGAGCAGGGCGTTGCTTCTCTTTAGGATGCGAAGTAGATCAGGGCATTGCTTCTCTTTAGGATGAGAAGTAAAGCAGGGCATTGCTTCTCTTTAGGGTAGGAAGCAGAGCAGGGCATTGCTTCTCTTTAGGGTAGGAAGCAGAGCAGGGCATTGCTTCTCTTTAGGGTAGGAAGTGGAATACACTAACTCTCCTTCATGTCCTTACATACCCATCAGGCCTCTGAAACCTGAGACCTGTACAAGGTGCTTTCTGTCCTCAATGTGCTCCCTGTGCATGCAAACCCTTCTCTGGCTAAGCTCTGTATTCTGTACAGGAGATGCATGGTCAGCGCCTTTCAGGGTGCAATTGGGGCGCTAGCTGCCGCATCTACTGTGTGACTGCCTAGAGTCAACAAAGTTTTGATTCAAATCTTTTTTTTTAAATGCCGATTTTTGCTTGTGTTTGGATTTTATTTCTGCTGGAAACAAGTTAGCTGTTTTTTTTTGTCTCTAGTTCCAAGTAGCTAATTTTCCACTGCACCACCGTAAAACATTTGTGGTCAAATGATTTCTATCCTTTTATTTTCTTAATCTTGAAACGTATTTTTGATTTAAATCTACATTCTACATTCTACAAGCTTTGTTTTTATGCATTCACTTTACAGCACTGGCCTACTGGGGTCCTTTATCAACACTGTGTTAGTTTGGAAAAGATTTATTTTGAAGGGCCCAGATTACTTGATGATACTTTAGATGAAACAAATCGATCGCCTATTTTTTCCATCGCCTTACGGTGAGACACTATTGATCAAACGCTGCAGCAAGGTGCTCTAAGTGAAAATGGGTTTTTAACAACAATTTATAGTAAATGGCAAAATTATGAGATAGAGGCATGTCGACAATGACCATTTTCAGTGGTCACTGTCGAACAAACCAATTTTTTTTGATCACCTTCAGCATTTCGGGTCTGCAAACACACCTATTTATTCCAAACACAGCAATCAGATTGTGAAAAGGCTCCTTTTAGCAGGTGGAACTCATAGCTCTGCCCGAGAACGGGGATACATATCCCGACGCACCACGCGATGAAACGCTCTCGGCGATGGCGGTGTTCCATTACACGCAAAAAGCACTTCGGCGAAACCGCACATCTGCTTTCAGACGCGGTTACGGGCTGCGTCCCGCCGATGCCGGCGCCTCGCTGCAAGGCCTGCCGCGCTCATTACCCCGCGCGCGGGACGCTCGCCGCGAGGCGCTCAGGTGACTCGAACCCACTACCGGGCCTCGCTGACAGACGCCGGGGTTTTAGCACCCGCCTCTTTCTCAGGTTTGTGCAATAGAGAGAGAGAGAGGGAGAGAGAGAGAGAGAGGGAAGGAGGGAGGGAGAGAAAGAAAGAGAGAGAGCAAGAGAGGGAAGAAGGGAGAGAGAGAGAGAGAGAGGGAGGGAGGGAGAGAGAGAGAGAGGGAAGGAGGGAGAGAGAGAGAGGGAAGGAGGGAAGGAGAGAGAGAGAGAGAGAGAGGGAGGGAAAGCAGAGAGCTGAGCTGTAATAACTTACTGCCGCCCAGGGGGCATTCCACCTGCAGAGAGCGGGGCCGAGGTGCAGGCAGCGAGGTTCATTAAAGGCAATAAAGAACAGCGCCGGCCCCACGACCGAAAAAGGGAGATTGAACCGGGGGGAACACAAGGAGGAGAGTTTATGCAACAGTCCATTATTGCAGCGGTAATTGTAACGGGGGGGGGGGGGGGCCGCGCGATCCCAGGGTGGCGCAGTTTACTGAGAGTCAGAGAGGCAGAAACTGGCTTTCCTCCTCGGACCGGATGCTCGCTGGTTCGAGACCGGGGGTGCCGAAAGATAAAGAATTGTACCTACAGGGAAGATTAATGCGCATTAAGATACGCCCTCAGGTAATGACCCCCTGTGGGAATTAGCTGTGGGCTCTGAAGCACAAGCACTGATCCCACCCTCCTCTGAAACAAATGTGGGCGAGCAACAGAGCTACAGGGAACACTATCGCCAAAGTATTGGATGTTTTTTTTTTCCAAGATGAAAATTAAGATATGGTCAAGTGGATCGAGTAAACCAGCTATAATCATGTTGATCTGAGGCACAAATCAGTGGTGGAGTGTGTGTGTGGGCATGCGTGTGTGGGCTTGTGTGGCCATGTGTGTGTGTGTGTGTGTGTGTGTGTCTGTGCATAATGGAGGTGCCCACGCCAGATTTTTGCATATATTTTGATACACCTGCACTCTTTTATATTGGATAGCCTACGCAATTTCTCTTGGGAACAGTATGCTCATTGTGAGATGCAAGGTTCACTGTTACAGTCAAAACAGATGTGATGGAACATTTTAACATGCCTTTGGATAGTGTCACATCTGATGACAAATGCTGAATATTTACCTGCATCTTGAAGATTTTAAAACTTAAAATAAATATTAAGAAGCCTGCAGAGTGGGTATCATGTAAATACATTTTCATCACAAATTTCAAATATTGTATTGTGTTTGTGTATGGGTTTCAAACATTTTAGTTAGACAGTCACAAAAGTTTTTAAAGGACTGGAGTGTTTTACTGAAGGTTTACTGAAAATACATTACTGATTTATTTATTTTAGTATAATATAGAATGTATTATGACTTTATTTATTCATAATTCTGACTCACCACTGGAGCGGGCTTTCCTCCGGACACAATGCACATCAGCGTGAAATTCTGAGCCCGGTAGCGACTGAACGGTGCTGGAGTGTCTGCTGCAACAACTGAGATGGACAGAGGGGGCGCTGTGGAGGAAATAAAGGCAAGTCAGTCCTGAGCAGCATTATTAACATTCAGTCTTATTTGAAGGCAGTTCTGCATTCACACAGACAGATGCAAAAGAGCACTGCGAGTGATCAGAGAAAAATACATATCGCATCGTTCCTTTATTTATTAAAAAAAAAAAAAGTGCAAGGGCTTTTCAAACTGGTGCAGGAAAAAAAAGTTAAATTAGTCATGTCTCATTTAAATTTATGGGTTGCTCTAGTTTGAAGAGTTTATCTGCCTCGTACACCCTTCTTATGACTTACAGACCATTTCATCTTCAAAGAAAGCGAGAGGGATTTCGAACGGAAGGGATTTCGAAGCACATCAGCCTCCGCTTATTTGTCAGGGTGAGAAAGCCTCCCCCCCCCCCCTCCCTGACGCCCGCGTGTATCCGGAGAGGTCTCTGTGTGTAGAGACGGCCTAATGAATCGCGCAGGGATCCGCGGCGGCGTGTCTGATGGCTACGGGCAGCCAAAAGGCCTCAGCCACCGGCCCTTTGACCCGCATATTTATTTGTGGGCTCAGTAAAAATCCCTCAGCTGCCGCTGACATCATTATTGTAATCCCCCGCGTACGGTTACGACATCCTTTAATAATTCAGCTCTCCCCTCCGTTCGTTCAATCATACAACAGAACCAATTTGGCAGCGCGATATGTTTAAAATCCCCCCCCGGGGGGGCGGGTTAAAGACAAAGCGTGCGTGTCCGCACCCTCCCCGCTTCCGCACTCATCATCCCGAGCCCGGCACTACATCACCGGGGGAACGCGGAGGCGAGCGACCACTCCTCCTACGCCTCCTCCCGCCCGCGACGGTGAAAATAAGAGCACCGGACGCGCTTAAATGGCCGTGGACGGATGGGAAAAGACGAGGCTTTCTTAAGACGGCAAACGCTTTATCGTTTGCGACGCCGTGTTGGAGCATTCAAATTATGTTTCTCTTTCGCAGAAGAAACCTGTCCACACCAGAGTGCAGTGATTCTCCAAGTATAATGAGTATAATTACAGTTCTTTTATTTTATGTTTTCAGGGTTACCTCGCATAAGAGGATTGCTACCTTGATTTAACACAGTTAATAAATAAATAACATTACCCAGTGTCAGGAACTTCCATACTTTTTACAATAATTTCTTTATCGTACAAATATTAAACATGGAGATATATTTGGTACTCATACCTTGCTTAGATGGCCCAGCTTGTGTTACAGCTGGATTCAATGGTGCTGCTTCAATATAGGAATGCATTTACCACAAGTGGCAAATCATTCAAGTGTTGCACTGTTTTAGGAGCTGGTGCAAATCATGCACCGTTCCTTCGACTGGGTCACTTGTTGGAAATGAGCCCATAACAAAAGTCGTCTTGCTTGAACCTTCCATTATTAACAATAGGCACATCTCCCTACAAAATCTCAAACGCACTCTCAAATTTCTCTCTTCTCTGATGAAAACCCACAAGTTGTGGGGCATTGAACCATTATATACATTTGGAAGTTTGTGGGTGAAAAAGGAAGGAGCTGATCTGGAATCAGATGGGGTTTTTTGGCAAAAATGAACATAAATCCAGGTTTTTTCCATGTGCATCCAAATAGAGGTTCATATGTGAGTGAAATAACCACTGATCCCAGATCTATCATAGCTGACACGTGGACAGGTATTAGTTGAGCAGCCCAAAATGAAAGCTGTCACTGTGACGTACAGAAGTTTCGGTTTCTGAGATCACGTGGTTTTTAACTATCATAAATCAAGTTTCAAAATGTCATTGGGGAAGTATTATATTTCAAAAGTCTGATAAGGTGCTTCACAGCTTAGGCTGGCAGAGGGTGTGCTTTCATGTCATGTTAAATATGCATGTCTATGGTCTACACAAAAGCCGCACCGTCATTATGTTTGGCAATAAATAACGATCCAATTAGCAAAAATACACAAAAAGTCAGATAAAAACCAGAAAACAACGCATTTGATATTGTTTGCTGTCGCTGAGCTTCAAAGGAGTTCATTATGGCATACTCTCTTTGACGCCACTTTGATCATTTCCTAATTCCTCTGATGATGTTATCTTTGTAGACATGCACCGCACACTCTTGAGTGCAATCACCATTTGCATAGAATTATCTATTCTCCTGCATTCACATTTACAACCTGTAGAACAGAAACAAAATACTTTCATTAGTAATACTGTAATATCCACTGGGTATGTGAACCAATAACATTATGGTGTGGGCACGTGAGTGCTTGCTACATCACACACTGGGTTGTGGGATTAAACGGGTATTGGAATTGAAAAAATAAAGGACACAGGTATGAAGACATTATGGCTTTGAGTCGAATCCTTTCTTAGACACTAACAGAGTGACAATACAATTCCATTCTACAGTTCCCATCTTATGGCAGCTAGACAGATCTACAGATTTACTTGTCATACATTTATAATGAGGATTGAAACGAAAGGTGAGGCTATAACATGATATTTGTTTACATTTCGTCATTTTGTACACAGTTTCATATTTGTGGCACTTACTAATGTAAGGCACAATGATAAATCCTGAGGTAACAAGTAACTGACTGACTGAATGGTAGACTGAATGCATGATTCCGTGAGAGGGAAATCAGAGAAATCTGCTTATTCTTCTGTATAATGTTTATCTCCACATTTATTTTGCATCCAGACAAACAAGTACGGTGAAATGACAGAGACATTTTAATTTCTGTTCCTGTAAATTGCTTATTGATGAGGTCAGGTACAGCATGAACATACAGTAGCCTATACATTCCATGGTGTTGGATTAGCTGTCAGAACGGAAACAAACGGAATCTTCCATAACCGCACACTGTGACTGAGAAATACATTTAATGACACATCGGCGTTTTCATGAAGTCATTGACTGGAACATTACATGCCACTCATTTTGATGAATGAAGATATTGATGAGTTTTTGCAGCGCCAATGGTTAGTGCAGTCTCATTAACCAAAGACCTGAATCATAACAACATACTGGGGCTTTGCTATTAATACTGTGCTCTTATTATATATAAAAGCTTTATTAGGGATGTTAATCATTCCCATTGGAAACACAGTGAGCCTACGTGTTAGTGGGGAGACAGCATACTAAGACTCGGAGAAATGACAGTTAACTGAAGCAAAATATTCTTGTCTGATTTGCAACTATAAAACAGTCTGCAAATCAGACTGACCCATATCCTAACAAATTTGTCTCTTAAAACAAATTTTATATAATCACGCCACTTTCACTAAAGTTTCTGATTTTCAGTGGGGGAAGACTGGTAACAACTCCAAAAACAGGGAGTTATCAGTCTAATGATGCCTATTCAGTCTGGATGGCTCATCCTGTTAGGGCACCGTAGTGCCCCACGGTCTGGTATTGAATCTTCACTGTGCCGGTGCTAAATGTGGCCAGCAGCCTCACAGTGCAATGCAGTTGGCTCCAGTGTCACCCAGGGATTGGATGGTATCAGTCTGCCTGGAAGACAGCACCTGAGCGCAAACCAGTGACCCCTGCTGGTCGATCCATCACTCAGCCCGCTGAGCTGTACACAAAGTGCCTTCCTCTGATTCGTGTCTGTGCGAGCGTGTCTTGTGAACTGTGCTGCGATAAGAAGCAGCAGCTGACATTACTTGCTTTGGAGGAGGTTCTGGAAATGAGCGCAAAAAAAAAAAAAGATTGCCCATTCCAAATTGCAGAAGAAGCTTTAAAAAATGAGAAAACACATTAAAATAATTGTCTCCAGCATAAAGGGGCTTTGATTAACCAGCCACAGCAGGATCAATACAACTCCATGAGGAGGTGGAAGAGGCCATCTCCACTGCAAATCGTGCCAGAATAAGAATAAATAAAAACTTTCTAAACTTCGAAAGGACTGGAAGTTGTGAATGTAATTGTGCAGTCATTAACTACTTCATAATCCCTTGCATTCTTTTGAGAGTGATGTTTACAAAGGAGAAACGGGGTTGGTGTTTGTGGCCTTCATTTGGAAAATCACAGAGTTCACAGTGTTTAAGCCCCGATGAAATATTTTTGTTAATTATTATAAACCTGACTGGCCACATCTGTAAAGAGTTCTGCAAATACAAAATTGTATCCTTTAATCCTCTTTAGAATAGAGACCGTCCATTGTTTGAAATGCGATAGCGTATTTATCATCCACTTTAGTTTAATTGGAATTTCTAGGTGTTGGTGCCTACATCTTTTGTTCAGTATTCTGTTTTCACAGTGATTCATCCTCCCCTGCTCCACAGACGACTAATTGTTAGCAACCTTGGCTCTCACCCAGCTCATAACAGTATTTCTCATTCTTACAAAAACTATTATTCTAGTCTCAAATGAATCTGATTGCTTTAATATTAGTTTCCATCCAGCACTTGGTATTGTGTGTGTAGGCACAATAGAATTCAGTCTCTAGGGGTGAAACTACTGTTTGTACTCATTGTTACTCATGCACCCTGGACATGTAGGTATATCAATGCCCACCATATTAATGTTAACTAATGTAGCATACATATCCACAGTTCCATCGTAGCTGAAAGTCACAAATACCCATCAGGTACACACAATATAAGTCGCACATGCAAATCATTGGAGGTTAGTTTGTTTCTAAACCAAAAAACTAAAAAAAATAAAAATAAAAAGTAACCAAAAAAAGACAGATATAAAAACTAGAATGCTGTATCTATTAATGCCTCTTTTCCTGGAGCCAATGATAACCTCAGCAATTATGTTTTATGAAGCAGATGATCATTAACTTGACGTGTGATATGATAAAGTATTGCTTTTTCAATTATGAATTGTTCTCCCGATCACAGCCAGCAGCCTGGGGAAAGGGGGAGGGGGGTGGGTTCAATGAATTAAACACTCAAATAAATTGAGCATTCAGGAAAAAAAAAAACTGAATGAAAAATCAGTCATTTTTAAGTGGCAGTCTGATAACATGATATAAATTTCAACAGAAAACATCACATCAAAAAATGTGACAAAAATTAGCTTTAATATAAACGTCATGGGCGGTTTGTCTTCATTTGTCACTGAAAGTAAGGTTATAAGTAGTCATTGCTTTTTGACCAGGTGGATGTATTGATGTGCGAGTGCATGTGTGTGTGTGTGTGTGTGTGTGTGTGTAGGAGAATGAATTTTATCGAATGAGAATTCCATAAAAAGATAACATGGTGTGTTAAAGTTCCCTTACTGACCCACTGAGCACACTGAAAGACCCATTCCCTGCCCATCTGTGGCACCGAGCGACTCATCTCAATTTAAGATCCAGGCTGCGCCAGCCCGTTCAGCCTGGCAGTGAGCGCAGCCTTACAGTGGTGTCCAGAGTGAGAAACACAGACTCCTTCATCTAATCCATCAGCGCCTCATATGCTTAGGGGAGGGGGAGAGAAAAAAAAATAGAAGAAAAAAGAAAGAGATGCATTTCACCCATTAATGTTGAGTCCTTCATCCACCTCGCCAAGCAATTCACACCAATACCCGTCGTCTGGTCCCACGGTACTGCAGCTTCAAGCATCATTACCCTGCTGACTTTAAAAATAACTGCAAATGGGATTTTCAAATGTCTGAGAAGCAGGACCTCATTTAACAGGGATGCAGAAAGACGGATGCCGCAGCACTCTTAATAAATGCATCTGCTGTTTGGGAAACACCACAGAGTTGCAGAAAGCAGCAAAAACTTCTTTGTTTTCCCAGACAATGCAACCTCATCTTCGGCAACCGGCTCCCACACAGTATGTCCTTAACCTGTCCTTTAACTGGTCTGGGAGAGAGATCCAAATTAGGCTATGCAACTGGGATCCCACTGCTTTTCTGGGAAAGTCATTTACTGATAACTTAATGAAATATTCAAATATTCAAATCTTCACTTTTTAATTTTAAGGCAATTTCACATCTGTTCCTTCTTTATTATGGGGTTGGGAGGGGACGGGTTACCAGAAAGAAAATGCTGCTACTAATGAAAGTTTTTCCCATTTTTTCCAAATCAAGTTTTTTGGCTCAGGATAAAATTTCACATTAGGAAAAAAGAGCATACACTTGGATTCAATGTTCTGGGGACAAACATTGAGAGGAAAGAAAACTGTTCAGAAAATGTTGAGGACAAATATTGATTGAACCAGGGGGATATTTGTGATCTTCAAGGTGCAAAGTGGTTTATGGAGAAGCAGGAACATCTTCAATGACTTCCAAAAATACAAGTAAAAGTCCCAAAATTCTGATGTTCCTTCAGTTTTATTTTCAAACTACTTCACCAAGTTTTTTTGTCTTTTTAAAAAGTAGAATAAAGGATAGCAGCAAAACTACTGTGGCAAAGAGAGAGAGAATGGCACTGTTGATTCATGAACCACAAAAAAAAAAGAAAAAAAAATCTCCATTGTGTTATATGGGTAAACAGAACACATTGTGTGTTATATGGGCAAACAGAAAACATTCTGTGTTATATGGGCAAACAGAAAACAGTATAGAGCAGATCGGAAAATATAATTTCAGCGCTAAGGTAATGAAGCCCCCCCCCCCCCCCCCCCCCCCCCCCCCCCCCCCCCACAAGCCCAGCTTTTAGACAAAACAAAATGCAATGAGACAGCTATTGAAAATTGCTTCGGGGCAGAAGCGGAATGAAATTTAGTAGCCGGGATACGGTGTGTGTATGTTTACCTGAGCATGCTGTGCACATACGAACTCGTATAGCTTCGCTGATATACAGCGTATGGAAAATAGTCGCCGTCAGGCCTGACACTATTGTTTTAGTGTGCGGTCCTGCAGCTCTCCGGGACTTTGTCAGCAGCTGTGGCAGCACATCTGGGAGGCTTTTGTGACTATATCCTGCCTCTATGTATAAATCCGTCACAGCCGTGACCATTCACTTCCCTGCCTGCGCTCCATTATCAAATTCACCGTGTGTATTGTCTTTCTCCTCTGAATTTTTCACTCTCTTCTAAGAATCTCAATAGCAAATCTCAAAGGCTACCTCTTCGACTGTCGGCAGAACGAACCCCCCCCCCCCCTTTCCCAATGGAAAGATAGCTTTTTAAACTTAAGCTCCCATCAAATTCTCTCCATGCTGCTGGCGTAAGATACGGGCCGCGGAACACAGCACGGGGCGGGACGGCGCGG
The DNA here is from genome assembly GCF_013347855.1 of Anguilla anguilla. NCBI lineage: Eukaryota > Metazoa > Chordata > Actinopteri > Anguilliformes > Anguillidae > Anguilla > Anguilla anguilla. Next base: position 12,841,097 of record NC_049211.1, on the reverse strand, counting down.
TTTATTCCATCTCCTCGCGCATTAAGGCGTAAAACTGAGCCGCCGCCGCCGCCACCGCCACCGCCACCGCCGCCGCCGCTTTTAAGGCGGCGAGCGGGGAATTAAAAAAGGATTTTGTGGAAGTGAGGAGGTAAAAATAGAAAGAGAGAAAAAAAAACCTGTAGCCCCTAATCCCGAGTGGGGGAGGGACGACGACGGGAAGAGTGACAGATGGGTGCCTGCTGCCCGACGTAGGTTCAGTAACACCGTGACTGGCACCCTCACCCTTTAAATGTGGCACTTATCCTCCAGGGGGTCCCGGTACAATCTGCTACAGTTTGGCCTCCCCCCCCCTTCCTGCATGGGTGACTGGGTAATTTACAGAACTGGTGCATGCCAGCATGCATATGGCTCCCTAGAGCAGAGGCGTCACAGACAAATTAGCTGATCGGTGAAGCTGAGAGGAAGGATGCATGGACATTTTTTACGGCCCCTAATTTACTGTCCAAGAGAAAATGGGACCATAAAGTTATAGGAGACCAGAGAGAGCCGAGCAAGACTGCAGAGAATCCATCACTTCACTGAACCCTCTTAGCTATCAATGCGGAAACACAACCACCCCCCCGCACCCCCCCCCCCTCCCCCCACTCCCCACAAAAAAGCTGGTTGTTCCTAACTGATGCAACAAAAAAAGATAAAGGAAGGATAGGTGAGCTTGCCGATAGGGAAACATTGTTTAGGACATTTGTGGGTGAGAAAAAGTCTTTAAATAAGAGGAAGGAAAAGTGGCATTCCACTAAAAATGGGCTTGGGCAGACTTGCTAATTACGGTGGGGGCTGTCCTGTATTAATTGTGGATGAGATATGCACAATAAAATACCCTTTTGATTGACATAGAAACTACCAAGCCAAGGCAGGAGGAAACATGTGTTCCTGTAGCACTTCCATGTCACACATGTACCGCCATCCAGCACTCGTATCGTTATCTTGATGTTGTAGCTCGCTGTCTTGCCTCTTAGTTTACTCGCTGACCTAGCCTATACTTACTGTGTGAACTGGACTTTATGTTTTCATGGCTATGAATAACTGTTACATAATGATTATTTTACCTTATCGGACCTGTGTTCTGTAGTTGTTGCAATGATCTTCGGTGTGCACTTACTGTATGTCGCTTTGGATAAAAGCAGCAAGCCAACTCCGTGTCACTTTTTATCCGCTTGGCAAACTTAAGCTGACTCCACCGAGAAAAAGGAATTCCAAGGTTAGCTGTAGTTCTTGAACAAGCCCTGTCGGGGAATATACGAGTCTCCCCATATGGTAGTGGCGGGTGGGGGTGGGGGGGTGGGGGGGGTCTTGCTCCCTGTCTAAATTTAAAACAAAAAATGTTTTAAAAAAGAATAAAATAATTAAAAACAAATAATTTGCTCATCCAGTGGACAGACCAATAGCATGCCCTGGTTTACCAAACTTAGGAGCAAGAGTGGTAGAAGCCATTCCATTGGGTGGTCCTTAAAAAACCATACAATCTCTTCAATCCAATTTCTCACTTTTCTGTGATGTCAGAGCAAGATGAGAAAAAGTTTTGATTTGACATGGTGTGCTATGCCCTCCCTACCAAGTTCCTACTCATACAATGCAATAGCCTCAGTTACTGGAGCTATCTTGGGACTTCTTTTACCACCGTGCATATCTAAATTTGAACAGATTAATTTCATATAACAGAAAACATATATTCTCCAGCTATCAATTTGGCTATTCCCACTAGACCTTTCCGGCTTCAGAAAGCCTGACGATTTCCCATTTTAAAATGACATAGTCAAGAGCCGGGTAACATTTCAAAATGGTACATCTGCTGCAGGCAAATTGGTACAATTTTGAGCCAATGGCACTTTTTGAGCCAATTACACTACTTGAAGTGCTTGACATCCATTTTGCGAAGTGATTTAAAAAGGAAGGCTTCTTTGGCCGGGCCGGAGGACCCTTTGATACACCAGTTATCTTGGAGACGGAGTGGTGAGATGGCATCTCTCTTATGGCCAATGCACCAGGCCAATCTGAAGCATGAATTACCAGTGGTTGCCAAATGGAAACACTCCACACCACGCCATGGTGGGACTTCTTACTGTTGAGCTTTCCGTACTAGCTACCAGCTAGCTATCGCCAGTCACCCTGAATGCTGGCACAGCATGGTGAACGTCCCTAAAACATGCAATGCCACAGCAATGAAAACAACCTCACGCTGACATCCAGCGGTGACCTCTTCGCAGGGCTCCACTGCTTCACAGAGTTCTCCCATGAATTTTAGCTCACAGGATGCTAATGGAATGGGGAAAGGCAGATCCGCCAGGACCTTGACCTGAACTAGAGTCCGAGGACCAGGAGATGCAAAACAACTCAGATCCATTGCCATATTTCGCCACAGACATAGCGTCCTTTACAACATAAGCGTCCTTCTTCCAACACCAAACCCACAGCTGGTGTGCATGGCCAAAAAGCTACATATTAGCCTCATGTGATCGTTGCACCCAGTTTAAATCAAAGTTCCATTAATGAGCTTTGATTGAAACTGAGTGTTTTGGAGGGCAATGCATTCTAAAAGTGTTTTCTGTCTACCTTTGACGCATTGACGTGATACCATGAAATTTAGTCAAGATCATCATTTTCCACATCAAACTACCAATGTCAGTTTGTGCCACACGTCATCTATCTGACACTCTAATTAGCTGATTATGGTCCACGGCGGTGTCATTAGATCTCATAGCTTTGCTTTTCAGCTTTTCAGAGTTCAGGGAGTTTAGTCTGCAGAAATAATAAATGTAATTTTGCACAAATCATTCCTCATTTACACTAATCTTTATGCTTAGTCTAATATTAACAATACATATTTGCTTACAACAAACTAATCCAATACAATGTCTAAAGCAAGTTGCAAGGTGCAATTTCTCATATAGCATACACACACACGAGCAATTACAGATATTGTATTACTGGACATTAACATTTCAAAATTGAATAACATAAATTGTGAAATTACTGATGAGGTAAAATGGTAATGAAAAAGATGTTATTCACATTTTAAATTCAAATGTAATGACATTTTTAAATTTTGAAAATCGATTTAAGAATCAGTTAAGGGTCATACAAAAAGTTATTCTTTAACCCAATAACTTACAAGCATTTCAAAATATTTTAATTAATAACTCCATGTACTTACTTGCACCTGCCTTTCAATTTTTGTAGAGGCTTTTCTGTAGCTCAAGTCAACAGGCAGGTGTACTGCAGTGATTACACATGGTACATAAAATGGTTTCTTGCTGTACCCCTTGCAATTGGCTCACCAAAATTACCAAGAACTCCTTGCCCTTGCATCTGTAATCGTTCTTCATGTTATTGTCAAGGGACCTCCAGATCTGTTGTAAAAGCAGTGTTGAGTTCATATAAAAATGTCAGGTAGACTGCTAAAGCAGGCTTAGGACAACCAAGCCTCTAAAATCTGTTCAAGGTCACACACAAAAAAGCACAGCAATAAATCCCAATCCCTCAAATTCCTTACAGCAGCATTTCTAGGCATCTCTTTTCAGGCCGATTTATAGTTCGGCCACAGCCTTTAAATTAAATCCAAATTCTATGTCCTGACACCTATTTCAATTCAAGTTTGAATTCAGGAGCTGAATTGGAATTTATTAGCTGTTTTCAATTCACTTCAGAATTGATCCCGAACCTACTGTGCAATGATTCACTGGCGGACGCTGCACCAAATGGCATACAGTTCACTGACAAAAAACTGGAATATGTGTGAGGTTCGGTCTGCTTGTTTAGAACATTATTATTTATTACATATAATTGCATTAGACATGGATGGGTACTTTACAGATTTCACACCAACATGCATTCCGCACACAGTATTGGGCATATGGAGAGTTACTGCAGAGAAGGGAGAGGTTTCACACTCTTGCAGGTTATAGGCTGTGAAGCAGATGCTTTGGGATTTAATTGCATGACTCAATAGTTCAGGGATTTTGAATCACTCAATACTAAAATAAATCAGACACATGGATTGTTTAAACAACGGTTGTTGCTGTTATTATTATTATTATTATTATTATTATTATTATTGTTGATGTTGTTTTGCTTTTCCACTACTGTAGCCACCTTTCATCCCATAGTATCTGAGGATTGTAAATGTTATTGTTATGTTACCGTGTTATCACTGGCTACTTGCAGGTGTGTTTAGCCTACAAAATCTCATGCTACGGTTATTTGGATATTTTTGGTTTAAATTCCACAGATAGGCCCAATGCCAAATCCATTAAAAGTACCATCAGTCATGCAATGACCCCCACCCTGCTCCCGTTTGCATTTGGTTGCGTGGAAGTTGACGTGCGGTAATACGCGCAGTTCATGATCCCCACATCCTGCAGAACAGGATTTTAATAATCTGGAGGCTGCAGTTTAACTTGTCCCCACTTTCTATGGAGGGAAAACTAATAAAAAAACATCAGCTTCCTAATTATTCATATGCTTTTATGAAGCCAAAAGTGGGTCCATTTCTCCATTTTAAAATTAGATGCACTTTAAAAAAAATTGACAAAGCTCATGTACTAATATAAAGCTTAAAGAGTAAAAGGGATGTTTCAAGTGGAGCGGAGAATCAGAAATGAAAGCTGTAACAGCCATTAATAATAATTATATCGGAAAAGCACAAGGTTATGCATGCCTATACACACGATTCACTCTGTAAAGATGATTAAATAAAGGATCAGAGAGGATTTATGCAAAGAGTCTTTTTCTTTATTTAAAACAAATGTTGACTTTCATTGTAATAATTTCGCATTTTGCTTCTCTGACGAAATTGAATTATTATTCTCCAAGTGAAATCATTACTTAACGCAATTTTTCATATAAAAGTTATGTGCAACTTCAAACAGTTTTTAATGCAATAAAATGGCCAAACGTTTCTCCACTTTCAAGTTAGGCATTAACTGTTACATAATGAGAAGTGCAACGTCTAGTTTTCTTAACAGATGTAATTATTCAAGGAAACTTAATTCATGTTGCTTCAGTTTTATACTGTATCTGTTTTTATGTCAGTATAGTGTATTTATAGAAGTGTTGCAGTCTCAGTAGATTGTAAGTGTAACCAGTAAGTATAGGGGTGTCGCCATAGGCAGTTAGTGCCTTGGGAATGTGGGGCGTGTGACTTCCCTAGAGTCTGCTGGTTTCTTTTTAATCTCAAAGTCAAAATGCATTGTATGTATATATTGTAAAGTCTGGGACTGATCTACACATCTTGGATCTATTGTTTCTGAGTTATGATTGGGGGAATACCTGGGGAATTTTGGGGCGGGGGTATGTGAAGAGTTCAGGTATAAGGGAGTGGAAATAGTTTTCTGTAAGTCTACTTTAAGGGAATATGGAACTTTTAAAATGTAAATGGGGTTAAAACCACCTCTCAAGTCAACAATTTCATCATCAGTCCCTTAACTTTCCCTTAACTCAATGTTCCATCTGCCTGCTAAGATTTAGCTCCACTTTGCTACCATATTTCCAGCTTATCTTAGCTAGCTAGCTGACCATGATCCATCTTAAAGATTCCCCTGTGTACCAAAAACTACAATATCTGTGATACTATTTTGCCGTCTTTCGGATGAGATGTTAAACCGAGGTCCTGACTCACTGTGGTCATTAAAGATCCCATGACACTATTCGCAAAGAGTAGGGGGTTCCCCGGTGTCCTGGCTAAAATCCCAGATCTGGCTCTCGCGAAAACTTGCCACCTAATCATCCCCTGATTTAATTGGCTAAAAAAATGTTCTCTCCCTCCAGTGGAGCTGCTCAGTGGCCAACAATAGAGGATTGTGGTTGTACTGGGCAGCTCCCAGGTGTGAATGTGTATGAGTGTGAAGCAGGGCGTTGCTGCAAAAGAGCATCCGTGCTCAGCGAACCTACCCTGGGTAAATAAAGGTTAAATAAAATTTTTTTTAAATAAATAAAAACACAAAGTTTTGACTTAGTAATTAAAAATGCGTCTCGCTATTAAGATTTGTGGGCTACCTGCCCTTCCCAGCCACTCTGACTGATAGTATCAAAGCTATAAAAAACAAAGGATGACAGCATGTCAGCATCTCCTCGCACACCTGTGATCCCCGCTGGTTGATCGGCACACACAAGAGCACGTTTTCAGCTTTCTGTGTGCGACACTGACTTGGGAACTGCGGTGTGATAAGAAGCAGCATCTTTCATCGATACGTTGGAGAAGAGCACATTCTTGTCCGCGCTTTCCTGAACCCGCAGCAGCCTGATTGAGAATTCTAATTCAGGCATAGTGAGGGAAACACATTAAAATATTGTTGCAGTAGCCAGTCACTACAGAGACCCAGCTGGAGAGGACCATTCTATATGGGACACGGTTCTCAGCAACATTGGGGCAATAACGGTATAAATGTTATTTATTTCACTGGTTAACTTTGTTTGCTGTAACTCTGAAGTGCATGCATTTTAACAGAAGATAAACAGAAGATAACCCTTTGTAATTTAGCCATTTCTTACAGGTGTATTCTTGTTGCCAGCAGAGGGTGCCACACCAGGAAGATGCAGCATTTATTCCCTTTCACACATTCGTACACAGGTGTAATTCTATTTCCTTTTTTCCTCTTTAATCAGATGGAAACTGACAGACAGCTCTGTATGGATTGTACCCTGAGAAGGCTGTGACATGGGCCTAATTTTCTCTATTAACAGTCAGTGTGGATCCACTGAATTGTGGCTGAGCTGAAATCTGTTATATTCCATAAACTTCACTTTGCATTATTACACCTAGTGAGGCATATCTATTCAGACAGACTAAATAATCATATATGATGATGATGTCAACACACTTTTACCTGAAAAATACTGATGTGTTTTAAACACACAAGAGGTCCAACACAGTACAGTGTGACAGTGTAGTGTAATGGTTAGGGGAAATGGTCTAGCATTTCCAAGGTTGCAGGTTTGATTCCAATGTGGGGCACTGCTGTTGTACCATTAAGTATGGTACTTAACCAGAGTTGCTTCAGTGAACATCTAGCCAAACAAATCGGTTGTGTCAGAAAAAGTAATACATAAAAAAAGAAAGTTCCCCTGCATAAGAGGGTCAGATAAATGCTGTAACCCCATGTGAACCCCACCCACCTGCAAAACAGTTTATGCTCTGAACTCTAGCTCTATCCCTGTCAATACTGAATTATTCAAAGAGAGTGCAGTATCTTAGATTTTGACCACTCATAACAGACCATGTACACAAGATAACAATAAATCATTTCAAGGAATAAGTAAAATAGTACAGTGCATGGTGTTTCAGCACAATGCAACCACATCTGATCCCCGAAGGGAAAGTTTTGTACGGTCTTTCACCCCTGATGAAAAGCAGGGTTCACAAGTCCATGCGGCCATTCCTCAGATGGCTACACACCTCACAGGATGGACACACCCTTCAGAGAGCTCTCATTAGACCGTGGAATCATTGTGTGCAATTCACACACTAAATCTCATTAAAAATGGCAGGAGCTAGTGAAATATTACATAATGTACATATAATGATTTGGATAACCATGGCAAGTGAGAGTATGTTGGACAGCAATGCACACCAAGTCCACAAGACCACGCCCACCACACCCTGTCTGAAATCAACCGGCCATTCAAAATCAGAAAGCTCAGACATGTCAATCTTAGTCTATCCAGGAGGATCACAATTATGTGTTGAGCACTCAGAAAGAGAAACAGTCTGCATTTGTGAATGGAAATTTACACAATGCTGCTTTCGGCCTTGCCAAAACCTGGAGGGTACACAGAATCTACCCGCGCGTGCCCCAGTCTGCCGTATGCAAACGGGGGTTTAAAAAACCACCGTGGGGTCAGCCTGATACTTCTGTGGCCAGCGCCGTAACATCTGGACCAGGCTGAGATCCAGCACGGGGGGGCCCCGCGTTCATTTTAAATGTTGCCGGTGTGAATATTCAATTTGGCAGATGAGTCATTCTCATGGTCTGTCCAGGTCGCGGGATAATTAAATGGAAAAAAAAAAAAACCCTGATGGCTGAAAGGGAGAAGACAGGTGGAGAGAGGGGAACGGGACACAATAAAGGAAGTGTTATTACTCCGTTCAGTACCATTGGCTTCCCAGGATTTCTACTACATGATTTTATTACAAATGCACAAAGCCGGGTTATGAAGGCTCCTTTAAATCTTTCTGTCTGCCAAATGAAGCAATTTAATAGTAAGATTCAATTTAATGCAACACCCCCCGTATCCTTTTGCTGTCCGAGCTTAAATATACTGACTTGGTGTGAGATCTTTGATACCAAGGGTGACTATTTAAACAAAAGGTCTTTGTTTTTTTCAATAATATGGTGCCTACAATGTTATGTGACTTATGTGACTACAATATTAACCTGATGTAAGACCAAGAAGTCCCCTTTTCCATTTAAACATAGCAATGGGGGGGGGGGGGGGGGGCAGGGGTGGCTAACCATGGTTCTGGAGAGCCATTGGGTATGCGGGTTTGTGTTTTAACATAATTAGGAACCCAAGAAACCAGGTTGACTAGGTGACCAAACCGCAATCACAATTGCTGAATGAACTGATTGAGGGGCTGAGTAACAACATGAACCTGGACACCTGCGGCACTCCAGGCCCACACGGGACTTAAGTCATATCTAAGTGGAAAATTCAACTACTCAATTTTTAAAGCTAAGGGGGAAAAGTGCAGAAAACAATTGTGTGTGTGTGTGTGTGTGTGTGTGTGATGTGTGTACTGTCGGATTGCCTATGGTTAACACAGCTGACGCTTCATTTAATTGGTCAATTAAAATGTTCACAATTGTGCAAGACATGCATTTTCCAAACCCATTGTCAGGGTTGGATTTTTTAAATGGACTGACTGAAAAAAGGCTTCATGAAGGGGATGTTTTCCATGGCTTTACTGGCTCCACCTATGCTACATCTCAAACTAAACCCTAAAAACCATTGACTGCTTTAAGCAGTAACCTATGCATTAACGGCTCCTACTAGTTCTGACTTGCATGACACGGCACCAGTCTCTCACTGTCTAAGTCTTTCTGTATGCATTTATGGTAGGTGTTACATAGAGAACAGTGTCTGCTAAATGGCTAAATTCGAGGGGGCAAAATAACAAGTGTTCTGCAGGTACTAAAACCCCAGACCCTTTGTCTTCAAAACAACACGATTCTTCATATTTGCAACCTGCATTTCCACTGCGGCTACCGGGAAAAATACAGGACCAATTACAGCACAAATAAGCAGAGGTATTTCAGTTGGCAATTTCGCTTTTTTGTAGCCGTGGTAAATACAGACAGGTTAGTATTGACAGTATCGAGCAAAAAGGAAAGGGCTGCAGTTTGTTTCATTTTCAAATGAACCATGAGTAATGAAGGTGTCAGGGCAGAAGCTAACAGCTCAAGTGTTGATAAAATCTTTGTCTGAATTCCCAAGAGGATTCTGTGAGATGCAACTGGGCTTAATTCTTAGTTTTTTTTTTCTTTTCCCTTAGGCAATTTGGGGGGTGGGGGGGTGGGGGGGTGGGGGGTTGTAGGGGACCACTGCAGTTCGGCAAATGTTCGAACATCAACACACTCACACACTCGGCTATGATGAAAATCACGGGCGGGCGACAGGGTGGCAAATTAGCGGCGCGTTTATTTGTTTATGATAAAACGCAGCTGGCGAGGGGCCAGCGCTGCAGCTGTACCAACCGCGCCGCTCTGCCTCAGGTTCGTGGGCTTAATGCGAGGACGACACGCGGCGGAGCGCGTGATGACAAAACAGCAGCGGCGACGGGACATCAGACGCTGGCATTTCAGTCTCATTTCGAGACCAAAGCATCAAAACGCTCCCACTCCACTGTACAAGCTGACACGGCCACTGTCAGCCTGCTAAGGAATTCTGAGTACTGGATCTTTGAATTAGAAAAAAAGATGATGCTCTCCAGACATTTTTTATACATGCTGGTATTAGCGTTATTAGCCTTTGTTTCTGTAGTTACCCTTGCTCTTGTAATCACAGTGCATACATTCATGTACATTGTTTTGTGAATCATTGCGGACAATGAAGTCGGTAAAGGAAAGAAATATAGGCTACTGAAATTTACCACACAGACTCTGGTGCTAACCATGCACGCAGTAAAATATCCAGTGTTGATTCAATTCAAACGGGGTAAATATGAGCCCAAAAGAGACCAAACGTATGTAGTCTGTAAGAGTTGTTTTGACACTGAAAGACATACCTCAAACTGTATGTAGAAAACTGAGAAACATATGGTTCAATATGAAACGTATATGATAACATGAAGCTGTTTTGTTCACCTTTCTCCTGAAACAATCTTATTAGGTAAGATCAATAAACATTTTCAGAACTTAGTAAGGTGGTTCAACAGAAATATGTGCGTGTGTATGTGTTGGTAGGGGGTCAGGGTAAAATACTGATGCTCCCCACCTCACTATAACATTCTTGTCTTGTAGGAAGACGTTTTGTAGGGTTATAATTTTAGTGAATACAGAGATTCTTAATGACCTGTACAGAAGGTTTTGAGAGGAAGACATAAACTACCATGCATTTTTATTTCTCAGCTACCTCAGCCATAAAACCATCTCTCTCTCTCACCTTTTTCACTCCCTCTCCATCTCTGCTCTCTTTTTTGCTTCTGTCTGTTCAGCCTTCTCACCCTCTCCCTCACTCTCTCGCTCTCTCTCTCTCTCTCTCAACAAGAACACGCCTGTAGGAAATGGCTCAATGACAATTACAGGTTATTTTTGTTTATCTTCTGTTAAAATGCATGTTGAAGGTGTGTGACGAGAGAAGTCAAAAGAGTTGAATATATTATTAGTCTGAAAGGAAGCGGTAGTCTTTTCAGACGCGAGCTGACAGGAAATGGGGGAGGAGCCCCCACTGTGAATGCGTAGCAGGGCAACACCTGCACTGCAATTTAGCTGACACGCCTGCTCACTTCCTCTGTGCCTCACCTTGAAAAAATCAGAATGACAAAACTGTCACGGCAAGGTCACAGCCTCCTCAAGTTCATTACGGTAAACGGGTAATGGCTGCGCTCCGATCTTTATTTAATGTTCCCCAACACATGGTCTGCGGTGGCCTTTCCAAACCCAACAACAGCCTGTGATGCTATTCAACTTCCTTAATCATATTTTTATATTACATTACAATCATTTGGCAGATGCTCTCATTCTCGTTTATTTTCATATTAACATGGTTACAGTTCTATCGTATTGTCACCCAAGCCCAATGTCTTATTTTCATAGTGTGACGCAGAACAGAACCGCCCATGCACAGGTGTGTGTGTGTGTGTGTGTGTGTGCGCGTGTGTGCATGCGTGCGTGTGTGCGTGCGTGTGTGTGCGTGTGTGTGCATGCGTGCATGTGTGTGTGCGTGTGTGTGTGGATGCGTGCATGCATGCATGCGTGTATGGCAACAAAACAAAACAAGAAACTTTATCAATAAGGCGTGCAACAAATTTATTACAAGGACTTACAATAAAAAGGGTATTCGTTAACTTAACTGCTGGACTGGCTAGCTGTCTGTGCTCATTAGAGGAAGGAGTAAGCAGGAGTAAGGCATTTAGCACACTCCTGTCTGGAGCAACTTACACAACATTCATATGTACTGTATATATAACTGGATATTTACTTAAACAATTCAGGTTTTGCTTAACATCAGGCGCCCTGCTTGGGAATCAAACCTTCACAGCTGTCACTGGTTAACACCAACATTAAACATATCTATCAAGTGAAACATTTTTATACAGTGTGTGGATATTTCCTCACATAAAATATTGGATTGTCCTCTCGAAGGGGGTAGAAATATTTTGTTAGATTTTTCAGAATACATTGCTTTGAGCCAATAGCTCTGCCAACACATCTGCACATACATCATGTCAAGCAAAGTAAGTTTATTAAATTAAAACAATTATGTAATGTACCATTCATAACACAGAAAAATAGAGCCCATGACAATTGAAACTAGTATTCTAGCTCAGTGTACTCAATTGGTTCATGCTGGGCTAACTATTTCACAGATTTTAATTATGATGCACTCTATTCTTAATAGTGAGTCATACTGTTTGGTTTTACAGTGATGATGTCAGCCGCTGAAGTTTGCAAGCTGGGCTCACAGACATGAGTCTCAACAGGCGGACCTTCAGTCACACGATCGACCAGTCAGCGGTTGCTGGTGGGCGATGAGCTGCTGTCATCCCTGCTGGCTGAAACTCATCATTGGTAGACTCAGCCAATCGTGTGCTGCCCAGCAGGGCTGTCAGGCACAGTCTGCACTGGCATGGTCCAGATTCAATACCGGACTGTAGCACCCACCCATGCACAAGAAACAATACCTTAACAGAAAACCAGACCATGGGGCCTATCCATGCACAAGAACAGTACCTTAACAGCAGCCAGACCATGGGGCCTATCCATGCACAAGAACAGTACCTTAACAGCAGCCAGACCATGGGGCCTATCCATGCACAAGAACAGTACCTTAACAGCAGCCAGACCATGGGGCCTATCCATGCACTAGAACAGTGCCATAGCAGACTGTGGGTTTCATCAACACACTGGACCAGTGCCTTAACAGGACACACTTGATTCATATCCTTCATTTATGTTCGGAAGGGAACCAAGGCAGACCATTTGCACGCTGATGCATGACTGTACACAGTTCACAGAGACTAATATGAGTGCCAGCCAAGTCTCTTGAGAACATCATTAACACACAGCCTAACACCGGTCTTGCACCAAATTTGCTGTTGAAAAGTCTTATTTCTACCCCAAAATGGCTATTTACTCCTCTAAGGACCATCATCTCTGCTCCGCATGGCTTCACACAGCACTTCAGCTGCTTACGACAACTACAAATCTCACTCAGGGGGTGTTCAAGTACATCTCTAATACCTTCATTTCCCCAAATAAACAGAAAGTACAGAACTTCTCACACGATGCAAGCCAACCATCACTTCCATCATGATGACAGACTCTCACTATTACTAGTCAATGTTCATTTGAAGTCCTGGGTCGAATGTAGGGGTGATACTGGAGCTGAAGGTAAGGGGTGACCTTTTGTGCATCTGCAAATTGCTTGCAGACGATGCAATACTTGACAATAAATATATTTTTGTTATTTCTTTCCTTTTTCTATTTTATTATATTAGGAGTATATTGTGCTGGGAAGTTCTCAGACCAGATGGTTCAGCATATGTGCCGCAACTTCAGTCCAGACTGTGTGAATTCCTTATTGTGCCTGCTGTGAACTCCGAAGGTTTATTTGCAGGGACAAATAACACAAACCGATTTAAACAAGCAACAAGGAGAAAAAAAAAAAACCCGAAGAGATTAATGTGAACTGAGTCGGGCACTGAACTGGGTAATAAATTGGGCATGGGTGACAAAAGGAAAGGTGAAACCACAGCAATATTATGGTTCGGTCACACTCATTCTGACTCATCAAACTGCCTGACAGGAAATACAGAAAGATTCTTCATACCACTTTAGTTTCATCCTTCCGCCTTTTAAAAGTTTTTTGGCTGCCCTCTGCTCCCCGGTGAGGCGTCACCGGCTAGCTGATATGTAATTGGGGTTGTGGTAATGCCACAGACACACAGAGACTACCTGTCATATTTTCTTTTTCAAACAGGAAGTCCTCGGATCCCCTGTGGTGAGATTGACTGACAGAAGGCACATCATAACTCACACTGACATTCAGAAGTTGCGCAGACAGGTTGTCACAGGGGAGGTCCCGCTAATTAACATGTTTTTTTTTGGTTATTCAGTGTCAGCTCTCTGGGGAAATGACATTCCTTTGTCAATAACAGCCTCGTGGAGTGTTTCTGCGTCCCTCTACAGAGAAACGTCCCCAGAAGGACAAAAAGATAAAGGGAGGGAGAGCAAAAGAGTGATGCAGGGAGGGAGAGAGAGAGGGAGTGTTGGAGATAGAGAAAAAGAAAAAAGACAAGAAGGTAGAGAGGGGGGCAGAGAGAAAGGGTTAGAGAGTGAGAGAGAAAAAAGTGAGAGAAAGAAGGAACAAAGGCCTGCGTGTGGAGTACAGCAGCAGGGAGGTGAAGAGAAAAAAGGAAGCAGGTGGCCATCAGAAGATGAAAGTCTGTTTGGACAATTTGAAGCACTGTGAGTAACACCCACTGCTAACACATATAAATGTAATGCATGGTAAGGCACACCACAGTAACAACACAGTAACAGTACGTGCTAGTCCTCAAAAATTCAGCTCGGGTTATTCCTTTCTGAGATGAAGACATTGGTGTGCGTGTGTGCATGTGTGTCTGTTTTCACAGAACAGATTACACACTGAAGGTCACTCATAGCCAGTTCTTTATTGCACAGACAAAGACCAAGTGTCAGCACACCCCCTCGTAAGGCGTTGTCTGGTGTTCTCCGTTTGCAAGCATCTACCCAGAAACGAACACAGAACAGCCTGCACACAGTGTCACAGTGTTCATCTAGCCGTTTCCCTCCGTTCCTGACATTTACCACACATTTTCCACTTTCTACATTTTCATGGACTTTTCTCATATGATCCATTACAGTTAAGACAAGCCAAAGGTGGCATGGGGGGGTAAAGTCAGGATGATTCCACGAGCTCTGACTGACAGGGGCGCACAAAAAATGGTGCTGTAATTCTGCAGGGATGAGGGTGGCCAGGGGTGGCGGGGCGTAACATGAGATCTTTTCATGGGGCCCAAAATCCCAGGCGGTGCCCCTAGTGACTTGCCACTACTTGTAAGAGAGGCCATCCAAAATGTCACATTGAATACCTGAAATGATGGCTTCTTCTATGGGAATGTTCAGGTCTGAGTGGCATAAATGGGGGGGTTCAGTTTGGGTTTGCCACATTGAACCTGTCATGCCACAGCCTAAAAAATCTTTTGTTAAAAATGAAATACCATTTCTAATAAAATATCGGAAAATTCATGTGGTAGTGGTTTTGATTAAAAAAAAAAAAAAAAAAGGATA
Source organism: Anguilla anguilla (assembly GCF_013347855.1). Taxonomy (NCBI): domain Eukaryota; kingdom Metazoa; phylum Chordata; class Actinopteri; order Anguilliformes; family Anguillidae; genus Anguilla; species Anguilla anguilla. The sequence goes on along the minus strand of NC_049211.1, from coordinate 12,826,086 downwards.
TATTTGTGATAAGTTATGTTTCCACTCACGGATTGCAACATTTTTGGGTGGTGGTGGTGGAGGGGAGATATTTGGAGGGGGGTGAGATTCTTGCATTCTTGCAATGTGCCTGAGGCTTTCTTACATTCCTGGTCCATCACTGAGAAATGGCAGAGCTGCTTGAAGATTAACAATGGCCTGTAACTGGATGTGGCTATAATAAAAAAGCCTATTGCCTCCTGTGGTGAGAATAACATCCTATCTACAGACCTGAAATGGCCAGTGTTATCTATTCCATCTTTTAACAAAAGCTCAGCATGTCATGAAAAATAAAATAAGCAAGATTTTCACTTTTCTCAGCGTGGCACTGCCTTGCCATTTTTAAATGTTAAAATAAAGTTTTTAAAAGATAATGGGTCTCATTCACAAAACATGTATATGATGACATTTGATCGTAAACTGAGTGTAAGAACATTTTTTATTTTTTTCTTATCTGTTTTGTTTATGGCTATTTCCTTATGCTAAACACATGAACAGGACTGAGCACAACATTAACAGCCAGCATTTATCATCTCATACACCTGGGATATGCACAAAACAAAGGTCTGCATACAGTATGCGTCATGGATCCCATATTGTTTTTTGTTGGAACATTTTTAAAAACAAAAGTAAGAATAATTTAAGAAAAGTTTTGTGAATGAGGCCCAATGAGTTTAACAGAGGTCACCACTTAACAACTAGTAAAAGAACTAATGAAATCAGAAAATAAAATTACTACTTGATTACCAGGGGCAATCAACAGCAGTGCCCCAGCTGGGAATTGAACCAATAACCACTAAGTTGCAAGCCCAGAATGGGAGGCTATGCTCAGACTAAGTAAAGAGAACCCATTTTCCAGAAGTGGCGGAGGGGATCCTGTCAGGTGACGCATTGTCTTCCCGATAGAGTGCACAGGGCAATGCGCAGTGACCTATTTATTAGAAAGGGGCTGATGGAAACATATTTGTGACCATATGATATGTATTGCATTAGGGTTGAGGGGGTTTGGGGCTCAGGGACTGGGGTTTGGGCCTCATTGAAAGGAGAGATAATGGAAAACTATAAACCGCTTAATTAAGCCTGCGGTAATTGAAATGAATACCGGTTTTTGTGGGCCGAAGGGGGTAATTAATCCCCAAACAGTCCTAACTCATTAACTCCATTTTGTGTTCATAAATACAAATCCAGCTGTCTTTATAACACTTCGACCAAAGACCCCTCAGGCAATGGAAAGAGCAGGGTGCTGAAGCAAGTTCAGCCAAGACTTTCAGAAAATGGGGTCTGACACTGGATAAGACCTTGGGTGGAAATGCGAGACACATGGGACTCAGAATCTCCCATTTAATTATTCATTCCATTCTTATGATTATTTTGCTCATTTGTAAGGCAAAATACCTAATGCTATTGCACTATATAATGCATTTTAAAAACTTATTTAAAAAATAGGGAACATGAGACAGAAAAAAATAATATTATCATTCCTTGTTTAACTTTCCCCAAGTAGTTCTGTCGCACTAAAATTACCAGTGATTAAGAGTGAACAAATGCCTTCATGTACTGTGATATGATTATGCCAAAAGCTCCGTAAGTACAGCCCACCAGGGCCAAAGGATTGCCTTGATTTTCATTACAAATGAGGCTTTCTGCTAACATAATTGATCTAATCATTCGCTCAATTGAACTAATTTAGCATTGTTTCAAGGTCATTTGCCATGGACGTCTTCAAAAACCCCTTTGACTGACAGCACCATGGCTGGCTGCATGCTAGGACCCTGGGGGGTTCTGTTGAATTCATATAATTAATCAAGTGATTAGTCTAACTGAGTAATTGAAATTCCTGAACCAAAGAGAGAAGAGAGACTTCCAACAAGAACGTGTTGCCATCCACAACATAGCATATTGAATTTAAGTTGAATATTAGACTCTTCTTAAAATGATTCTATGCATGCATATAACAAAGTACAGTGTTAAGTATTTATTGTGAGTGTGTGTATATGTACATATATATACAGTTCTGTGCAAAAGTCTTAGGCACCTGTAAAAAGAATGCTGTACAGCTAAGATGCTTTCAAAAATAATGAAATGAAAGGTTATAAATATCGAAAAAATAATATAAAGAGCAGTAAATAGTTCAAAACTAAATAAAATCAATGTTTGGTGTGACCACCCTTCGCCTTTAAAACTACACCAATTCTCTTAGGTACACTGTCCGGCAGTTTTATAAGAAAATCGGCTGGTAGGCTGTTCCAAGCATTTTGGAGAACTTGCCACAGTTCTTCTGCCGATTTTGGCTGTTTCGCTTGCTTCTGGCTCTCCAGGTAATCCCAGAGACCCTTGATCAAGTTTTTATCTGAAAAGTAGTCTATTACTTAAAATATTACTTTATTTAACAAAATACAAAAATGTATCTGTAAAATTTCATTTTTTGGAAAATTCATGTTTGGAAATCTCAAATTTGCTCTTTTCTACTGACACACTAATGCAGAAAACAAAAAATAAACATCTAAGACCAAATATATACTAAATATTATATTTAAAAATCTAGGGTGCCTAAGATTTTTGCACAGTACTGTATACACACACACACACACACACACACACATAGATATATATATATATACACACACAGTCCATTGACAAACATTGGCAGTAGACAGGGTCATACTGAAGAGCTAAGCGACTTTCAGTGTGGCACTATCATAGGATGCCACCTTTCCAACAAGTCAGTTTGTCAACTTTCTGCCCTGCTATAGCTGCCCTAGTCAAATGTAAGTGCTGTCACTGGGAAGTGGAAAGATATAGGAGCAACAACAGCTCAGCCGTGAAGCGGTAGGCCACACAAGCTCACAGATAGAGACCACTCAGTGCAGAGTCCCAAACTACCTCTGGAAACAATGTCAACACAACTGTTCGTCAAGAGCTTCATGGGTTTCCATGGTCGAGCGTTGTACACAATCACCACGTGCGATGCCAAGCGTCAGCTGGAGTGCTGTAAAGCACACCTCCATTGGACTCTGGAGCAGTGGAAACATATTCTCTGGAGTGACGGACGAATCTGGGTTTGGCGAAATGCAGTGCCAACTGTACAGGCCCAAAAAGTGCCAACTTCATGATTTAAGCTAGGCCCCTTAGTTCCAGTGAAGGGAAATGTTAATGTTACAGCATACAATGACATTCCAGAAAATTGTTCACTTCTAACTTTGTGGCAACAGTTTGGGCAACAAGTTTCTCTGCAGAAATTGAGTTTTGTCAGAAAAAGTGATGTTTTTCCAATCTTCAGTTGTCCAGTTTTTGTGACCACGTGCTCACTGTAGCCTCATCTTCCTGTTTTTAGCTGATAGGAGTGGAACCCAATCTTCTGCTGTTGTAGCCCATCCACTTCAAGGTTCAACACATTGTGCATTCAGGGAAACCCTTCTGCGCACCACTCTTGTAAACAGCTGTTATTTGAGCATTTGTGGCCTTTCTGTTAGCTTGACCGAGTCTGCCCGTTCTCCTCTGACCTCATTAAAAAGGTGTTTTTGCCCACAGACCTGCTGGTGACTGGATGCTTATTGCATCATCCTCTGTAAGCTCTAGGGGCTATGTGTGAAAATCCCTGGAGGGCAGCTGTTTCTGAGATGCTGAAGCCACCACTTCTGTCACCAACATCATCACCACGGTCAAATAAACCTTTTTTTTCTCATAAACATTTTTTAAAGAAAGCAGACCCTCTTTTAGTATCTTTGCTTTATTCAGACAGACATAAAGCAGAGAGCATAAGCGAAAAAGAAGGGGACACAGCTGAGAAAGTGCCACAGAGGGGATCAAACCCCCACACACACACGGGGGAAATCGCATGTGACTTTGCCCTTCGGACTCTTCCACACATGAATAAACACTTTTTATACAAGCCTACAGCGGTAAAAAGCACACCACTCCTCTCCTGCTGGGACAAAAGCCAAAATTCCAGCATGAATGTGAATCTGTGGAGAAAATATGGCATTTTTCTTAGGTCTTGCCGCCTCCTTCTGAGTTGTTCATAAACCAAGGGAGCAAAGAATTATCACAGCTGCTGGGCGGTGGAAATTTACCTTCTGCTTGAGCTGGCAGGTAAGGAAAAAGCACAACTGTCTAAAGTTTGGAATGGAGAGAAAAATTACGAGTGGCGGGTTTGGTCTTCAGAGGGAATTCCAGGGCAAGAACCTACTGAAGTTAAAATTCCTATTCCTAATTCCTTATGAGACTTAGTCTAAAATAGAAAATTTAAAATTGTCTCCTTGCATGGCTTCCCACTGAGTAACTCTTAACTCTCCCTACCCCCTACTCCCTCTCTCTCTCTCACACATACTGTGTCATTTACTTAGGAAACTCAGCACATTAATGGGTTATGCATATTTCTGTTCCCGCAAAGATATTAATCAACCACAGCACAATAGGTCTCTCCCCCCTGCTTTAATGGAGGACTATTGAAAGAAGACCAGACACAGCCAGATCTTCATTTAGCTGCTGCTATTAGCCCAATCTTCTCATAAAAAATATTTTATCACTATGTCAGTTTCTTAAGAACAATTAAAGCCTTTCTTGGCCCAAGCACACCTGCAGGGACAGGTCATCAGAGCTGAAAGTAAGTTAACTCACTGAAAATTCTGAAACATCTTGAGGTCAGAACACCAAAATGGCTTCCTGTTGAATCACTGGACATCTACAAGGACAGACACCAAAAACTGCTGACAGACATGCACAGCTAGGCCGTTTCACCAATCTCAGAACTTCGGCAGACTTTTTTCTGGTCTGACAGCCTGAGCAGCATTGACAGGCCCTTAAAAACAACGTGCGACCTAAATCTTTAAAAATTACTGGTTCTCGGAGTCCTGTGTGAGGACGTGTGGACAGTTAACATCAAGAGGCATTCAGCTCTCGTTCAGCGCTTACTCTTATGGGCCTTATCTCAATCTGGCAGCATTCACCGCCTCTAAAAGACAAGCCAGCCCTGCTGATATCTCCACTCCGATATGTCCAGACAGAGGCTCAGGGAAAATATCACGATGCAATGTGGAAACGCAGACAAGAGGTGGGCCTTTTCTGTAATTGAGGAGTTATTGCTTCATTACCTGGAAACTGACAATCATCTCTGCTGTATTTTCAAACACCCAGGAAGCCTCAGCCAGGAGTCTCAGTGTTGATTAAAGAACATAGGCAGGTATCTGTCCCCTAAACTCTCGGCAGGCACTCTGGATGTGTGAGCGCTGGGCCGATCACACGACAAAGACGACAACAACAAGGGACGGGGATAGTCCTGCTGTGATGGTCTGAGCAGTGAGAATATCATCTGCTATAATAACATCTGGCACTGCTTCACTGCAGATTTACAATGAAAAGCAGAATACAAAAGTTACAGAAAATTTTAACATTTTATGTTCTCAAAAATTAAAATTATCTATTAATTGTACCGTGCTGAGCAAACATAGTCTACACACAGGACTGCTGAACTTTGCAAAAAAAAATTAGAAATGGTTGGTACACTACAGAGTAAATTGTTCAATGTTAAATCAGCTTTAATATAGTACATCTGATTCCTACTGGACTCATATAAAAATTGTTAAAGTTTTATATAACCAACAACGTAATATTTTACTTGAACTATATGCTATAACGTTTACTTTACATTGTTATAAGCCTGACATTACACCTCTCATAACCTGTCATATCCAGTCAAAAAGGGGTATTATAGCTTGACAGATGTCTGTCATTATATTGTTAGTTATTTTTACAAGTCACGACATACATTGGAAGAGTGATATTTTGCTTGCCATGATTAAGCTTTCATGACTGGTTATGACAGGGGTTATGACATGCTTATGGTAGTTTTATATAGGTTACATATTATATCATGTGCTGAAGCATTACCAGTGACCCTAATAGCAATAGCCAAGTGAAAAATTCAGTGCGTGCTTAATGCACAACAAGTTCCCAAAGCCAACATAATTTAGTCTAATGCTTAATCACTTAATCATCAATCATAATGACCAATAGTGAACAGAATGTCCCTCTGCAATGGAGGTAATCCGTGGTGTGGAAGAGGCAAACCAGAGAGAGAGAGAAACAGACAGAGACAGAGACAGCCGTCTCACTGTGGTAAAAATAGCTCGCTATCGCACAGCGACAGCACCACTAATGATTGCCCTTCCATTCTTCTTCTGTGTGACATTCTTGCAAATAAAAACATTGCAGAAACAGGCAGAACAAACTCCTGAAAACTGAAGGAAAAATCTCAACCCCCTTCTCCCTCCTCTCAACTCCACAGGGGATGGTTGCCGAGGGGCATGATTCTTTTCTCCCCTTCCCTTATTTCTGTACCTACATTTCACATGAGCATTACCCAGGAAACGCCGCACTGCATCACAACCGTACGGCTCAGTACAAGCACTTTAAGAATGAAAGGAACTCACCCATCACATCCAGAAAGACGCTCCCCGATGCCAGGACAACCTTTTCTCTGGTTGCCCGGTCGTAGATGCCCACGTGGCATTCGTACGGCCCGTTGTCCGCGATTCGCACCTCCGGAAGCCTAGGATACAAACAGACAGGGCCTGTCACTGAGAGCAGATCATACACTGACCTGTTTGAGTGACAACTCTAAATGAGTTTAAAGGCCTGTTCTCCTCATTAAGTATTCCTATGTTCTTATAGCCTGCATTAGTAGAGAGGGTATATAAATCCAATGAAGCCACAAAATAAAAAATTCATTTTCTCCCCAATTTAGTCGTTATACCAATTCCCCGTGCGTGTCACGGTCCTGGTCGATGGACTATCCTTCTGTTGGCCTGGGGAGGGTGTAGACTACCACATGCCTTCTCTGATACATGTGGAGTCGCCAGCCCCTTCTTTTCACCTGACAGCGAGGAGTTTCACTGGGAGAGCGTAACACGCACAGAGGTTCACGCTGCCTCCCTCAGATCCGCTCCCCGCTGGACAGGCGCCCCGCCCAACCAGTAAGAGTCGCTAATGCAACGTTCAGGACTCATACCCTCACCGGCTTCCCACCCGCGAACACTGCCAACTGTGTTCGTAGGAACGTCTGACCAAGCCGGAAGTATCGCTGCCAGGGATTGAACCTGGGTCTCTGTGGTGGTAGGCGAATGCTTTTACCTCTACACTACCCAGACGGCCCCTGACATTTAAGTTTTATAATGACTATGGCGATTTAATTAGGTTTAATAACAGTGATTTGAATTACAACAATAACAACAGCAACAACAACAATAATATTCATTTATTTGGTCCAGAGGGGCATTTCAGCCAAGGAGGGCAAAGGGGCAGCGGCTCGAGCCACTGTGGCCACCCCCTCTGCATGTCCCTGTATATACACTTAGGAGATCTTACAGGTTAATTGCTGCATTGAGTGGCCCTTCAAAAAGGTAGATGAACACCACCAGCTTGTAAAAAGCTTATACGGTAGCTCAATCTCTGTTCAGCGAGAGGCTAATGTTTTTAAGTTAGACAGCCGCTGCTTATTTGCGTACCAGATGCACTGATGGAGACTGAATTGCGCTGCCTGTACGTTAATGCATTATCCTGTTTATAAAAGCAGATGTTTACTAGGGAAAATCAGGCTGAGTATCGGGGTATGGAGGCATCGTTCTACGTGAGTGACGGTTTGGTCAAAAGCTCTGGTTTCGCAAGTATTGCCACGCACCTCCATCCATACACATGGCCTTATGTTTATATTAAATTTAGACAGTTAGGACTCTGTTACCCAGAGTGACTTATTTAAGGGCATACATATAGGTTTAGGCAAGAGTCATTAGGGTCACAACTGATAGTAGCTGTTAACTCAGAACTTGCTTACAAGTGGTATACACATAAACCAACAACATAAAAGTTAAGCACCCGAGCAGATGCAAGAGGGAGGCCGGGAATGCAGTGCCACAAATAACAAATTGGTTTTAGGACACAGTTTTAGATTTTAGATTAGGTTTAAAGCATAGGTGGATAGTAAAGACATGACGAATGCACTCGGGTTTACATTTAGATGTACACTTAGCAGACAGTTTCATCCGGAGTGACTTACGAGCGCATACAAATAGGTATAGGCAATGAGCAACGCGGGCGCTGAATCATCAGGGTCATGATCGATAGCAGCAGTCAATACATAATCTTACAACACGCAGTTAGACGCCACGGTTGCTGCGACGGGGAAATGGAGATTGCAGTAATATTTGTAAGCAAAGAGGATAAGGGATGTCGCGGTTCTAGATTCGGCACAGGTGCGGCTATTAGATCCACGTGAAGCGCTCAGAGCTCAGAAAGAGGCGCATTTTCAGCCTGTGGCAGCACACTCTGCTGTCCCTCGCTGAAGAACAGTAGGGAGCTCATTCCACCACTGAGGGGGCCGGACCAGAGAAGAGGCCTGATTGAAACGGGGCCCCTTTAGGGAGGGGAAGGGGGATCCCGTGTGGAGTGGCCTGGCAGGAGGGTAAGGTTTGGTAATAGATCGCTGGTAAGAGGGTGCAGTGAAGCTTGCTGGGGGGGGGGGGGGGGGGGTCATGCATGCATTTCATTTCGGCTGATTGTAGATGAGACAAGGAGAAGCATCCTGAATGAGCTGGAGGCTGCAGGGAGGCCAGTGTGGAGAGAGCAGGAGCCATCCAGTTAGAGCAGCACAAGGGCCCTGAATAATGATCTGGGCAGCAAACGCAGTGAGGATAGACAGATTTTGCAGATGTTGTAAATAACATTTACATGTAGGCATTAAGCTGATGCTTTTATCCAGAGCAACTTACAATTAGTGCACAAAGAAAAGGCATACCCTCCAAGTACCAATTAATGAGAGTGTAATGGTAGGGCCATAACGCACCGGCAATAGGTAATCCTTTGTCACGAGAATTAACATATGGAAGGGAAGGAAGAGAGGGGTTTTATGGAGAGGGGGTTAGGGAAATATAGGATAGACAGAAAAAAATGTGGAAGAGGGAATCAGAGTGGAGGGAGAGCAAGGGGGAGAAGAAATCAGCAGCTCCTAGTAATTGTCCAGGACTACACCGCAATTTCTGGAAGGCCGCGATACAGATACCATTGTGTTGCCATCAGTGACGGACAGTTCCTGGGGTGAGAGGGATGCAGCTGGTAGGTAGAGCACCTGAGCTTTTACTCGGCGCTGTAATGCATTTCAAATGGGAACATTTGTCTTTGCATTCTAGCGGTGGCATCATGCGGCATTCAGAGCAGGCCCAAGTTTAGAGTGCAGAAGGGGAGGGTGGTCATTTTTTTGTTGGGGGCGGGGGGGGGGGGGGCACTGTGACCCCCCAAGCTGCTCCAAGAAGCTAATAGCTCTACAGTACCAATCCTTATCCAGCAGAATTCTACTGGTCATGTCACAAATATGTGTCTTATCTGGCTGTGAATTCATCCGTGTGAATTATCGCCATGTTTGCGCATTCCGACAACCTCATACAGTATCTGCTCTGTACAAATATATACTGAGAGCACCAAGGCTATACTGTGAGGTGCTGAATCAAATCATTTGATTTGATTCGCAAATACCTACACTCTCATTAAGCCTCTGTACAATATAACTGCAATGTGATTTGTTCTTGAATAACTCAATTAAAGAACTGAGTTTCGTTGTTCACTGCTGAACATTTTTGTTATTTTATGTGACACACAATGTTCTGGAGAGCTGCGCAACAAAATATTAACCTGACTAATTTTATTACTGAAGGTTTGGGACGAAGGCAGTCAGAGTTGGACTAAATTTGTGCCGAACCCAAACAAACTTAGAACTCTCCAGAATGTTATACGAGTGGTTCCCGTGGTTCGTGAGAGTTGAGGTGGTTTGTAAAAAATAACTATAACTTTTAAAAATTGTATGATTGGCTTTAATTATGAACGTGATTTAATGAATGAATCGTCTATTAGGCAGTAGGCATTGGGTCCGGAAAGTTCTAAAAACACCATCTTTACCAATCTCATCTTTGATCATCTGTGCTCAGTACATGCCAATACTTGAGACATAGAATAACCAGACGTGCCAATACCTGAGACATATGATAACCAGTCACAGCTAACAGACGAGACAACCCCTGCAATGGTGCTGAAAGAGAAGGCTTAAAGGCCATTAAATCAATTGAATGTGTTAATTTTCTCTCTTTTCTACAATATTATGATACTGACAGCCACAAAAGGGGGAAAACTTAAAAACCTGCTTGTCAAAATTAAGGATAAAGTGCACTGTGAGTAGAATCAATGAATTGAAGCCTTCAGTGTGGACTGAAAAATGGTCAGAGTATTCAGGTGTGATGAAAATGTGATTTGCTGTGAATTAAACCAGTGAAATGGCAGCTGCTCTGCCAAAAGGAGATGGTTTTATTAGCTTTTCTTTTATGGCTTCTTCTGTCTGAAATTAACATAATTTTCTTTTCAGTTTAAATTCTATTAAAAAAGGGGCACATTAAAAGAAATAACCCCCCACTTGAAGCCCCTGATTCCCATTTAAATATTACAACTTAGGGGAATTCAGGAGCAGAGCAGTGACCGGTAACAAGTTAAAAATCTTTACGAGTTATAAAGACATAAAGATTCCCGCCCGTGGCCATCGGAAAAACAACACATACACACACGTGCACACAGGCAGGCAGGAACGCATGCATGCAGGCTCGCACACACGCAGGCACGCACGCACACATGCACGCACACACAGACCATAAACCAGATATTACAAGTACATTAGAGCTGGTTTTATAAATCTATTTGGCGGTGTGACAGAAGAGCAGTAATTTCATCCACTCCAGCCCCAGTTATGTAGCCCCTTTGGTTGTGCTGACCCAGAGCAGCTCAGCAGAACAGAGCGGTCGTTTCCGGCTACAAACAGCACACATTTGTCAGTGCGCTGCTGCGGGGCTCTCCGGCAATGCTAATGCAATTTGCCAGGTGCACCGGGGCTGTCAGGTGTTGGCCTGCCTTCCAGGGCTGCGGGGGGCGGGGGGCGGGGGGGCGGGGGGGTGGGGGGTAGGGGGGCAAGACCGGGGGGGGAGCGAGACCAAACGGGGCACGAAAACACCCCAGAGGAAGGAGGCCGGGGTGGGTAGGAGGGGTGAAGCTCTAAAAAGAGAGGTCATCATGGTGTGCCCATCCCTCAGAGAGTGTGGCTGCATTTACGGTTTCCCCTGCGAGCCTGGGTCTTTATGTAATTTACATTTACAGCAGTGTGTGTGTGTGTGTGTGTGTGTGAGTGTGTGCGCATGTCACAGCATGCATACGTGTGTTAACACGTGTGGACATACATGTGTGTGCACTTCTGTGAATGCGCATATGATCATGTGTCTGTTATCACGTACTGGTTGAAATGTGGAAAACAGGAAACTGCACCAGTCTGAAAATAGCACGACCAATGGGAGAAGGAGAGGGGAGATGATGTCATGTACACGTGTTTTTGAGTGGAGGCAGTGTGGAAAGAGGACTCCCTTGTGGAGGGGCACATGTCCACCCAAGACCACATGGCAGTTCTCTCAGAAAAAAAGAAGAAAAAACAAAACACCCGTCATAAAAGATACATACTCACATTTAACCAAAGCACCCGATAGCTGTTGTTTGAAAACCCATTTAAAACTGAGAAAGCAGACACTCATGAAACGGTGATGCAGATTCCATGCTGTTAAATCACTTGCTGTTATACAGGAATTTGCTCATTCTCTGTTGTGCGACTTTGAGCATTTTCACACATTAACAACAATAAAACAGGCATTTAAAAAAAAAAACACTTGCAATTTTTTCTGCTTAAACTATAGTCAGAAGTCAGGAGTTTTGGTGAATGTGTTGAAACACTAATTTTGCATTCAGTCATTTAAAATATAAAATGATTCAACTTCAGGTACGTAGTGACCTGTTAAATAAAATAAGGTAACTGTCTCCTTAGTGTACGCAGTTTAAAATCTGCTTACTGTCATGTCATTCTCTGCTTATAAGGACCTGCCAGCCCAGGTCAGGCCTGTGAGCTAGAGCAGGTGTGAAACTTTTTCAGCGATGACCTAAATATATCAATCCATGCTTTTTGCGACCCAAACTGATGTCATTTTCATTATTAACAATTAATTGATAATTAATTGTTAAACTGCTGACAATAGCCATGCTTTAATACATAAAGGCTAAATGAAGGGACAAAGTTACTGAAATTAGCCAGCAATTAATCACAGAAAGCATAGTCAAATTAAAATTTTAACAAAATTTACGACTTTATCAATGAATCATAGTATGGGTAGTGTTCAAAGCTTCCAGACAGAAAACTGTAGGATAAAACATTTCCTCTCATTAATATTACAGTCATCATCAGTGAGTCTCTTTTTAATGGGAAGTATCAGCCACTTATCCATTTTCCAGTGGGAAACTTTGAACAAATTTCAAATACTAATATTTATAAATATTGCTAATATTTCAATACAGACAATATTTCAATAATCTTACAAAATCTTGGATGTCAAAGGCACAAAAAGACCAGATTATGATGATTAGCTAAAGCCGGTAACTATCTTATTATGTAAGAGCAATAAAGTTAATTAGGCAGAACTGGCGCTATCTTGTGCTCGGTAAAAACAGAAAAGTTGAGAACTCAAAATTTCAAGGCAACTTACTTCACTGGATTTTTTTTTTTTGAGCTTAGCTTAGATTTTTAAGTCATTATGCCAACTAAAATTCATTTGTTGTTTTGTTCAGAAAACTTAAATTTCTTTGAGTTTGAGTTTTTCTAACAATGAAATGCACATTTTCTGAACTAATGAATGTAAGTTGGCATAACTTGAACTCATTTAAAAAAAAAAAAAGATCTAAACTAAACAAAATGATCATTATGAACTTTTTACAGTGTGGAGAGCAGTAGGAATGATGCACCTGTCAACATTAAAGCAGGCATTACGTGATCATATTGAATACACGACCAAATTCAAACAATAAAAATACTTTTTTTAACTTGTTATATTTTTTCTATTTAACATTTATTTGCAATGCTGCTGTAAGATACACGAGATACCACGACCAAATAGATATCCCCTGTGACCTAAGTTTGGCTGGCCGAACTACAGTTTGTGAACTGCTGGCCAAATAAGAACTTCCTAGCCAAGCAAAAGCATCAAAGACAATTATTGCAAGCAGTCTGGCAGAGTAGCAGTACTTCCTGCAGTAGTGGGGTTGCCTTTCTCTCCATTGAACATAAATTACTTCTGACAAGAGCGATGCAGGAATGCCGAGTTTGGTGTAAATCCAGGGTAACTTTCACGATTAAACAGATACCTCCTGTGACTGAAACCTGGGTAATGACCCAGCTTGTGCACCACTGGGCTAGAGTCAGCTGATTGTTATCAGGAACAGCCGTCTCAGTCCAAGGGTTCAACAGAATCTCTCCATTATCCAGGCGCAGAACTCTCTGGAACATTATTACTGACTTGCATATAGTGGTAGTCAGACTCTGTCCAGAGGGGTGACTTGCAGTACCCAGCTTGCATATTTGGTTACGGTCAATTAATACAACTTGGGATTTTACTAAAACAAACTGGCCAATTGGAGAGCAGGGTGCAGGATTTGAACCTCAAACCCTCTAACAGGTCAGTCCCAGTGCTCAGGTGTGATTGCAATGGTGGGACAGACAGGGTGTACTGAAAGGTAAAATTAGTTACACCCCCTGGTAAAATCTGCAGACGGACACACTGTATTACATGCTCCAGAAACAAATTTAATGGTGCAAAGATAATGGTTCCAACGTTAATGGCACCATTACTTTTTTGAAGCATGTCATACGGAGTGTGGGTATTCCTTTTTTCCTCATCAATCCTACTTCATATGCCTGGCACCTGTGGACTTGGTCCAATGTGCACTCACTACCTGTCTTTACAAAAAATTAGAAGACATACAGACGAAATGATACATAAATACAGAACCGAGCCTGCTTGGCATCAGCACCGGGCTAACGTGTCTTGAAGCTTACCGGACAGTGGATTGGTAAACAAGGTCTTCACGCCTTCGGTAATCCTCCATGTGAGAGTAATTGGTATTGAACATGGCATCGTAAGTGAAGATCTTCTGCTTAATGGTGCCCCCCTCTGTAACCTGCAGAGAGAAAATAAATCACTATTAAAAGGTATGCATTGCAGGTATGCTGTATTAAAACTGCCAAAGTTCAGCAGCCATTAATCTGAAAGCATTCTGTTAGTCCCCATATAATACTACCTCTAAATAGATAAATTGAACATTTATTGATGATTTAACTCAAAATGAGTAAATTTATTAATTAAAAAAGGTAATAACCTGCCCCAGGGTTCCATTACATTTAATGGTGAGGGATATGCAGCATGACCACGTCTAATCACTGCTTTTCAGGAGATTTTTTTTTTCTTTTTTGTGGTTTTAAAAAATGTGAAAAGATTTTAATGGGATTTTTTTCATATTGCTTTGAAGTAGGAAGCTGTTTGTGGGCATGTCCTTCACTCTCATGCTGTGTGAGATTGTATCTCCAGCCTCCTAATCCAATCACTCCAGACCTGCCAATGCGGCCCATAAATATTGTGATTACTGCAGTACAAAAGCCCACTCTAAGCCAAGAGGCAATGCTAAATGGGTTTGACTGGTTTTAGGAAACAACTGTTGCTTATGTTATGATGACAAGCCGCACAAGAGGGAACGGGTCAAAATAAAATCGAAAAGAATTTAGAAAAATCATTTTCAGGTAATGTCATTTCAAAATTGTCAAAAGAAAAAATGACATTGGACCTGACATTTTGATAGAATTACAAACAGCTTGGAAGAAGGCAGATGTTTCTCTGCACCTGACACAATGAGCTACAGAGGCAGGTAGCGTGGCACACACCTGAACCGCTAATAGATCGCAAGGCACATCTCACAGAAAGTTGCAAGAAAATATTCATATTACATATATTGCATATTTGTTGCCCAAGCCATCCATTTAAAAAAAGTTGTTTGTACTGGTAACCATGGCATCCATAGCACAGCATATATAACATCTACAAATACAGTTCAACATCTTGAAAATACAGCATTTCTGGGTTTTCTGAAAGAGAACTCACTCAAAGAAAAAATAATCTTGACCATAAATTTATTTGAAGTTATTTAAAGAAATAAGACCAAAGTATTAATTGCCCATCCCATCAATTAAAAAAGTAATTTGACCAAAGAAATAAGACCAAAGTATTATTTCTTTAAAAGAACTTCATGGTCAATTAATTTTACCCTTGATTTGAATGAGTTTGGTTTCAGAAATCCCCAAAAATGCTGTTTTCAAGATGTAGAACTCAATTTGTTCTTAAGGCATAATTCAGTTTAGTGGTAAAATTCTTCACAAACCCAGATAAGTGAGTTCATCTAAATAAATGCAGTGTTAAAAAAAAATAATTAAAAAAACCTTTTAATTTGTTTTCACAAACTTGCTCTTTATTTGTGAGCAAATGTTATGAAAGAATTTGACTCAATCCAGGAGCTGAACTTGCAGCAAGTCATCCTGGGTGAAAGGATTTGTGAGTTCCATGTCTAGTTGTGTCATGTTTCATTTTGTGTGTTGATGATGATGTCATCACCTTGCAAGCACTGGTGAAGTCGTAAAAGCCATTTTTACATGACCCTCACAACTGAAAATCACTGGCTGGTACAAAGGGTGGCTGTCGCCTGGAGGAAAATGGCCAAGTCTAGGCTTTAAGTTGTATTTATAAAGGCTGAAGAGAATAAGGAAATACCTGAGTCACGTCATGAATAACATCAATTTTTAATATTTGACGAGGTTTCGCTTTAATGTTTGTCAGTTCAGATCAATGACTGCGCACAGGAGAAACAAAATAAACTCCAAAATGCCAAGAAGTAATAGACAAGAAGCCCTCAAATGAGCAGCCATGTCTCTTTGTGTGAGCTTGCAAGTGCTTGTTTGGCATGAGTACAAGGATTAGACTTCTTTGAGTTTCTTGAATTTTCTGTCAGAGTACACCAGCAACTACAAAACCAGGCCAAAAGGCTATAACTGCGACCTGTGATTCCTTTAAGTATCAGCTCAGGAGCATTGAAGCACTTTAGAAAAACAGGCTCCAAGCTTTCTGGGGAAAATGCTATGGCAAAAGGTTACCAGCTAAAAGCACACTGGCCTTTCAGAAAATTCTTAAAAGGCAGGCTTTCACATAGGGAGAGCAGCTACACTTGTTTTAAATCACTACAAAATGAAGTCTGGGAAAGCAAAACACTTCTGCAGGATTATGACGCTGAGAAATTTGATTTGACGAGTTCTGTCTGAAGCCCGGTGCAACAGATGCATTCAAACCAAACCAACCAAACTACTACTTTAAGTCACAGAGGCTATAGTACATTAAGTAACTGATTTAACCTATAAACTGTGTGGGTGTCACACTGTAATAAAGTCAGATATTGACAAATCCAGTGGCCTTCAAAAGGTATTGACTAGTGTGGAGAACCAATTAAAATGACCACAGAGATGCAGGCACAGAATTAACCAATTAAGAAACTTCCGTGCAGAAGGATACTGGAAATAGGCAGTACCCACATAATGTTTATGTTTAAACAAATGACGGTATGATGAATGGTGGAAGAAATAGCCAAACACATCTAATGTCTTCAACCTATAAGACACTAAACTCCAGTTATCCAACTAAGCACATTTACTCCAAAGAATTACCTTGGTCATGAGACTGTGAAATTAGAAACCATGGGAAAAACGTTTCTTTTTCGAGTCTAAATTTGGGAATGTCCATTCGTGGGAACATGAGATACAATAAAGCCATCTGAAAAGCAATGTGGGTGATAAGGCAGGATGCAATGAGAGGGAAAGACAAGAACAACTTTTAGGTGCGTTGCCCAGAAACATGGACACGGTCTGGGCATTTTATTGAATTCACAGAAGAGGGGATTACTCTTATTTTATTTTTTATGCAGTTATCCCCTTTTATCCCCAGTTGTGGAATGCCCAGCTGTATTTATCAGTGCACACTGCTGTAGCTGTGAAGCGTGATATGACCCCACCACTTCTTATCACACCGCAGTTTTTGAGTCGGGCTCACACAGATATGATCCAGAGGAAGACATTTCATGTACAGTCTAACACGCAGAGTTGCAGGTGTTCGATTGATCAGTAGGGGTGGGATAAGCTGCCCCCATCCTGGCTGACTGAAGCCCTCTTATCCCTGGGTGATACTAAAGGAAACTGCGTGTTGCCTTGTTGGGCTGCCGGCCACAGTGGGCACCGGCTCAGCCCGGATTCGATACCAGACTGCGAGGCCCTTTTCATGCACAATAACAGTGCCTTAACAAGATGAAACACCCAGTAGCCCAGCAGGAGACATATCAAATAGTATGCTGTTTGTGTAATCTAGCAGCAAGGTGTTATTCTTTTTTCCTTTTTTATGAAAGGAGAGCTGATAGTACATCTTCCTTTTGTACGTTTTGCTTTATTCAGGCGGGTATAAAGCCGAGAGGGACACAGGCAGAGAACACTTAATCTCACAAAATTAGTTTAATGATAGTCACAGTAATTGTATCTGTTAGGGTGGCAATCCTTAATTTTTCAGTTTTGGTGGATTTGGTGAAATCTGTGGTGGTTGATAGTTACAAAAGTTTGTTCGCGCTTCAAAAACGAGTTCCATTCGAAACAAAACTATTACTAGAAGTACATCGGGTGCATATTTTTCTTAGAAGATAATCCAGTGGTATTGTTTTTTGCAGAAAGAAGATTGCCTAGGGACAACACAGTAATATTGAGCAACATCCATCCATCCAAACCCGCTTATGCTGAGCAGGGTTGCGGGGGGTGCTGGAGCCAATCCCAGCGTGCATTGGGCGATATGCAGGAATACACTCTGGACAGGCCGCCAATCTACCGCAGGGCACACACACCATTCACTCACACACTCATACCTATGAGCAATTTAGAGTCTCCAATTAGCCTACATGTCTTTGGACTGTGGGAGGACACGCAAACTCCACACAGAAAGGCTCAGATGCTTGCTCTTTCATTTTGGTATGCAAGCTCCTGTTGACATTTGAATAGTTGATGGGATTGTGGTACATGACACCTCCAGTGTAAAATAGCATATAGAGGATCAATTACAGAGCGTAAACACATTGAATCGATATTGCTACAAAAATGCGAAAAGGTATCAAATATGTATTTTTATCATGCAATAATTAAGGATTTCTACTTTATTGAATGCTCTTAATCTGTAGATTAAGCATTGTTTACTTTTCCACAGTCTGAGTGAAGTCCTGTGTACTGGGTCCCAAGTTCTAGCTGTTTATTTTACAGCTAATGCTTGCCTCCATACTGTAGAACTAAATACATTAAACAGTGGTAACCTATGAGGAGAATAATCCTTAAAATATTTCATACTTCAAGTGTACATCACATAAAAAGCCGCATCCCTTTCTTTAATTATCATCTTAAATATTGTGTGCATTTCTGAGCACTGATTAATTGGCATGTTTTATTCATAAACAAGAGAAACACTATGGAGTACAGAACAGTATCTGGGAGGATAGAATGTTGCTGATAAATGTGTACTCCCATAATACCTTACGAACTATGTTACAGCACACTTTTATCGTGGATATAAATGTAAGGCTGTTTAAGCTTCTCTGGCTCATTTTCCAGGGTAGTTCAGAAGATGATGTCGGTGACACTGAAAGCTCGGTTATCCTGCTCCTGCTTTCTCGGGATGAGAACACGCTCAGTATCAAATGTATGCTTTATGAAACTTTTGCCTGCAAACTGTACCCACAGTTCTCCACAACAGCGGATTAGTCCCTTTTTGGAAGTTTTCTCGGATAAGCCATTTCTCATGGATCACAGGGCATAGCATAATAGAGAGCTCCCCTTTCTACTGCCAGTCCTGTTTTCATTTATTTACTTATTTTTAAATTATTTTTCATTCCTCATTTTGGAACCACAGTTCTGCCTCCTGAACCGTCGCCATGGCATCTTACAGGAACACACAGACCTCTCTGAAACACTTGTTTTTGG
Source organism: Anguilla anguilla (assembly GCF_013347855.1). NCBI lineage: Eukaryota > Metazoa > Chordata > Actinopteri > Anguilliformes > Anguillidae > Anguilla > Anguilla anguilla. The sequence continues at coordinate 12,807,074 of NC_049211.1, read as the reverse complement.
AGGACAGCAATATTTTTCTCTGGTGACGACTGGTAACCTGTGGGCACCATATAAGTAGGTGTGGGGGAACTAATATTCAGTGATAACCTAAGGAACCCTGGTCAACTAAACTTCCCTAACATTGCAGAACATGTCTCTCTGGAATCATTTATTCATTTATTTTGTCAGGGGGGATTTGGGTTCACCTTCATGAAAATAACAAATTTCCCATCTGGATCTGCAACACTGGCTAGTCCTGTTCGTAGACTGGTACGTCACACTAGTAAAATTTTCTTGCAGAGTACTTTGTTAGTCTGTTCTGTCGTGTATAACATAAATCAGCTTCCTTACCTTAATGGCTGTACTTCTTAATTAAGATGGATTTGATTCCTAGCGCTTAATGACAGCAGTCTTTGAGGAAATGCATCATGGCTGACAAAGTTTTCTGTGATCCAATAAGAAAGAACAGATATATTTTTGTTTGTGAAGGGGGGGGGGGCGGGGCAGATGAATTTGCTGTGATTAACAGCAGTCCCTGAGTGGGGAGAATATAACTTGCTTCAGTGCCTTTTGAATCAGGAGCATTCCTTACAGACAGGGCAGACAAGACGATCTCAGTGTCTACCACCTTTAGATACAGGACGAGGCACGCTCCAATGAGCAACTCAGTCACCCACGCTGTCATCACAGAAGGCTGGGATGAAGGAGCCAAATCCTGCTACACTGTTCAGGATCAGGGCCTAGATTACCCAGAATTCCACTGTTCAAGAAAAAAAGGGGTTTTCTTTCAAATTGACCAAATAAAATCAAATGAACCCTTTTGTTACACATTAGTAAAATAACCCTAATTTTCTTTTTCAGCCGGGAATATTCTTTAACTCGGCTAGTGCACTATTCCGATTTCCTACATGGGAGTTTTAAGGCATCCAGCAGGACATTTGTTACACAGGGCAGATCTTTAAGGCAATTTTAAGGAAAATGTGTCTAAATTGCACCTGTCATATTCTTCACACCAGTATAGTCTTTATGCTCACACATCTTGGAGAACATCCCCTTCACCTGTAGTTGCGTGTGCCTACTGAAATCAGTGAGTCAGGGAACACATTTAGTACATTTCATGCTCAAAATGGCAAGCTTTCTGTCCCCCTCATCCCCCTGTGACAAAGCTCACAGCTTGAAAAAGACGCTAACGCTCTTGAACGCTTCACTTGCGACACAAGAACAGCCCCTCATGCAAACATCATCTCCCCCACACTGTCACATCTACGGTACAAAATATGTATTTACAGAAGGAAATTCTTTGGAAGTCTGAGTTAGGGGAAAAATGCATACTGAATTGTATTTAATTCTGAGAATGCACAATACATTTTTTAACCTTATAACAGCTGAAATGTCCATACTAGCTTTAAGGTGCACTGTAGGTTACACTGAAACACATTTTTCCACAGATGTACACTTTATATCTTTACAGTCATAATTTCCTTGTCAAATTATTAGTGTACAACCAAACAAACAGTTTAAACATGAATAAATCACATTAATGGGATTTTGGAAGTTGACTGATGTTAGCGATTCATGAACAAGCTAAACAACATCCTTCGCAGCAGTGCTTGGCTGCAACATGCCATTTTTGCTTTTAAGCTAACTGTACATACTGCCCCTTGGCATTAGAATTTGAATAACACTCTTGCCAGAGATCTGGGTCTTTAAGTGCAGTGAGCTGTTCAAAAATGTCTGTCTGTCAAAAATGTTTGTTTTCAAGTACTAGGATTCAGTTCCTTGTCTGTGGTACTGCAGTTACAGAAACACCTAATTTTATTCTGTCCTTACATATATACTAAAATACAGAATACATAAGGTAAAGTACATGATCAGTGAGGTAAAACAGATATTTCTCTTTGTGTCAGTAGAGATGCACACACAGCCTTCTTCCAAGGTACTAGCAGACTACATGAGCCAGACTGCTGGAAAATGGTCATTCATCATCATTTCAACACTTCTGCACCGTAATTGGCAGAGAAAGTTGCTGGTAGGCTGCAAACTGGGAGTGGCCTGCGGTGTTATCCTGTTTACAAAGAGGTCACCGTTTAAAAAAGTCCCTTCTTCACTTCTGTCTCTGTTTCAGGCACTCTGCTCCACCAGAGGAATTAGCCTGTCAGCTATCTATATCAGTGGGTCAGGCCAATACGGCTGTGTTTTATAGTCCTTTCCATCAAGGCTGTCCTCAGAAATAGTTACACTGACCATCAGTCAAATGAACACAATTCAGCTGTATTACTTCACGGGATATTTGTTGTTTAGTGAAACAGCAGAAACTTTAAAAGAAGAGCAAAATGGAGGCTATTCAGCTGCAAGAGAGCCCCATTACAATGTAAAATAAAATACATAAATTGAATGCCTAAAATAAAATCAGTTACCCACAATATAACAATAAAGAGGTATAGTACATACTGTACTTCCAAGATGAGGTCATAATTTAGCATTGGCCTTTGAGGGAGGGCATCGGCTTGCAGGGTGCTGCTCACATATTGACACAATAGCTACTCCATTAGTTGATCGGGTGCTTGCAATCACCCCAGCAGGAGCCAGGCAGAAGCCCAAACATGGCCCCTAATTTTCTATTTTTGTCATCTGTATGAAGATCTGTAACAGGTTTGGGAGCACCACAATTTATGATTACAAAATTACTTACAAGTACAAAATGTACAAATGTAAGACAAATGTAAGGCAGAATGTTTCAGCATATTTATGTTTTACAAGTCTTTTATTCCAGCACCACAGTGTGATTTGATTCATGCTCTAATACAAATTTTACACCTGATATGGTAGGAGTCGATTTACGCTTGTGGAGTCATTATTATTTTAAAAAACCTTTATTGCTCTGCAATGTTATATGCCCTCTTTATAGGAGTTTCAGGAGATGGCTCCACAGTTTTGTACAGCACTTGAGAGACAAGTCTGTTACCAGTGTTTAATATCATGAATAATTTCTGTCCCCAAGCACCCTGGCAATAGAAAACAAACCTGCAGCAAGCTTTCAGGACTTTCGTCAAATAAAAATTCTACACAACACTGGGAGATCGACAAGAATGATAGCTGTGCTAAACAGACATATTTACAGAGTACAAACCATCACTCTGCCTTCTGGCCTGTACGCGCTCACTAAGGAATGGCTCCGTATAATGTGCCATTTACTTTTATAAATTGCAAGCATTTGCAAAAACAGTGATGCTGGTGCAGCACAAGCAAATTCCAGCATTGCTGAAAACTTAATTTGTTGCGTCCTCGTCTAGATTATACCAGTTTAAAAGCAGCATTGCCACTGCTACAGGAAGCTTATCTGTAATCCAGTGGAAGGATTTCGCTTTTATTTTGTCGTGATGAGATGTCAGGCAGGTTACAGGGGATTAACATACCGATTTGGACCAATCTCTTTTGCATTTTCATGCACCAGCTAAAAATATCCATTCTGCAGGTCCCTGCTGCATGAAGACTGTTCTCACACAGGGACACATCTCATGTTAAAATATATTCAAGCAGCCTAGTAGTAGGCATCTCTTCAGTACAAATACAATTTAAATGTGCATATGTGTGTGTGTGTGTGTGTGTGTGTGTGTGTGTGTGTGTGTGTGTGCGTGTTGTTCCAGAAAACCAGCTCTGTTGCATTATCTTACATTCAGAGCTGTCTTTCTCATAGACTGTGTTCATGACATGCATTAAATCAGAAAGAATCAGACAGCACCTACAAGGCTGTTGTCCTTACTTAGAAACAAGAAAACAGTATTTTGGATGGATCTGGCCCTTATAAATCCATCATTCATTCCGAGTTTTGGGTCTTTTTTCCCTGGCAAACTTATTAACTCCACACTGGTAACTATATCCAAGTGATACAGTAGATGCTATCATTTGTGCTGAATGTTTGTAATTGCCCTGATGGCCTTAAAAACCCTCAAAGCTGAACTGAAGTATGAAATGGAGCATATCGTTTATAAATATGGGGAGAAATGTCTGTCTTCTCCTTCGGGACTGAGAACCCCAGCTGTGTTGACTTTAAAGGGCCCACTGGAGAATGTACTTCTGTGGTGACACACTTTTTGTGATTTACGTGTGTTGCTTCTTTATGCGCATCTGTAAGAGCTTGAGGGTGTGTGTGTGTGTGTGTGTGTGTGTGTGCGTGCTTGCACGCACGCGTGTATGCGTTTGTACACGAGAGGTTCGGGCAGCTTTTCAGTTCCACAGGCTGCAAGCCCTCCTCTGTCCAGTCATCCAGACAGATAAGAGCTCCAGTCTACTCTGATGTGCATGTTAGGGCCAGGCTTTTAATTTGGACAGACAGGGGAGACTCAGTGCCCATTTGATCTCAGGTCTATCCACGTTCTGAGCCTTCTGGGTTCCTCCTTCAAAGATGCTAGACCCCAGCTGGTATAATGATGTGGACTAGCGGCTGCCCCTGGTCCTGTTCTCACCTTAAGACCACGTGGGAGAGCCGACTGTACGCTCTGTCAGCGTATGGAAAATGTGGAAAAGCAATGCGGAATTAATCGCTCAAAGCGTCACCTCTGGGAGGAAAGTAAACTACCGTACGTCGGCTGCACAGCCTGCCTATTATCAATGCGGGCTAATGCGGCACACTGCAGATTTTGACTTTGGTTTGTGGTACAGGGGGAGGGGAGATGGGAGAGTAAATATTTCCACGCTCCCAGCTACGGCGCTGAAACGCAAATGAGTTGTGTTTTCATCACGGTAAAGGCACGAGAGCTGGACTCTGGAGGGGCTGGAGGCGAGGGGGAGAGAGAGGGAGAGAGGGTAGAGGGAACGGATGCCTGACTGAAGCTTGTTTCAACCGTGCGCGCTCAGGAGACACCGGTTAATGTAGGGCTACATGACAGCAACACGGCTGGATGAAAAAGAGAGAGATGATGAAAGGAAGACAGAAAGAGAGAGAGAGAGAACCAGAGTTATGAGCCTTGTTTGAGTGCCTCTCATTAGCTTTTTTCCTACCGTTGTGCGTTTTCTCTGGAAGTCTGCTGTGGGCGAGGACTGTCAAAATAAAAGCAAAAAACAAACAAACAAACAAAATAAAAACCACTAGTTCTCCCCATCGATGGGGATCTGGGGAATAGAATTCAGAACATGCTGCCATCATACGAGTTGACTGAAAAATCCACACAATGTTAAAAAAAAAAGGTTAATCCCGAAAAAAAAAACAAGAAGGAAAGAGAAATTGTAGCCATTTGCTGCAAAATTTCACAGCTCCCGCTGGTCTCAATTTAGAGGTGCCACTGTCAAGATTTCCTTAGCAATGTCTCAGCCCGTGGCTGATCGCTCCAGGGCGAAACATCGGGTTTTTATGCAGCTCCGACTTCGTCCTTATTTGTTTCCGTAAAAAAAAAACAGCCCCATGCTGCTGGTGATGAAAATGCTACGCTAAAGACAGAACCTGCTAAAGCAACAACAACCACAGCGAAGGGGAACAGAACCTTAACTCCAGAGTTATGGAAGGGGGAGGGGGGGGGGGCAAGAGTGCAGAACAGCCTGAGCCCTGGAAAAGCCCGACAAACCAGCCCCCAAGGAGCTCAAATGAGCCAAGACATCAGCAATTATGAAAAGCCACCCGTGTGTCTCACGCCGGCACCACATAAATCACTGTTGCTCCCAGACGAAGTCCTCCGCTGGCCTGAAGGGAAGGCCATGCATTATTTAACGAGGGAATTTTATTTTTTTTGCAGGATCAACATTTTATGGGTGAATCAGCACTCACATGACCAACCCCCTGTGAGAGTAAGGGGGTGGGGGTGGGGGTAACAGTGGTGGTTGGAGGGGATGTGATGGACGTGTCACAGGCAATGGTGAACAGTGGAAGAACAACAAGAATTCAGACCTACCAATAATGGCTTTATTTTTAACCACCTTGGTTGCTTAAACAACAGCTAGACAAAATTTCTGGGTTGTCTGCAAATAAATATCCCTTTCTGAATTGCATTTTTTTTGGTGAATGTATTCTTATCAAGGCTTCTCCATGTAAGATCCATTCCTTTGGCTCAGTCTTTTACACATAACAGATACGGCCATTTGTGCATTGAATAAGTGATTTGAGAGATACACAAACGCAATTCCAGCATCAATATGGCATCGCGTGGGAAGTCTCTCATTGGGAATTCTCACAGTGTAGTGCGGTGCGGCATGGAACAGAGTTTTAAGTAATGTGTTTTTGATGAAACAAGGAAACCTCACAAGGCAGTTAGGTTCACTCATTTTAAAAGGAAAAAGCAAACTCAATCAACAAGCACGAGGTAACGAGGATTGATTCTTGACAGAACGTATGGATCTCTCTGCTTGCGCTACCAGCTGAAGACTGTACAACTTAGACTGCATAAGAAAGAGGCTTTTACAACTATATTGGAAATGTGTCCTTGATTTTCAATCTCAATTCCATAAAATTTTATTTGTTACTCTTTCAACCAAGATGCTGCCACGAAGACGCATTAAAGGAAAAGAGGAAAACAAACACTCACAGTGGTTGGACAAGTTATAGCCTAAGCAGGCATTAAACTAGCTGGGGAAACAGACATTCCATGCAAAAGAATTGTACATTAATATGCAGTTCAGAAGGGCAAGTAGATACACCTAGGCCTCCAGGCTGTCTCTTTTGACATTTGAATGCGGGAATGTCATCACAAGCACATTCATCCAGCGATCACTAAAGTGAACATTGTGTTTAAGAAAGGTTATGCTCTTTATTGGCAAGTAAAGAAATGTACGGGGAAAAAAAGTTGAATTCAGGCCAGTGTTCTTAAGTGTCTACGGCTCAATTCAAATGTGAGAGGTTTGGACTTGCTGTAGTTTAACGGCCACCTTTAGACCTATTGTACAGAGATGGAGGAGTTTCTGCTACATCGCTGAAGCACTGAAGATGAATCAGTGCTGGTCTAAGCAGGGACGTGCAAATCTGCCTCTCCCAGTCAGGGTAGAGTTCACTTCAGGACTAAATTGACAATAGCTGATAAATTCCAATTTGATTTTTGAATTTGAATTTGAGTTGAAATTGTTGATAAGATAAAGAGTTTCCAGGAAGGTAAATTTAATTCAGTGACACTGCAATGGCTAATTTACTGGTTCATCTCTTTAAACATTGCTAATTTTTTAATGATTTTACATTTACATTTAAGGCATTTAGCAGGCTATTATCCAGAGCTAATTACACAGCTTATCTTCTATTACATACAATCTATTTATACAGCGGGATATTTACTGAAGCAATTCAAGTTAATAAATGCTCTTTGCAGATAAATCACCCACAGACCCTGGGATTTAAAAAAAATGTCTGCAAAGTTGCTCTGAAGGTAGTGATAGCTGCCTTTGTATGAATGGAAACTGCAGCAGGTTCATACGCTTACTTTGGACAGACAACAGAGACTGAACCTTTTTCAGAAATGTTTGCTTTAACATTAAGCATTTTAGCCACTGGACTTTGCCATGGACAATGCAGTTTCAGCAGAAATATTTCACTGCACACTACGCTGCAGAAGTTATTCTGAGAGGTGTCAACGGTCAGTTGAGTGCTAAACTACACGGAAAATCCGCACACGCTTTCGAAAAATGGGTCTCACCTGCGTCTGAAAACAGTGCTAATGAGGCTGTAACACACACACACACACACACACACACACTTACTGTAAATGTCTGTACATATGTGCTCCAATACATTTTCTACCTTCTTCCATAACCAAATGTGAAATGCGGTCGCTGTGACATTATTTAGCATTTATCCCAAAATCACCTTGGTCTGTAACCGAGATACGATTTACATTCCAACTGTAGACCAATAACATAAGGCAGATCCAGGGTGGACGAGACAGGATGCAAGGACCAAGCTATGCACAGGACTGTAGGCAGAGATAAGAGATTATTTATAAGGGGCAAGATTATTCATCCTCCATTCCGTCCTAGTCTGTCCAAGGAGTTCCTGTCTTTTTTTATTTTAAACAGAGTAAGCAAGGTGATCTGGGTTTGAAACTTTTGATGGGGACAGAGAGTTCAAAGCAGGATACCTAGACTCATGCATCTTCTCACCGCTGATAAGAGAATGCTGTACACTTGCGACACGCATGAATCATTAAATGCAATCTGAGCCTGACATCTCTGCAGTTTGTTGCTCAAGTAACCGGGGAATGGAAGGATTATGATGTGCATGCATATAACAACCACTCTCTGCTTTCCATCAGCGACATCTGATGCCACTAATTATATACTTTTTTTTCAGTTTTTGTGTGATTCTTGAAGTGGGGCATCTGGACTTGCTTAGCGACATTAAGCACAAGGACACGGACATGTCCGTTTCCCTTCTAGACCGGCGTTTTAGTGAAAATGATGTTGTGTTCGGTGAAAACTGAGAGATGCGAGAAAAGCTGTGCGTCTGGTTTCAGGGTTACATTTGCAATGTCAGTGACTGATGACTAAACAGCACGTGCATTTTTTAATACATTTTTTAAAAATGTATGGAGGGGAAAAAACCCACTGAGAATGACTGTTGGGACCTGATTTTAGAGCAAAGCAGGGAGCGGACATCCGCTGCTTTCAGTGGCTGCCACATAGATATTCAGATTTCATCCATCTCTTGTATGGGTAGGGTCTTTGGGAGGTCAGCATCCCTTGGGGGATTGGATTGGGGGTCCAGTTCATAGCATCATAGCGCCAAAGTGAAACATTGATAAATCATTTGCCTTGGCAGGCATTTTCAAAATAGGAGGATACAGCAATTCATTCATCCTCCTTGCAGTGAAGTTCTCCAGGCTAAATACACTCTATAAAACCCTCACCGCCATGCCCCTGGCTTCCTGACTCTTAGTTGTCCCTTTGATGTAATCTGCAATGACCATGCAGTGGGTTTGTATAAAACTACAAGTGCACCTCCTCTCCGTAGCCTTGCGCTAGTGTTCTGTTTCCTTCACCTGAGCATCTGACGTAGTAACACCAAACCCACCCGGTCCATATTTTAATTTCTCAGTAAAAAAGGAAAACGCAACACTTTCCACAGCGCATAGGCAGGGCATAACATGCACACAAAACAGCAGCAGCAGGAATCCCGCTGCGAAGGTCCTCCATTGACCCTGTGGATTAGAAAGCCACCTGCTCCACACATTTGTACTTGTGCAGTTTCCTTCCTCTGTATTCATAACAAGGCATCTCATTTCAATACACACCTGGTTGTGTCAGTGCCTTAGCCCCCACCGCCCCAGTCTTGCTGTTTTATCCCTGGTCGACATTTCAGAAGCAGGGGCAGACTTGACCGCAATGCTTTGCTCCCAACATACACAAACAAGCGTGGCTAAATATAGTAATCCATAACAAATGCCACCCTGTCGAAAGGCAACATTCAGAATCGAGAGGCTGAAAAAGGAAATCATCTCTGTAATCTTGTACGTGAAATACGCTAGAAATTGGGCAAAGTGCAAGTCCACAGTAACATCTGGCGTAATCAGTGCCTTTAGTGACAAGTCAGGCTATCCACTCTCCAAATTGCTGCCCCTAATGAGCCAGGGCTGTCACATCGCGAGGAAACTAGTCTATCACACAGATACAACAGACGTAAATAAGACAGGCTCAAACTTTGTCCATATGTCATGCTCGAGAAACACCTAATGAAATGAAGGTGACAGGCAAGGGGAAGTGGTGAGCGAGATGTTTGTTTTCAAAAACTCAAAAACAGGTCTACTTAACCGTATCATTTTAACGACATGCCTACATGTTGCCGTCTTTGTCAGAGTCCCAGTGTTAGTGGCCCACAAGTGTAGTTTTCTCTAGCGACTCTTTGAAAAAAAATTACAGCGCCTACCCTTCACTTCTAATAGAGGATTCTGAAAATACCGCTTTTGTACCGCAATGTTTATCTAGCGGAGCTCTAACACTTCACAAGACACACCCTCCTGTTTTCTGAGTGGCTCCGCAGTTGAAGGCAGATGCAATGACAATCAGCCGAGGCACTTTCACAGCCAGCACACAAATTTCCTTTGGGAGAAGCTTGGGGAAATTTGGGGAGGAATGCGATCTGATTCTTTAAATGTTAAAAGGAATTAATAAAGTGGATTGCAGCAGCAGCTTCTGATTTGAGTTCTGTCAGCAGAATAATAGCTTGTATGTGGAAAATTAGTTAAAGTTAAATTTTTTACGCTGACGCACACACACACACACACACACACACACACACAAACTCAACACACACAACACACACACATGAATTCAAAGGATAGCTCGCCAGAACACTTGGGATTGCTCAAGACCTTGATTCACAGAACGCGCTACAAAAGGAAGGGAAATCAGAGCGCGTGGATGGACTGAGTGGCGTGTTCCATTTCCCACAGCCTGCCTTGTCTCTGACGGCCATCAAAGGGAGAAAAGTGAAAGGATTTGTGGTCCTCAGGTACCACACGGCTCACGCTGTTTTAGACATGTGCTTGATGAGGAAAGGGGCTGACAAAGACTGCCGATAAGATAATCCTGAATGCAGCACCCACCCCGAGGATCAGTGCTTTCCTCCTGAATCCACATGAAGGCCATGATGGCAGGCACTCTTGAAGGCTTAATTCTGGGCAATTTACGATTGAAAAATAAAAGGACAGATCAAAGCTATGGATTACTCTGGATGGGAACTCGACTGCAGACCCTGAAATACTGTTGACTGTTAAATATTGAAGTGCACACACACTGAGTTTTGTTCCATTTTTCAAACCATTCTTTAGTTAATAAAGCCCTTGAAAATTACTATGAATTAGAAGCTTTGGCCCATTTGTTACATTTGGTGCCTCTTAAAAGAATACATTTTAAAAATCCTTTGACCAAAATCTGGCTACCTCGCGCAAATCAAACATTTGGTCAGTTGAGTTCTGAGAGTTGGTCACTGATTGTATTGCATTGTAAGGTTAAGCCTATAAGGAGACCATTTTCAGCTGTAGTTCCTTTAAAGAAAGTTTCATTTGCAGGCTTTGGATATTCAGACAGTTTTTATTTTAACACAATCTAAGCAGTCTCAACCCCCCGAACCCCCACCCCCCTTCCCCCCGCCCGCAACAAATAAAAAAAGAATACGACACCAAATGCTTGTTTTCAAATTCTTTGCCTAAAAAGGAGCAGACTGTGCTGTGTGCATTATTTAAAGGAACCGGATTACACAGCTGTGAGAATTTCCAAGCAGCAACTCACTCCCCTCCACCCTCAAAAACTTTCTTCAAACACCAAAACATTCAAAAGATTTTTTTTCCTTGGCACTGCATAAATATAATTCATTTTACAACAATACATACATTCTAATACTTAATCCTTGTAAAACCATTTGCTGTCTCATTTCAAGACACTGTACACTGTTCTTAAGATTTCATTCACAAACTTGGCAAGCTTTGTGTACTGTCTGTGTTTGATGGTATTGTCTGTGGACTGTTATGAACCCTTCTGACCACAGCAGGAGGCAATATATCCACTGGAGGAAAATTTCCAAGCCTCATCCAAACCCAAGGCAAACTTGAGAGCCAGCAGTGTGTGGAAGTATAGATTATAAACTGTCTCCTTCCTTTGAAGGAGCCAGATAGGGGGATTTCTGGGTACATTTGGATCACTGCGGCTTAATAAGAGTATTAATTAAGCAAATCGTTAGCTCAATAAGCAATTACAGGCTCGGATCAAATGGAGGGCACAAAAGTCCCATGATTCCCTACAACTAGAATGAAACAAAAAGCAAGGCCAACCATAGGCTTTCATCTCAACCGGAGACATCTATTTCACCCATTTTCAGTTTTCCTAATTAATTTCTCATCAAAAGCGGACAGTTTTGTTTACATGAGAATTCAAAGTGTTGACACCTTTGTCTAAGCCACTGAACTGTAAAGTGCAATGCGGTTTCAGATTCAGTGCAGTCAAATTGCTGGGCTCTAATCCCTTATATATTGACCTGCTTCTTGTTCAGTATTTCATTATGATTTGCATAAATTTGAAAATTCACACCTCATACATCAGGGTTATGTTACTTTGCAGTCTTACATGGAACATTAAAATGTCAAAACCACCGTGATCCACATCCCTTGACCTATCGAAACCCATCTGCTTGTTTTACATTAGTGTCATGCGCTGGGCTTTCAGAGAGAAGTTAGTCAGTTGATTTACCACCAATATACTGATTTCACATTAATTTTACCACAGGGCGCCAATTCTGAAGTACAAAGGGAATTTGTGTGCCTTTTTTTTTTTGCCTGCAAAAGATTGCTGCAGTCTCTGAGCTCCGTTAACCCTGGAGCAGGGGTGGCCGCCAAAAACAAAGTCTCCCACAGTTCTCTCCCCCTGGAAATAAGTGCTAAGATGGCAAGTCAACTGTGATACTCGGGCAAAAGCGAAAGGCAGTGGAAGCGCTGTTGATCCCCGCCTCTGTAATAGGAAAGCTAATTATAGCACTTTGTCTCCGTGGGCTGATCGATTCCAGCGAGGCTTACCTCACAAACATCAGCAGCGGGGAGCGGAGCCCAAGCTCGCTGCAATCAAAGCGATGCCTCTCTGCTCCTCAGAAGAACCAATCATCCCCCTGAACTCCACCGTGAAGGAGGGGCCGTCTCTCACAGGCACCCGGGCCTCTGCGGTGTCACTGAATACATCCCACGTACAGTACTACAGATTTCAACTTTCTGCCTGTTAACAGCTGCTGACAGCCATCGGAAGCTGCAACGCTGCATTTTATTTTGCATGATCTACCTTCTATTTTTCCCTTTAAAAAGAGAGCAGGTAGTCTTTCATATTGTAAAGTTTTTTTTTTTTCATTATTTATTTATTATTTTTTAGATGGGGGAAAGCAGAGAGGGTACCAGACAGAGGAAATATCACAGCACATAAATGGCTGGTGATTGATCCCCCAACCACCCGGGGAGATTTGATTTATGGGTCAAATTATGGAGCAGCTGCACAGGACTCATGGACTGTGTCATTTCTATGTGCTATATATATATATATATATATATATATATATATATATATATATATATAAAACAATGTGGCTGGATATGTAATATCTCTTAAGACTACACAATGGCAAGATTTCCTTTTCATGACAACATAAACTGAAAAACTAAACCACTTCACATTTATGTTCTAGGCTCTTAGCAGAGGTTCTTATCCACAGAAGCTTACACAATATCCATTTATACAGCTGGATATATACTGAAACAATTCAGGTTAAGTACTTTGCCGAAGGGTACAATAGCAGTACTCCAACTGTGGATTGAACTAGTGGCCTTTGGGTTACAATCCCAGCTTCCAAAACCATTACATTACACTGCTGCCTATCAACAGAATCAATAGAATTCATAGACGGGGATCATTTTTGTGCAGGTCAGGGAATGTGACAGAGAACTAAAGCCCCATTTACACCGGGAACTAAAAACAGACATCCGTATCCAAACAGCTGTGATCAGATCATCATCTGTTCACCAGCAGTGTGTTTACACCTGACGTTGAATTGTGTCACACAAGCGATCCCATTGTTCGCATTGTGATCGTATTTAACTTTCCCTCTTATTGTGTACAGTAGGCTACAGTTCATTAGTGGGTGGGCATAGCTAGCATAATTATGTACATGTACGGGTTATACAAACAATGTCAGGCTATCGAGACGCTGTACTCCCCTACGCGACTTGTTCATTTCTGCGCAACCAAGGCAGAGACCATCGTTGAAGATCAAAGCACCGCAGATGTCGACAGCACCAGTGCCAATTGTATAGAGCTATAGTGAAGCCGTTGTGAAGGGCACGACTGTGCAACAGAGGCTGTGGATGCACAAATGATCCAGGAGTTGATGGGAGCACTTAGTGCTAAATACTATCCATGATGGTGATTGGCAAGCAAATTTCAAGCATGAGACGGCATACATTGGAGTACACATGCAATGCTCTGCAACCAGTCCCATCAAGAAGAGATAGGCACCTTTGCTATGCTGTCCCAAAGTCCAAAAGCATGTCGCTGTGGCCTTGTGGTGGCTAGCCACTGGAGCTGGCTACAAAATGACTGTACATATATTTGCTGTAAGTAAAGCATCAGAGTAAATATTTGTACAAGACGTTTTGAAAGCAATAAAGTCAGTATTTAACAGGGACTGGCTTTGAAGGCAGATGGTTTTCCCCAGTTCACAGGGGTAATAGATGGACCCCTCATCCCCATCCTTAACCCAAAGGATAACCTAAGTGGTTTAACAAGAAAGGGAGTCAGTCCCTTGTGCTACAGGCTGTTGTGCACCATCAACACCAGTACGAATCTTTTTTTTCTTAGGGTGTTTAAATTATTTTGAACGTTTAAAATTATTTGTAGGTTCGCTTTAAGAAAATAAAATTAAAAACGTAAAAATAAATAAAAAACAAACATAAATAAATAAAAAATTGCCTAACTAACGTCAGGGAGAAAATGGTGCCTTGTATGTACGCCCTTGTATCTTCTGTAGAGGAGGAAGTCACATTCTCCATTATGTCTGCGTGCTCCATGGAACAGGAGGTCAGTGTCTCATTTTTCTGGGACAAAAATCAATTTCAGAGGCTATGTTTTCTGCATGGGGGGTGGGGGGGGAGGGAGGGGTTAACACTCCTTTTGCTTGGATTCCATCTGACATGAGAATTCAGCTACAACCTCAACAGCACATCTCATTCTTCTGAGCTTTGGTCATCCCTTTACTACGTAAACAAATATCACCAACTGCTCCACCCACTCTGCATTTTATTTTTAAAAATGTTATCTGTGCTTTTAAGAAGTAAATCAACAGGTACAAGCGATTGGTGCTCTTTTACATAATGATGCAGAGGTCAGGAGAAATGGAAAAGTCTGAAGAGAAGACATTTGAGAGTACTTGTAAGAAACCTATTAACAGGTGTGCCAAATGGAAAACAGCTAGCATGTATGTGATCATTAGCTCAAGAAAAGCCTGACTTCACCCACACTGTGTCCTTAACATTTCATAGCAAGTGACGGCTCTGTTATACAGCTCTAGCACATGCTCATGAAATCAGAGGTCACTGAAAAGAAAGTGAACTTACACCGAGTCTGTAGGAGCTAAACAAATTGAAATTTTTCTTGAATTTGTCAGTCAAAGTAAATGGTGGAGGACCACAGCATTTGGACTAAATCTGGACTAGTGCCTCCTCTACAGATATTTTTCACAAAGAAATCAATAAAAAAGTTGTTTCTAGCCCTAGCATGAAGCCAACGTTAGACAAAAAAAAAAAAACAATATACATCATAGCCTGCTATTCTACCCATGGTCTCCAAGCCACACACATGCACAGGCACACACATACGCAAACAGACGCGCACACACACACACACACACACACACACACACACAAACACACACAGACACACACACATACATATATATGCCCAAATTCAGAACTGCTGCTTTAATTTTGAACTTGTTAATGGCTTGGTGTCAATAAATATTTGTCCTTAACCTTTAATTACTTCCAAAAATTGCAAAAATTACTTCCATTTTTTGAAAAAAAAAAAAACAGCATAAAAATTAAAGCACAGTTCTTGCTGCCAAATGGTGTTAAAAACAATTCCGCGAACCAAAACTCAGTACTGAGGGCTGCAGGGCCAAAGGCTTTTTGTATTCAATTATTCTACAATTATTTTTTTTTTTGGTTAACCAAAATTGAAAAAGGTGAGGATTTGACTGCAGAGTGTTAAGATTCTCTGGGGATAATACCCAACACTGCTCTCAAACAAAAACAACTGCAGCCACCTTGATGCAAGATGGGAACATGCACCGGAAAGTGCCATGTGTGAAAGCATTAGAGGAAAAAGTCTTTGACAGGTAAACGTCTGTCAAAGACACAATAATGTACTGTTTGTGCATTTTATGTAATTTCACTAGAATATCTATAAACATAGCCTGGAATCTGCATAAACACACAGCAGCAAAATTTCAAGTTTAACCAAAACAATTTTTGAAATCCATCGTAAAATCACAGAATAATCTGTGAGCCTAAAATCCTCTAATCGCAAAGTAAACATGAAAGAGATTACTTGTCTCAATCCGGCGCTGATTGAGACATTTTTATTGCATGGGCTGTACAATTTTCATTTCACAGCAGACTTAACTTCAGCCTCGACACAAACACCACAGAAAAATGGTGTCTATTTCTGGAATAAAATGGGGAACACACAGAGCACGAGCTAAAGGAAGATACAGACCTTTTCACGGCACTGTGAGTCAGTGCAATGCTGATGGTGCCAAGCGTCTTTGAGTGCCGTTAAACGCTCCAGTGTGAACCTTGCTCACGACGTGATGGATTTAAAAACATTTGCAGAGGATAACTTTCAGGAAGATTCACTGTTCTGCGCTCTAAGAGGTACCAGGGCTGGGACTGGTAAAATATAAATGACTGCAAAAATAAAACCCAGGAGCATTGTTTGTTTGGCCGTAAAATGTATGAATCAGCCTTTAAAGGGCCATTGATGTGTGTACACGTTGCAGTATATCCACCTAGATACTTGCTTTTCAATGCCATCAACCCCCAGATTCTTTAGCTTTGCAGGGGAATTTGAAAAGCAAGGCATTTTAAATGTATAATAGAATTGCTCCTGTTTCTGTGGATCTGGCTCGTAAAGCCACAGACACAACAGTGACTGTTCTACATTTTCATATCATGAATAAAATACATGAACTCTACAGATTCATACTGACAACGATAACAGCCACAGATTATATTAAATAACTAGATGGCCAACTCCGTTTTCTTAACACTAAATGCAGCCTAGCACCAATCTGGCCCTTGAGTACTCGTGTGGGAAATCTGAGAATTAATGTAATTATCTGCCTCTGATTTCCCACTGTGGCTACTCAGCCACACTAATTCCTTTCTGGTCTTTGAAGCAGGGGCCTCATGCAGCCTATTGACTGCAAATGGAGGAATAGACTGATACGTACTGTGACATAGCAGAAATGCTATTTCTCAAGAAACTTGTACTCATATTCAGACAAACTCATAGCAAAGAAATGTAGCTTTAGCCAAGTCCTTGAACACTAACATAATTAAAATGTTAGCAAACTCCAGCTGTAGGCTATCGTTGTAATAGCAGGCTATCAATCATGAATATGAATAAACTATAGTGCTGCAGTAATGAACAATATTACAAATCATGTTTCCAACCAGGAAACATCCCAGAGCAAGGAGCAGCATATTGCTTCTGTTTTACCACAGAAGAGCCCTACCAGGGATTCAAACCTGTAATTGCTATATCACCCATTCTCTTTTCATGCCATTATGCTACTCTGTTGCATTATAATCAAAGTATTTTAAGGTGTCTAACAGAAACAGTCATTAAATGTAAGATATGCCCATCTCATTTTACTTCGATATTGCAAAGTGCTTCATCATTGTGGAATAAATGAAAAATAAATAAATAAATAATCTCATACAATGCATTACCAGAAATACTGGGTGCATGTTTCAAAGAATAATTTATTCCTCCAAGGAAATTTGCAAGACATCCTTCTTTCAGACATTAGCTGCATGCATTTCAATTCCAAAGATTCTAATTTTCCACATTACACCATAAAGTACATTAACACAGCTTGACCTCATTCGTAAGGAGCATCACATTTAATATGCCATTATCTGTGCACATTACTGATTCAAAGTGGATTAAAGTGGAACTGGCTGCAAATTTCTGTCAAAAATCAAAGGGGACTGCAACCCCATTAGAGATGTAATGGGGAGCCATTGGGTATAGGAATACACAGTCTGTTGTGCATTTGCTAAATTGGGTGGAAATATCCAAGAATGTCAAACAATTACTTGGATCACTTTATTGCAAATTTTACATTACTGTTACGCTCGTGTCTGAGCCACTGAGACAGGCTGCTTTATAGATTTTTATAGATATGTGCAAAAAGGGTGTTTTTATGCCCTGAAAAGTGATCATTTAAAATGTCTTCGTTTAAAAGGACTCAAGCCTTTCAGTAGGAGGATTTCTCTTCACAATCTAAGAGAGGCACACAGCAAGAAGGACACGGTAACATGACATATGTATAAACAGTAAATGCTAAATGTGCTCTCATGTTCTGGTTACCCTGGCAACAAACTCCCAAAGGAACCCCTTCTTCCCTCAAATTGGGATAAAGGATTCTCAGAATGCATCACTTTCCGAGCCAGGTATTCTTTTACGCCACACCATTGAGATGTTATATCATTATCTCACACAGTGAAATCTCTCGGATGAGTATTCCAGAAAAATCCTACATTAACTGAAATACAGTATTGCACAATCTGTTTCCCTTCTGTTTTCCCTCCCCAAGAAAGAAGCAATCTGCTACAGGTCCTAAAAAAGACACACAAGGCCACACGATGATCATACTGGGGGGATGCAAGAGAATGCTATACACTGTGGTAAATGAAAACATCATAGTCATATGAAAAATATACAAAAGCAAACACCCCTCTGGGCAAAATGCATTCAACAGAATAATGCAGCAGAACTGGATACTTGGTTATGTGATAAGCAGTAAGAGAGGCCATAAAGTGACAGGGCACATACAAAATATGATAAAATATGCCAGCTGGATAATTGAAATCAGAAACTGAAAATCAATTTGTTTTGCTAGTTACAGTAGACAGGACCTGTGTCTAGTTTATTTCATTCTATTCTTTTTAATATTTAAACATGTAAAATGTTAGAACAACAGCCTTTAATAATACATTGTAGAGTTTGGTGCTATATATATAAGGGCTGTAATTCATACATGGAACTGGATACAGATGCAAATACCCTTAAATTAAAGTTGACAGTCTGCAATTTTACCTCACATTCATTATTTAATTTCAAATCTAATGTGCTGGAGTACAGAGCAGAAACAGCAAGAATTGGCCTGTATCAAGTGTCGCAGTATATACATATGTACACACACACGCACACACACACACACACACACACACAAGCACACACACTGCAGCACTTGAATGTTTGATCGCCAGAGGTTATTCTTTCATATACATAAGCCAGAGGCAAGAACATTGTGTCAAAAAATGTACACGTTATATTTCTATCCTTGTTCACCTGGGACTCCAGTTCTTACCTTGAATAGATTAGACGGTTTACACTTTGACAGACTGTTCAATTGCCTTCTTCATTCTATAAAGTTATTTTGGCTAGATACTGAATGAATGCATGGATGTGCGTGCAAATGCTTTGATTGTGGGCAAAAAGGTGAATCACAAACATTGAAACCAAGACGAAAATGCTGGGTTCCTCACAATGTGCTGCAGTGCTCAAAAATGCACATTGATGATGAAATATTTACAGACAAAATATAAAATATGTGTAGGCTTCTCTGGCACTGCACGCAAAGCAATTGAACTTAGACTATATATCTACCTGAGATGTCAGTTACTGTGCATCTCATGTACTTTATTCGCCTACACTTTATAAGTGACCTTCTGATTTTATACTGTAGTTGGTATTGATTTGAACTTGCATTGAAATGGAGACAATCAAGGTAGTCATGCAAGTATGTGTCCTTTGTAAATGGATAAATGACATGAACTAGACTATTATAAGTAGAGTACTGTTAGTCCGATTGATTGCTGAAGTACGACACAACCTCATATGCAGTCAAGAAACAAGCTATACAAACTATGCAAACTCTCACTTACACAATGCAAATCAATAGAGCTAAATAGCAAACACAGTTTGTAAATATCTTAGCTAGCAAATCATGTTCATTTTATTGTAGCAAGCTATCATTACCCGTTACAGATCCCTAACGATAGCAAATCATCCACTCGAATGAAAGAAAGACATGTTTGTAAAGCGAAAACATTAAAATAACCCTCATTAGGAATGTACAATAGAACCTCTGAGATAAGAAATGCATTTAATTTGTTAAATTTGAATCTTTCATTGTAATGGTTGCATATATTTCTCGCAGTTTATTTTTTTAAACAAGATCTCAGTTTGTAGCTATGGATCATTAAGTTAAAAACCAATTATTAAACAAGCAGCATGCAGGATCTCATTAGAATAGTAATTATTTTCTATGTTAGCTTTCCAAACAATAGCCTATGCCTCCCAGTGACCCATTATCTCTCTTTTTTTTCCAAACTGTTTGATTTTCTTCTCTATTTCAAACTCTGTTGTGCCTCCCACGCTGAACTCTATAACCACAGTGCTAAGATACTCTCCTAGTCTAATTTTATAGTATACCGCCCCCTGGATAACTCTCCTGCTGGTAATAATTCATGGATTTCTATAATTCTTAGTTGTGGAACTGGCTCCCAATTTAATGTGATTCCCCAATATTAAAGAGTGAATGTGATGAAATTAGAGTATGCACCCTGCATAGTAATAAACTGTCGGTAGCTGGCAACAGTCCTTTCTGCACTCTCAAAAACCAAAAAAATTAAAAGGCTAAAATGTTATTAAAAATGTATGCATGTTCATTACAGAATCACTTAGAGCCACTGACCAATAAAATGACTAGGAGGAAGGATACACGGGCTGGACTGTTCATTTAAAGCAAGCCAGGCAGTCTCTTACTGTGCACTAAAACACTCGCCATCAATGAGCAAACATTGAAAGCCGAATAGCAGTCTGCTTAAAAGCAGACGGCAACTGACTACACAGTTCAACTTAAACGGAGTGCAGCATGAATAAATGCAGCCATTAATCATGTTCCATTGTGCATGAAATAGACCCTGTTTAAATACAGTACGCCATCCTCTTTGAAACTACATCCCTCCTTTTTTTATCAATGAGAAAATGTGAATTACTTCCATGTAATGTTCACCTGTTTTATGTCGCTGGTGATAACAAAGAGAATATATGTATTTTGTAATAAGGAGATTGAAAATCTGCAATTTCATACACTAGTCCTGGTTCATAAATGTTAATAAATGGTTTGAACGAAGAAGACAAAGGACAGAAAATATAAAGATGTTTTTTGAAGCTGTGGAATAGAAATAGAGCTTTGAATAGTTTATTGAGGTAGACCCACCCATAGAGCACTGTTGCCACAGTGAATACACCTGATGGGACAGCCAGATGGCACAACCCTGCTTGCACAAGCACAGGAAGTTCCTCAAATTGAAGAACAACAGGACGTACACAACGTTATTTAAACCTCTAGGTGGCCTTTAGTTTCCCTTCCAAATTTTGTGACAACCAACAGCAATCAACTTCATTTTTGCTTGTCGGATAAATAAAAGATGTAGCCAGAAAAAATCAGAGCCACAAGAGGTGTTTAGAATTTAATGTTGCAGTTGCACTGATATAGCATGTTTGCATTTGGGTGTGTCAGTCCATCTGCCTAGCTGGCTATCTGTACCCAGTGTTTTAGCACTAGCAGTTGAGGCTGGATCAAGGATAGCAATATCCACAGTGTGTGATTGCTCTTCTCTGGTAGATTTCTTTTTTCAGAAAGAAAAGAGAAAATAATTAGGACGCATGAGAACCAAAGGCTTGCTTATTAGCAAAAAAAAAAAAAAGACAAGCTTGTTAAATTGCACTTAATGAAAGATGCCCGCTGCCCTTTTAAGTCAGCAGTGCCACGGCTCTCTCAGAGTCTGTGCCTGTCAGTCGCGCACACGGTGATGAGCCACGAGGGACCCAGAGGTAAACAGCACTCGACAGGCACCCGGACAGAAGGGTGGCCCCCGCCAAGCACCAAGGCCCCCTCACCCACCCCGACAGCACAAAGTGCTGACACAGGTGTCATAGCTCCTGTACCTCGTGCCAGAGTCTGTGCTGGTTTAGAGTTACATTTTTGGCAGAAAACATTCTCTGCTGTAGCGACCAAAGATAGCCAGAAGACATATGGCACCGTTCCCCTGCCTAATGACTAAAGCAAAGTTGGGCAGAGGTTTATTACAGACAGGTGAGACCTCCTATTAATAACCCGAGTGCTGGAGGGTCAGGTGGCAGCAGAATTGCCTCTGGAGGAAGTGCCACGCCCCTGTCCTGGAGCTGTGATGGAGACACTGTTCTGCAGGGATGAGACACATCACCAATGGCCACAAATAACTCATGGCCCTCGGAGGCATTTAAGGTACAATGGTGGTCACGGCAAAATTCTCCCTTCCATTATAGCAAGCCAATTAGATTGGATCTTTTAAATGTAATCCATAAAATCAATGCAAGATCATTAGCAGATAAGCACATTTAGAAATGAAGGGCTCTTTGTCCAGAATCAATGCCTCATGGTGCATGGGCAACTCGGTGGCACTGCGTGTGGGTGCATTGGGCATGACTAGTCAATGTTGCCATATTCAGGACCAGAGGTGAGCAGCTGGATTTATTAATAGCCAATTAAATTACCTCCTTTCACTCCATGTGCATTGTGCAGGGCGTACTGTCAATTTTGTTAGTCTACGGCTGCAATGGAAGACGAGGATAATGGTGTACTTATCAGATGTTTCTCACAAGACATTCTTTTGCATTGCATGGGAAATTCCCGAAATTATCAATCCGCAGTACGATGGCCTGTGCTGTATGCCGTACCCCTCCCACTTTGGCTCACGGCATACGAAATTACCAAATGGCTGGGGTGCATCAAAATCGATAATGAAAATACCATTTCGCCAGTGCGACAGCTTTCAACGTGCCAATGCGCCAGCTGGAAAAAAGAGCCCTAAAGTCCAAATTCATTAAAAAAAATAAAAAAAACCCCAGAGAAGTGAGGAGTGTGGCATGGTTCGTTGGGCAGGCGACTCTCGAGCTGGTCCTCATGTGTGGGTGGGATGTTTAATCCCCACCCGGCCTCCTTCCAGGCTCTGATCCCTTCTCTCTGCTTGTTGCCCTCTCTGCTTTCTACGTGTGAGAGCAGAGTGAAATATATTAAAGCAGGGCAGGCCCGTCTGCTCTTCTTTTAAAAAAAAAATAAAATCCTTATTAATACATCCCAGAAAGATAGCTACATTATTGCCTCAGTAATGAAAAAGCAAATATTGAATGAGACCTTTAATTCATCCTCCTTCCTCTCATTCTGTGCTGTGACTGGACACCATGAACTGTCATAAAGGCATTAACCCCAATTTCATTCCAGTGAAAGGGCCAAATATTAAAAGCTAAATGAGAGGCGAGGCATCAAATAAAAATTTAAAAATTAAATAATAATAATTTTAAAAAGGCATTTAGCAGTGATTTATAAAGAGTGTGCTGGTGAGGCTGCTGGGTGGCTCATCCGTTAAAACACTATTCAAGTTCACGGACCCCACCGTGGTTGGCAACAGCACAGGGTGATGCACAATTGGCTCTGGAATCCCCCACAAATGAGAGGGCATCAGTCGAATGAAATCTCATCGACAACTAGTGACCTCCGCTGGTTGATTGGGCACCTGCTGTCTGCTGAGCTGCACAAGGTATGTTCCTCCAACTCATGTCTGCCAAAGTCCGACTTGCGAACTGCAGTGTGATCAGAAGCGGCAGCTGATATCACATATTCCAGAGGAGAGCACATGCTTGTTCTCCTGACTGGATAGAGGAGGATGCAGCAACGATCACAGATAAATGCAACTGGGCATCCCAAACTGAGGTGAAAAAGGATAACATCTTGGCGGTTACAGGGAGCTTTTCCTAGTTACTACCCCTCCGTTCTGACTCACTAGCCGACCACATGTGTCTGAAATCCAGGTTTAAGGCTACAGAATCCCTTGTTGAAAAAGCTTCCATTGCTGATAAAGAAACATAGCAATAGCTGTGTATGAAGTGTCACAGCAACAGCCAGGAATGGAATTCAACAGGTACTGTAAGTAATCACAAAGTGAATTAATTTCAGATATTTTGTAGCTACCGACTAGGCAACCTGTTTAGAGTAATCACTAGATACCCTCATGCATTTGAGGTATACAGCAATCAACAATGTACACAAAATTGATATTATTGTATATAACTTATAGTAGCATACTAAGATACTTATTCATACCTAATAGGTACACCCGTGGTGTTGTACCCTACCATCCATTTATAAAAATAGACATTTACTGAAGCAATTCAAGTGCCTTGCCTAAAGGTACAACAACAGAGTCCCATCTCGGAGTTGAACCTATAACCTCAGAGCAACAATCCCAGCTCCCAAACCGTTATGCTGCACGGTCACCCACCTTTAAGATCAAAAATCACTTGGTCTGCTGTAATTCTTTGCATGTTGGACTAACTGACAGTAAAGTAAAGCACAAGGGATAGAAGACTGAGCTTAAACAAACAAAAAAATTAATGAATTCACAGAGGAATATATTGAGTTGCATTGATGTCTGTCTGTCCATCTGCCTGACTGGCTAACTATACCCAGTGTTTTAGCACTAGCAACGGAAGCTGGATCAAGGGTAGCGATACCTGCAGTGAGCGAGTGCTCTTCTCTTCTTCAGAAAGGGAAGAGCAAATGGTTATGACGCATGAGAGCCAAGAAAGCATGCTTATGAGCCAGAAAAGACAAGCTTGTTAAATTGCTGGCACTTAATGAAAGATGTCCGCTGCCCTTTTAAGTCTGCAGCGCCACGGCTCCCTCAGAGTCTGTGCCTGTCAGTCGCGCACACGGTGACGAGCCACGGGGGACCCGGAGGAAAACGCCACTTGACAGGCACCCGGACGGAAGGACGGCCCCCGCTAAGCACCAAGGCTCAGACCCCCCCCCCCTCCCCCACCCCACCCTGGCAGCAGAAAAGGGGATGCATTCATGATAGTGACATAATCGACACAAAAACAGGAAGATCCGAAGCATCTCCAAGGACCGTTTCCCAGCTTTCTGGTATGCAGTGCATTATGGGTGATGGCATTATCACTGAATGAAAGATGATCATTATCATTCTGAATCCGAGCTGTTTACACCAGACGCACTAAGCGCTGAAATGTGTGGAAACCCAGGTGTCACAAGCTCCTGTATGTCTTGCCGTAGTCTGTGCTGTCTTAGAGTTACAGTTTTTCTGTAGCTCTGAAACAGAGTTGCACATCATTCAGACCACTTGGGGATCATTGTTTTTAGCGAACACAAGCTGGTATCAAAACTGGGAATGCAATGGGTAGTCTGCATCGTCCTCTACGTAGCTGTGCTTTGTAGGAATCGGAGCTCGTTATTTCACAAAGTAGAGGGGAAACATCCTGCAGAGGCTGGCCTAAAAGGAAGTGTGGTTGTCTGAATAATGATTTTAGTCTAAAATGTTTTTTTTTTGTGAAATGTCAGGTTTCTCCCATTCTATAATATCAGTTTGGTACAGAAGACTACGTTATTATTAGTGATTTATCGTACTGGGGATTTGGATGGGCTCATGTTTTGACAGTGATAATGATTTTCAGCTGTGCACTGTGTATATATAAATTGACAGGGAAGCCAAAAGTTTTTTAGCCAAAAACATTAGCATTAGCATTTGATTAAAATTATGGTGTACATAATACATCTGAAGTACTATGTTTTTATTCATACAATGTATGTAAACTTTATTTGTGGGATTAGCTACCCTTTTATTTTTACACTAAAGACCTTGGTGTAAACTGAATAGGTTGCAGCCTCACTGAATCGCTACTGGCTATCAGTGTACAGATGCTCACCCACAGGTTTGAACACATAGCACCTGTTTTAAAAGCATTGTATTGCCAGCCTGTTAAATGGCACATTGATTTAAAAGGCAGCAATCACAACATACAAGGCCTTAAATGGCACAGGGCCCTCAGACGCTGCAGAACTGTTTGCACATCCACATGCCAGTTAGATCCTGTTTGGATGGTGTGGGGCTACTGTGGATGCCAGGCCAGGGTAATGGCTCAGAACAGCTGGGCTGATCCTTCGCTTGCTAATCTTCCATTTTTATAAAACTCTCTTCCAGCACAGATTAGAAAAGCAGAAACAATGACAATCAAAAATAAAAAAGAAAACCAAACGCTTGTGTCTGCTTTTTTATGTCATTTTTTATGCAACTAGGAAACTTAAATAAACTACATAAATATGTAAAGAAAATGATCAATTTGTTACATGTTAGCAGCTTCACTTCGCAGGTTTACAGTAGTTGAACAACCAGCTGACTTTTATGTTGTTAACAAGTTGAACAGGCCACGTAGATCAGTATGAAGGTAGCTTTGCATGAATAATAGAAAATTTAGGTGACTGAAGAATAGCACAATTTTTTGAAGATACCTACTTTAGGTTAGGATTTTTTTTTAAAGAAACATTTGCAATGCTAGAAAATTGATCCACATCCCTCAGGAGTAGACCAGGCATCAGATACAATGCAGTGTGTATGTAATTGGAGTGACACAATATTTGCATTGACACAAAACTACTTCAGCACATTAGATTTGAAATGAAACAATGAATATGAGGTTAAAGTGCAGATTGCCAGCTTTAATTTGAACGTATTTACATCCATATCAGTCGACCCGCATAGGAAATAGAGCCCAAAAATGATGTCACTGTCCAAATACTTATGCACTGCACTGTACATTTTTTTCGTAACTCTCTGACACACAAGAACATCAGGGCCTCAAAAACCTTGATTAATACATCACAAGCCTGCAGCAGATGCTCCAACTCAGAGTGACTCAGACAGCTTTTTACGCAGAATCCATCATACAGCAGGACATATACTGAAGCAAATCAAGTAGTTCCCAGTGGCAGCGTCCTACCTGGGAATCAAACCAGCACCCTCAAGTTTACTAGTCCAGTTCCCTAACTATTATACTACACTGCCACTTGTATTGATGAATAAAAGAAATTAAACCCAAAAGCATAAGGGCCAGTACAGCCAGTACAACAGCCAGTAGAATTTCAAAGTGTGACTTTAACCTCTTAAGTCAGGCAAGCACAGATTTATGTAATGGACAATAGGTATGGGATGCAATTCGTGTACACTCACCCGAAACCAGACGATCTCTCGCAGCCTGCCATCTGTCTTAAAGTTGCATTTCAGTGTCACTGTGTCTCCGACAACAACAGCTGGGAGGGGTTCGATGGTGACTGTCAAATATCCTGCGTGACACAAGGGGGAATAAAACATATAAATAAATAAATATGATGTGAATTGTCCGTAATCTGACATCTTCAATGTGTGGAATAATAGTATGGATTCGCTCCAACAAAATCCTATGTGGCGTACAGTCAATGGAGAGCTGTGCTTGCAATATCTCTGGGCTGAATATTCACACACTGGTAATGAAGAGTTCTCATCAGGTATTACAGGCAGCATTACAGCGTAATGATATTTCATCCCCTTCATGCTAACCGCTGCTGGTAATTGAAAGTTAAAGTAACCCCTTTTGAACGGCTTCATTAAAAGGCAGTTGCATACTTGTGTTTGGCTGGCTGGCCAATGTGCTGGAAAAAAAAGAAAAAAAAAGAAACCAGGCCTTGAATAGATGTGACACAGAAAGCCGTGCTGATTTGGGGTTCATCCAGAGCTTAAATGCTGCTCTTGTTGTCTGCAGATGCACCACAGCAGGAAGCAAGCAAATAGCAAACAGATGTTCTATCAATCTATCACAATTATATGAATATTTACAGCAGAGGCCTTTTTGCACGGCTCTGAACAGCCATTATGGCTCACAGATACCCAGTGCTCTCACAGAGAGAAAGTGCATTGTAATTGCCCGTAACAGATAGATATTCAATTGGCATTATATATTTATATTAACCAGAAATTATTTTCTCATTTTAACACAATTTAGCAGATTTTTCTTTGGGGAGGGCATTAAAAATGGAAAGGAGGCAGTGCGTGCACTGAAACTCTGGAAAGCAAAGAAACATACAGACAAATTTTTAATTTGTAAATTACCCTGTCTTTGACAAATGACAGTGACAGTGTCAATTTTAAATGCAAGAGAATGCCTTATAATTCATATTTATTTATAAATAGATATAATTAATACCAAAACTACTTTATTATTATTATTATTATTATTATTATTATTATTATTGGATTTTTACATTTTTTTTAATGAGCTGCAGAAATGTTCCATAACAGAAAAACTGAAAGGCAATCGTAGTCCCCAGCGCTGGGTAAGAAGAGAGAGCAATCTACTTACAGCAGATAGAAAATGTAGCTTACACCTGAAATCTTCAACCAGGACCAATCCAATAAGCAACCAAGCTCAAGTGGAACAGAAGGTCAAGATTTTTTTTAAAGTATGCATTTATTCCATATCATGCATTACTAATCCTAAAGTAATAGAGATGGGGTTTAAAAGCTTACAATAGGTCAGTCTTGGTGGATGATTTCTGGGGTAAGCCACTTTTTTATCATTTAAATGTTCTGTCCGTATGATTGTAATTTTCCCCCAATGTTTGAGCATTGCAGCAAGTGCAGAGGTTCTGTTTTGCAATTGTCAACTTTTACCACCTCCTTTTGAACCTAATTTTGGATCTTAAGAGTTTGGTCCAGTATTTTTAGAGTCTTGTTGAAAATCCTGAGTCCAAATGCATGATTTTTTTCTTCTTAATGCTTAAAAGAGTAATCTTCCATAGAAATAAAGTGTACATATGCTACTAGGTTAAGCACTGATTATTCAAGAATTGCTTGTATTTAATATATTGAGAGTCTAACTTTGTGTCTTTCAATTTGTGCATTTTTATGTGCAAAGAAAATTAGCTTTTGTTGGAAATACTTTTTATGAAAAAACCACTATCTGAAAATGGCCAATGACTTTTGTAGACTAGACTTCTGATGTCATGTCTTTTTTATAATTGTGTTTAATATGTAAGGATATATTTCATAAAATGGTGCTACAAAACACCTCCACTGGTTTCAAACAGTACAATTATTTTACTTTCATGTTTTATTGTATGTTTTTTTTTTCTTCCTTTGGATAAGCAAAATATTGTAAAGTAACATTAAAAGGTAGCAGTGCTCACTGTGGCAAGGGTTACAGATAATTAAAATTATTTATCTCAGACAGTGTGAATCACACTCAAAGATAATTTTATCTCGTCTGGGAATGATAATGAGACCATAAAGTAGCCTTTCATTCGATCAGAAAAATCACTGATCAACATCTGCACTTTCTAAAACTATTGCCATTACAGCGCCAACTTAAATGGCTCCAGCAGATGGTTGTCATGTCCATTACTTGTCTGTATCACACAAGATGTAGACTTAAGGTTATGTCAAAAAAATCATCTCTCATAATCTTGCCTATCTATTCATACACCCAGGGAGTGAATTACTTATCTGAGTGGAAGACTTATTTACTCAATTTCCAACAAATATACTGGTGTGGTGGAAAATAACAATGCATTAAAATATTGATCAACAGTTAAAAGTATGGGTATAAAAGTCACTTATATATGTTCTTTGATTTGAAGCTTTATGTGAACTACTGCGCATGTTTATTTAGCTGTTTATTTTCTTCCCTAAACATGTAATTGTCAGAGGTCACATCAACGCGGGATTCAGCTTTATTTTCACATGGAGAAAAGAGAGTTATGTGCTGTGTTCTGAAAATTCAGGTACACAGAACATGACATTCAATTCATTTTCGAGTTGAGAGAGGTCTGAAATCTGTCACAGTATCTCTGAATTTGTAATATTCTGGGGGTATAATCGTCTGTGAAACAGACAGATGACAGACGTTATCTCATGCATTCAACACCTGAATGCGAGGTACCCAGCTACTTCTGAGTGCTTGGCAAGCTAACTGAACTTAAGCTTAACAATCCAAAATATAGGCTGAGCTATTGCCTGAATGGTGTTAAAATTACTGCCATCCTCTTATTAATAATGCATGATCAAACAGATGTGTGCTGCTCACCCATTCTGTACACTGTCTAGCTACCATTAGCAAGGTATGACCGCTACCAGGCTGGTTTATGAACTCAAGCTAGCCAGTTTACCAAATGTTTAGTGTAACATTACGAAAGTTACAATGCAATATGAATGAATGTGAGGACTAGCATTTAACAGATACAATGAACAAGTCATTAGCTGCCTTACCACAATTTTTAAAAAATAAATTTGTTTGCATACTTTTACTACAGTTGAGAGATAAGGGAATGAATAATGTAGAGTGCAGACAAAGAGCTTTATAGCGAAGTGCAACTAGTGTTCGTTTCCCAAATGAACAGTTTTTGTCCAGCACATTAGTTCCTCGTGGTTTGTATTTGATTTGTATTTTGTCTTGAAGCTTCAATGTTTAAAAAAGCTAGCATGACCTTTGAGTCACACAATGCGTTGTGATGAAATGTACGGTAAATATAATTTAGATTGATCCCATTTTAAATGACTGTACGTCTACAGATGCTGGGCCACATACTGGACTCAAATCAAAGCAGTTCTCCTGTGCTTTCATCTGCAGGTACCAAAAAAAGCTCCCTTCCGAATTGTGATCTCTCTGAAATGCCTGTCAATAAACATCACTCTGCATTATGACATGCGACATGTCTGTTTGCAGCAATCAAGCCAACGATCCACGATAGCAGTCCAACAGTTGAAATGCTCCCACCTAGGCTTTGCAAAAAAAGACCTAATATAATATAGTGCAGCGTACCTCATCTTAGAGCCTTCTCTCTAATGGAAAAAATGGAAAGAAATGGAGGAAAGACTTTCTCTTATTTTCTAGGCTTTCATTAATTTGAAACAGTAGTGGAGTGGCCATGTTTTGATTGTAATTAAGATTGCTTATTACTGCAAAATTGACTGAATGTTGAAATACTATTATTTCTCTCAAATCTATTTAAGGGCTGCCTTTGTTATAAAATAGAGGTTGATACACTCTGAACCACTTTGCAGTAGTTATCTATTCTATATGACCAAAACAAAATGAGTGAAAACTGATAATGCATTTATCAAATCCAGACAGTCAAACTGGCGAAAGCGCCATTTAAACATGAATAATTCTGAGAACAATTGAGAGCTTATCTTAAGTTTTACGAACCACCTGAAAGTGATATATAATGCCAATTAGTGCGTTAATGGTCCTAAAATCTGCATAAGGTAGGCAGCACTTATGGTTCTTCCATAACTGCAAACCCCCTATTCAAACAGATATCTAGGGTATTCCACAAGGCAAAAATACAGGTCAAATTTATCAAGAGGATTTTCTTTTCTTTTTTCCCTAAATCTGATTAGCACAATACAGAGTACAGGGAAGGAAAATTAGGATTTTATATCTTCAAAAAAAAAGCAGTAAAAGTTGACACTGAATCTACTCTCAGTCCAGTTAAAATGCCACATACAACATACAGTATGTCTGATATTTGCCCACTGATATACCTAACAACTTAAATTTGAGAATTTATGGGATTTTTCATACAGTCCAAACAGTAAAGATGTACCTCAGTATATACAAATGAATAGCCCCTCAGTCAGTCATCACTATATATATTATGGCTGATTAATTTTTTCGAAGCCATAAGGCTGCCAAAGAAGTGTTTTAAATCACACTTTTCAACATGAATGCAGAAGTTCATTTTTTTCCCATGTTGAAATACATTGTTTTCATCTGTTTTGTCACCACTGAATTTGCCAAATTTTTTTTTTTTTTTTTTTTGGAAGAGCGCATTTAACTAAATCAAAGTTTTTAAAAAATTGTGATTGAATCCTGGGGATTGAATCTGTTTGGTCTGTTAAGACTCGAAATGAAAACGAATGAAGGAGAACTGAATTCAGACTATAATTTTTCCAAACTCTATTTCCTAACTACATTTATATGATTGTTCTTCCTCACACAGAATAACAGAATACAAACAGAGCACACTGCAGCTAAACTTCACTGAATTGCTTTCCTCCTCAATCACGACACAAGGCAGGACACAGAAAAGGGTGCCTTAACTTAATGTCAAGGTTATATCTAAATTATGCAGGGCTATTTCATTCACCATGTGCACCACTGGTTTTCTGTGGCCTACCTTAGCTTTTGCAAGAACGAATCAGAGCTCGCACAAGCCACAATTTATCTCCTGATGGATAAAAGCATCCCCATTGCACCCATACACCAGCTCAATCAGAGTATCAGGTAGCTCATCACAGTAGAGGGCTGTAAGGACATACTTGGTGAACAACTGCTTTTTTAATCTACAAGCAGATAGAGGTGATGAGTAACAATGAGCTCTAGGGAAATAAAGTGTTTTGGAGCAGTAGCTCCCAGATTTAGAGCTGAATTATTTCTCAGTTGTAAAGCATTGACTTCAGCCGGAGCGGAAATAACTTTTATTTAGTGTATTCTTCTCATTATGTGTCAGTGTCAAATCCTGGGTTATATAGATATATACAGTGAGCTCCATAATGTCTGGGACAAAGACTTTTTTTTTTCTTGATTTGGCTCTGTACTCCACAATGTGTCCAAAACATTATGGAGCTCACTGTACGTAAACATATACAGTATTTACATATTTAATCAATGAGTTCCTTAGCTGAAATTTGTTTGAGCACTAATCTCACTGGTGCCCATGGGTAGAAGCTGCTTTCTTTGCATGCCTTCACATGATTTCATTCTAATTTAGCATGGTTCTTTATAAAAATTAAAGTATAATCTCCTTAGCGAGCAATTAATTTTTGTCCCCTGTAGGGGACATTAGTCTCTCATATTAATCTCAAGAACCATATATTCTACTATGCTGAAACATTCTATGCCGAAACAAGGGACACTTAAAAAATATTTTCACTGCAACATGTTTTTGCCATCCAAGACACTTGTATTATGTAAAGATTTAAATACATTTCTTCGGCTGGGTCTCAGGAGGATAACTGCATATTTAGCACAGCTAAAATGGCTGTGGTGAGATGCCTGTGTGTGTGTGTGTGTGTGTGCTTGAGAGAGACAGAGACAGAGATACAGAGAGAGAGAAAGAGACAAAGACAGAGAGAGAATCACAAAGACTATGGCTACTTATGACTAATGCATTCAAAGACTAAGCGATTGGGATTTGCTTTAAATAGCAAAGCTCGTCTTAATGAGCGGGAAATCTCTGGTGCAGCTTATCGCCTCGGATCTCTCCCTGTGAAAACACTGCTCAGGCGCGATGATTAAATTACTATTATTTAAGCGGGGGTGCACAGATGCAGTCGGACCCGGAGACCGCCAGGCTGATGTCAGGCGTGTGTAGGACGAAATCCACGCTGCCATCCCAGTTTCTCCCTTTGGAAATGTCAGCGGAGTCTGCAGGGAGTCATGAAGGCTTTCAGAGGGAAGGAGAGCCCCCCCCCCCCCCCCCCCCCCCCCCCCCCCAGGGAGAACGAACACAGTCCTTTTCTTGCACTAAATTATATATCTGTGCATCATTAGGCATCACTTAAACATATTACTGTACAGAGTAATTGTGTAAAATGTTGGCCAGCTGAAAGCATAACTTGTCTCAGTGGACTTTTTGTTGATTGCTTTAAGCCCTTTTTACATTTTTAATAAGCATGTATAACCATGGTAATCTTCTATTCTTTGATTTTACATAGGAAGAAAGTAAATAGATATATAATAGATTCTAAGCAAAAACAGCATAGTACGAAACGTAACATAACATGCATTTGATATGCTGCTGTTTGAAGTGGTCACAGTATCATAGTACATGATGTCACATGAATTAAGGTCTACCCATTGGCCAACATTCCCTCATCGTGCCTACAGGTGAGAAGGATGTTATTTCTGCAGCCATTAAAGTGCATCACATTCCTTATAAAGGGCATTGGAATATGCATGCTACTATGTGGGTAGAGTGTGACCGTTGTCACACAAGGACTGATATTTTACTTTAATGTGACAACTGAAATTGATTTTTGTTTCTGAAAAGAATGTTTTTTTCCTCTAAAGCCAAAAAATAAATAAATTAAAAAATTGGACCAAGCTGCTTTTCTTTCTAGTATTGATTGTGGTGACATATGGTATATGCATGCAGCCTTGTCCGTGTTAAGGGGTCTTGACTCAGTCGTTCATGCTTCTTTAGGTTTTATTGCCAAAGCAATGTTTCTTACCCTGCCCTGTGTTCTTTATCAAATGGACCTTGTGGACCATTTGTAGACAACAGTAGTATTACATATTAATCTATTAATCAATACTGGGTAAACGGCCTTCCGACCTCTGCTTTCTTTCAATGATTGCAGTGACCAGCTACGCTCCACTAAATGGACACATTTTTAATGTCCCTGAGGTACTCACTGTTTTCGGAGAAACTGTGATTTCGTATTATGTGTCCTGGATGTGGAATAACCATAGACACTAGTATCCTTGGGTCATTTTCAGCCTCTTGTTCACAGCACTGTGACTGATGAGTGTAATTGTTTGCGATTGTATGGAGCGGTGTTCTGTGGGCTCCAATAATTACTGGACAAGTGTTCGCTGTGTTAACGTGCTGCTCTGGGTTTCCGTCTTTGTCGCGAAACTTCTTTGTATTTCAGAGCTGCTGTCGTGTCCAGGCTTCCTTTGAAATGAGAGATTTTATCTCATTGGACCTTTTTGTTAAATAAAAGGAAAAAAAATACTTTGACTATAGTATACAGTAGTCAGTGACAGTATGGATCTTTCTTGTGAATAAAACAGTAGATAACACATAACCTCAGTACTGTAACACTTTGGTGTGTGTTTATTTTTTTGATGATTAAAATAAGTTATCAACTGATTTTAATGCCTAATAGATTCGTTTTGTAATGTCACTCAAAATTTCTCTCCTATGCTGCTATGTGGTGCTGTGACATTCTACCTCATTTGTCATCGTCCTTAGAAGTCCTTGACGTAACGCAGAGCAAAAAACCTTACATATTTGGATTTCCGGATCAAAGGAGAATTTCTCTGTGGAGAAAATGAATGAGGTTTCACATAATCGTCCCTTTCACAGTCTGTAATTTAAGCTGCTGTTTAAAACCCGTACGTTTTTATACTGTATGTACACATTACTCTTTTGAATGACACTGGATCCACTGAATTCCAACTGCAAAGGAAAATGACGATACAACTTCTAAGGCCTATTCTATTTCCCAACCAGTAAATGTGTTTTCTTTTTCTTGTCCCACTGCTTGTGTCTGGTTGCTCTGTATCCACATTTTGGCACCTCGTAATCTGTATGTGAAAGGATGCCATATTTTTTTAGGACCCTTTTTATGGCCATATCCTACAACAAAATTGAGGGCATTTCATGTCTTTGACGGTGTACTTAGGGCCAGTCTTAGTAAATTGGTCAGTATCGTGTCAGCATGTACCACTGCAACATGGGCATCTTTCCTCGCTGTGACTATTTACTTAGTAAATCTGGCCCTTATTTGATTTTTAGTAGAGCTTTAGTAGACCCTTTGTGTGAATCCAGAGTTCCTAGCTCAGCTACCTCAGTCTATTCTTTAAATAATGCACAATTACTCTAACACATAGAGTATTCCAACACCTATCCAAGGGACAGGCTACCGAGGGAAGTGAGTGGTGTGTTCAAGGTAAAACATGTACATACCAGAAATCAAGGTTGCATATCTGTGTTATATATGTTTTATCATCTCTATCAATACCGTAAAAATGGAAACTCATTTCATTTGCAAGCTACTGCTGACCGGGAGGAGTAAGACGTGCTGTCTAAGCCGTCTTTTGAAGTGACTCCAAAAGTGGATTTGGAGAGAGGTGTCCACATAGCACTGACGATAAGGTAAGTCCAGATCCGGGAACAGAGAGTTTTACAGGGGGCTTAAATCCAAAAGAGAGGCTGACAGTGAACTTTGTCAAATGCTTTTGGTTGCAAGGCGCCCATCGATCCCTCACTGAAAGCCCGGTTCTTTGAGAAAGGTCCTGCTGCTCAGTGTATCTGCACTCAGCATTCTGAGCCCTAAGCTCCCCCACCTTCTTCCACTGTATAAAATAGCAGCTTCCAACAAGATAAAAAAGAATTTCATCCAGCCACTCAGTTTGATAGGAAGATCCATCCCTTTCCACAAATTCAGTTGAAACCTCGGCAGCAGAAGCGTCTTAAGGACGGAATTGCGCTCGTAGAATAGAACACTGTAATGGGGTCACCCATAAAATCTTTAATGCTGATGGCTCTTTAGCTCTAAATGGCAAACCCATACACTGTTACCGCTGCTAAGGAGATAAACAGCCGTGAGAAGGCGAGACCGTCCGGCGATAATTAGTTTGCATTAAGGTGGTTTGTAGAGGGAACCTATGACCTTCAGCACAATCGTAATCCTCTACTAACCATTAATATAACTCCTATAGGGGTCAGGGAAATACATTGTTACAATACTAATACCCTAAAGAAATGAGCCCGATAAATATGGCCGCCTTGCCTTTTTAATTAAAGCAGCAGGCAGGAGGGAGCCGTTGCACGAGGACGGCGAACATCTACTGCCGTTAAGATTTCTTCCCGCCACAAGAATTCTGTCCGCTCCACTTGATGAGCTTCTGTGAGCAAACAGCCTGGGCCGCCGAGCACAAAGGACATGGTGGTAATGTACTTTGAGATTCCGAGGCGCGATAATGGTCTCCCTCCGCGGCAGTGTCAGGGTGGCAGACATTACAGGAAATTAATGCCTGTTTTCCTCTTCTACTTATTAACACCTATCTCAGATCCATTATGAGCCGTGCCAAGATAGAGATAGGCTTGTAACATCAGAAGGCAGGTTTAGGCACAATCAAGCTTTGTCACCACCCCCAAGGAATTAAAAAAAAATGTTAAAAAACTAAGCGAATGCTCGTTAGGGAAGAGAGAAAATGAAATACAAACGTTAAGTGTACACAGAGCCGTCTCGCTGGGAAGGAAGGCTGTGGTGACGCACAAGAGCCACCTTTTACAGACTACTTTTAGAAAGACTAATTTGCATGGTGAGCACAGTGTAATGGCTCTGATCAGATACACATTCATGTGCATAACGGTCAAGGTTTTAAGTCTCTTTGTGCTAAGCCACCTGTAAATTCTTGTATTTATCGCACTGTATTCAGTCTCTATCTTCCATACCAGTGTGCTGGTATATTCAAGAGCTGAAGCAGACTCTCTATAAAGGGCATTTCATGTTGCAATCCTGAAACAGCAATGAATCTGATTGGATAATAATAATTCATCATTAGACAAATAACGATTCAGGTTGCCCAATCATCTAATGATAAATCATTATCATCCAATCAGATTATCTAATCATCTAATGATGAATAATTACCCAATCAGATAACTGTTGCTCATATTTCCATTATGCATATAAAAAAATCTATACACTATACTGTATACAGTACATATTAAAGAAAAAAAAAACAAGATCATCACATCACCAGATTACAATAGCGCACATTAAATGCTGACTGGCGTTTTCACTGAGGAGAGGCATCCTGCTCCTGCAGAATACCAGATGCAGGCAAAACCTATCCGATGACACGCACAGGGAGCACTGGACACACACTCTCCATAGTGCACATTATTTAAAAACAAAACAAATCATATTCCATTCCAACGTCATGGCCACAAAAATTATGAAGAAAAAAAATTATCGAACGGCATCAGTAGCTGAGCATAGGAATTGGTTGATGAGCCATGCGTGCAGGCAGCTGAGCTGCAGATGATAATCTAACCCATGCTCACAGAACTGCATGTTGCAGTAGTATTAGAGTGTTACACAAGCAGGTATTACGGGTCAGTGCTTGTGTTGGACTGTGGTATCTCGCAATGTGGCAGAAGCCACTTTGTGGTAGGAATTCTAAACAGCTGCACCTGCAGCCAATGCTCATTTCATAAACTTTGTTTTAAGGAAATGCAACATACAAAATGGTGGCCATTTTATATCACAAAAACCGGGAGCCGTTTATGGCAGGGACTTTATTTGATCAGCCGGTTCAAATGAAGCCTGTCAGCTTGCAACGGTGACAGACAATTCCAGAGACATGTTGCAATACCGCTTTTTTGCAATACTGGGTGATGACTTTGGGAAGTGATTTAGACTGACATCAGTCAATGTCGGTCCCCTGAAAAAATCCCATATTGCATCCCTTCAGACGCAGGTTTATTTCTCATAAGAACAATGGGCGTAATCAGCAAGTGTAAATTCACATTAAAAAAATGTAAATGCAGAATATAGGAATATTTTATTTTATGAAGCAGAAGCAAATCATAACTTCACGTCGACCATAGAAAAATACAGACAGAATTTATGACTCCTTGTTCTTGGAGGGAAAAGAGGATGAGTTAATTTCCTCCTTTGAAGTGAAATGGATTAGTTATGTTATCATTCAAATGCTGCGAGCCCTGGCAAAGTGACGTGATTGATCCTGAGTGAAGCGATTCAGCCGAGATAAAGGTGCGTAACTGTGGGCTGATTGATATTTCTGGAGAGCTCTCGAGGAAACTCTGGGCCAGCCAGCAGGAATGGCAGGCCTGGTATTTTTTCGGCAGATATCTGCTGGAGGTGCCGGAGTTTCCGTGCTTTTCTCAATCAAAGTGATTGGCTCTCAATTAGCACACTTTGGGGCTGGCGAACGGCGGCACAAGGGTAGCTCAAACCTCCATCCAACCGCGACTAGAACCCATGGCAGAACAAGGGGCCTAATCAGCTATCAGCAGCCGCAAACCTGGGGGGGGGGGGGGGGGGGGAGGGGGGATCATGCGGGCTGACGAGGAATAGAGAGTGAGAGGAAGCCAACGTGGGCCAGACGGACCTACGAGCTGACGCGTGTCCGGGTCACAGCTGGCCTGGGAGAAACTATGTGCCCCACATTCTGAAAATAGAGCCGAGTTTTCTGCCACCCCCCTCCCGCCCTCCCCTCCCCCCCCATCCCACCTACGCCAAGCAATATCCAGCACAGTCTCCCGATCTCTCACTGAAGAGCTGCCCCTTAGGAGGTCTGTGCCATCTCGAAGAAATGTCAGATTTAGAAGCACTGAGCTTCTCTCCCATGTTCTAGAACACAGTATGTACAAAGGGACAGCCATCTTAGGGATACACTCAACCCTGCTATTTGAAGTGCTGTACTGAAACATATCTTGAAGGAAAATACTGGCTAACCTGTATTTTATCTGTCAAGTGGAGAGGTTTTGACATTGGATGGCTGCAATACCCTGCTTGCCATCTTTTCCAAAGCAGGAGGTAGCATTTGTTTACCAGTGTGTTACACTATCTCAACAAAAAGGAAGAAAGGTTGACACATTCAGGTTGTATAAAATATTCTCAGATCTAAAACATATGCAATTAAATGAAACCGCAACAACTGCAGTACACATTTAAGCAATCATATTGAAAATGTATGTGAGGCTTTAATGGTGAGGCACCAGTGGCCTCAGTTTCTGATTAAATTGTTTGAGAGCTGTTTCATATAAAACGACTGCAAATGTCGTCATATTTATGTTAGACAAACAACACTTGTAAGACGTTCAGCTTCACCCGAATCTCTTCCGAATCTCCTGCGTATAATGTAGTAGGAATGCGTTAGAAGGAGAGTCAGAAGAGATGGAA
Organism: Anguilla anguilla; assembly: GCF_013347855.1. Classification (NCBI taxonomy): domain Eukaryota; kingdom Metazoa; phylum Chordata; class Actinopteri; order Anguilliformes; family Anguillidae; genus Anguilla; species Anguilla anguilla. The sequence continues at coordinate 12,767,763 of NC_049211.1, read as the reverse complement.
TGGACCTGGAATGAACAGTGACTCAAAAGAAAGAAGGCTCTCCTTCTAGGATTGCAGCAGTGTCGACAGATTGCAATTTGATGACATGAATTGCATAACAACCAGGCTTCTTCGTTCAAACGAGTCATTATTTTGCACGCGTTGTCATGAATTAGTAATGAATTCGTTCCAAGTAACCAAATTGTGTCTGTGTGAGGTGATGTTTTTAAAGCAGCTCAGAATTATGCATAACATTTCAATAACAATGATACTGCAGCAAACACAAGCCAAAAATCATCAGTATAAACATTAATATACCTTGTTAAGAACACAGTGCTAGTAATGGCCAAATAATGATTAAAAATGTGATACTGAAGAAGCTACTATATTGATTATTTTTAAAAGTCTGAGAAAAGGCAGTATGCTTGGAGGGTAAAAGGCACAGCTAGTAAGGATTCTTTAATAAAATGCAATAAGTAAGTGTCCACTATTGTTAGCACCTGATTTGCCCCACAGCACTCTTGAGTGTCACACTGACACTTACGCTTCAGTCAATCATTTTACATTTCAATTAGTTCAACCCAATTAATAAAAAAAAACATAATAACTTCAAACAGAATCAGGGACCCTGAAAAGATGAAACCTCGCTGAGCCTGGCAAATATACGTATATGCCGGTCCGTCAAAGTAAGGCAAACACAGCGTGGCTCCCAGATACTTTTCCAGCACCTTCCGCTGCTGGCGTGCCTCGTACCCCAATGGCTGCCGCGGTCCGTGCGTGAGCTCTGGGGGCGACCCGGACACAGGGGAGTCACTGAGGGGATCAATCTCCGATTCTGTCCTCGTTCATCGCTTCCCCCGCACCGTTAGCAGCCCGGAGGATCTGCGGCAAACACGCAGACCGACAGCAGCAGTGCAGAGAAATGGCCACTTTGAGCTCCCGCTGCTCAATTTGTTTTGAAGAATGCGCACATTTGTAAGAGGACATATGGAGAGGTATGAGCCACAAGGTCAAAGGGCTCACTTTTTTTTTTCCCCCACCCCCGAGGACAGCATTTAATAGCCAGGGAAATAGCCCGCTCCAGATATTTCTAGCTGAGGTTGATATTTATGGTGAACTGTTGTTCTCATTTCCTCCTCCCCCCCCACCCCCACCCCCCCCACTTTTTTTCATTTCTTTTTGTCCATCAACGGTACCATAGATAGATGCTGTCATCTTATCATAAACCAACATCCACAGAAATGTGAATAATATGTTTAAAGATATTACAGTACTGAAGGTCAAGGGCAGATATGCAGTTTGGAGGCACTGGGCAGAAGTCTCCGATGTATCAGAAATCTGTGCAAGGCTCAGAGCCAGATGGCAGTCTGACTGGCCTGAAAACTATCACACATTTCCCAGGACCACATTGGCATTCACCACCACCTTGCAGTGAGCCTCGCCTCTCCTCCACGCAGCTGGAGATAGTGCCTCATTCCCTCTTAAGTTAATGCACTCAAATTATCATCCCAGGGATCTTTCTTTGAAATCACCAGTAGGATAAAGGATAACAAAAATAAAATAATGGCAGGGAAAGCGAAAAAAGGACAAAAATAAATCTGTAAATGGCTTCACAGGTTCACCATAATACATTCAGTGTTGGGCAGTGTTGGAAAGTTAAGCAAGGTCAATCATATTTCTTTTAGTTCTTTTGTTGTTAGTATTGTTGTTGTTACTACAATTAGTGGCAGCAGTAGTAGTAGCAGCAGCAGCAGTAGTAGCAGTAATGTTATGGTATACGTATGTATTTAATTTATGCATTTAGTATTTTAGTATTCAGTGATTAATTTAAAACCTTTTTTTGGAGGGGGGGCAGCAGCTGTTTTCATATTTTTATGATGGGTGGTTGTCACTCTTCCTCAATATGCAGTATTCATACATCTATTTAACACATGTAGATAAACAACAGTGGAATAATGGGGCAATGTGGCCTTGCAGCAAAAGGGAAAAGGTCAGAGAATCACTGTACTGTGAAGATCAATTGCTGCTGACTATGGATGGGTCAGCGGGAGTTCACATGACACAATCTGCTCCAGCACGTCGGGGGCCCCCCAAACTCGAATCTGCCTGGTCTATACGAAGATTGAGGCACTCCGGTCCCCATCAAAACATCAATGTTCCACACTAATTTAGCGCCACAGCTCAGAAGAACAATATTTACCTTACGCAGTCAGCAAAAGGGCTCCCTATCGGCACAAAACCAGTTCCCTCTGCTTACACATACACAAACCGGCCGCAGGGCAGGGGAGTGTGAAGAGACAGAGGCGATCAGTAGCTCCAGTCTTAACTATGATGCTTTAGTATAAATTACTAAAATTACACTACGTTACATTGAATTGCAATCATTTGGCAGACACAGTTATCCAGAGCGATGTACAGTAGGGGAGAACATGAGCGTTCCTCTGAGGAATACAAAAATGCATTATCGCCAAGGAGGCCCGTTTATAATCGTTAAGTGCAATATTTCAACACTACATCAACATAACATTAATACTCGCTTAAAGTGCAGCCAAATGATTGAGAAAATGATCTATATGACCATTCCTGGTGTCCATATGTACAAATCTGTAATCTGGAAATTCTAACCATTGACATTGAAAGTGCTTGTGGGATCTGGCTATGCTAGGGGGTTCCTGGTGTGATTTAATCTGCCCATTCCCTTTCCAGGCAGCACCCTCCCCCACATCTCTCCAGGAGATGCATATGCAAGGGTACTGTTGGGAAGCAGACCCCGGGACGCCACCCCCCTACCTCGTAAATCCTCTCCCCAATTTTCTGCCAAGGAGAGGAAGTAATCTCATCCTGGATATTATATCAAAGAGTTGAAAGGCAAAGCAGAGGTGGTTGATTACTTTTGGGATGACTAACCTGCAAGCTGGATTAAAACGAGCCTCTCGCGCTGGTTCCTCACCGTTGCGCTGAGAATTAAAAGAGTGCCAACCTCCTGTAAGGGGTGCAATCCCACTCCCGGCATGCTTTGTCTCACATTTTGTTTCTCTTTCTCTCTAAGATGTGATTTATTTCTTGAATAGAATTATGAGATATTCCTTTCTGGAAAGCAAGAAAATCATTAGAGTGGATGGAGCGTGCTCAAAAGCCAGAGCTATTTTTACTTTGATATGTTTCTGTGCCTTGCTAAGCACTGCCCAAGCAGCATGTCTAATCCAGCATTGGCTGATATACATCACCCCCACAGACAACCAGAGACAAAAGTGACTCTATAAAGGAATGGAAAGCTTTATATATAAATATATATATAAACACAGCCATTTCTGAAACAGGGGGGGAGGCTTGCATACATAGAAGGAAATTGAAGGAAGTGGAACGGTGTTGCTGTTGAGGAAATGAAATCGTGTTTTAAGGTTTCAGGATCTGCAGCACGGGGAATTTCTTTTAAACCCTTGAGGACAGCAGTTCACCCAAGAGGCTCCATTAAATATCCTGTTGTCTAAATGTAAAACATGCAAAATGGCATGCTGAATACAGAAGTGGTGCCAAACAAAGGAACCCGCAAATAAAATGAAAAATAATAATCATAGATTTATACCTGAGGAGAGTTGTGGGGAAACCCCACAGCATGATGATTACAGGCCTTTATTTTCCCCTCTGTTTACCTTCCTCCAGCACAGCAAGAAAAAACACGGTAGAAAAAGCTACCACGAACGTTTAGATTTAGAAAACTGAAATTTAGCATACCTGTAAGGAAGCACATGTAACGCATGCATCATCAGCAATGCAACCAAATGTGTGAGACTTGTAAAGTAAAGTGCCAGAAATCTTGATGCAGTCTTGGCTTTTTTTTAATGGCATGAACAATGTTTCCATATGGTTGGTGCTACAGTATCAAAATGTTTCTAATTACACACTTGGTTATAGCACTAAACATAAGGGAAATTTCATTTGGTGTGTGTAAGAACATGCGTTCTAAATCACTCTGCCAGGCAAACGTGGGCAGGCTTTATTACACGTGTCTAAAACCACTGGCTTCCCTGCAAGAACTTCCGTCTTTTATACAGCTAGATGGTGACATGTGGAGGTAAAATGAGTATTATATATCAAATATATCAAATAAATGCCCTTAATGAGGCTCATTTAATGCCAGAAGGACACAATCTGAAATAATTAATTGAACTGATTGAAGTGGGGGAAACAATAAAGAGCAAGCTGTAAATGTCAGTTTCCCTTTTAGTGCCAGAGAGCCGGCTGCACTCGCTGACTGGAGTATCGCAAAACAAGCCTGCGCCTGCTAAAAGATCCAGAACACTGCCAATAACTCAGCATGTGCAATTATGTCCAAGAAGTGTGGAAAAATTAGGTGCTTATAATTGCTTTCCTTTTTTAAACACATTTCTTTCCTCCAGGAGTTTAGAATCTCTCATTTTGGCTCTCAGATTTTCACTGACGAACCTGCAACTGCAAGTGCAACACTGCAACTGAAATGCATGCACTGTGGCGCCTGCGACTGTAACACAGCAACTAAAGTACATGCACTCACCTACAAATCAGCAGCCATTTTACACAGTACAGTCCACACTGTACTACAGAGCAAATTTTATTAACATTTTGATATTCATTTTTGTTCATTGAAAGTAACAGAAACAAAAGGAAAATATATATGTTGCCTACACATAATTTAAGTAAAAAATGTTCACAACAAATATTCTGTTGCTTTAATGCTGCTTTTGTGTGAATAAATAATAAAACCTAAAAAAAATAAATAAATTGGGAGGCCCCAATGGTATACCCAGTGTACTCAAAGAATGGGCCTTATTCATAAAACATGCGTATGATCAAATTCGACTGTAAACTGTGTGCAAAATCATTTCCACAAACAATTCAGCATTCATCCTTTTTTGTTTGTATTTGTTCATGGCTGTTTCCTTAGGCTAATCACATGAACAGGATTGTGCATAAAATTTACAAAGTCAGAATTCATCATACACCTGGGATATGCACAAAAACAAAGGCCTGCACCTGTGCCATGAATCCCATATTTGTTTTTCACAGGAACATTTTTAAGAACAAAAGTAAGATTAATTTAAGATAAGTTTTTTGAATGAGGCCCAAATGAGAGGAGATCATTTTTTAATCCACTAATAATTATTTTTATACACTCTCTAAAAACTAGAGAAATGCAGTGCCAAATGTCGTGAAGTTAATACACTTATTATATTAATATTTTATTATATGTTGGACATTTGACATTATATACTTCCAAAAGGTGTTTTATACGGTGAGGGACTCATTGTATTTTTGTTCCACTCATTGTATGAGTTGTCAAAGAGTGGAACAACTTTGCTTTTGGTAAAGGCAGACACCCTCAGGGAATTCAAGTCCAGGCTTACAGTAATACAATGTAGGACACTCTCTAGTCTGAAGGTTAATGAGGGCCGGACCTAGATGGTCTCAACATCCCATTATTTCCATTGTGTATTCTTAGGTTCTTATTTTATATATTGTTCCGTTACGCCACAGAATCTAACTCAGGATTAAAGTGTCTGTCAATTTAAATGATAATACGCAAAATATACTTAGAAATTTTAATTTAGGGACAGGCCATTGCAATCCAGTGGGACAAACTAATCACTCAAGCTGAGCCACACGGCCCAGACATTAATTACATGTATTAGCCTGGGCTGTTTTGTAAGTTGGCAATATAAAAAAAAGTATGTGATTAGATTCTAAGCCTAATGGAATGCGGGCTATAGTTAGACACAGTTCCATAGGTCTCCCACCCACCCGTTTGACAGATATACCAGTCACACAATCTGCAGTAGCCCACCCGTCGTACGCTTTCAGACCTGCAATATGTCATGTGGGAAAGGAATTACAGAAAAGGAAACACACTGCCCCCAGTACTTCCTTTGCAGGTGGGAGAACAGTAGCAGTAAACTGAACAAATTGCCCCTTTGACAAACTCTAAACTTGTAGCTACAAGTGAAAACATAATTGAATGTTTCTCTCCTGTTTATTTGAATTAGTTCACTTTAAGGTTGCAAAAAAAGTGCCAAGTCCAAGTGAGCTATACATTAAAAGGTAGAATAACTTTACAACCCGAGTTTTTATTTATACAAGTGCTAATTGATTACTGGAAGCAGGAAATGGACGCTTACAGAAAAAGACGCTTACCGATGGACGAAGTGAGCATACATTTCACTCCCAAAGCATTACTAAATAAATAAAAATAAACGAATAAAAATGTTTTAAAACCTATTGAAGTGCATTTGTTTTTATTGAAAAAGAGCAAAAAGAAATGTGGGCCTGATCTAGGTCAGTAGATTGCGAGGGAAACAAGATTAGAAAAAAAGGCTGCAAAAACAAATAAACCCGCACTGTGTTATCTACCGATACGAGAGTGCTGTCAATTTTCAGGAACCAAACGTTCAGGCGCATTTATTTATTTATTTATTTATATTCTGAACTCGGTATGATGAAAATTGCCTCTAAAGCAGAAAGGTTTGGAATAAAAGCCAGTCTCATCCAAACACAGCACATGGATTAAAAATGGAAATAGTGAAAATTGACAGCAGAACCCAGACATTGGCCTGTTACCACTCATCTATTTTAAGACATTTGTGTATTTAACTGAATCCAAATATTATTCAAATGCATTTTCCCCACTGTACATTTAACACCGCCACCATGGTTTCTGCTTTAGCCTTTATTGAAATGATTATTGGAAAGGGAAACAGTGTGCACCATGTCACCACACTGACATCTCCATATGAGTCCATTCATTTCTATCACCACTGTGCCTGGGTAACCCTGCTATTACCAACCTGATTTATCAAAGTAACCTTCTATTCCACCCCCCCCCCCCCCCACCCCCCAACACACACACACACACACATGGCTGCCACTGTGACAACCTGGGGGTGTGGGGAGCTCAGAGGTATGCTGACACCACCATTGTTATGAGCATTATGAGTAACTAAATAATCAGGTTAGCTTCTGCCAAGCTGGATTAATACCGAGCACAACCACTTCCCATTTACATGGGTTAGAGAGGGGCTTTGCCATAGTATGGGAAGGGTTAGGCTCCGTTTACCCCAAACTCAGCAGATGTTGTAATGTCATTTTTGACAAAGTTAAAGCTATAGACCTGAAGACTGCACATGTATCCTTGGTGAGAATCTCGAATCGCGATATGAAGTAAGGCTGAACTGGCACTGTATGTAGCGGTTTAGAAAATTCAGCCAGAATAATTGATTCGAACAAAAAAACTTTAACACTGGCCCTCTGGGAATGGAGATTAACTGAAGCCTGTATCTCTCCTACAGCATATTTCATTAAGATATGAAGACAAATGCACTTCATTGTATCGTTTAGTTCATGGCTAAGGGTTAAAAGGTGGGTCCCTTTATTTATTTAATCAGTTTCATATTTCCAGCAGGGTCTATAACCCTGGTCCTAGAGTGCCACATGGTCTACTGGTTTCAGCACTTAACTGATCAACTAAAGCAGCTGATTCGGTTAGCTCACTTCGCCCACATGGTTTCACAGGTCTGAGTTTCTTGCTGATTTTAAGCTGAAAACAAAATGACAGCATACCCTGCAGGTCTCCGGGACCAGGGTTGCAGATCTTTGTTCTTCGGTGCTTCTCTCAGCGTCAAGTTCAGCTATTTTCCTGGCAATGCCAGCCGTTTCAAATGTGTAGCTTTTTTAGACCGTGTCACAGTTTGCCAGTTCCACAAAGACAAGTTATAACAACAAAGCAACCCCACCTACCCATCCACCCACATGGCACAAACACGCATAGAAAAGGTCTTAAAATGTTGGCGATTTGCAAAATATAACTTGTTGGACTGTATCGCATACCATTTTGTTCTCTGCTTCTTTGAATGGTGTCACAACTTCAAATTGAATATCTGGCAGTAAAATACACGTTCTCTCTTGGCAGGGATTCAGTCTGCTCTCTGCCATCAGTCAGGGAATAGAAAGAACATTAGTATTCAGGAAAGATCCTAAATATTGGATTTCCTTCAACAGTCCCATACTGAATACTGTATGCCTGACACATATAGAGATCTTTCTAAGATCGTTAAGCTAAACATTCTTCACTTTGTATGAACACTAAAAAAGAAACTTATCAAAACACTTAATTTCCATAACTTATTTCAAGAGCATAATATGCCACAGTCAGAGAGGCACTTAAGAATTTTACACTAGCCAGCTGGGCTGGTAACAATTTAGGAAGTTAATTCATCAACTGATGCTGCCACACTGTAAAATAATCCAATACCAATACAGTACATACACTTCGTGATCTATCAAAATTTATATTATTGCCTCTGCTAAACCTTTAATTCCCCCCAACCTTAAATTTATAGTGTGAAAAAGACAGTAAATGGTTGTAACAATGTAATGATTTACATATTACACAGAGCAATCAACAAAAGGAAAGTATTTTTAAGATTAATTAATATATTAATAGGTATCTGCAGATAACACAAGGATTTTCAATATTTTAAATCCATAATAATTTTAATCCATATAATCCAAATGGTATATGATCTTTGTGACTGACAATGTCATAGGCCATACTATTGATAGAAAACTGAATATTGGCCAGTTTTTCAAAACTATTCTGTCCTTGAAAGTAAAATCAGCAATACTTATCTCTTAGAAAATAATTTTTAGCACAACCTACAAGTACCCATTACGAGCACAGTCGTAGTTACATGTTGCCTAAAATGTTTCAGATTAAGATTCAGAAATTAGATTTCTACACCAAAAAAGGTCAAAAAGACAGAAAGAGATTTTCAGTACAGTCCAAATTCGGACAGCTAAACAGAAGTTAAGACTGTAGAGCAGTCCACAAAACCAGTTGCCCAAGTTAAAACCATAACAATGAATAATTTGAAGTGGTCTTCTGTTCATGTGACTTAGAAAATGGCACTGCTGTCTCATCTTCTAGTAAGGTTGATATACCAAGCCAACATAAACCTGACTTCTCCATGGGAGTATCAACAAAAACATTATTGACAGCTTCCTAGTGGATGATGTGAATCATTTGCAAAAAAGAAAAATGGGAATGTGTTTATTTCAACACTGTGAGCCAGGTGGCAGGTGATATAGGGGTCACAGAGCCGAGCCTTCATCCCAGACATTACAGGTTTCAATACCAGAGAGGAGCTGTTGCACTCCTGAGCAAAACCCACAACATGACAACATGAGCAAATTGGTAAATAAATCACTGAAAGTCAGGTGTCCACCCCAGCAGAAGCTATACAAAATGTCTTCTCATCGTGCTTTTCCTTTTAAAAAAATCTGGATGCTGTGCCTGTTTTGGCACCAAAGAAAGCCCATCTGCCTAAGAGTGTTGCGGCTAAACTGCCTCACTTCAGATTAATGTGATTTAGCCCTAAAAACCATTTTAATTACAGAGCTGGCTTGGCTGGGAACCTGCCCCATGAATCACAGGGTTTTGTTTGTTTTCTTCCTCCGTTACTCTTTGTTCCGGGACACACACTTTCTCCTGTCGCCATATTAACTGACCCTTAATCAGACCCTCTTCTCCCAAATCACACTGAAAGGGGTAGTGTAACATAATGGGTGGGGAACTGGGCTTGTGTGACTGTAAGGGGGCGGATTTGATTCCCAGGTAGGACACTGCCATTGTATGATAATTTTATTTTATTTTTTTAAAGAAAAGAATTACCAACCCATGCGCTCAAAGAAGTTTTAACAAACTATATTACTAAATCGGTGCGTTGGCTGCGCAAAGATAATTATAGAAAGGAAAGACAGGAGCCCCCACTCTTGATGAATGAGATATAAATTATGAATGTCTACACAACAAAATCATTTTCATCTTATTCCTATTTGGACAAAGAGACAGACATGTCTTCAAACAAGACACTGAGGACAGCTTATGCCGAAACATGTCTGTCTCTTTGTCCAAATAGGAATAAAATACGCTGAAAATGATTTTGTTGCATAGACATTCATAATTTATATCTCATTCATTAAGAGTGCGGGCTCCTGTCTTTCCTTTCTATTGTATGATAATTAACCTGAACTCAGGTTAACATATGTTTTTGATTCATACGTACACAAAATTAAAGGTTTGTCTGACAGGTTTATACTTTATTTGTTTTGCTTTTCAACATGCCTGCATATCTCTGTGTCTCTTCCCAGACTTTTCTCATATACAGCTGATAATTTACTGAAGCAGTAAGCACTTAAAGATTCAACAGATTACAACCTGGAACTATCAAGAGAATCACATTACTTCCTGTGAATTACTGTCTACTTTGCTTTTATGCTTATGCATTAAACATAAATAAATACCGTTTTCACAGAGCTGATATTTACATTTTGCCCAAAGTCTGCAGAGGAGAACTGAGTTCCCTGATGCAGAAAAAGAAGTATGTTACACCTTCTGTTTGAGTGGTCACATCAGAGGTCACACCTACAGCCACAGTGCTTGCATGAATGCTGGGCTATTACCCTGGGAAAGGGAATGTGCGCATCCTCCAAGGTAATCCATCCCAGCAGGATCCACGGCGACAGCACCAGGAAGTGCGGAGCAATCAGGTGTGAATACATCCTGTACCCTACCGCAGTCATGGAAAGGGGGGTGGGGGGTAAGGAGTTCACCAGGATGACCAGCAGCAGCAGCAGCAGCATCATTAGTATTCTGAGCCCCACTTTGCCCTCTAACTCCACCAGGTGACTCGCTAAGGTTATTTCCTGCACTGAGCCTGTCCAGACATTTCTAAATTAGAGTGAAATTGAAAATTGATAAAGTTCCTGGTCACAAGCATCATAATTTTCCCTGGTAATGTATTATTCTACATCAGGGATGTCAGAAACCTATTGAGAAAAGGGAGACAACAGCGCAGCCAGCTCAATGTGCATTTGATAAATTGATACCAAATTCAACCACATAATTCAAGACTGGGTCCATCAGAATTTCTTTTATTTTTTTCTGCACTGAATCTTTTCATTCAGGAATGTTCACTATTTGTAGATTTGAGTGATTTAACATCTCATACACATTTAATGAATACATATTCCTAGATAACACCTTGTGCAATCAAATAATATTGCAACACCTTTAAATTGTTGTGATTTATCTCTGGCATATGTGCTTTTGTAGTATGCAGTGGCAATGCTTTGTTTGAAAGAGCAAAATTCAAGAAAGTTTTAAACATACGTAAATTTCAAGAGATTTTTAAAAAAAGTTAATGGGACATTATATATTCAGATTGGCGGTTATCATTTTAAAATGACAGCAATTTTACATGCTGAGAACATCCTGGCCACATAACGCACTGACAATGCGATAACATACTGTGTGTAGGACAATGCAGTCATCTCCACAATATTTTGAAAATGAAAACCCATAGAGCCATATGTTTTCGTTAACACGTTTTTTTTGTCGCCGCGCTGTGCCAAGCGCTCGTTTAGTACACACGCATGAACACGCACAGCTTCGCAGTTCAGCGGAAGCGGCGCTACAGACGCTCGGTTACTCGCCTCCCGTTTCCGACATGGAGGGTTAGCCCGCGCGGTCGCGATCCCCGAACGCAGACGGTCTTTCGGGGCGAACGCAGAGGAGCAGACAGGTGTGTGCTGTTTAATGCCGTTTCCCCGGAGGGGAGCAGAACTACTACCATCATTTCCAGGATGGACGGGGACAAAAATACACTTTCACAAAAAAAGAAAAAAGCCTCTGTTAACCTTTACTTTGGGATGAAACCAGAATTAGAACAAAGAAGCCCGTACCCTTATTCTGCACTATATGTGCCTTTTCATTGACTGAGGCAGGGGAAAATCACGGAAATAACAGAATTTAATTTCCTACTCCTTAATTTAATTTGCCTCTCTTCTAGATTTCATCAAATGCGAATGCCATAACATTTCTTGCCTTTCAGTGAGGAGTACAATTAAAACGGTGGAACTGCGGGCCGCTTTGGAGAGGCCTGAATAAGACTGGCTTTGTCAAAAGGCCTCGCTACAAACCAAACCTGGCAAAGCGCGCATAGTTATCACCGGTATTGTTTATTCATTGTCCGCCTGTGTAGAGTGCTTATCGCCACCCTACAGTAAATGGAAAGCATGCGTGGGTGTCTCTCCTCTCATTGTACGGTTTTCATGGCAAAGGCATTCTAATGCGCCCCCCCCACCCCCATCCCCCACAGAGGGAACGCGAGTGCGCGCTTTGTTTCGCGAATAGTTGAATTCAGGTCTGCGATAATGGAAATAACACCTCTTTCACCGTTAATGGGATGCGGTTTGAGCCGCGCGTCGACGCCGCGATCGGCACGGCGGTAATAAGCGGGGGAAGAAAGACGCGGCGGGCGGGCGGGCGGGCGGGCGGCGCCTCTCTGGAGCCGAGGCCGCTTCTTTGAGGGTTTATTTGGGAAGGCGGCGGATGCGGATGAAAAGCAGGGGAAGTGAACGAGGTTCTGTTCATACGGAAACGACAGGGACCCTTTCCGCGAACCTCCCGTAACTTTCGTTTCGACAAAGAGACGTGTGTTCCACGGAGCTGACAGATGTGGATCCATTCAGCGGCTCTGGAGACGCGCGCGGGTTGGGCGGTGACAGCCGAAGGTGAAGACCGCGGTGCTGAATCTGTCAGACCGGCGCACCTGGAGGAGACGCGCGGGGACTCTGGGACTTCACTCAGGACACCGGGAAGCAAACTGAGCCAGCGTGACGTTCGCACAACTGTTGCACAGGAGAGGACAGCTTCCAAAAGCCAAGTGACACCCGCTTTCCTTCTGTCCCACTGGACTGAGGATGCCACAAAACTCAAAAACATCACAGGCAGGTGTGGACAGCAGTCCTCCTCAGTGAGGCGTGGACTCTTACTGTCTCAATGTTACGGCTTGGCTTCCTTCACCTTCAGACAAACAACCTTCTGCAACAGACTGCTCTCATCGCTGGCTTCACAGTAGTAAGAATCCAGACCAATTATTACCAAAATTTTACACCTTAAAAAAACCCCAGAAACCATCCAATGCACCTTATTGTTTCAACTACGTCATGAGCAAAACATGGCACGAGCAGAAAAAGAAAAAGCCAACTTAAGGCGGATGCCCAGGGTCATTAGAGAACTACTCAGAATGAGCATGACTCCAGCGTGGAACCCGCCATCCTGCCCACCTGCGCATGTCAACCATTCCTTCTCCTGCAGTGAGAAGAACAATGTGCTTCTGCCAATACCACCCACCCAGAGAGCTCACAGCACTGCAGTCTCCTTCTCAGGCTTTGAGATTGCAGAGCTAGAGCGACCAAACAGATACAGCAACTGTACTGTCACACACTGTGCTGTCACATCCTCCCACCCACAAGCACAAATACATGCGCGCGCACACACACACAGATACACAAACACACACACGCACGCACACGTACACATACACACAGTGCATACATACACATACACTGGCACACACAAACACACAGACACTACATAAATACGTTTTTTTATTTAATTAGTTTTTTGTTGTTTTATTTTTTTTGGTGGGTGGGTGAGTGCATACTGACTATCAGCAATAATTATTTCAGCTGTTAGTTAGTGACCTTAGTTTTCCAGGTTAAACAGCAACCTGTGATCTCTACAATTTATAAAAGGGAAAAAAAATTTTTTCAAAAAGGATATTAATAATTTTTTTGTTAAATTACAGTCATATTCGATGTGAAATAACCGGTGCAAAACGTACAATTGACTGTTAACATATTAAAAGATATCCATCGTACTGTATATTACAGACTATACACAATACTTTTTTTCTGTCCAAAAATGAATCTGATTTCTGATGATGGACACATTCAAGGAAGTCTACAGGTTTTTTTTTATTTTGTCATTTTTACTTTTCAGTCAGTTTGGTCTCAAAATGGTCTTTTTTGTAGGAATATGAAGATAGCTGCATAATTCTAGGCCTCTGTAGTGAAGTTCACCAAACCGCGTTGCATAAAATATAAATGACACATTGGAAAGATATTATGTTTGCACACAAGACATGTTTTCCACCCTCAGAATAAAATCAATATTGCATGCTGCAGAATTCATATTCAAAGTTAGAAATAACAAAAAATAAATAATGGTTTGTTCTCCAAATTTTTAAGTATGCTGAATCAATACTCAAAAATTAGTATTCCTTTCCTGATTGCATGAAGTTTCCCAAGGCCTGAACCTGTATAGTTGTACAGAATTCAAAAGGATGGACTTTGTGATATCTTGCAAAATAATTATTGTATATTGTATTGAATATTACTTACATAAATAAGTAAAAAAACAATCTAAACAATTGTCTGCATTTCAAACATGGGAAAACTATGGAAAATCTATTTGATTTGCATTAACATTTCGGTGGTTAGTCTACGCTGCACGAGTATCAGAATGATATTGGTTTCTGTCTGAGATTCTGCAGCCAAGCTCAGTTCTCAGACTGCATCCCTGCAGGAGCAGCTCTGAAGCCGAAGAGCATACAGGTTGTGCCTGCAGTGTATCGCTTGTTTGCATCTGGAATTGCGGCATGCATTTCAAAGGCCCGAAATCACAAAGGTGAAGCTACAATAACAATACTGTCAAGAGTTTTCACAAACGGTTCCAAACATTCCAAAGCATACAAACCATAAAGGCGGCTCGCTTTCAAACCCGACCGTCGAAAGGAGTGAAAGTACCCACGCTTTCTTTCCATTTCAAAGCTGTTCATTTAATTCATTTAACTGACAGATTTACAAGTGAGAGAAAAGGCCTAATGAATCATTGAGTACCAGTGTCTCTGAGAGCCGGTTTATATTTTATCTTTGGAAGGGACTTCAAAATTACAAACAATATTATATTTCCCTGATGTTTTCTTGAGATGCACACGTCGAGGCTTGAGAGATATGGTTTGAACAATATAATACTCCAGCAACAGAGATGAGTACCACAAGAAAGAGAAAAAGAGTTCCACCGAGATCAGGGGAACTGGCTCCACTCTTGTTTTGTACTGCAGGTAAAAAGGCCACCTGTAGAGCCCTCTCAGTTCTACCAGTTATGGCTCACAGACCCAGAAACACACACAGCACACACAGCAAATCTTAATTGATAAATTATGTCTAACAGAGATAATTCAACTAGAGCGGTTATGGATCCATCAGGGACACAACGTAGTCGATGATGGCTGTTTCAACACTTTGGGTTTTATTCTGTGTAATTAAACGTATGGGGAATGTAATGATAAGTGTGCCAATCTTCTGCCCATTAAGCAAGTGTTGACACTGTCAGGTTAATCAATCATCATCCTACCTTACCAAGCACTCAGCACACCCATTTTCACCCAACCCTCTACACACCGTTCATCCTACCTCCACATTCTGAAACAATGCAATTTTTCTGTTAGATATCACAGTACATCACAATAAAACGCCCTTGCAGGCAACATGATACAATCCTCATTAGACACTAAAATTTTATCAGGCATGCAAATGCCAATAACAAATGGACTCATCATCTGAATGTTAAGCAGCCCGACTATAAGTTATTCCTGCAGGCCGCAAAAGTGGCTGAAAGCCAATTAAAAATAAATAAATAAATAATAATTATAATAATAATAATAATTTAAATAATCATTATTGAAAATGAATTGACATTTTTGAAGACCACAGTTTCAAATGTTTTTGGAAAGGTCACAAATTGACTCCCTCAGCAGCAAATAGCACTGATCTGACCTGACAAGGTCTAACCACTAGTGGGAGAAAGTTCCAGTGGGTCTGTTCTATTACTGAAAACAGTTTTTTAATCAAGGTTATATTGTAATGTATACACTTACATATTTATGATCATATATATAGACGGGTGACAGTAAAAACGTAAATAAATGAGAGGAGAAACATAATGAATGCACACGCTTCCATACAGGTGTATTGCCTGATACAATTAAGCAATTAACATCCCATCATGCGCAGCGGCATGTTTATAAATGCAGAGCAGGCCCAGTTGACCTCGATTTTGGATCAAGATGGCAAGAGGAAAAGATCAAAGTGACTTTGAAAGAGGGTTTATTATTGGGGCATGGATGGCAGGAGCCTCAGTGATAAAAGACTGCTCAACTGGCTAGTGTTTCAATAGGAACAGTGAGTAAAGTGACATCTGCATTAAGATCTATGGGAAAGACATCAGTAAATAGGGTCAGAAATTGTGGTGAAATGCATACATTGGATGACCATGTGTTCAATGGCTTTCTCACTGCGGGTCTAAGAAAGCTTTCAGTTTCTCATCTGGATTCTAGGCCTATGATTGCCTTTGGCAATCTGTTAGTGGCATTTTAAAGCATAAGGAGTTGTGCTAATGAAAGTCAAGGAAGCCATTATAAGTCTGAGAGATATGGGTAAAAGGTCAGAGACATAGACCATAAATTAACCATGGAACATCATTAAGACTCCCCCCTCCAAACACACACACACGCATACACAGTCGACCACCATTCAAATAAATTCTTAAACTGCAGAAACACTGTACTATTGCGTACTAATTCTGTTCATTTTTGTGGAACAGCCAATCATGCTCTATGCAGCGACTTTTAACTGCAACCTCTGTTGCAGATTAGGAAGGGCCTAAGGCAAGCCTGTGCTCTCCTCCAAAGTACCTGATGGGTACTTTGGAGGAGAGCGCCTCCTTTACGCTTCGCTATCGGGCTCACACAGACATGAGGCAGAGGACGCCGCTTCACCTGTAGCTCAACAGGTGAACTGCGAGCACCTGCTCAACCAGTGGGAGGCGCTGGTGTGCGAGGAGACATCCTGGCTGGCTGAAACACTCCCTCCCTGGGCAACACGAGCACCAGCCTGCAGGGCACTGGCGCTGCCCTGATTCAACACCAGACCATGGGGCCCATCCATCCACCAGAACAGAAACTTAACAGGATGAACCACTCAGCAGCATCTTTCCCAATCTTAGTTCTATCTCACAAAATGCTAGTTTACACATTAATAATAAGAATGCCATAATAATAATAATAATAATAATAATAAATATTAAAGTGGTGAAACATAGGGAACAGCGAGCAGAAATATCCCCTGGGACCACATAAAAGGTGTTAAATTCACTCACGTCATTTACAATAAGATCAGGGTCAGGGCAGCCATGAGAAAGCAGCCCTAAGCAGGATGCACATTAAAGGCCTGCATGCATGAATAATGCAAACACTAATCTTTTCATGTTCCTCTACCCAGGAATAGAAAGAGGGATGAAAGGGCGGTGTGCTGGGGGTGGAATCACGGACGGGTACAAAACAGCTATTAATTGTTTGATTAAGTGAGTTCGTTCCACCCTGACATAACAAGGGATGAAAAATTAATTGAGGTCCACTGAGGACTTGCAAGGGGTCCCAATTTCAACTCCTGACCATCCCATAATGTGACAGGGACCCCGTCGTTTAACACAAAGCTTTTAAATTAGGCTGAACCCAAATGGCAAAACTCCAAGAGAGGTCTCCTCAAACTGCTATGTGCTTGTCAATTGCAATGAAGTGCTTCTGCAATATGTTATATGATTTTACTTTCCCTCTCTCCCACTCTCTACTTTATCTGGAACTAAAGATGTAAACTAGCTTCATAGCTACTTTTGGGACTTTAACATGTACATTTTAGCAGCAGAAATCTTCATTGTCATGCATAGTTCTTCTCAAATAAATAAATAAATAAAATAAGCAACTTTGCGAAATCAAGCAGTTCCACAGGAATGAAAATATAAAACCCTCTGCCTAAACCGAAACATATGGAATCACACAAGCACACACAAGGACAAGACCTGGAAGTGGTAGTAGGAGCATGACTATTTCCTACTAGTGGCCTTGTGTACAAATACATTAACAAAGCTGTACATATTAATGTTCCAGTGGTTAGTAGTTAACTACATCAGTTAATGCCAATTCATGAGACCTTACTGTAAAGTGTTACCGATAAGCTTCTGAGCATGCCAATTTTTGAGCATTAATAACATTCAATTTTTACGTGCAAGGCATCAAAACTATCAGTTACTTTTTAATATTATTTTACAATTCCAGCCTTGCTGAAATGAACATTGGTTCAACTTTAATTTCTTACAACTATCAGCAATACATTTTAAGTTATGAAAATCCACTTCTCGCACTTAAAAGGAAAAACAGCACACAAGAATACATATCCCTCATTTAGTCAAGGCATAATTTTCTTTAAACATTTTCTACTGGCCCTCCCTGGTGAAACTCCAACAAATATTGTCAGAATTAATTGCTGCCGCAACATTTTCAGCACTATTTGCAACCAAGTTCACTCTAGGCGCACATTATACCACTGATGGCTTCTGTCATAGAAATCAGTGGCTGTGCAAAAGAACCAGCATTACTCTAATTATTTGATCCACTGAGCTAAAAAGCCAGATGCCTTATATTACCTGAATTCCAATTACCACTTTGCGGTTCTAACAATATTATTTCAACAATTGTGGAGGGAAAAGCACCCTGAATGCAATGACTGCTGTGTACTTGATGGCAGTGCATTTTGGATATGAAAGCATCTCTTTTCAGGTAAAGTGATTTTATTATGAAAACACTTCACATCTACAGTTCAAAGCTTTGAAATTCCTTTTTGATGGCGGGGCGGGGGGGGGGGGGGGGGGGTGAAAATATTAAAATATTTATTTTCTAAAAGCAGACGTCTCATGTTCCACTGAAGCTTCAAATTTCAATAAGTTAGGAAAAGTTGTTGGTAAATGGAATAGAATTAAACATGGTGTAACTAAAACAGCAGGCTTTTTTGACATACCAGAAAAAGAGGTAAATGTCCTTCATTCACTATGTGATAGGCTTCAGAGGCCTAGATAAAATCAACATTTGCCCTCAACTTTTACATAACCTTTAACTGTAAATTAAATTCTACTTCTGTCTACTCGGTTTCTTGCATTAATTATGGTGATGGCTAAACTGTGTTCTTGAAGAAGAACACCTCTATGTGACCGACAAATTTAAATTCTGGGCCTAGAATGCACAATGTAATGGTGAACGAAGCAGAGCAAACTAACCCAAACCAGGCTGTTAATTCAATTAAAAACCATATGTCTACGGTAGGAATCTACACTGTGGCAGAGCACATAATATTCTGTAACTTTGCAAAAGCACCATACATAGTGGCAGTTGGCTCACCTGTTTCATGTTGTGGCATATTCCATAGTCATATGCCTTAGTACTCCTGTGTTCTATGTCTTCACTAGTCCATACCAATATTACACACCCTGCTTCTACAGATTCCGACAATAATCAGGACCAATCAATATTGTACTATACTTCCTGTGTTCAGTTGTACGGCAATGCAGAAGAACCTAAACCTCTGATTAATCAAGCAAATACAAAGTATGTTCTCATGACAGCTCTCCTTGTTAGATGGTAGACCTTACCGTAAAGTGGATACTCTGAGTCTCAAATTATTAGTGAACAGCCTCTTTCATGTTTCCCCCTTTTTTCACCCACAGGGAAAACAACATCCTTGGATCAAATTACATCAAATCAAATTTACTCAATATGGCGCCATTACCAAGAGAGGCAGACAGTATTTTCATAGGAAATGATCGAACGGGAATGATAAACTGATGATATGGAAACACAAGAAAAGAGGAAAGAAAATGTTTAAAAAATATTTTTTTGTTTGCAATAGCAAATAGTTTGTGAGTTAATCTGTAAGGCATACAACATACATTTATCTTCTTTGCATATTGCCAATTGCTAATTATTAAGCGGATCATAAATTATGTTTAACTGGCCACAGCACATGAATACAGTATACTGTATGTTACCTAATTGTTGAGTAGCAAATTTTAAAAAGTGCTGTGAATGAGTATTGGAGTTGTCCACTGAAAAAGAATAATGGTACAACAATAAATGGGATTTACTCAGGTAATGCATATATTGATATACTAAAACAGTTGACCTACAGATTTTTCCAAAACACTTTTCAGGTCTCAGTCCAATGGTAACAAAAAACAAAAATGTCAATGGCTGTTGATATGAAAAGTTTATATTGTGTAAAATGTCAAAAAACAAAACACAGAATGGAATGACTGAAATAGAATCGCTATATAATAAAAATAGACATGAACACAGACCTGAATGGATACAATATGGTTTATTAAAAAGTGGAAGACATGCAAGCTTATGTTGTCTTCCGCTTTGTGCTCAATCAACAGCAACTCAAGGACACCGCAAATGAGAACTGGAGTACGTACCGCTCATCATGAACACAAGTCACAATTAAGTCATTTGGGAACATTTGGGAAATTAGACCACGTGAAAACCAAAATGTTGCATGGTGTCACTGTTTCTATTGAAACTTTAGCTAGTTGAGCAGTCTGACTGAAGCTCTTGCCATCTTGATCCAAAGTCAAGGTCAACTGAGCCTGCTCAGCATTTTTATACATGTCACAGAGCATGATAGGATGCTAATTGCTTAATTGTATCATGCAGTACACCTGTATGGAAGCATCTGCATTCGTTATGTTTCTACACTCATTTATTCTGGTTTTCCTTTAATTTGTCACCCAT
This sequence comes from Anguilla anguilla, assembly GCF_013347855.1. Taxonomy (NCBI): domain Eukaryota; kingdom Metazoa; phylum Chordata; class Actinopteri; order Anguilliformes; family Anguillidae; genus Anguilla; species Anguilla anguilla. The sequence goes on along the minus strand of NC_049211.1, from coordinate 12,747,226 downwards.
CTGTATATAGCTATTCACTGGTCTGAAAATGTTAGGTCTGGCATGATCACTCATGGAAATCAGATGGATCCACTTATGTTCTCCTACATTGTAAGCAGTAGGCCAACTGTATGTGTAATACACTTTTGCATAGTGTCATAATATTTTTCAGTGTTCTAGAAAATGAAGGCATGCTGTGGTGGATCTTGCATGTTTGCCTGATGGTACCAGGGAAGGGTACAAACCCACCCCTCCCCCATCCACAAACCAACCCCCTCCCCCTTCCACAAACACTCACGTTCGAGAGTTCATAATTGCAATTTCCAGCTTCGAGCAACAGCCACCCTGAGTAAACTTTGTGATTAGACATGCAGTGCCATCACTCAGCTCCCATCAAGAGCAACATCCTTCACGTCAGGTCATTTCAAAGCGAATAAAACTACAGCCAACTTTCGGAGAAATTATCTACAACTATTCTCCTCTTATCAGTTAAAAGCCAATCTTGATGGATTAAAAACATCTCTTATAGACAGAAGGGGGAAAAAACAAAACAATTGTTGGAACCCACAGAGCAACTTCAAATGAAGCTTGGTATCATGGGCTAACCCACTACGTCTGTTAATCAGTATGATTAACCTGCCTCTGCTGATTTTGATTTCTCAACACAATGAGTCACTGCCACTCAGTTTGATGGAAAATCTATCCTAACAGTCCCCCTCGAAAAAATACTCATCCACACTACTCCTGTCTGCATCTTCTGAAGAAAAAAAATAAATATGATGAACTATAAATAGTATAAACTATGAAACAGAAAATCCAGCTAACATGACAGTAATCTAGATGTGGTCTTGAAAAGGCAGTGATAAAAGCCATTTACAAACATTCCTATTCATTTTTAAGGAACACATTTTTTGTTAAAAACATGTACTTTTGGAAGGCTGATCTTTCTCTATCATCATTCTTTATACATTCAATTTATTATTATTATTATTCATCAGCTGTTACATTTAAATGTCTTCCACAAAAGCTGTTTTCCCTGGCATATCACTAAAGAGAAGATTAGAATTTTCAGGCATGGATGAAAGGAAGCAATATAATGGAAGGAACCCCATCTAACCTTTGGTATCACAACCCCATACTGCAACCTTTCAAAAATAAGAGGAAGTACGTGTTTTTACATAATTTTAAAATAAACCATGTTGACTGTACATATTGTAACAGAATTTGTCCAGGGAACTTTATGGTCAAAGTATTAATCACTGCAGTGGAAAGAGTGTATTGTTGGGTAACAACACAGCCACAGCATGGAGCATTGTGGAACAGTTTAATTTAGACTGTGGAATCTTCTCATCACTGTGCTTTAGGTTTGAGTGACTCTGGCCATTGTTCCAATCATTGTCACTGTGAGGCAAAACAACCTTTTTCATGAACTTTCATCAGCTTTTTATGCACTAGCAGCTGAAGCTGAATTACAGCCTGACATTTAGAGTATATTGAAAGTTTTCAAACCACTGTCACAACATGATTTCATAGCACGAAAGAAGTAATTAATATTTTTTACGATTTTTTAAACATTTAAATACCTTTGGCACATCCAGTTGTGCCATTGAAAATTAGCCCTTAGCATGGTAATGCAATCCTTATAAGTGGTTCACAATGCAATAATGGGAAAGCAATGTGTCATACTATATTTACCAGACAGTTTTTCCATATGATCTGTGACAGTGCACTTGTATACTATCTGACATGTGCAATCATTTCGTCATTTGCACACCACTGCGGTCCTGAGTAGCATGTCATAGCTCATTTACTTGTGCTAACTACAGTGACCTGCCACTGCATTCAGCTTCAGTAGTTAGAGACTGTTTACATACTATTCTTATGGGACTTTTGGGTGAAAATATCACAGTGGGGGAAGGGGGAGGGGGGTGAGAGAGAGAAAGAGAATGATGGAGAGATGGTAAAAAAGTGATGAAGAAAGAGGTAGGGAAAGACGTGATGTGGACAAACCATGGGGGGGGGGGGTGGTTGGTCTGTCAGTTAGATATGATGCAGGGATATGTGTGCAGAACACAATCTTTACAATGTGATGGCATGGAGGCTCGAGGGGAGATGGTAAACCTCAGTGTTCCTTATTGACTTTTTAATAGTTGGGTTTCTGTGTCTAATGGTTTCTGTATCTTACTGAGGAAAAACTGATTTGCAGAACATGCATTTTTAATCTGTAATTCCACTGCTATCAGGAGGGCTAGCAAATGCTGACCTCAGACTTGTTCCACAGGGAAAGCAAACCGCTTCAATTTCAAGCAATTCTGTTCAATTATTTTTTTATAACCACAATTTTGTTTTTACAAGCATATTCACAATCGAATATACAGTGCACTCCGAAATTATTCACACCACTGGTAAGATGAGAAAAGAAAGCTATATAAAATAAAGTCATAACACCAGGTTCCAATGTACCAGGTTTTATGGTCAGATGAGACCAAATTTTAGCTTTCTGGCCATGCACAACAGTTTGGCATCGGAAACTGGTGTGTGTGGCCAAGTTTGGAATTGGATGAAGGACACTGATGTTGAAAAGGATGTCATATCTATTATAAAATACGGAGGGGTATGGGAGAATAGTCAAAGATCCCCCCACACACACACACATCTTTTGTGCATAACATTTACATCACTACCTGCATTATATCATTTATACAGTCCTCTTTTCTCATTAAAGGTGTGAATAATTTGGGGGGGGGGGGGGGCGCTGTATATTTGACATTCTACTGAGCTTACTTACTCATTAATATTAATATTAATGTTAATATTTAATCTTTTATGAAGGAGGGGAAACATTGAATTAATTCTGACATGTCTGTCACACCAACAGTTCAGTCTTATACATTTCTCCATATTGAGAACTAGAAGATCTAGAGAACCAGTAGCTAAGCGGTCAATAATGTAAATTTCTCCATTGTTAAGGACAGGTAAAATGAAAGCTTCATAAAATCTTAAGCAGCTCAGTTTGACAGACAGCTTTACTTATGTTGTTACTTTGTGCTTTCATTATTTTGTTCTTTTGGAAAAGTATAAAAGGAACAACATTTCTAACATAGCCCATAGTACAGCTCTGTTAACACCTTAGCCATTAAGTTAAAGGGCCTGTAGGGATGGTGGCTGATCACTGTAACGGATGGTTGTAGGTGAGTTTATACACGCAATTTAAAAGGACCCTATCAAAATAAATCTGGGCAATGAGTCAATGTGTGTGTGTGTGAGTGTGTGTGTGTGTGTGTGTGTGCATTTGTGCATTGCGGTGTATTTGTTTACGCACGTGCTCATTTTCTAACTCAAGTGCACATCTAAACAATGCTACCAGCTGTGGTCAAAATATAAAGTGTCCTGGCTATACGAGTGGAATTTGTATGGACTTCCTCGCTGTGCTATGCATGATGATATTGAGGGCTGGAATCAATCAAATGCACTTAGGGCCCTATTTTCACAGTCGAGGTGCAGTTCTAACACTAACACCCTAATTAAGGGCAACAGAAAATTAAAGTAAATCTAGCTCAATTTAGGTAATTCTGTGAATAGACTGTAGTGCACCTGTGGCGCAGTTGCATAAAAAGTTGGTTTAGGGAAGAATAAGACATTTTAGCCAAGCAGATCAGCCGCCTTTTCCCCACTTAATACAAGTGCATTAACGCCAGTGCAAACTAGCAATTTCCTCATGTCTGATATACTTGTCCAAGACATGCAGAGTTGCCACATATGCATTTACTGCACATCAAACAAGCCTCCTCGGGCAAATGATGTTGTCAAGACAGCCTGTGAAATGTTATATTATCATTTGTATTACTAAAACATGTTTATAGTTAGGGTAAAATGCTTACTGTATTACTTTGTGAGTCGATTGCCAGGAGCAATCACCTTAGGTCAGCCATTCTGAAAGATGGGCAAAGGCAGACGGAATGTTTTCCATTTGTGCACTGTTTATTAGTAGAATAAGGAAAGAGTCAGCGGATGCAATTTGTTTCCTTGACAAACTTGATGTCATATTTGATAACAACTTAGGCCTAACTTATCTATTAAATTCAGCATTAATTTGCCATTACGTAAATCTCGAATCTCATTTTTTTTCTCAAACTGCAAAGCATACTGTTGAATTAGGCTACATTATCCCTGGACCTACCATTTTGCTTATCTAAAACTCATTACATACAGTGAGAAATCTGTACACACAGTTCACACTGTATTTTGTGCTATCAGTAGCCTCCTGGTATGCAGGCTCAATGATAAAAGGTGCAATAAAGAACCATTTCTGGTGCTGATATAAGCCTGTGAACTCACCTTATTAGCTCATTACACCGGTGACTGCAAGCACATAAACAGTGTTAAACTACTGTATGCATCTATGTTCAGTATACAATGTAGAATGTTTAAGTTCCCAAAACATTTCACCATTAACACACACTTTTAATTACCCCTTCTGGATTTTTGAAGAAACAGTTATATAAAATGGTACATTTTCAGGACAATATTAAACTCCTAATGTGTGCATTACAAGTGCATCTCTGTGTATATATGAGGCGTGAATGTGTGTGTCAGAGGGGGTATCCCCCCATCTCTTTCACTAGCAGTCAGTTTTTTGGGAAACATGAGAATTTTGTAACAGTTGGTTAGGAAGTGGGCTTCTGAGTCCTGCATCTAATGTAGGTCTGGCGTTCCACATTTCATCTCTGGTTCTTTTGGTACATTCAGTTGTCTTTTGGTTTTTGAATTTTTGATTATTTTGGGACAAATACACTGTGGCTTGGTATCTTCTTTCATTAATTTCTTGTGTGACTGCCCATGTCTTTTTAAATTGTTTTAAGGTAGTTGAACCTCATCTTTAGATAAGACGCAAATATTTGTTATGACTTAATTTTCATCTGGTTTCGAGTTGTACATTTTTATAAAGGTTGATCCAACAGTTTGCTCTGCCTATCAATGGATCTGTCAATTTAACTGATAATTGATATCTTTGATAATAATTACCAAATTAATTCAAATAAATATATTTTTCATGTTGGATAAGTGCGGTGTTTTAACTGTTGACACACGTGTAGTGTTCGGTATTCACAGTGCTGTACATCAAATGAGGGTGTTAATTGTTGAAACCACTGGGTTTGGAAAATTAAACATTTCAATTAATCCTCACCTTGCTGACAGTGGACTGTATGAACATACTGTACGCTTGCATGTACATGGGTGCATTGTATGTGTATGTGTGCATGCATCGTGTGTGTAGGGTGTTTGCTGTGGGTCTTGGGCCTTACTGACCCTCCAGATGTTACATATTGTGACACACGGTCATTGTAAAGGCGTGTTTGCAAGAAGGTTTAAAGCTGTTCAAATATTCAGATGATTGTCGGAGGACCTGTGAGGAAAGTATAGTATTAGCTCTAACACAAAGACTAAGTTCACCATGTCTGAAGAAACTGCATTACAAAGTGCACAGGAAAACCACTGGGACACATTTAAAAGACCCACCTGTCTTTCAAGTAAACATAAAACGGAAAAAAAGTTGGGGAAAATAACTTCAAAGAACAGCCCCCCAGCTACCCGCTCTAACAGCTAGCCGACTTCTCTCCAAAGGGACCTTCAGACTCAGACTTCTTAACAGAACCTGTGAAATAGGCGCAAACCGTTGAGTATTATTTTAAAAAAGGAGTTGGATGTTGATGAAATGTAGGATGGTAGGGGTCACCTCAAAAAAAAAAAAAAAAAAAAAAAAAAAAAAAAAAACCTGATCCAGATTCACCATATTCTTACAAGGGATTATTACGAGGTTTTCCCGAGGTTTACACCCAAAGAAGCCAGGGCTAGGAAAGAGGACTGCGCTCAATAGAGCAAGAGACCACCGGGCCGAACAGCGCCGCGTTCAGGCAGCCGTGTCGCCATGAATCCACTCCGAGCCGGCCAGGCCGCGGATCAATCAGAACAGTTTAAAAATGGTACTCAGCACCTTTCGGGGTTAGGGGTAATGTCACCGCTATAGACCGGGTCACTGTCCAGAGGGTGCGTTTATAAATCAAGCCGATGTACGCCACGGATTTTCAGGATCAGTTCCAAGCCCGTGAGTCACCCTGAACCTTACACGGCTTGCCTGCTAATGGGGATCAGCGTGTATGACTGTGATATAAGGGAAGAAACAAGAGGACTTGTCTGAGGTTGACAGTCCCGTGACAGGTATAGCCTGCTTGGTTACAAAGGATCAAAAACTTCCTTCTCACAGGTTGTGCAGTAAGCCAGGTGTGCCACGAGCGAAGATAACTCAGCAAGTGGATTGTTTCATGCTGAATTTCACATAGTGCATGGCCAGGCATATGTGCCTGTGGAAGGGATTCGATTTAACACCTTTTAGTGAGTTCCTTAGCTGCAGAGCTTTCTGGCTGATTAGTGTTTGAAGTTTGGAGGCGTGAGGGTTTAGAATAATAACCTTAAGGAGTGTGGGGTCTTTGTATCCCAAACTGTCATCAAGGCCAGACTAAGGAAGGACACAGACTGCTCAAGGGGTCTCACTGCCAAAACTGGGCAAAAAAAAAAAAAACCCTCCAAGAATAAAATCCGTCCTTGAGTTATTCCTGTCACCGTTACAGTACACTTCATTATGGAGCCGAGCAGACACTCTTTTTTCTGAGCGACTTACAATGCAGACGCAAGTGCACAGATTAGCGATCAAAGTGCAGTAATGCTCAGCAGAAGGAGGGACAACGACTATCTGGTTTTCATTATTTTCAGCTTAAGTTAATTATTAGAAGCTAAAATAAGAGATGAGTCAGGATGGTCGCAGAGTGTAAAAAAAAAGAATCTCTGTGTCTGGATCTACTGCAGGTATATTTGTTGCAAACAATGTTGGCTATTTTAATACCTGTGACCTTGGAATGTACACTTCCTAAACCTCATTCTACCTTGTTTTGGCTTTGTATGGAAGGAGTGCAGAAAAAATAGTACAATAGAGTCATTAAAAAAAATTTTTTTTACCCATATTACCTCTGCTTGAAATGTCATTTATGTCAGTAATCCAAGTTCATCACTGCAACCTATCCAGTCAATTCAGGGGAGCGGACATACAGAGGCTCTCCTAAACAATGTGTGATGTCAGCCACTGCTTCGCTTCACTCTGCAATTTAAAGCTTGTACATACACTCACCCGGACAAGAACGATTCATGTGCAGCATGTGCGTATAGACTATGGGTGCCCTATTGACTGTGAGAGGTGGAGAGTAAGACACAGGCTTCCCGATGACTGAAATCCCTTACTGTCCGGGCAAGGCTACAGCCAATTACGTGCCGTCCTGCGGAGACGCCAGCCACAGTCGGCTCGGGCACAGTTCGGGCTCAACACTGGACTGCCGGGCCTCTCCACACATTGCAACACAGCCTCCCAACAGCCACAGCACTGTGGAGCCTTTAATCGATTGACATACTGCACTGTACAGACAGCAGAGTAACTGCCTCTCTCACCTGTGCAGATTATGGCTTTCTCCCATATGCACGGTGCCATAGTCACACAGCCTCTAGCAGTCAGCTTTGGAGCTCAGGTCATTTACCAGCACTAGGCGGTTGCTGAAACAAGCATCACTTTGGTATCAGGTTTGATATGAGGCTCATTTCGATTCTCTTAAATGCATTATGTACCATATTTAACAAGCTCAACAAATGTGTGTTACCTCGATATTTATTTGATTAGTAAATAATCTTGTTTAGGAAAATTACAGCATATTGGGTAGATCTTGTGTTGAATTCTTTTACAAACCATTGCATTCCGTGAAGTGGCTCACGTGAAGGACCTGGTTCAGCAGTACAGCAGCAGGGGATTTGAGCATGCAACCTGCTATCTACCAGACCATTTGCCTTTCTATTAGCCTTTATGATACTGCCTAGAGCATCACAACAATAGCTCTTTGTTGCTTCAACCCCACAGTGCTTTGCAGTACTCCTTGAACCATAGCTAAGAGCTACCGGCAGAGTACATGAAAATTTGCAACAGGCTATTACTATACTGAATTGGGACCTGCTGCTTGACTCCTGTATCAAAAAAAAGACACTGGGCATTGGACAATAACTACAGCCCTCTGTATAGAGAAGGGAGAAAACAAACAAATACGAAATGCATTTGATATGATTCAGTCGGACTCCACAGATTAGATCAGCCTATGGCTCTGTGCCAGAATCTGAGGAAACTGAGGCAGTTTTGTGGGGGGGTTATTGGGGGGGTGAGTGCATCAGTTGTAGACCGGCAATGTACACTGTTAGACCACTCTGCCATATAATTTCTAGTGCTTTCCATCTTCAGAAAACCAAGCCTCTTTTTTTATTTTATTAATGTTTTTAATAACAGGTCCTGGCTTCATGGCTGCCGTGGAGGTGAAATGTTTCAGGTCTGTGAGCTGGAAATTAAGTCATGGAGGTATATTGCAGGTAAGTGATCTACCCAGAGAAATCAATATGGTCTTAGTGATTAAACAGACAGAAGAAAAAGGGGCGAAAAAAAAGGTCATGTCATAGAGATCGGTCGAGAGCGAGATCGCGTTTTTAAAGATGTCCCCGAGGCCTTTATTTCCCCTTAAGTGCATTTAAAGGAGGAACACATTCGCACGGGGGAGTTTGAGATGTCCTTTTGAGCGTCGGGGGCGATATTGATTGGCTATGGCCTCCCCTCAGCAGCCGAGGTTGGCGGGAGGCTGATTTTGTAGCCAGAGTTTGTGAAGAGGAATGCGCTTGCGGAGCAGAACGTCTCAACCCACCCAGCTGTGCTGATATTTCAGACTGATGAGAGACATAAACAGCCCAGTGGGAACCTTGGCAGCCTCTCTGCTCCCCTCCTTCTATTTTTTTTTTTCTTCTTTCTGATCACACCAGCCATTTCCCGAAATGAGTGCCATACCCCACGAGCTCACGGCTCCACTGGAGCCATCACCGTGGGGGACACCTGCTCATCAGTCTCAGGTGACAGTTTTAAAAACAACAAAAAGTTTTATCCGCCCCCCCCAAAAAAAAGGAACTATATAATCTGTAATGACAGAGATTTTAACAAAGTTTGAATTTCAATAATGGGGGCAAATTAACAGCTTTATATACCAAGACGCTAACAGTTTACAGCCAGTCAAACTGTGACCTTAGCTTTGGCTAACAAATAAACGTTTTTGAATTTTTTTCTTCCTGAAAACCATGTTGGTTATCACTGAACTGTGCTGACATTTAAGAACAGTGAAATAAAGTACAAAGATTACAAATACTAGGTATTTTTGTCTGTGGTTCTTATTTTTTTATTTTTCCAATGATCAGAACTTGCCAAAATGTAGTTGTGAAGACCTAATGTTCTTAAGGATGCATTTATTTCCAGCTCAAAGCTACCGATAAATTGTCATAAAATCTGGGTCAAAGACTGATAGTTTTCATAATATTTCCTTATTCAAAACCATTTTATTTATTTTATTTCCTTCGTGCTGCTTTGTTCCTGTTTAGCCGAATCAATAGATGTGATTAGAAATTGATATTGTACAGTTACAGATATAATACTGTTCGCTATGCTTATACAGAGCTTTCACATGAACAGTAAACAAAGCACTTTTCCAAAGGAATTCATAAATTATACTTCATTAAGTAAAAGGCTTAAATAACTACAAAAAGAATAAGCAGTGCCTTGTCAGATTTTATTTTACTGTAATTATGCACTGAAAAGCAATGATTACAAGAATGTAGCCCCCAATGTTCCTTCTCTGTCAATCAAAAGGAAACAAAAGAACGACAGGCAGAAACATTCCTTGTTTGATTTTTTCTTTTAAAATGGTAAACAAGATTTAAAAAAAAGGTAATGTACATTCAGGCTGCCCCTAGGAAAAAAAAACAACCTGAATGATACATTTTTCATCACCCCCATTCTGCACCCCCCCCCCCCAAATACTTTACAATCTCATGATCCTGTCTGGGGACCCAGGCATAGCTTGTTCTCTGTAATCAGAGAGTCGCTTTTCGCTTTTTATCCAAAATAAAACATTGGTTTCAGAGGTAAGATTCATACATTAATATTTCTTTAAACTAAATTTCAAAGAAACCTTGAGATAACCTTCATGCTAATGCCCCGAATCACTGTGGTTTCTGTCTATACATAGTGAGTGGTGGGGGGAAAAAAAAAAGATCAACACACGATAAAAACAGCTTTCATCTTTCTCTTGGGGCACAAGAAGACTGAGGAAGAGAAGTCCCTCAGTGGCAGCCCATGATGAAAGAGCTGAAGGGGTCTTGGACACTGTAAGCTTTCAGTAATTTACTGCAGTTATTGCTATGGAAATGTAAGCGCAGTAGTAGTCCAACAGCCACACAACATTACATACCTGTCCCTGTGCTTGAATTTTTTTTTTTTTCTAGTAGCGTAGAGGTGTGACATTTTGCTTTTGCCAACTTACAGATGGCACACAGCAGAACACTCTGGCAATTGGGAAATTTTTTGCAAAATCCTGCTCTTTGACACTTATGTTAATGGCCTTCTCATGGCCTGATCCTGAAGGCCTGCAGAGCATGCTAGTTAGCACTTCACTGACCCTTTGCCAAGCCCCGCCAACAAGTGACACCTTCCTTGGTTACTGTTGCTAACTCCGTCAAGCTTTCAGAGGAACTTTCTGTTGGAAACAATACAAAAACTACTGGGCTTACTGTAACCTATATTAAAATACAGCCAATCAAATCAAGGTCAAAAAAGTAACAGTTTATGAGGAAGCTTTCGTGGTCAAACTACATTAACATCATTGTCCTTGTTGTCCTTATCTGTGATTAGCTGGCCAGCCATGGCTAGTGCCAGTTTCATCCCAATCACCAATTGTTCACTTGGCGCACTATTGACATAATGGTCTGCTATTCATTACGGATGCAGGCCCAGATCCTCACTTGGCATTGCAATGAGTTCCACCATCTCACACTTGATTAGTTCATTAGCGTGTACTTACATTTAAAACATTTTGGTAGTGTGAACTTGATTTGCGTGACATCAGAATGACTGACGAGTACACGCCGTCTGTGTTCACAGCTGTTCAAAAGGGACAGATATTCACTGACGTATTCTATTATGTCAGGGTTGTGTATGTTACAAAGTTTTTGTCAGTAAATTGGACAACTTGTTAGCAAACAGGAGGTAAGGGTGTAAGGTTGTATAACAAGAAATACCTTGTGGGGCAAGTGAGACACTCAGTGCTTAATATAATACTTAATGTCATATTTAAGACCAAAACATTGAGATTGCACCTGTAGTTCAGTCTCCACCAGGTATCTACCTGTACCCAGGTGCTCATAACCAGGTGACAAGATGAAATGGAACAGATTATAATGAAGAAAGGCTCTTTAGGCAAATGTTAGTAATTTGCTTCCTTTAACATGAAAATTAGAATAGAATATTTTTTTTAATAAATGGCAGATTCTGTAAGAAAGAAGTCTACCTGCTCCTTTGTAAAGGATACCATGTACGTACAAGCATCAATTTCCACTTTGAAACCATATAATTTTTATGATCACCCAAAGACATGATTAAGAAGGATTCTCAAGTCACTCCTGAGGTATTAACAAGAGTGTATTTGCACACTGTATTTAATAATACATTACTGAATAGCATGGCATTTCAGTTGCACAGAAGATTGGCACTGAAGCATTTTGTGCTGCATGAACAATAAAATTGGTGGCACAGTACAGACCTGTAAATGCTCCCTCTATGACAAAGTAAGGAGTTGGCTCTTTAAATATGCAGAATCTGCAAATAAATTCTGCACAGGTCCTAAGATGTGACACAGGGCCATATTTACCCAGCTGCTCATACAATGGCTTCAATTTTGTTTGTCATATAGCAGATGAAAATTCTCTTTGCACATTATTGCATCTTTCATATTATCCCCAGCAGTAATCTTATGTCAAAATAATGGAGGAATTTTGGCCTGGAGTCTTCCACAAATGGCAGTTAGTGACCCAGTTCTGCTTGTAATACACAATCTGTCCAGCAGGATAGAGGAAACCGTGATACATGCTAGTGGGTGCAAAGCAAGTGGGACCTTTTTCCTTCCCCCTTCTTGTTATTTCCTGTCTCTCTCGTGTTGCACTACAGGCTCTTTTGCATAGATTTAACAGGCTTACATTTTCAAAATATAATAAAGAAGTGTGAGCCACAAGTTTTGAGAATACTCTCTGCGAGTCTCACAAAAGCCTATGCTGAGATCAAACACCATATTCCTTATTAACCCCAAGGTTTACTGAATTTATGCATAAAAATCTTCACCACAGGAGTCCCTTCAGTCACATGCAGGACTGTCCCTAAAGTGTTTCCAGTGAAAACAAAGGATCAAAGAGATAGGGAAATGAAAAAAGAAATACCGAAAACAGCTATGAGCTTTGGTTCACAGCAAAAAGAAGAAAAAAAAAAGAATAATGTTCTCATGAATTCATTTTACACAAATCAGTTCACCTCAAAAGCATTGAAAAAATGTCTAAATAATGACCGATGCAAAGTATCTTTGAATGATACAGACACAAAGTGCTGACAGAACTGCATTAGAGGGTAATAACAGAGAGATGATATTGACTGAATGCTACAGAATGTGGCTGCAATGCCTAATTGACTCGCACGTTAATTTATCTACAGTCCTTCTGGACCATTTCTGAATTACAGGCTAATCAGCTTCAGCTTTGTATTGTTTTCTCCTTTCGCACAGTTTGTGTGCATCACTGGCCGTGTTTCCAGTAAGTGCTGAGTGTGCCAATGAGACATGAATGCTGAAGAATTGTCTGAGGTAACCTTTGATATCTACTGTACAAAGAGAAATTTTACAACTCAAAATGCTTCACATAAAAATATACCAAAAAGGGCAATAAAATAGAGAAGCAAATAAAACAGAAGTTAAAACAGAAACAACAAAATGATGAAAAGACAATATACACTGAGAGAAAAAAACATGCGGTTTAAAAAAAAATGCTTAAGCATGAAAGTATTTTGAGAGCTATTCGCAGCTTTGAAGAAATTTTTATAGATGATTTTGAAAGATGTGTAAAGGCTTGACTGTCTGCCCGTATTCCTTCACATTAATGAAAGGAATTGTGCAAACGGCCAATTCATAGTACAGCATAAGATCTCAGAATGTGGAATATAGCAATACAATGCAGCATAGCTCTCAACCATCATTTTACCCGATCACTTGTACAATAAATACCCCCCCCCCCCCCCCCGAAACTGAGACAAGTCTAAATCTTTTTCTTTTTTGTGATTTTGTGTTCTAAAATGATAAATCCAAAAACTGTTCAAAAATAAAGAAAGCATTAGCATATCCATTTCTATCAGATCTCAGTGCTGGGTTAAGCATATAAATAAAATAAAAACACATTTGAAAGAGAAGCACCAGCATCCTACCGCCCATATCAGTTTTGCATTTTTGGCATAAATAGATATTTTATCTGTTGGCATGGTTTCTGTGTTTATCACCTTTTTAGGTCATTGGAATAACTGTCCTGGTTCTTCTATTTTTTCTGCTTTGCAGAAGAGTGCTCTAGGAGGTGATCTGCCAGGCGGAAATATTGCCAGAATATTTAGCTGCCGCAGACAAAATAGGCGAATACTCTACGACCACAACTACTATCTACTACCAATTACCAGAACTACCACTACTACTACTATTAATATTACAACAATTACTACTATGACTACTACTACTACCACAAGTACCATAACTACCACTACTACAATTAATACTACAACAATGACTACTATGACTACTACTACTACTACCACAAGTACCAGAACTACCACTATTAATACTACAACAATGACTACTATGACTACTACTACTACCACAAGAACCAGAACTACCACTACTACTATTAATACTACAACAATGACTACTATGACTACTACTACTACCACAAGTACCAGAATTGCTACTATTACTACTACTACTGCTACAACAATGACTACTATGGCTACTACTACTACTACTACTACTACTACTACTAGCCTACTACTACCACTACCACCACTCCTACTACTTCTACTACTACTAATACTTGTACTACTACTACTACTACTACTACTACTAATAATAATAATAATAATAATAATAATAATAATAATAATAATAATAACTTTATTTTAATAAGAACACTCCAATATATTAAGAATAAAACAGGTTAATCAAAAGTTAAACATTAAATCAGCGTTAAATTAATCTGAGAATGAACAAATAAAAAGTGGATGAAATAACAAATTGAAAAATAAACAGGGGAGAGAAGGAAATTTCAAGAGCGTGATGGAGAGATAGACAGAGACAGACAAAGTACCAGGAAAATAAAAGCCTTGCACATGGGTAAAATGTGTGAAGTGATAGAGATGTCATTTCATAAAAAAATGCTTTCTGTAAAAGTGTGTCCTTAAAAGGAACTCAAAAGATGAAACTGATTTCGCTTCCCTAGTTTCCTCAGATATGTCCAGAGTCTTGGCCCTAACAGCAAAATCACCTTTAGTTTTAAGGCTAGACTACGGAATGGACGGAAGAGCAGCAGGATAACTTGATGCCTTGCAGTGCTTTGAAATAATCAGTAAGTCAATTTTAAAACTAACTCGTAGCCACTTGCCACTTTCGTGCAGGTAAGACAAGTTAAGTTGAAAAGCTCTGCCCTCTCTCTGGATGCGGAGAAAGCAATATACTTTTTTATTTTGCCAAAAATGAAGAGTTCTACAAGAAATGGGTTTTATTTCTGGAGCCAACAGGCATTGTAAGATTACAATAGCCCATATAGTTAGTATTTGCAGTGCCCATTTTTGCCCGGTACTTGCCGTAGAACGTAGAATATGTGCGCAGAATACACGTTCACCCTGTTTTTGTCTGTCAAATAGGTCACAATAAAATTGTGTTCACACTTTTCTGAGCTGGGTACAATTGAGGAGCTGGGCAGAGAACTGATGACACACTCTTTAAAGTGGCTATCATATATAAAAAAAGGATATATTTTATGCCTTGTCATGATGGCAATATTGATTCACTGTGCTTGTGTTCTGTAATTGCTCCTCTATATGCAATTTTATACTGGTGGTGTCGGTGGATTTGGCGACTGTGGTGACTGGTGGTCACAAATATTCATTTTCTCACTCCAAATACGAGTTCAATTCGAAATGAAGCTATTACAAGGAGCACATCGAGTGATCAGCATATTTCGGAGAAAAAAGACTGCCTACAGACAACCAAAAATGTTATCTGTAACAGCAGTATTGAGCAAAAATAGCATAAAGAAGAGCAATTACAAAACGCAAACACATCAATTTTGCCATCGTGACAAGGTATAAAATATAACCCTTTTTCATATATGAAAAAATTAATGATTGACACTTTAAACAAGGTCTTTAAACAAATAGTTGCTTCATGCAAGGTCAGAGAAGAACTCCACTCACATCTTTAACCGATTTATGACAGAAGTGCATTCAATTTTTAAAAAATATAATGATTCATCGGTGTTTCATTAGCCTTCCATTTAGATTCTGCTTTTCAGCATTCCCTTTTAAGAGCCTGGGCATTTCCATTAATACAAGGGAGAGCTCGTGGTTTTGACTTCCTCTGAGAGGAGTAATGGAGTCAACTATAGATGAACATGCTTCATTAAAGAGCGTAATTAAGTCCTCACTGTGATATAGGGATGGCGTTAAAGCAAGGTTTGTTGCTATGAAGGCCGCAGTGAATTGGCCGCAGAATTGGAGCTTAAGATACGGACACGGACAGGTGAACAATACTTTGGAGTAAGGTGAAACATAGGTGTATCAAATAAAACTGCCTGGTTGTCAGACACACAAATATCTTTAATCTCAACATTGTTCAGGAGGAGGCCAAAAGAGAGTACTAGATCGAGAGCGTGGCCCTTTTAATGAGTAGATCCACTCACAGATTGAATGAGGTAAAAAGACTCAATAGGCTGCATAAAATCTGTTTCCAAGTGCACAGGATGGGCAGCAGAAATGGATGTTAAAATCGTGGCGCGCAAGGACTCCGTCATTGTTAGGCATGATGCAGGGTTCCATACACCGACATGACTAATAAAGGAGCCTTGCTATTTATTAAATGATTTTAAAATGTTTTTAAAATGATTGAAATGATGGAATACTACTACTGCTGCTGCTGCTGCTGCTGATACTGCTACATTGACCACAACAAAATTGATAAATAGACATGTCTATCTACACTACAACTGATATAGACATTCAGCTTTTATAGCCATGCACAGCCATGTGCAATGTGTTGTACAGAACAATGCCTGAAGTTTTCCTTTCACCTGGATATATCTTTTTTATGTCCCCCAAATCACTGCATGCATCGCAGGATTCCAGAAGAGAAAGACAGTCGCTTTGTTAGACCGCAGTGTTTGCTTGGATCAATTCACCAGCAGGGCAGTATGCATTTCTCCACCATCAGAGCAGAAAACCTTGAAGGCAGGGCTGGGTCTTCTGCACCATAATTATGCCGCCCAACAGAGAAGGCAAGAGAGCATTGTGTCTTTCACTCTCCAGCGGCTTATTACATCTTCAAAGAGAGTCAAATGATGCAAATATCCCAGTCAATCGTCTCGTTTATAGGTGGGTGACAGCTATATTTTTTGGACTACAGAAAAATCGACTTGTTATGCAATAACCCACGGGATTTTAAAAAAGGGGCTTTTTTAACCACAGAGACAAATCAAAGGAAGGCAAACAACAAAGAGGCAGCAAGAGCATTTTCTTTTGGGATAAATGCATTACTCCTGAACAAAACCCGCACAGTAATGCAATCGTTCAGTACGAGGAGCAGAGCGCACCCCTGAATGAGGCGACTAATGCGAGATGCAAGGTGCAGCTGTGGCTGACAATTATTTCTAGAGCTTCAGGGGAAAATGAGTGCCTCCAACTTTTTTGTATTCCTATCTGCTATAAAGCAGAAATATGTCAAGATGAAGCATAATTACAGTACCCACAGCAGCAGAGAGGGAAAGACCATTTTTCTGGCAACGCCCTTGTTCTTGTGCACCTGAGTCCCTGTACTGAATATAACAGCTGAACCATATCTCAAACTCACTGTCAGGACAGCCCTGTCATGCCAGCTAATCAGAGGTTTTGATTACATTTCATCGTAAAGACATCATATTCACAGTCGGATAATATCCAGCAAACTTCCATCTGACCTGCATATTTTTATAAGATTGAAATTGGTTTCTAAAACAGCTGACGATATCCCCAAACACCAAATATCCATGACTATCCATTTGCAATACTGTAGTATACACTAGAACACAGAATTTTAGAGTACTATATCTATGTCTCTAGTTTTCAATTTCAATATACTAAGTACAGCAAATTACAGTATTGCGTCTACTTTTTGATAGAGGCTTCCTTTATTTGAATATTTGAATAAAAGTGAATGAGGAAATGTGAACATACCTGTCTGTCACTGGAAGACAGACCAGAAGTGGCCCTAATGACCTTGATGGACAAATAGATTTTATATATTTATATATAAGTTCATTTTTGTGAACTGCCAAGAGCAGATCTGACTCATGTCAGACTGCTGTGCCCACATGCACACACAAACACACACACCCACACACACACACACACACAAACACACACATTTCATGGGATTCAGTTTCCCACTAGATGCTATTCTTCAGAGTCATTTTGGTCACACTTGCTCTTTATATAACGTGTGGAAACACAGTATTTTCAAACTGCAACAGCCATTTGCTTTGTGAATGACACAGTCACAATGAAACCGTATTAATGGATGGCAGAACAAGAATAAGGTGATAAAAATCTGACTCACCTCAACAGAGAAAAAAATCAGTCAGATCTACAAAGGAACACGACTGATGTTACTAAGTCAAAATGAACGAACACCCCCCTCAAAAAAAAAAAAAAATCAACACTCAATCTCAAATATCGGGAGGATTATTTGTTGGCTGATGGATTGTTCAGTAGATGAGATTTTCTGTTCCTGATAATTTGTCTGATTCTGAAACATGGTCATTTTGGAGAATGGCTCTTGATTTGGTCTGACGTTTGATTGGCATAAATTTGACTGACACTGCACCCATAGCAAAAAGGGTTATCATATGATTGGCACAGAGAAAAATGGCCTTCTGCCCATGTCTGACACCAAGCATGATGAGACTTGACCCGACTGAATCGTCCTGTTTTTACCTCATGCATAGCTAAGTATTTCTCAGTCCAGAAATATTAAGGGCATATCTAATTATAGCACCATGTGTTTGTGTTCCTGTTGTTCTCTCAAATAGACTGCAGCAAGCAGGAGACTTAGCTCAAAGCTTACACTCAGAAACACAGATATGTACGCATCCACACACACAAGTACAAGGACACAAACACACACACACACACACACGCACACACATATACAAATGCGCACACACACAGATATCAAAACATTTTTTTTTCAGTGCGCACAAGCACATCCTTAAGGTAGTTTGAGAGGCTGTTCCAGGTGTGTGCACGTGTGTATGTGTGTGTACCTATTTGCGTGCGTGTGCGTGCATGTGTGTTCTGTGGATGTTAGAAAGTCAGCGCTAGTTCTCTTTGAATCCAGCACTCCACACCAGCCCCATCCCCCCCACCTCACCTCCCAGCCCCAGCCACCCCCAAAACTTTGACAATAAAGCTACACCTTACATGACATAAACTGTAAAAAATAGTATAACTACAATGTTGCAAGTATTGCAAAGAAAAAAAATGCAAATACATTTATTTTACTCCTAATACAAAAAAAGCCAGAGATAGGTATTTCAGGAAGAAAAGTATTTCAGGGTTGACTGAGGGCTTTGTTATTCCTGTGAGAGCAAATCACAAATTTGCCTTTCATTATCCTTTTTAAGCCGTTATGCCAAATAAAGTCTGTTAAGCAACTCCCATATTATTTTAACCATGATTCAGGGCAACCGTGTGGTGTTCATGTACCTAAAAATACCAGATATTGATAAAATTCGCTATGTTAAAGACAAAGTCATAGCCAGGTGCTGTTAGTGCAACACAGAAAAACAAATCTTGTTGTTTCCCTATTGGATAATCCACTTGAGTTCATACTGCGCTCACAAAAAAAGAAAAAAAAAGAAAAGAAATCTCAATCCTGTTTGCGCATGAAATCTTACTAGAAAATGCTGCAGTGGTTCATGGGCAGAACAACACCGATGTGTGTCACGAGTTACCCACAGGACACTGCAAAAGTTAATCGGGCGTGTTCATTCTTCATGGGAGCCCCAATAAACTTGTATTTTTACCCGTTTAAGCTCCCAGCCGCTATAGACGATCTTCACAAGGCCGAGTCGCATTGCCTAAAGGCGGCAACGTTCCGTGGGCACGGACGCAAGCTGTGCACTTAATCAGAGAAACAGGGCCGAGTCCACCGAAGCCTATCCCATCACCCTGTAAAGTGTGTAGACCATTACGTACCCTTCCTTCTGCTGCGGAATAATTATGATGTGCTTCTGAGAAAAGGTGAGGCACCTCTCTAGCGACCGCAGCAGTGCAGTATAATGGGGAAAGGAACTGGGCTTGTAACCTAAAGGTTACAGTCTTGATCCTCAGGTGTGGCACTTACCGTTGTACCCTTAATCAAGGTACTTAACCTGAACCGATTCAGTGGATGTTATGTATTTTTTAAAAAGAAGTCTCTCAGGATAAGAGCGTCTGCTAAATGGCAGTTAATATAATGCCTGTGCAGTAGCTATGGCAGCCCAGGATTGAATCTCAGGCTGGAACTGAGGGATTGTCTGTCTGTACTCAGTTCAGGACGCACATGCCAGTGTGCACCCTCAATAACCCTCTCTAATTGACCAAAGGCGATGTAGTGATGGGCAAGAGCCAACAGTCGTGCCTGGGCAGAGCAAATCCGGGCGAGAAATATGTGTGCGTGTGTGTGTGTGTGTGTGTGTGTGTGTGTGAGGGGGGTACACAAGTAATTAACTAATTGCAGCTTTAAAACTGTAAATTATGCTGACCTTTTGCTTTCATTGAGATAGGCAGAAAAATCTTCAGATTAAATTAGGCAGCTGAGGATCTCAGGCAGTGCAGTAACTTCTCCCCTGTTTAGCCAACAGCCATTAACATCGTTGCAGAGAGCATTCGCAAAGCAGTTGTTCTGGATTTTAATTACAATCTCCATTAAAATAAGTCTGTCAGATGATAATTCAGAATATGTCCACATTAGCATAGTGCTAATAATGTGCTTATTAGCAAGTTAGTTGGAATTCTGCTAGTTAATGTCTCACTGATTAATGACTAAAAAACTCAAATGATTTAAAAACTCTATGATGCTTTATGTATTGGATTTCACCTCGATTGCATCAGATTAACATATGTTTAAATCCAATCAGTCCATCTCTCAGAAATGTGATTTTTTTTCTGTTCACAGGAATAAATTTAAATTAGAAATGAAAGGCCTTTATTTTCATCATATTTTCATATTACGGTGCATTTTTTACACTACAGAGTAATCATTTAATCAGAAATTAACTAATTTTATGTTCTCATCAATTCCAAAACATCTAAAGTCACATTTGTAATTAGGTGGGACTACATTTGCTGGCAGAACTTTGGAAAATTTGATTTACTTAAATTGAAAAGAGGGGTAGATAAAACATATGTTCACTTAAGTGAACATTCTGTCACTCCAAGGAGTCCAGGGAAGTTTTTCTCAGAAGAGAGACATGCCCCAATGCTTCTCTCCTTCACTCTACTTTTAGGGAACAAGTACTCTCAAACAGGCGGAAGAGGAAGAGGAGGTACTGACAGACGAAGGCTAATAAGGTGAATAAAGCCAACAAAAAGAAAGTGTGAGGGTGAAATTGAGGTGGGAAAGGGAAAGAGGAAGAAGGAATTGCTGGGAGGGAGCATTAACCCAACTATGCAGGAGCTGAACGGCTTTAACACTGTAAGGAGTAATATCCCTAAACAAGCAAACAAGAAATCCCCCAAAATAACTGACCAGTCTCCTGTACAATTTCACCAGTGCAATGTTTTTTTTAAGGAAGAAGGAAATTTTGATTCAAATCTGGCAAGGCCCCATCCTTACCTCTGAATGGGTGCAAAGCAATAGTACTGGCGAGCAAGAGCGAGAACAGCATTGGGAATCTCGCATTGTAAAAGAAGGTCAACCTTCTGGTCTTGAATACAAATGAACAGCTTGCTGATTTTGGCAGTAGTGTGGTATCATGGTTTGGGATCTGAGTGTGGAACTCAGGGGTTGTGGGTTCTATTCCCAGCTGGGATGCTGCCTGTACCCCTGAGCAAGATACTTAACCTGAATTGCTTCTGTATAATTGGATTGTATGTAAGAAAGAAAATGTAATCTGTGTCAGTCGCTCTGGATAAGAGTATCTACTGAATGCCGCATTTATATATTAAGAGCCAATCAGTGTTTAGCCTGTTAGTTTCTGACCCAGTGGATATTGTTGATACATGTACATACAGGCAAGATGCAGCAGGCAGGCTTTTTATACTAAAGTAATCATAAACGGGTCCAATATGATGTTTTGGCAGCTGAAAGTCTGGATATTTGTTTTCCATATTGAAACTGAAATCAAGCTAAGTACAGATACTCTGCTGCAGTTGAGTATCCAGAAGAAAAAAAAAACCACTGCAAAATGAAGATATTTTCAACTGATGTTTCCACAGATCAGAGAAAGCAATCTCTGGGGAGCTGAATGTTTCCATTCTTATTCAACATTTCCACTTAAGCCAGACTTTGTCAGTCTCTGCTCTCTTCATTGATGCTAGGTTAAGCCACCATGGTTTTAGCTCCCAGTGTCATATGACAGGCACTCCTAATATTTTTCAGCTTACTGAGAGAACATTATCCCAACAGCCCCACAAAAGCTTTGCCAGGGTACAAATCTTGACATTGTGGTCTTTGGTGACATGTTAAATACCCTTCTTAAATCCCTTTCTCAATTACCACCAAAACAAAATTTCTCCATCTGATAAAAAAAAAAAAAAAAAAAACCTTTGTGTCTGAAGGAGGATATTTCTATTGCCAGAGATGCAGGACTGGTTCCTGATGCGCAGTGTCACTGATATTCCACAGCATGCGCATGAAGCCACAGCGCTGGCAGCTGTTCAGCCCTCCAAATCCTCAACCTCCGCAGCTCTGACCCATCCGCTTTGACGTCACTGTGAGGATTAGAGGCTATTCGTGTAAGCGTCCTCACCAGTTAAAAAAAAGAAAAAGAAAAAAGAAAATAAAAAACTGCCTTCCACAAACCAAGCATTTATGCATACTGCTTACGGGCTACAGGCTGAGAGAAGTGCGCTGCATGTCCCCTTGTAGATTCCCCACAGCCGACAAAACGCATCAGAGAGAGCGAGAGTGAATCCTCGCCATGGGGGCACTCAAGACTGGGATCCCACGATGCAAGGGGGAAATGGCCTTTCCTAGAGCCGGGACACTGGCTAGCCCTTTGATCATGTTCAGTGCGGGTGGGAGGGAAGGGACTGCAGATGCCAGCGCACCCGGACACCTGACAGGAAGTGCAAGAACTGGATGAAGGGCAGCCCAGTTTTGATAGAAAATTACAAGTGAATGCGATTGTTAGATTCCATCTTCATTTGTACACAGTGTCATACACAGGGGCGACATAGCTCAGGAGGTAAGAGCGGTTATCTGGCAGTCGGAGGGTTGCCGGTTCGATCCCCGCACTGGGAGTGTCGAAGTGTCCCTGAGCAAGACACCTAACCCCTAACCGCTCTGGTGAATGAGAGGCATCAATTGTAAAGCACTTTGGATAAAAGCGCTATATAAATGCAATCCATTTGTTCATCTACATAC
Source organism: Anguilla anguilla (assembly GCF_013347855.1). NCBI lineage: Eukaryota > Metazoa > Chordata > Actinopteri > Anguilliformes > Anguillidae > Anguilla > Anguilla anguilla. The sequence continues at coordinate 12,724,394 of NC_049211.1, read as the reverse complement.
CGATAGTGCTACACCAATATTCCACAATGAGATTGCTATTGCTAATGTACAATAGTCACAACCATAGATTCATGACCTGATAGTCATCTGTGGGCTGCTAGGGATAGATACCGTGGTACCCAGGGTGTTGGGAGCAATACGTATCCTCTTGTATGCTAGGGCAACACAGAGTCACTGCATTTCAATGATCAGCTCAAGAACATAATAATAAGTTCAAGAACAGTGTAATGATAATGCCCTCCACGAAGGGCTAATGTGGAGTCATCCCTATAATACAGTGCATATAATTTATTGCAAATACAGTGCTCTCCTAGGGTATGGTAATGGAAGGTTAAATTTGTTGTGTTTGCTATATATTTAAGCCATTTGGATATATGAGACAAAAGTACAGGTAATCTGCTTTTATTTACAAGCATATATGTTTTACTGTTTCACAGAAACGTTTTGTTTTTGTATTGAGTCCCCCATTTCTTCTACTGTGAGTCTGGTTGGCCCCATATTAATCTGTGGCAACAGGAGGTTTGGAGATAAACTCACATTGACAAAGAGAACATTGAGGTGGGGAGGTTTTAAGGTTTAACCACAAATTCACACAACTGGGTCCATGGTGCTTAACAAAAAATTGTCTTAGATCATGTCAAACTTTAATTAAATAAACTGCCAACTTCAGGAAAATTAGCTGTAGAGAAAAACTATTATTGAAAATGGGCTCTCAACAGTCTACTTGCCACTTGTTATTCTAATTAAAGCCAAAATGACCAGAGATCACAATCACACGTGGCAATTCTACCCTAAATTAAGTAAAGGCACTGCTTCCTTTTTTCATTAATAGTGAACAGTCTACACTTCAGTGGTGGGAGCAACTCCCTCACAATACTGGCAGTACATTGGTTTACCACTAGATGCCAGCACAGTATTCAAAACCATTGTGCACCTGAGCGCTGTTTTATTTGGTGTTCAGTAGAACACTTCAGACTTGTTTCCATGTGACAAAATTTCTTTAATTGTATGATATGGTATGATTAAGAAGGATGTATCTTGCTTTGAATTTGTATTGTTTCCTGTTTGGTACCTGTTAGAGCAAACAACCACCCCCATCGCCCAACAACTCTCTCCCAGGGAATTGCTTTAATCCCCCATTCACACTTAACGCACTAAATTAAACAATGCACATGAGAGATGATTGTATCAACAGGAGTCAAAAATTAAAAGCTGTCAGACATTAGTTTGCAAATGTCCTACTTTGTGAGAGACCTGTTGTCTTCTGCCACTATTCACAAAAAAATTGCTTGGTATGAGGCTTAGGGGTTTAACCGCTGATGAGGTTGTCATAACAACACAGTGTGACATTTGGAATATAAAAATAAATATGGTAATAGTGATAATCTTAATAACCATGGAAATAATTAATGGTAATTGAAGGTATTTAAATGATAATGGTAATCACAATAACAACAGGAACCATAAGGAATGTGCATATTTTTTGTAGTAACAAAGGATCACATTCATACATTCATCGCACATTTTTCTTTGACCTGTAATGTTGTAATCTGAGTGATTAAAGGTGTATTCACTCTTTCGAGGTATGCAACATTCAGCCACATCTCTCTACAATGCACTCAGCCACATATCTGTACAATGCATTCACCCACATCCCTTTTCCACACTCTTTAGAAGAAACGGCAAGATTAAACATATTTACACAGGGATAGGAACATGGTATCTGTGGTATCAAGAAATCATCATTGTGTGTATATATGCTGCAAGGGAGAAATTCCATTTTTGGTTACCATACATATTAAATTCTAATTATTAATTTACACAATTTAGTCTTCTTGAACTTTTTGCACACTGTGTATGAGGAAGACTTGAACATATATAAATATTTTTTTTGTTTCCAAATGTCAAAATATTTTATTTATCCAATGAAAATTGTATTTATTGTTGTCCCTGGCCATATTTTATCCACAACTTTGTGAAAAAGTGCATTTTGTGGCATTTTATCACCCTTGTCACAAAATGGCAGGAGCTCAGTGGCCATCAGACTTCAGAGAAAATTAGACTTTTGATTTTCAGGCCCATTTCATCTGTGCACTGTATTATTTATTTATTTTATTTTTCTGACAGACTTGTGACACAACTAAAATGGAAAAGCGAAAAAGGGTGGAATTTTCGGCTGCGAGGGCAGGAGGGTGGATGACAGTGAAGAATCACACTATGATTTTCCCAAAGTGAAAGACACAAAGCTGAGCTGCTCAGCCAAGAATGGCATGTCAATGTATGTTCTGATTTTTTCATACCGCTGTCCAGTGTTTCCCTGTTCATCTGTGTTAAAATGAGGCTTTAAATTGTTGTTGTTGTTCTTCTTCTTCTTCTCTTCTTCTTCTTCTTCTTATTACTATTATTATCATCATCATCATTATCACCGGACAATTTAGAAAATATTTGTTTGGGCTATGCCTCCAATTAACCCTAGCAAGTATTTGCAGTTGCAGACAACACAAAATCTTTCTTAATTTTATGTGGAAACTTTCATTCTAAAGCTGAGGCCCATTATGCATGTAGATCCCACTGTCACTCTAAACCAGGGTTGCACAATAAGGGCTAATCTGTTTCAGGATTGTGTGCCAACTCTTTTAATTATTTAATTAGCTCAATCGTATCTTGATCTGACATTTGTATACACACCAGCTACAAGCACGGTCTGAAAGCGTATTCTAAAGACTTTACTGTGATCAAGCACAGCACCGCACCAGCTTAGTTTATAAACTAAAACTAAGGTAACAGGTTGGAACAAAAACCAGCACGCAGACTGGCCCTTGTGCACCCTTGTGCTGTAGACCAATCAGAGGCTTTGCTGTGTACTAGCCAATCGGATGTAAGTTGTGCACATTACAGTGCAACCCATCTGGGTAATCACCGCTTCATAGCACACAGCACATAACATAACTTCATAGACTGCGCTGCCTCGCCTCGCCAACTGCGATGATATATAGATGCGCGGATGTGGGGCTGCAGTAAACTCAGTGGTTTGCATGCTTGGCGGCTTGGTGAAGTTACTGAAGTCACTGACAGCTCCTGACAGCACCCTGGAGGGAGTGCAGGAGAACAAGTATTGGGGGAGAACAAGTATTGCTGAAAAGACACAAACACATGACTGTGCATTTTAGATCTATATTTTAAAAACATTTAAATTAGAGGGTCCCAAAACCTGGGAAAATAAGATCTTTTTCTCTGTACAGCACACCATCCGTCTCGCAAGCCAGTACAAGTTTAACACATTGCGTTGTCGCTTACCATATAGATGTGTGTGTGTGTGTGTGTGTGCACACGTGTGTTGGTGTGCAGTACACCTACTAAAGCTTCAAAAACTAAGCAACTCCATATGACAGCCTTGTCACATTCTAATATCATGAAACTGAGCTTTCAGATAGAGTTGAAGGGCTCACACGTTTTCTTTCTTTTTCTAACGCACATATGGTCTAAGCCATGGCTGCAGTGTCCAGGTGCTCTCATTAATCTTCCCGCTTGATAAAAAGCTGGCTCTGAGACGTCAGTGTTCATCGGGGACGGAGCGAGCGCAAGCCGACTGGGACGCCGTCAACACGCGGCGTGGGCCTAGCGCTGACCTCGTGAGACCCGACTCCTCGCCGGAGCAGAGCTGACGAACGCGACCCGGCCTGCCAGCGCTTCTGCCGTTATTGCAACAGTAAGGGAAATCCAAAAATAGGACTGTGGACTACTGATGAAGGCATGGCAGGTAGCTGAAAAGGGGGAGGAAACACTATCACTCTGAATGTCTCTCAGTGACACTAGGTTAACTGTAGGTACCAGGTATACCAGTTTGTAGCTCATAACTGACTTCAAACAAATGTCTCACCATCTTGTCTTTGAAAATAGACGCATAGTGCTCTGGCAGCGCAAGCTGTTTTCGCATACAGAATTTAATCAAATGCTACCACTCACTGCAGAAATAAACAAAATAACAGCACTATAGTATGTCCAATTAGCTTGGCGGTAGCTAACACTTACTGCCTTTGAGTCTGTCTTCTATCTTTAATTAGAGTCTAACTTGAGTGTGAAAGACAAATGTGCTCCAATCTGCTAAAACTGCAAAACCTGAAAAGCACTAACACATCTTCCACAACCAAACACTTGTTTATTTATGTAAAATGTTTTGAGAGCTTGTGGGTAAAAAAAAAAGAGAAAAGATCCCATCAACTCTGACCACACATCTCAGAATTCAAAACAAGAAAAAAAAATGATTTTTTTATTGTAACATTCATTATAATTATTTTTATAGCTTCATAACAGTGCTTCAATATTACTTCATAGAAAGGGCATCATCTGGTTATCATCCAAAAATGACTATAAACACTATTGAAAGCATTAAGCCTGCAGAATCAGGACCCAAAATAAAATGCATCACACAGAAAGGCTTTTTAACAGACATGCAGTAACATGCACAGTTTGTTTTATGAGTGGTCTATATCAAAGGCCATAGTTTAAAAAAAAACTAAACCAAAAACATTTTTGCAGCAAATTGTGGACATTCTGAATATGGATATGTGGATATGAAATTCTATACATGTCTGAAAATAAACCAACATATGAATGAATGGCACACGTTTGAGCATGTGATCTATTGCCACATTTTATCTATGGCAGGTTTAATTGACCGATTACTAATTTGCCTCGAAGCAAATATAAAAGTGAGGAATAATTATTTTCTTGTGTTACTTGCTCAAATACCTCAAACATCTTTTTCCACAAAAAATATGACAGTGAGTGGCAGAACTCAGTTTGTTCAAACCTATTCAGCCTGAACAAAAAGTCATAGAGAAAACTAAGTCCGGACCGCTTTCTGAAAAATATTGGGCTCAATAATTGCACATTATCATGTAAGACACTTCGAAACACAAATCAGTTAGAGATAAAGATTAAGTCATAAGAGAAGATCGATTTTGGAATTACCTGCAATTATCAACTATTATGGTGAATGTTGGCAAAAACCTACAAGAATGGCAGAAATGCCTAAAAATTCTTATTTAAGTTATCATCTCTGAAGGTCAACTATCAGAGCTCTTGGGCAGGAACCAATCTTTTCATATGGAAATTTCCAGGGTTTTATTTTTCCTTACAAATGGGATCTAACTTTTCCAAAATTTTTCATTATGCTCCTTCCATGTGCACCAGGACTAAGTCCAAAGCCATCAGCTTACAGGGCTGCAGCCCACACCTCTTAGATGGGGCAACAGTAAATCTCACTCTGCTCTGAGAGCTCCATTTCATTGGACAAATTTAAATCAAGGATACAGAAAGCAAAGCTGGAAGTGCGTAATTGCTTTTAACTTCTGGTATTTTGGCATTATATTTTATACTTTGTTATCGTACATTTACTCTCTGTTATTGTACACGTCTGTATTTATTCTCTCTTGGCCAGGTCTCCCTTACAAAAGAGATTGCATTTCTCAAAGGGATTTTGCTGATTAAATAAAGATTTTTTTTTTTTTTTTTTTAAATCTCAGAGCCATTACTCCAAATCTATCTCTTTTATAGAGTTCTAGGCAGAGAGGCAGTTGGTATTGTACCCTTTTTAAAAGTCTTATAGTATGACTTGCATGATGATGAGGGGGTTGAAACTTCAGCCTTTCAAGGTCAGGGCAATCTAATCAAGGCCTCAGAACTGATCTGTGCACAAAACCAGTAGACTTCAATTTTTGTTTGTGGGCTTTAATCTCGCAATATTAATATTAATGGAAAACGAGAGCAAACAGGACATTTTCTTGATTGCACGCAAAGCATTTTATGTAACAGTTCAGGGCAGCGCTTTTTTTTATAGGTCAGTGACCATTGGATTGGTGAGCTATACCAACCCCCACCCACGCCCATCCCCCATTAACTCCTGGCCACCATCCCCTTCCTGCCTGTATCTATTCTTACTTCCTATGACTCAAACCCAGCTGTCACAGGGAGACAGTGACAGAATGCAGGAAGACTAATACCATCAACAATTTGCAGTCTTTTATCTCTGAATGAAGCTGTCCAGGAAACGGAGACCTGCCGAGCGCAGACCATCTCACTAGATTATATTCTGCAGAGCAGGTCAGCAGTCACACTGCACCAGTGGGTCTTTTGCCTCAGGCCACAGTGGTCCACATGGCCAGTTTTTCTCAGTTTCACTCCGGAAGCGGTACTTTCTTTTTTGCCTTTTTTCACCCATTTTCCATGCCCTTGTAGAAGTAACCGGTATAAGTTTTGATATGCCCAGCACAGTATCTGTCATGTTATTTGGTGGTTTGGACTCTTCCAGAGCGGGACGGCACCATTAGGCCCTCAGACTAACTCTTAACCTCACGACCCATCACAAAATCACAGGCCCTGACCCATTCTGTTAGCGGCAGTCACAGCAAGGGGCGGTACTGTTTACTTGAGTAAAAGTGTACTCGTCAGCAGATTCATAATCGTCAAGGAAACAAATTTTATCATGTTCCAAATGCTTTCTTTTTTTTTGCATCTTTAAAAATAATTGCGACAGTAAAATAGTCAAAGCCTGTATAGCCTACATAAACAAGCTTTTATCTTATCAAAGAGTGTTGTCACATGGGATAGCCTATGCTTTTGGCACTCATCTGTAATGCCTTTAAGTGGGTTTTCAGCTGTAAAATGGGCCTGAGGCACACACACACACACACACACACACACACACACACACACGCACACACACATGCACACACACATGCACACGCATATGTGTATATGCACATCCCACACATACACACACATGTACACACACCCACGCACATGTACAACACACAAACAAATAAAAAAAAAAAACTGAGTACACAAAAGGATAAAGCAGCTTGTAATCATTTAGAGCAGGGGAGTCCAATCTTATCCAAAAAGTGCCGATGTGGGAGCAGGTTTGTCTTTTAGCCCAGCATTAGACTCAACTAATTAACTAATCATGGTCTTCAATCAGACCTTGATAAGTAGAATCAGGTGTGTTCCTGCTGGGCCAGAGCAAAAACCTGCACCCACACCGGCTGTTTTCGGAAAAGATTGGACACCCCTGATTTAGAGAAAATCATAAAATTTCCCACCTCTCCTCACAACCATCATAAATGAATCGTTGCAGGATAACTATAATTTTAGAGGAGGCATGAGAGGATTTCATGTGACCTTCATTATTCTTATTCTGGCTTTTTTATCTTCGTCTTGCATGTGGGAATTTGTCCTCGTCTTTCCTGGCGACAGAATTTGCTCCGTAATCACACAACAAGGGAATGCTTCTTTGCTACTACAATTTAGAACAAGGTTTGTTATTTTTTTCCCGTTTTTTTTTTTTTTTTTTTTTGGTGCTTAAAAGTCCATGAAATACAGTTATCTTGCTCTGCAGGGCAGATGAATCGGGATTCACAGAAACAGACTTGCCATTTCTGACTTGTTTGCTATCCACAAGGTGCCCTTTATTCTGATCGCAGCTTAAAAGGGGTCCATTTTCTCTATCTTTCCAACGGCAATTTCAAAATAATTGCTCCGAGAAAGAGGAATGTTTGAGTGAATTGAAATACAGGAATGGTCAATGTCAGTGGAAAAAAAATAGACCAGGTTTTCAATTACAGCATGTGCTTAACCACAGCCAGCACAGGCCCACTGTTACTGAGCACCAGTATCTCTCACTGCAGTGTCTCGCTGCAGAACATTGCACACCAATACAAATAATAGAGGGGGACAGACACCAGAATCCATGGAATGAAGCACTGCGAATTTGACAGACGCTGTCAGTAGTGCCTGTGCCGAGATTTGGAAGTAAACACAAGCTCTTCCTAGCCATTGGAAAGAGCGCTGCATACTCTTTGCCACCAGAATACCAGAAAACCATATCTATTCGTCTATCAATAATTTTTTTTCTTTTAAAACAGACAAAAGGTAACATGAAAAGAGACTGAAGCTTTATGAGCCTCTCACTGGGAACAGCTACATTGTGCTGTCACTTAAAATCAACCAATACTATTACTGGTGGCCAAAAAGCAGAATCCAGAATCTGGGTGAGTGGCTGTCCCTTCTGATTCATATTAGACTGGAGGGGCTCTGTACTTTTTGGAAATAAATTTGGGATCATGCTAATTCTATCAAGACAACAAATATGGTTTCATTCATTTATGTATTGTTTAATTTATATGCCTCCTCAGAATTGTCTTATGTAGAAAAATATACAGTCATACACATTCTGTACACATTACTTGCCTTATCTGTGATGTACATATGGTTAAAGATTACCATCTCATTAGGATTTAAACACACAATAAACCTGGATGATATTGGAATGCAAGTCAGTATATTAGAGTTTCTGGGCTGCAGAATTGGACTCTTTAGATTTAGATGTTACAGGACCTAGGATTCTGATGTTGTCATAAGCATAATGAATTGCAGGTGTGGCCCTCTTGTTTGAAGGAAATCTGATTCCGTGGTTAAGCAGTCAATTCTGTGATTAAGCGGCAGAGCTTGGGATTTTTGGGAAACGGAGGCCACGCCGACAGGTATGTAGGCACAGGCATCGCTGTTGCGTTAACAAACCTGCGCGAAGCTGAAAAGTGTGCTTCTTCGCACAGCAGGTGGCTGAGACCAGGATCTTCAGGAGACTGAGAGACCGAGAACAAGAGCAAAAAGTGTGAAAACAGGAACAGACCGGAAAAGCTTAAAAACAGCTGCTTTCGTTTCATTTTTACTTTGTTATTTTAGCTTATTATTTTTACTTGGATTCCAGTGAAGGTGAAATGAGGAAATTCTTGTTTATTTGTATGTTTCTTTGATAAAGTATGCTCTCTCTGTTTTCGTCAAAACAAATCTCCCTGTCTCCAGCTATTCCGCCCCTTCCAAGGGTGTCATGGAGTGTGTGATGGTGTATTTTTTTCATTTCCCCTTTTTTGACAACACCCTGTTATGCCTAAAAGCTACGTATTGTTCAATGAAATGTTATCGTCCATCTAAGACTGACATGTGCTGTATGCAAACACAATTAAGTCCTGAAGAGAAATACATCTTTCATTTCTGTATAGTGGCAACACAATTAAGCATTTTGTTCAATGCAATCCTTCTATCACAAACGGTGGCATTCAAACAATTTAAATTAATTATAGTGATTAATTTTCTTTTGTAATAAATGCATCCATGACTGAGTCCTAACATCAAAAGCACTTCAATGTTCATGAAGCAAGTCATTTTCTATGTCCAACTGAATCACTGGAAACTTGGACGTCACACACACACACACACACACACACACACACAAAATGGTGGGGTTAAGATCAAAGCAGGAACATTTCTGCAACCCATACTAGAGCAATCAGTGAGACAAAATCTTCTGTGACCAGTGCCCATGGTTCAGAAATATTAGAAAAGAGAAGACAAAAACCTACATATAATTCAACATAGTTTGACAGCAATGTATTATTTTTTATGGTGAAAGCACATGGCCAGGATGTATAAATATAAATATTGAAGAAATGCGGACAGTAAAATGTTGTGTTTAATGATGTTTTAGAAATTCACTGTAAATATGCCCCCTATAACACTAAATTGCAAGTATACCTACTTTCTTTGCTTTTTAACAACCTACATGAAATATGCAGCATAACCACTCTTCCTCTGTAGTTTATGTCCCCTAAATTGTATTAACTTATTGATATTTAAAAAATAATTGGAAGTCTATTGAATCATTTCGCAAAATGGGAGGTGGAGGGCTGGGAGGGAGGTGGAGTGAAGGGGTAGTTAAATTGACTGAAATCTTATCTATGCTAAGTTTTTTTTTAAACCACAGGTAGCCTAATACTATTGGCCCGTACTGCAAGTAAAATAGGGACCAAAGTTACAAGAAATATGGCAAAGAAGGAGTTAGGATCAGATGTGCAGAGCCAAGTAAACATATTGTGGCAATAAGGTTATTGCCAGCAAGAAATTGCAAAGAAGCTTAAGGTTCCGGCTGTTGGGCAGTAATGTTAATAAGAGAAGACCAGGATAACATCAGAGGCAGAAGACAAATATCTTGTGGTGTCTAGCAAAAGAAACCATCATAACACTGCACCACAACTACAGGAACTAGAGAGAAACCAGTTTCCCTGACTACAGTGAAACGGCAAAGTAGATCTCGTGGTGTAAAAGGATGTGTATCTACCTTTTCCCACTCTTTCTTGGTTCAGTGTTTATGGTGCTTGTTCTACTGGAGTCTTTTCTTCTTGTTAACAGCACATGGCAAGAGTTTTCTTTTTCCACATATACACATCCTTTTAGACCAGCGAATCGTAGTCGGCATTTCACTGTAAAGAGGGAAACTGGTTTCTGTCTAGATGCATTGAGTTCTTCCTGTAGTTGTGGTGCAATATTACGACAGTTTCTTTTGCTAGATAACACAAGATATTTGTCTTCTGCCTCTTGAGCTTCCTGGTGTTCTGTGAACATTGGTGCTAACCCTTATAAGTGAGGTTTTGTATACAATAACCAGTTGGTCCCATTTTTCCGTAAGAAAAACATTCATGAACTAGGCGTCTGAGCATATTGTGCCAACAGTGCCCAGCCTGTCAGTCCAACAATATATGTATTTCACGACAAAAAATAAAAATTTAAGGGAAATCTGGTGTAACTAGTTATAGTGCTTGGACATGAGAAAAATGGGGACATGAGAAAATTTTGTGTCAGCAGAATTTCGGGAAATGCCGCAGAAACTTGGGGCAGTTGTAGGTAGTATTTCATAAAACAAGACCTGAATAAATGATCTGAGACAGGAGCCACGGCAGCCAGCCCGTACTGGAATATGGAATTAGATGTCATCAGCTCAGTTTTACATGCACATTGATTTCATGAGAGCTTCAGGGCCCGTGTGGTAAGAATAACAAAGCCAAGGCCAGTGCTTCATGTGTGCATAATGCCATTTTAGCAGACACTCTTATCCAACTTGCACAAAGTGTTTGCATTTATTATTGAGATTTTTTGAATGGTTTCCTTTTCTACAGCTGGGTCTATGCAGAAACAATTCAGGTTGAGTACCTTGCTCAAGAGTACAACAGCAAATGGGAAACTTTAGGCACTTTATATTATAGTGCCAAGTATAAGTAAAAGGTATATTGCATTCACTTTTGACCTACAGACCTCACTGGCTGCCCTGCACAAGACACAATTAGCTCGTCGACTTAAAGAGGGGCAATGAGCTCTTGGGGGAGGGGGGCAAAGGAAGCAATCCTGCTTTCACTGAAGTGCGAAGGGATGACATCACCTTCTGAAGAGGAGATTCACACGTTGACTGATGTCAGGGTCCAGGTACAGTCTCTGATCCTGAAACTCCCACAGCCACCGCAGGCAGCCGATAAGCATCAGCGGCGCTATTCCAGTCACTGGCACCGCTTTAACAGAAGCAAGTCTCCTGAGGATTTTCAAACGACAGCCCTTGCCAGCCGCACAGCACAACAACACCACGTGCATGGCTATTCAGGAGCATTTCTGAGCAGCCTGCTAAGGTGCAAGCGAAGGGACTGAGACAGCATGTAGAGGATCCAACGCGAAAAAATACAGAGCACGGCTGGTGCTGCTAACAGCCAAACAGCCGATAATGCTATCCACACCGCACAAATGGCTGGTTCACTAAAGTATTGATCCGAATCAAGAAACCGTGCAACCGCCCCCAATAGTTAGCGAATGCAACATACAAACACAATGCCTCACATTCTTAGTTGAGAAGCATAACGTGTTGAACATCAGATTGGCCTTCCTAACCTTTTCTTCAGTTAGGATCGTGCCAGGTTTCATCTTGTCTGACGCTTTATTTTACATTTGAGGCTGCACCTCCTTACAGTTGTCCTAAATATTTGGCTATATTAAATAAAGTAAAAGGCATGGTTTTGCACCGACCAATTTCTGAAGCTGAGTAACATTATTTGGAAATTTACCTGCAATTTACCATCGAACCTCAGGTAAGATCGGCCAATTAACCAGAAAATGGACCACTGCGATATTTCTTGGAACTACTTACCAATTCATAGAACTGAACCATTTTGAATTAATAATTTTTTTAAGTCACATGGTTATTGGGGTTGTTGAAACATTTGTTGCTGCAAAATGAAATAGCCTACTTTAATTATAGCAGAGAACAAATTGCTAGGGGCAGGTTCAATGTCATTTTTGTCATCTAGCAATTCTAGTATGCCTGTAATCACAAATAATTTAGAGCGTATCTGCTCTTTTAGACGCCTAACATTATTCTTGCAACTATGACAGCAGCCATGGTTACAGACAAATGTACACATTGTGTGGCTTTTGAATAGATTATGCCCCATTACTGCTAGATTTCAGGTTGTCTTTAAAAACAATCCATGATCATTGCTAGTGGATAATTTGCAATCGTATTTGTGAATCGGATATGCCCTGTATCAAGCCGTTTGCATAAAAATAGTAATTTTGGCATTTGAATGTATGTCGATAACACAATGTACGTATGTATGTCCCAGACAACACAATGTGTTGCTGTTTCTGTGCTTTGGGAATCCAATCTTTTTTTGGGGGGCAGATGGGGGGGGAGGGGGTTTTGGGTTGGGTTGGGAGGTTCCTGGTACTTCTGAGGCTGGAACAGCAGATTATTTCTTCATTTATTCCTTCATTCATTGTAGTAGATTTATATCCAAATGTTCTTATAAAAACACAAAGATGAGCATGGGAAGAAATTATTTTTTCATCCTCTTTCATCCTTCTGAAATGTATGTATAGTAGTTGTACCAAAACATAAACAAATAAATAAATTGCATTCACTTGTGCAATAACTCATCCTACTGTCTGTCCACCCTCTTCAATAGGAAGAGCAAGTTTCTTCTCTGTCCTGAAATAAGCAGAAACGGTTGCTGGGGTGCAAGTGAATGGGTCCACGGGGCTCTCTGACTGATTCATTTCAGTGACTGCAGCAACTAAACACGCGTGTCCTCTCAGATAAGGATTCATATTTCTGACACTTTCTGATTTATGAAAGCAATTTACGATTAAAGCGCAATCGCCCGTAATGGAAACTCCTCCGACGTCACCGTCGGAGGGGAAGTGGGCGACTGTCACGTTGTGCCACTTCACTGCGCAAAATTTTTTTTTTAATTTTTTTTTTTTTTTTGCTTCCAGCAGCAAAATGGCCCCTCGCCAAAATGTTTACCTGCACGGACGTACCTTGAAATACCACAAAATCAAATTTTCCAGCTCATCAGCACGCTAATCATCCATTATTCATTATACAGTAGCTATTTGTGAGCAAATCTCCCGAAATTGCATCCGTAGTGGTGAGGAGGAGCTCTCGTGGGGGCGGGGGAGCGACGAGTGATTAAGCGAATCAGTTACTGCAGGCCACACAGGCCACAACATTGATCATGTGTAGCACGACTATTCTGCCAAAGATTACACTCATAGCGATGATTCGCAATTCGGTGTCTGCCGAAAGAGGCAAGCTGAATGGCCCAGAACTATAATCAATTTCCTGCTTTCCTTTCACAATTCTCCTACATCTCCTTTAGTCTTTCTTTTCTTTTTTTGTTTTAAATCAATTTGCGCAATTTGCTGAGCCTTTTCTGAGTGACATTTACAAATCACTGCAAGTACTGCATAATGCATGAACACTTAATGAAGGCACACTTCTCATAGAGAACTATCACTAACATAGAATGTGAAATACAGTAATTACAGTACATAACTGTTATATAAGGATTTCAAATATTTTTAGACTATATCAAGTATTAAAACCTTCAAACGTGTCACTTTATGCTGAAACCGAAAGCACTGCAGTGAAACATGACAAATACAGCAATATTCCGTAAACTCTGATGCAGAATATATTCAGCAATAAACTGTAGAATTTGCATACATTAATGCAGTAATAACTGATAAAATGTGTAGTGTATTCACACACACATACACTATCTTGCATATAATCTTCATCCGTATATTAAATCTTACCAGTTTGCCAGATGTGAAGGAGAACAGCCAATATAATTTGGCCAATAAGAAACTGAATTAATATTTCACAACTGTACTACTGTGCAGTCCACTGTTTGTGTGTGTGTATGTGTGTGTGTGTGTCTGCATGCGCAAATTTGGTTTTGTATATAATCTATATCTGTGTGTATGTATGAGCATATGTTTGTTTGTTTGTGAGTGTGTGTGTTTTATGCATCTGAAAAACCCCAGAGATTTCCCAAAATGGCTGGCAGCAAAATCAAGCTTGCTCTGCCTCTGCTGACACAATCATGTGCTATAAACATATAACCTTTGCAGGGCAGCAGGCAGTGCCACTGCCTTGCAGTTTGAGGGTTGCAGGCGTGAATCCGGCTCAGCATTTTCCCGTCTGCCCGCTTGCGGTGTGACAAAGCGTCTTCTGTTCACTTTTGGCCGCAATAACAGGTCATCCCAAGGCTGCACAGAATCTGCAGAGTCGGTTTAGTTTGGGGTGCCCCATTGCTAGGATCATCAGCAGTCAGCCAGCAGCTCTATAGAGGAGCATGGGCAGTGGTCTGAGGTGCAGCAGGTCTCTGATGGTATTTAAAGGATACCCACCTCATATAGATACTGAAAACACAGCAATGGGAACAGTGTCATGGGTAGAAATTAATGCACTGTTTGATTTGCATTCAAGAAGTTTGAGGGAAAATTTATGTGACTTTAAATGCGACGGTTATACAGCTCCTGGCACTGAATATTGGAAGAGTGAGACGATGTTACCTGTGATTGGCAGGTTAAATAGTTTATTGGCATCTAACCAGCTGCATGGAGCAGTTGCTTCTCAATTCATGCACATACTATTCATTTTGTGTTTGTTTGTTTGTTTTCTGAGAGTCTTATTAAAAGGGAAACCAAGCTCTTTTTTTCTTTCTTTTTCTTTGTTGCTTTTTTGGCGAGCCTTTGCGGAACACCTCTGTGGAGGAACTCTGGAGGTTTGGGTACTCCTCTTTCCCCCAACGCCCTCCAGCGATGCTGGAATCAGCCAGCCCCTCGCTCCTCTCTGTTCTCAGTAGACCCCTTGAGAGGCATCGGCTCTAGTGATAAAGCTAACACTTGCCTACCTTTTGTTCTCCTTCCGCTGACCAGTTGAAGTTTGCCTCCTTCGACGGCAAAGAGCACAACATCAGCTCACCCACTGTATCTAGAACATTATTCTTTCTCTGTCTCTCTCACTCACTCTCTATTAGTCTGTACTTTCCACTTTTCATAACATCTTTACTGAATGATGCTGTTGCGACCCTTTTATTCCTTCAATCAGTGGCGACCGTTCAATGCCAGTGGAAAAGGAGGAGAGTTTGTCCACACTCTTCTTTCCCTTGTCAAACATATTTATTTGCTCATTCCTTACAAGGTTTATCTTAGCATTGACTTTCGGCCCTTAAGACTTAAAAACAACCTGTGCTGGACATACAAGACAATCCCTTTCTCAGAGACATGACGTTAGATATTTATTCCCTTGCATCATCCATCAACTATCAAGCATACCGAGACTGCAATTAAACACCTGTCAGGTATGGGATGTCACATTACATTACACTAGCTTAAGAAAGAAAACAATCTATTTCCTTTTTTGGCATTCATTTCAATTTTTCTTCCCGTCAACAAATGTGATAGGATATCAGACACAAGACAAGAGTTTAATTGCACCCTGACATCCTGAACTGAACAATTCTTAAAACGATGTCTCCAAAACAGAACTCTCTCTCTCTCACTCTGTCTCTCTCCCACTCTCTCTCTCTTATACACACACACATAATATAAGGGCTAAATTCCTGGCACCACTACATAAGCCAATTCATATGCAACATGGAAATTAATTCAGAACTAATGAGATTTTCAGTCACAAGAAATTACAAACCTTACTTAAATGCCAATCACAATGCAATATTTACAAAGAGCAGCAAAAACAATTGGGAAGTAAATTTTTTCAGTTGAAAGTTAAAGTTAAACTTTATTGACCATGTGGGGTAATTGCATTCATATTTGATCCATTCTAGCTACTTAGGAGCAGTGGGCAGCCACAGTGCAGTGCCTGGGGACCAACTTCAGTTCTGAGGCCAGTACTCTGGTCAAGGGAAATGGCAACAGTACACCTAACTTGACATAAATGTCTCTTGCAGTGGGAGGAAACTAGAGTACCCAGAGGAAACCCACGCAAACATGGGGAGAACATGCAGAGTCCACGCAGAGAGGATCCACCCGGTCGGGATTCGAACCCAGAACCTCCTCCTTGGAACCACTGTGCCACCATGCCACTCACAGTAGATTATGGAAAACCTATGCTTAGCAGAGACAAGTTTAGATAAATACTGCACATAAGTTATATCCCGCGTTGAACAAAATTATTACAGTCGACTTATGTTTTGGCAGTTGCCTCGAGCATCAACAAGCCCCCACTCGTCTTCTGTAAGTTTAGGCTATCCTACAGTGAAGTTTTCCAACTTTTGTATTGATTTTTCAGTTTCTCTGAAAATAAGACCTTGTGTATCTGGCCAAACTACCCTTTCATTAAATGCTTCCTCTGTGATATGCAGTGATTGCCAGTTCAAGTCTAGGGAAAAGGGCATCCATCCTGCAAAAGAACATGATTCTTAGCCAAAACCGCACATGTAAATATGTAGTCACATATGGGGAATATGTAATATGGGAAAATGTAAGGTGAGCAGGGAGGATAAAGAAATGGTGAAGCACATCCACAGCACTTCCTTCTGAACTTTTTGCAAATGGAAAGAAAAGAGTCCAACATTGTAGAGGTCACTGGAATGCAAGCCATTCTGCAGGGGAAGCTGCAGGAAAATCACTGTTCAATCTGAACATTTTTCTATGATTCCTCAGTACTGCACATCACTCCTCCACAGTATCAGTCCTTATTCTCCACCCCATATGTTGGGTGTCATAATAAGAGTCCACCTTCACAGTGCCTGGCCCTTCCCAATGACACTCCTCCCAGGCATTCTGCAGGGGAAGCTGAAGGGAACGACCTCAGTTCCCTCTACCATAATGTAGCCTCAGGTCAGCAGTGGTAGAGTTCCCTTCTGTGTCCGCCTATGCTGACTACTAATAGGCCCTTTGTTCATCTCAGGCCTCAAATGGCTATTTAGTCTCTGCACTAAGCACCACACATGTCCAGGCTCAGGAGAAGGAAAGGACAAATGCCAACAATTCATGCCTGGATTTAATCAATATTTGTCTTTATTTGACTTACAATCAAATGTTTTTGTTTTTTTGTCCCTTTTCTCCCTGTAATGTCGATTGTTGCTAATTCCTGTTGTGTTTGTGAAGAGAAAAAAAAAACATTTATTTGCAAGCCAAAATTAAAGAAAAAATAAAATTATAACCAGTCTACATGACAGCAGAATCAATTTGGAGGGACACAATGGTGTCAGCTTGGTGCATGCATTTATGAGAAATCACATTCAAATATGAAAAAAATGTGTCTTAAAATCAGGAATCATTGTATAATCTGAACATTCTTCTCCAACAACTCTTTGGTACTGCACTGTACTCCTACACAGTATTGGCTCTTATTCTTCACCTCATACTTTAGGTGTCATAATAAGAGTCCACCTTGACAGTGGCTGGGTAAAAACCTTCCCCAATGACACTCATCCTAAAGTGAATCTGTCAGCGTAATGGCTACAAATACTGGTATAATCTAACAGCATGGAATATAATCTGGAGGGGGGGAAAAGGAAGCAACAGATAATACAGGATTCAATCCATGCTTGTCCTTAGCTTTGGCCCAGATTCAATCAAGATGTGTCCTTAATTCTAAATCAAAATCATCTGCAAGCATTCATTACCATTGTTGTTTCACAGCTGCAGTTTGGCACGTTCTAAAATTACAAAAGGGATATTGCCAAACTTTGTATGTGAAGCATGTCATTTTGAGCTGACTAAAAGCCTGTCCCTGACCAAGCCTTTCTGTGGATATTTGCCAGAAATAAACGTGGTCATTCCAATATAGCAGATAAAACATATGCAATAAATTATGCATAAATAATTCATTAAAATGCATACATATTCATTTTCATAGTCATATGAATTCACAATGTGTTATCTCTGTTCCACTTATAAATTCCAATCCAGTTCCACTGTAGCACATTTTTGTACTCATATTTTCTCTTGAGGTTCCAGCTTTATTTTAAAGTACCCCCTTGTAGGTCACTGAGAGACATAAGAGGGAAGTGTTTTCAAAACATCAGTGGGAGTGTAATCTGACTGTACACCAGTAGCTTTAAAACCACAGAACCCTGACATTTACCCAAGCTTAAGTAGAATTCTTATGCAAAACAAACAGAACCAGTGTTAAGGCTGTTTCATTTAAAACCTCAAGTGATTTGTAGCAGTTAGTCCTTCACCCTCAATGGCTCCACAGTAAATCAATTGTTAACTCTTAGCTCTTGCTCTTCAGATGTGTAAAAATACTGGTGCATCCCTTTAGTACTACACTATTGCACCAACTGAATACCAGTCTGTTCTCCGCACTGTATCTAATGGATGCATGAGCTCACATTCCCTACAGTAAGCATACCAAGAAGAATTCCAATTCATTCAACTGGCTGCTGACAGAATATTAAAGTACCAGTGTGAAATACCATGTTAAATGTGTTCTCGTATTATGGAAAATGATGCTGTGGTGAAGCAATGAGAGATGAGAAGCCGTTTATTTATGTATTTATTCCAATTTACTTTATTATATTTTAATTAATTCCCTCTGAGACCATCACAGTTACATTAAAATCTTGGTTACCCAAATTTCTTGGTTATCTTTAACAGTATGTACTGTAGCTGTAATTCAATGAAAAACAGAAAAGTAGGAATAGTAGGAATACCCAACAAGGTAAGCATTCATTAACATTAACACATGTATGTTTTTGACAACTTACATTTCAGGTTTTAGGCCAAATTGTAGTTAAACTATAGTGTTAGCCCCATAACAGATAAACCCAATAATCAGCATTTACTCACCATTCAGATGGGAAAATATCATTATTATACAAATTTGTTACTAAATTAGACTATTTCAAAATATGAATATATCTTAAACAAAACAAACACTAAGTGGTACTTTGCACTACTTTTGTGTAACATTTTGTAACCTTTCACAACACGCAATACTTAATAAAACAATTCAAAGTAAGCAATCCCTGAAATTCCATTTTAGGTATGGTTACAGCCGATCACTAAGTCATAGCTACCTCTAAAAACCTTCGAGCTTTCCCGACATTTTGATGGGAGCTTTCAAGAATGAGAAATGAGAAAATTCTAAAACTGAGAAAAGTTGCTGTCCTGAATTTTTCAGCTATCGTTTATCTCCATCTCTTGACTCTGGCTGAGAAGATACTGACAGCTATTCCAGTACAGGTATGAAAAAAAAATCCTTTGCTTTTGGGCACTAGCTGCCCTGCTTGATTAAACTGTTGTAAAGCTGACACTGGTGACATCGGGCCTTCCACAATATCCAGATTTAATCATCCCTAGCTCGACGCAGGACACAAGCTCTACGTACACATTGCTTATTCGGAGCTGCCAATCATTTGAAAGAGCCAGATGATATTTCAGGCGATCTGAGTTCTCCAGTGTTTTCTCAATTGACATTTGTGAAAAGATGCTCTAAGGTTCATTTACACTGGAAAGTTAGTTGTAAACAGTGAAGCTACAGCACTTAAAACCTTTAAAGCAGCTGTTTCCTTTATGGGCCACATCACAAATGCTTGTCTTAACCTGCAACCTGCAACCGGTAAATGCTGTTGATGTTCCCATAGTATGCTTTTTTTTACAGTTTTACAAAAAAATCACCCGACTAAAAACGGCTATATCACTGTAAAATATGTATTTATTATAATGGAAAAGTACACAAGCCTGTTTTAAGCTTAAGCTTCTCACAGTTCCTGTGACATTGAAACGCTTTAAATAATTTGCACAAAGTGTATGCATTACTGGGTGAAAACGCCATATAGAAATTAAACGGTTCCTGCCATACAGAAATCTATAGCTGGGGACCATGAACTACGAAAGGGGGCGAATCTCTGAGCTGGGTAATGGTTACATCAATACCAAGAAACACATGCTAAAGCAATCCTAGTCACATTAGCTAACTGCGATCGACATTTAATTTCTCATCATTAATTTTTAAAAATGCTTTTCTTTACTAGGTGCAATTCACTAGAATGCAATTGTAGGCAGAGGTGTCTCTTCAGGGAAGCACTACACAAAAGGGTCCCTGCCTTTCAGCATATAACAGGAACAAACTTGGACACACATGCACATACATAAAACCAGCTAATCTTGTATAGACAAACCACAAGCTCCAGCTTCTCCAAGGGTGAGTCAATAGCATTAAATTCATCCCCAAGGTGTTTCAAATCCCAAAACAAAATGGTATCTGATTGCTTGCAAAGCTTCCAGTGTGTGTCCATATGTCACCTGCATGACAAAATCACTGAAGCTCAGCTGCTTGACTTGCAGTGTACACACAGTGATTTTCCAACCATTTCAACTCACGCATGCACGCATGCACGCACAAATATACATACATACATACATACATACATACGTGTATATATATATATATATATATATATATACTGCTGACTGGCCATCAACTCAATAGATATCGGATTTGATGTTTTTCGGAAGCATTTCACGTGGCCTTCTGATTGTTTACTACTGCATCAGGCACAATTCAAGAAAAAAAAAGATTGACGATACGCTCCAAGGCATCGATTTGGCATCCATATTCGTATCACTAAAAAAACTGCAATTAGATATATATCCTGCAGCCCTATTCTGAAGTGTAGAGAAACATGATCAGATCCAACAACTTTATTTCAGATTGTGTTAATTGGTCCAATTACTTTTGCTCTCATAAAATGGGGGACTATGTATAAAAAAGTAGAAATGAAATGAATTAGAAATGAATTTTTATACACCCCCCCCCCCCCCCCTCCTTAATGTTTGGGACATTAATGTTATATAAGTGAAAGAAGTCATGTTTAATACTTTGTTGCATATCCTTTGAAATGTCTGCTGAATGTTTGTGACTCATATACATCACCAGGTGCTGAGTATATTCTCTGATAATGCTCTGCCAGGCCTGTACTGCAGCCATCTTCAGCTTGTTTTAGGGGTGAGTTGCCTTACGTTTTCCCTTCAGCATGTGAAACAAATGTTCAATTGGATTCAGACCAGGTGAATGACTTGGCCAATCAAAAACGTTCCAGTTTTTGGTTTTGAAAAACTCCTTTGTTGCTTTAGCAGTATGTTTGGGATCATTGTCTTGCTGTAGGCAATGATCCCCAACATGCTGTAAAGCAATAAAGGACGCTGAAGCGAAGTCCAGTGATTTTGGAGGCATTTGGTTGAAATTGAGCAGATAAGATGCTTCTGTACAATTCATTCCGCTGCTATAAGCAGTTACATCAACAATGAAGACCAGTGAGCCAGTACTTGTGGCAGCCATACATGCCCAAACCATAACACCCCCACCACCATGTTTCACAGATGAGGGCTGGGGGTGCTTTGGATCTGGGGCAGTTCCTTTCGGCCTCCACACTGCTCTAGCCATTACTCTAACACAAGTGAATCTTGGTCTCATCTGTCCACAAGACCTTTTAACAGAGCTCTGCAAGCACTTTTAGGCACTTCCTAGCAAACTGGGCCATCCTCTTTTTGCAGCTTACTAGTGCTTTGTGTCTTGCAGTGCAGCCTGTGTCATTCTGTTTGTGAAATCTTCTGCGGACAGTAGTTACTGACACACCCACGCATGCTTCCTGAACAGTGTTTCAAATCTGTCGGACAGGTGCTTGGGGGCGCTTCTTCATTATAGTGAGAAATCTTTTGGTCATCGGTCATCAACTGTAGAGGTCTTCCTTGGATTACCAGGCTCACCAGTGCTCTCTTTACCCTGTATAATTACAGCTGAGAATGTGCACTGTTTGGATAAAAATAAAAAAATTGTCGAGTACAGAGATAAAAAAATGTCTTCGTCCCAAACATTATGGAGCATAAAATATATAATAGGTATATAATAAAAGGTACATATATGTATAATAGGGAGAAGGAATGCATGTCAGCCCCCCTCTCCCCCACCTCCCAACACACACACACACACACACACACATAACTTTGCCAAGTTTCGACCTCTTTAAGTGGCCCTTCTGGAAAAAATCAAGAGTCAGCGCAGAAATTTCTCCTGAGCTCTGGGGAGAAGGCAGATATACGTAACAGAAATGCTAATAGCATCCAGTCTGCTCAGTGATGCATCACTGGCCAGCCTGTACGGCGCACACCAAAACCGGCTGCTGCACAGCAAACACAATTTGTCACGGGTCTGGCTATGAACCCACAAAAGCCACTACCCCTCTCCAAGATGGGACACAATGGGCCCAACGGTTAAACCATGCAGGGTGGATTCACTCCAAAAATTCAACAGTTCCCACTACTAAAATCCAACCTCTTAATCAAACTATGTGAATTATGTAATCACGCAGGGGAGACCAGCATAGCGAAAGAGTAACGATAAGGCTAGCCTGCGGAATATTCTATTTCATTTTACTTCTTAATCCCTTCAATATTCCCAATAACATCCTTCTTATCATGTCAAAATAAATACATAAATATATGAATGAGTGAATAAATAAATAAATAAATAAATAAATAAATAAACAAACAAACAAACAAACAAACTGGGGCACACGTGGCTTTGTTTAATTACTTCAGCACGAAGCACAACAATTTAATCTGAACATGGCTGGACTGTAATTAGATTTATTCCCAGCATGAACAATACAGCATAACTATAGTCATCCGCCTAAACAGCACATGCAGTTAAATCACTAGTCACTAGTACAGCGACATACTGGCTGGAATCAAGTCTTAACTGCACCAGTGGTAGATTCCAATACGATAAAGTCGAAACACAGCTGGATGCAGTGATGTCCAGAGAGGGTTCCAGCCCTACAAGAGTGACTCCTCTGGTTTTCCATGGGACGTAGTAATGTAGTGAACAGGTGACAGGCAGAATATGCATCAATGGGAACGGCCTACCAAGGGACAGGCTTACAACTATGATACGGCATATTGTAAGTTTGGACAAAAATCAAAAATGAGGGAGGAGAAAGAGCTTATAAATCAACTATGAAGTCAGAGATTGCCAGGCCAGGATATTTATACCCAACTCAAGAGTGAGCTTCAGGGTTGTTAAATCACATTCAGAAAATCTTGCTTAAATAAAGATCAATATGTGAATTAGACAAAAGAAAACATCAATAATGAGGCATGGCAGTTTAATCTTCTACAAATGTTTGGTCATTAATTTATGAGCTATCGGCTAAACAAAGGTTCCAGCTGCAAACTGAATCATTGTTTACATGAAACATTTGGGAAATCAAAACAAAAGGAACATATCTTGATCTTTAATAATGAAAATGAAATACTACACAGGGTAACAAGAAATAAGTTGAACAGAAATCATGAGAGGTGAAAACTGAATTATACAGATCATTTTTCATGTTAAAATATTGTCTGACATGCTACATATATTTGCTGAATTGTTGTTTCACAGTCACACTACCCGGTTACACAGCTAAATAACACGGTGGAAGTGTACAATATTCACAGGTCATGTTAAATCACTATCCAAGCCGATAAATTAATTAAATTTAGTTTAATGTAGTTTTATGTTCACAAAAGACCAATGTCTCAAATCCCTTTACAGACATTTTGGGTCCAGGCCAAAGCAAGCCAAAGGCGCCCAAAAACTTAAATATGTTTCCATTCACAGTACCCAGAGCACTACCAATCCATCCAGATAGTTTAGCTGAGATTTAGACGAGTTTTCTAGATACCCGCCACTCACCCTGATACAACAGACCTCAATGAGCCCATATCTCTTTGGCACTCAGTGCACCAGAAATATACAGTACATTCAAAAATCTCAACAGCAACTTTTCTTTCCAAATACAATGCCACGGTCACTCACGAACATCCACAGGGTTTAAATCGGGCATGGATTAATCGAAAAGTACATCTTCTACTGCAGTAGGCCAACTGTGCAAAAGCTCAACCAAAGCATACCAGTATAGAGTGTTACAGTTTGTACTCCTAAAACCTGGAAGTGAGTTAGCATTTTTGAGCCATGGTTTCCCTGTGCAGATTTCCAATTCCATTTTTTCCCCATAGGATTTTCGATTTATGAAGGAAAATGAAGTCTGCAGTTAGCTTAATTCTAAGCAAATGTATACCCATAAAATATAACCGTTGACATCTCAACCATGAATTTTAAAGTTGTTACGTGCTTTAAGAAAGTAAGGCGCTAACAAGTTGCACTCCTGAAACTGCAACAAACGGTCGCATTCCACCAACGTCACGTCACCGCCACTCAAGTTTCATATCAGTCCACCTGCACCAGACTTTGCATGGATATACTCAGTTGGCATACTTTGGTAGAGGTAGTTCTCAATGAAACCATGCACAAATTAGGCTCTGTGGATGTTCCTGAGTAACCGTGGCACTATATTAAAAAGAGACATTGCTGTTTTTTTTTTAAATGTAAATTTTCTGTGCATTGACTGCCATGAAAATATGGGCCTGTTGAGGTCTGTTGTATCAGAGAGAGATATATCAGACATCTAGAAAACTCATCAAATCTCTGCAAAGCTATCTGGGTGGACAGATAGTACTCTGAGTAAGTGGGAACATACCTGAATTTGATATGTTGGTGAAGCGCCCGTTTAAAAAGGTTTTTAGGAGAAAAGAAACAGCCAGTCCTGTGTCTTCCATGCTTAATGAAAAATAAATAGATGAGACAGTTTTGGGGCCAACCTTACATTAGCTACCTTTGACATTACACAATAGCATATTATGGGAGATTTGTATTTTTATTAAAAGCAGCAAAAAAAGATGCAATGAAAATACTGTTGCTTAAACGTAATGTAATCTAGAAGATTCTATGCAAAGGTTGGCAACAAGTCTGTATGGGCACCAGTGTCTACTGTAAAACTTTTATTTTCATGGTTACTAATTGAAAAAAAAAAAACATTCAAATCACAAACCCAAAAAAACATGCATTTCACAGAATTCTGTAAAACATTAAATTTCTATGAAATTTATTGGAGCACTGAGCACAAAACATAAAATTTGATATTAGAATTTATCTGAGTAGCTTTCTGGTCCAGCTGTTTCTTCGAAAAACAAAAAACAGTGTATTATGGCACATGTTTACACCCATCCACTTGGTCCAGATTAGGACAGACAGGTGTGTATGGAGCCTACAATACTTTAAATACTGCTCAACCATTGCTAGCATGAAACATAGCTACATCTTATACTGCTACTATATACCAGTGTCAAGACATTTACCTTCCTGCTAAACTCATTTTGTCACCACTGGCCCCCAGATTAGCCAGTCAAGGAGCCCCAATACCTCCACTTCAGGGTAAGTAAATATCCACTACTGTAATACTGCACCAATACTGGAAGTTTCACTCATTCTCACAAAGAACAGACCACGTCATGGTGAGTAAATAGTTAACATATTTATAGTAGGATAAACTAAACTCCAAATTTAATTGAAAATAAACTGTCCGTGCTCTAAACCGGCTTAAAGTTAAGCAGCATTTCATTCAAAGCTTTGCTATGTCAGAATCAGGGGACAGAGGGAAAAAAATGAGGCAGATACAAACGGTGCGCAGAGATTGTTGGAGAACCTCCATGTACCTCCGTGTATTTTCCGTGCATTTCATTTCACGCATTCAGTTACTTGAAGCCCCGTAAAAGACCAGCATCAAAGTTAACTACAGTAAATGCTGTGTTCTGTGACGTGCAGGGACGCACAATACAAAGAATGGTGCCGCACTCCCGAAGATCGCCGCGCCAACATTGGTATTCTAAATTGGTTATCAAGCTCAGGCAGTATGGGTGAATTTCAAAGTTCAGCTACTCTAATGCCAAATATTTTCATGTCATTCACATAAATCTAAGCAGAGGGCATCTACTCTGAAAGCATTGGTATATAGGTGAGCCACTTTGAAACGGAGTGGATCTTTTCACAAGGACTCTCAGTTATTTCCTTCGTCGAGGAAAATATGTGACTTAAATCAGTAATCAGATATTATTTGGTAAGACACAGAATCGGCAGATACGGAGGAGCAACAGGATTTTCCCTCTCCATCAGCGAAACCGTTAATGACCTTCCCTGAACTCTTAGGCTTGGCTGTGACTTAGACCAGACCAGTAATGAATAGCGAATATCCAAAAGGACATGCTTGTTTTAAGATTCTCTGAAACATAGCAACAAAACCCACTGTACCTAACCGACTCGCCGATACAGTACTAGTTACGACATAGCCTACGTGTTACAATGCTTGCCGTTTAGTACCCTAATGCATTGCTGGATACTTAATACGCATTTACCGTCCGCAGTGGCAGCTATAGCACCCACCCTCATAATGACACTGAATAAGCATCCAGTCGTTAGAACTAAAAGGAGAAAAGTTGGCATGAGTATATTTTAGAAATGCACCAAGAAAATGCATCGTAGCGGTGTGACAACGAGACCGATGACAACAATTTATAAACATACACAACACTTTAAAAAAATCTCTCCTTGGTTTTATGACAGCGTACCATTTGCACTTCAAAGAGCACCTGCGAAAATATTCAGTAAATAGGCGACTTTATTCAATCCCAACACGTCACCCTTCCGTGTCGTTTTGTGCCCTGAATTAAGGGAAACTCACTAAAAGGCAGAGTCGCAATTCCATTTAAACGTTTTTAAAAAGTGACGTACTTACCAACGGCTAAATCAAGTAGATCCGCGCACAAGAGGAAACACAATGAGAAGACGGTCATCTTTCCCGTATTTTGCAATAAATCCCCAACTCCATCAGTTTTTAGAAGCTCTCCATTCCTCGACTGCTTGATGCCCACCATTCCAAAGGTACTACTAAATCGGGCGGTCCCCACAAACTGTTCATGGTTCTAATAAAAATATCAGCGCAAGACGGGGTAAACAGTAGCTGATTTAAAACAAACAGAATAATTGGTGGTGTCAAAGAAAACGTTCGAACGTGCGTTTGAAAGGGTTCCCTCCACGCATTCTGCGGCTCGCGATACTGCAGCGGGCAAGGATAAAACACAGCAACAGATTTGGAGGAAAACGCGTTTCACTCAAAGCTCTCTCTCTCTCGCTCTCTCCCCCCCTCATACACGCTCAGGCGCTCACGTATTCTTTATTACTTCTGTCCGTTGTTATTATTTATTATTATATTCCTTTTAATATAAACAATTACAGAAAACATCGAGGTGAGGGACATCGTGCGTAATGACAATTTACAAATGGACTGAGATTTACAAATAGACTACGTAATTATGTGCACTTGAGCTGTTGAATCGGGGCGATTTATTTTCGTTCATCCAAATGAGTATACTCATAATTTATTTTTCTTAACGAGACTTTATATTTTTATGCAACTATTAGAAGAACAAATAGGGACTTTGCGTAGACCACAAATTTGTGTCTTAAAAGTGGAGCATTTTTGCTGGTGCGATAAAGTGGACCTGGTAGCGAGACGTCTGCATTAACGTCAGGGGACACACAGGAGAGAATAAGACTTAGGAGACAGTAATAAAGGCGGCAATGACTCATGGTGTCAATATTGACTGCATACTAGAATGCACGCGTTTTAGGTGTTACAAGAATGGTGTTGTGCCTGTCTCAGTTATGCTGTTGGAAGTAGTCAAAAGGGCTTGTACTGAAAAAAATAGGCTATTTTTTCCTAACCTTTTCATTGTTGTAATTCAACGCTGTAATAGCCAGCAGATACCCTGTGGTGGTGTTGGTGTGTCAAGTAGGAGAGGCTCTTCTCTCTGGACCAATTAGAAGACTGGTGTCTAGCAGTGACCGAGTTAACTGAGATGTTAAAGTAATCGTCTGCCTTTCTGCAGTCATTAATGAGCCTGTGCCCTCATCGAAAGAGTAGATGGTTCTGTGCTGTCCTGGTTAAAAAAAAAAAAAAACATTCCCAAAATACAGCTGTCAGTTTGGACACCTAATCACCTGTCACCCTCACAGGCAAACAAAATAAATACATAAATAAATAAAAACTTTTGCATTTCCTATTCAACTGGTTTCAATACAAAATTCAGTCATTGAGCCAATGTATAATGCTTAGTTTTAGAGTCTATGTGTAATTCTAATGTTTGCTTAGTTAATTACTGAATCCGGTGAACCTCGTATTTAACATGCTAACCGTTTCTACATCTGGGTGGATTTTTAAAATTAATTTTACTGGAACAATTCTGATTAAGAGCTTTGCTCCAGGATGAGGATTCTCACCTCAGATTTTATCCTGAAGCCCAGTTAACAACCCCAGTTACTGCTATACTAGCCTACTGCCTGTCACTCATTCGCTTCGCCACCTCCACTCCTATCTGCCAGTCGGATTTGATAGGCCTCCCCTTGAATCAACACAGTCACATGACTTGTGTTGACTTGGCAATGTGTCAAGGCCTGACTTTTTAACAAGCGAAGTGACATGTCTAACATTAAGTGGCGATACCTAGGCTGCCCAGTACTACTTGTGTTCTGGGACAGAAAATGGTGGACAACTTGGTGCACTGTATTGCTGTGATGCACAGCTAGCGTAGCAACCATCTTAACAGAATGCTTGTAGAACCACTACGGACATTGTCACCGACTCACACGTGTCTGACAGTGCCTGCATTCAGAACTGCCTCCCCCAATCAGGCAGATAATCCCTGTCAGAAAACTGGAGCAAAATTGACACCTTGGTCCAGCCCACAGACTGATCATCAAACTTGTTGGTGCTGTGCCACAATAGATGTCAGGATGCTCAGATTCAACAGTCAGCATCAGTAAGAGCAGAGGTGGTCATTTTATTTATTTAAAAAATAACATATGCCCACCAACTTACGTTGCTCCTAACACGACACACATGTTCAAGGAATTATAGATCCGTGTCCAGGGCTAGAATGTTCTTTCGCTGTTACATGATGCATCCCAACAATGTGAGTACGGTAGGCAGTAGGCACAATTAATCTGCTTTGTTTAAATCCATTGTCTTATTTATTAAAATGCCATGTGGATCTGAAGCGTGTATGTGGTAGACAAGACAAAGCATGCTATACAGGTCTGGAAGCTCAATCTGTAACCCAAAAATGGCAGGTTCTTTTCCTTGTCCTGGCTCCAATGTTTGACCCTGGAAATTATTCATTATTGAGCCAGTGCCTCTCCTGTACTCGCCTTGCCACAATTAAAGATTATTGCAATTGTTGACTTGGGTTTAGCCTCTGACATACGCTCAACCCCCTCCCTTTATTCTTAGCATGTATTAATGGACTTTCTGTCACGTGTGAAAATTTGAAGATTATCCAAAAATGAATCAATAATTAGATTTGCCAGGAAACAACACATTTGCCTTTTTTTCTTCTCTTCATTTCTCAGAGTTCAGCACACACACATACAGACACACACACACACACACACACACACCCACTCTCAAGGAGAGAACAAATATGCCAAATCCTGACCTAATTTCCTTTCAGTGCTCTCCATGTATTCCCTGGACTTTAAAGCGCACCCGAGTAGCCAATGCAATATTGAGTTTCTAATTCAGTTTCTAACGACACTCACAAGCAGATCAGCTCAGGGTTTGCACCACAATGGCAAATATCACGGAAAGGCCCCAATGCTATGGTCCCACTGCAGGTGTTCCATGCAAGTACATTCACTGCTGAATTGATCACATACCATGTGGCAGCAATGGAAAAATACAATTTGATTTTGTGAATTTGGGAAACATACTGGATATGGATATGCATATATGTGTGTATCTGCATGTGCATGTGCATAAGCTTTGCAGGGTTATGGCTGTTGAAGTGACCATAAAGCCCCCAGGTTGAACTTCTCCTGAAGCTACTTCATACTGGTATGGAATATAGAGCTTAATCCTTCATCCCGACCATTTTCAAATGACAGCAGTCAATTCCATGAGCTAGCAGATGACATTTTTGATTGATTGAGTCAATACCGCACAGTGTCATAAGACCACTGCATCAATGATATACTTAATAGCATTATATTGGGGCCTTATGGTATGATTTGGGAGAAAGGTATTCTAAAAGCCACTTTAAATAAAAATCCATACTATTAAAACTTTACTTTATTAAAACCATTTTAAATAGTTTTTTATTATTAGGCAAATAATACCAAAAATAATTTAACAAAAGAAAAAACAAAATACTTGCCTGGTTGCTGCCATATTTCATGTGAAGCGCGATTTCTTTTTCATAGCCGGCGAGCTGGATGCCTCCTGGACCAGCTATCCACCTGTCAGATGTGCTTTGATATGAGTTGATAGGAGGGAGCCGTGTCTGAGGGATGGCACTGTCAACATTCTGTCTGTCTTGTACAGCCAGAATGCCTGATGCTACTACAAGTGTTTTTTCTTTTTTTTTGGACATAGCCTCTGAATAATGGGCAGTTTGGGATTTTTCTCATCAGCACCAGTTAGTTCTTGGATGGACGACATGGGAAAGCTAAGTTGCTGCTGGAAATGGTGTTTTCGGGCAGTAGGGGGCAATGATTCTCACTCTGGTTAAATATGACCCAATGCAATGATGGGGAAACTGTGCTGGAGGAGACACTGTCCTTCAGATGAGACGTTAAACTGAGGTCCTGACTCACTGTGGTTGTTAAAGTTCCCATGATGCTCATCACAAAGAGTACACAGTAAAATGTTTATGGTTAAATCAACTCTTACAGAGTTTATATGAGCCCACTATGGCCACAGTACTATTGCTTATACTTGATGAGCACTGGGTGAGTGTGATAAAAACACTATGCACAGTACATGCAAGGAATTATTAGCTGTGTGTAGACAAATTTCACTTAGCTGTTCCCGTACTTTTTACTCTTGGAGGACACTGCGTGTGCGTTTGTGTGTGTGTGTGTGTGTGTGTGTACTATATATATATATATATATATATATAAATATGGGTCAAAGGGATTAAAATTAAAGTTCAGAAAGTTTGCATTGGCTCTGTGCCATGTTTAGTCATATTAAGACTCCACAAGGAACCATTAATTGTTTTTCTTTTCACAGCACGCAATTATTTAAAATTTAGTCAATTCCATGTGAACTTTTTGAGAACAGAAATTTGAATTTATATATACATACATACACACACACATTCACACTCACTGTGAGAGAGAGCAGATTTAAGAATTAATTTATGAATTTTTCTACATGTACTATGACTTTCCCAGACCTTTAAGATGACTTGTGTAACATAGGGCAACAGTAATATAATATAAAAAAGGAAATTACTTATATATTACATATTCATAACTAAAGTCCCCAGAAGCCTGTCTTGATGGATGCCCTTATACTGCAGCTGTTTGGAGACAGTGCTGTCATGTTCATTTTCTGTCTCTAGAGGGCAGTATCTATATCAAATTTTAGATTGACACTGGAGACATAGGTGTTCTTGTCAATTTAACACCTGCATGGCAAATGAACAGTCACCTGGACAGTTAATGGATGACTACCTGAAAGCAGACCTGCGCAGATGACAAAACACAAGGAGTTGAGCACTGCTACAGAGTCATGTTATTCAGAGAGTGAGTTTGAGACAGAAGGACAGACAAAGAGACAGAACAATTTGCCTCCTTGCTTCTAATTAGTGCATGCCAATATTATACATTGCTAAAATATTTTGCCAATTTTAACAATGATATCGCTACTCGCTTTAACACACAGCAGTTTACACGTTCCAGTAGAAGGTGTGTGTATACTCATAGACCAATAACCTGTGCTTTGTGCACCTTAGGATTAAATGTATATTTTGAACATTTTCCATGGTTCTTTTCTATCACCTGCTATCCCTGCATCCGTGCCGTCGGCGCTATAGCCAATAACATTCAGTACGCTACTCCGATGTGATCACCCACAAGTGACTTACATGCTGCAGGCTTCACGGCACTGCAGGGAGGCACATTTTTCACCCGTGGTCGTTGGTAGCCCGTGGGCACCTGGCTACACAAAGTTAGGAGGACACTTGAGGATAAACGAGCAGTAGCCTTAGGAACTCTGGGCTCCTTAAACTCGCCCAAACTCCGGGCGAGAACGAGAGCAGCTGTGTCACAGCGCTGCACAGTCATGGCGCGGCGGCGTGTGCCTATTAATGCGACTCCCGGGCCCACGCGGCAGGAGCAGCGAGCTGCGGCCTCGCGCTGAGCCGCGCATGAGCACTCGCGCAGTCTTTACCAGGCCCGTCAGTCAGCCGCATTCAGACGAGAAGCGCAATTATCGCGTTCTCGTTTCGCCCCGCCCCCCTCCTCCCCCACCACCGCCCTCCCCCCACCTAAAAGATTTTTTAAAATTGTTTGGTTTTGTGGGCATACGAGGAAGGCATGGTACAGTAGGAGCCATCTGTTGCGTAACTTTTACTTGAACATATGAACACCTTGGCATGGTGAGAATTTCACCACAAAGCTTGCCCAAGATCCAAGCGTAGCTTCTAAGAGCCCAGCCTTAACAAGCAGCGCGCAGGAAAGGAAGAGGGAATCAGCCAGGTGTTGATGAAGACTAATTGTGCATTCTTTGCAAACACACCGACTTGAGCACACATCAGCTCTCCCGTTCAATTTATGGGGATGAGAGAGGATCAGGCTTAGGAGATGAATATCGTGAGTGGGTGATTTACAAATAAAGCCCTCATTGAAAATGCAGATTCATATTTGAGATGCTGCCAGTGAGTGTAAGGTTACAAAAAGTTTTTAAAAAACAGCCACAGCAGCAGCAGCAGCAGCAGCAGCAAAAAAAAAAAAAAAACATTCTAGAATTACAGAGTTTTGGCCAAAGCAGGAAGCAAGCAAACAACACATGAGAAGACACAATGACAATATAGCACCAACTATGCCAACTGGATTCACACAGTAGGCACACGTGACACTTCAGGTTTGCAGGCAACAAAAAAAAAAAAAAAAAAAACACACTAGAATAAAGATGTCTTGGCAACCTCTCCTTTTGCACACAAAAACCCATGGCTTACAGGTTCTTACACTTAGCAAACGCTCCCGTTCAATAAGATTACAGCACATATCTGTCGGAGCCAGCATTGCCTGGCTGCTGTATACGGGGCTACCCCCGCTCGCTTTGCTGTGGGAGTCCATTGACCAAAGGAGCCCACGTACCCGCACGGTGGCGGGAGATTAGCAATGAATTCTGAAAATGGGGCGTGACCGGGGCTTCAGGGGGCCACAGCACTTCAGAGGCTGCTGTAGGTGGCTCTGGGCTATGCCCGTTTGACTCAAGACGTATGCTTCCCTCCCATTTAAAAATGATGTTTTTCCTTGCACACACACAGACACACACAGACACACACATACACACACAGACACTCACTCACACACACACACACACACACATACATGCACACATACACACACATGCAGTTAAATGCAAAAGTATTGGGATAGTGAAACAATTTTTGTTGTTTTGGCTCTGCACCACAGCACATTGGATTTGTATAAAAATGGCTATAATTCGTACATGGATCAACTGACACGATGACCTCATGAACATTGTTTTATTTAAAATCCAATGTGCTTGAATACAGAGCTAAAACAACCATAATTGTGTCACTGTCCCAATACATTTGCATTGAACTGTTTAATAACATTTAATAATGCTTTGTGTCAAATAATGGTTCAGTTTATGGTTTTGGTGTTACGGATTTGGTTCAGGTCAGTATGTTTTTGGTAAAGCAAAGATAAATAAATTTATTAAAATGGGTGTTCGATAACTTTTTTCATTAAATAAATGAAATAATATTTTTAAAATTGTATTTTGGAATTACTGAAGTTCCCTTTGTCCAACATTACAGTACATTTTGTCTAAAGATCTAAAGCCAGTCAGTGTGACAAATGTGTAATAGGGGAAATAAGTGCCGTGAAAATGTTTTTTCACGGCATTGTAAAATGGAGCATAAACTAAACCTGTATTATGTAAACAAGACTAGAAAGAGCATTAATTAATTAGATTTTCAGATGAAAGATTGTCAATTCCTATAAGGATAATTGTTTTTCCTCTTGAAATTTAAATGCAGTCTTTTACTGCATCAAAATGAATAATAGAGCATGGTTGCAACTTTGCTCTCAAATGTAAAGCATCACTTTGTTAAATTTGTGTTTCTTGTGCTTGTGAGGGATGTTAATGTATATGGGCCATTGTGCTCAATGTGTTGCCAATAGCATACGGCACACTTGCAAAGCAATTCTGTCTTACAAATGTTGTTTTATCCACCATCTTTTCCCCATCACTACTGTTGTTAACACTAAATCCATAATGTTCCCTAATAGCGGACTTAAATGATGCTGGAGAAACCTGGTTTTTCTTGAACACTTGCCATTTCACTCAAGGACCGACTGCCTGGTGCTTCAGCAATAAGCTGTGCTCAACTTCACCTGTACAAATAGTTTTGCTGGACTTTTGGTTTCAATGAAAGCAGCTGGGATCAAATGATCATTGCATTCCTCATTTTCAGTGCTTGGATGGCATCAGATAGAAATAACATAACCTTTACATGATGAATAAGAAAAAAACCAGCAAGTTGTCTGTCTGAGTGCCTATTTCAAAGCTTGACATAAGAGGGTTTTTTGAAGCAACCAAACCGTGGGTAGCGAATATGAGTACAGAAGACAGTGATCATCGTGGAGGCAGCAATGCCTTCATTTTCTTTCACAAACTGAAGCCTCATCTCTTTACCCAGCCCCATCTCTTACAGGCAGGAGTGTGTCATCCCAGGATATTTTCTGCAAAGGCGAAGGACAGTTTCAGTTCCTCACCAATGTGACTGCATGGCCAATAATAAAAAATAAAAAAAAGATCATTACCAGCTCAGAAGGATGTGAGTTCAAGTATATACTGGCCTCAGAATGAATGCAGGATGAGTCATTTGGACAATGATGGAGGTCCAGCGGAAGGTCCACGTTCTGTCTTCTGTAGACAGGTGCTAAGTAACAGTGCAAGGCCTCGCACAATCACTCCAGCTCACTCATGTGCTTGTGCCCACCCACAGATACAGCTTTTTGAATTTCTCTCTCCCCTTGCTTTTCCAACTGCCAAATCTCCTACAGAATGTATTGACTTCTTCACCCATGGTGGGCTGGTTGCTATCTCTCCACACTGAACAACTGCTATACGCACAGAGTCCCGAGTTTGCCGAACATTGGAAATTGCTTTGTTATTTATCGTTATTGTTTTTTTCATTTAACATCATTGTAAGCACACCATATTCCAAACGAAACAAAACGAAAGCTCAGTGCATTGTAGTTAGCGCATTTATTAGCTACAAGGTGTGGACACTGAGGTGGGGATGCAGTAATGGAATCCTTATTTATCTGGCTCGGCGGTGGCTCAGCTTATAAATGATCATGCTTTGAGTTCTGGCTAAGCTGACTATGACCTGGATTTTGCAGTGGTGGTGCACAGTTTTGCCCTCATAGTGTGGCCCTTAGATACTTTCTGGGTACCTACAGTCATTAGTGGAAGATGTGCCCCTCAGAAAGCGCTTCTGTAATACACTGTGCGGCTTGTAGTGTGATAATTTTTTATAGGCTCACAGGAAAAACTAAATTGCAAGTTGGGTTTTTAATTAGTGTATTTTCATTGCATGTAAACCCAATTCACTCAATAGATTTACATAGAGCATTGGCCATTTGGTCTTCAGATGGATTATGTTTCATTAATTTTTTTATCCAGCTGTTTCAAGGTGCATAATTAATTGAAATCAAATCTCCTAGCAAGTATCATAGGCTGTTAAAGATAAACATAATGCCGACAGGCCTTCAGCCAAAGAAAGGTACACATATTAAGTTGGAAAAGCTACAGAATCTATTTTATGTCATCAACTTCATTAGCTCCAACTAAAACGGCAGTTAAGTGGCTCAGAGGAAAAATCACAAAAACATAATGACTGTACTACTTTTCAGAAATGGGAGAAATCATTTTGTTACCCTGTTCAATATAGGTTCCTTATATCATTATTCTTGAATTGTTCACAGATGCCAAACTACAGTTAGTCTAAATGGGGGCATTATGTTTAGGTTATAGAAATTTTATGGCACAGTACTTTTTATTCTGGGATTGGTTCCACTGGAAATCATGAAGTTACAACAATACGTGTACATAAATGTGTGTGTGTGTGTGTGTGTGTGTGTGTGTGTGTGTGTGTGTTGGTAGAAAAAAAATATTTAATGTTCTGTTAGCTTCCATAAATGGGCCATATGTAATTTATATGTCTCTTTTCTTCAGCATTAAGAAGGCTTTTGAGTTTAATAAGAGAGTTCTTATTTATTACGATTCACTATGGTACCAATGAGCCTCACACGGCTCTGAAATAAACATTTTAAACTCAGATGTTAATACAGTAATACATCCGAGTGATTCCTCGCTCACCTATGACAAAAAGAAGCCCACAAATTAATGATGCTGAATGATCTAAAAAATAATAATAAATTGAAAAAAAGATTTAAGGAAGCATCTCACTAATGTTCCTTTGCATGTCAGTACTGTAAATGCAAGATTTCTGTGACTCATTTACCAAACAGGATATCACACTGTGTGCATGCATGGGGTGGGGGGGGGGGGGGGTCTTTCAATCCTAAAACAAAATTGCATTTAGTTTATCTCCATTGTTCTCTAGATTGTACGTTATCAGATTCCATCTCTCCCAACCTCATTGAAAGAGGTGCTAACAGGCTCTCACTGGTCCATTCATGTAGCAGTGAACCCTGTTAAATAGCTGTCAAAGACAATTAGCAGCTCAACTGGCAACTTGCTACAGCTCGGATAATCGGGATAATTCTAGAATGATCTTTCTGTATGCAGTCCATATTGGTCATGGGGACACAGCTTAACCATGGAAAACTCCATTATGAAAAGTAATAACCCTACATACTCACGAGCCTTCTCATAAATCTGTTTAAACCACTACTTCATAATGCAGTTTTAATTTGTTTTTGTTTTGGATTAAAGAAAGATTTCTGCAAAGCAATACATATCCCCACCTATTTGCGTTCCACATGCTTTAAGGTCATACAAATGTATTTTATTTCAAATAAAATGTTCAAATTATATTTAATTTCAAATGCCTGTTCAAATATATTTTGTTTCAAATGCATATTCAAATGATTCAAGTGTGTTTGATTTCAAATCCCTGTTCAAATGTATTTTATTTCAAATGCCTATTTCAGACGGTTCGCACCAGTGGCAGAACTGCTGTGCATCTGAATGACAAATTGTATGTGGGGAAATGCATTTGAAATGCTGTAGATAAACAGAACAATCAAGGAAAAGGTGGCCAAGGTCCAGACTCAATCAAACTCAGTTGCAAGCTGTCTAACAATTTAAGTGAGTGCTACTTTTTTTGTGTACAGAACAAATGGTATTTGCATACAATGGGCTTTGAGTTGGTGTATGAGCTTGATATTTTTCAACCAAGACCATTCCCTGGGGCTCATTTTAACCATTTTTGAACACGGGTGTAAAGTGTCTATAAAGTTGTTCAGTTATTTGGCTAAAGAAGAAGCAGCACATTGCAATGCAGTTTACTGCCGATGAAGAGGAGCCTGAATTGCTGCACTCGACACACAAACAATGAATTCTGCAAACTGGCACACATTTTGATAACTGTTTTTATCGCCTAATTTTCCATTTCCCCCCTGAAATCTGGAGTGTAGACAATTGTACAAAATGTCCATTTCATCACAGCAGTGACAGATTCGGGACAGCCCAGACTGGAGTGCTCGTCTCCCGCAGTCCCTCTTTCCAGACATCCGGCCTTTTTTTTCTTCGATGCAGCCCAGCGGTCGAGCTGCGCAGTCACTGCATCCCAGGACTGCAAATCAGTCGCAGCTGGTTACTCTAAGGAATCGCGCCCGTGTTGCCCCAGGACACACCTCAGCTCTCAGCCACAGTCAGCACGAACACATTTGGGCTTAGTGTATGCCCGTACAGAAATGAAATATACTGTAATCATTTCTTAATATGTGGGTCTTCTGGAAAATAAAATGATAAAAATATTTCACAGCAATACATAAAAAAACATCTATATATCACAATACCTTAAAGCTGCAACAGATTGTAAGGCTGTAAAATAAGATGTTCTTTATATTGATTGCTGGAGAATTTTGACAGGAGCTATAGTGACAACTCAACTTGCTGATGGTTCACGAACAGCAGTGAGCAGAAACACAAACAGTACATTTCTGTGTACACACAGACTTAACACTGCCCCCCCCATATATATATATATATGTACTTTAAGGTATATGTACTTTAAACCAGTAGAAGCCCCTCCACACCCCCCCCCCCCCCCCCCCCCCAGTGTTAAGACTGTGTGTACAGAGAAATGCATGCTGAAAGATGAATACTATCAAAATGATGAGAAATAAAATTGCTCAAAGCAGTCTTATCTGCCCACAAGCTCCTTTTCCAGAACTCAGCGACTCTTTTAGGTACTTCTTAGGAAACTAACCTGACCATCTAGTTTTTACGGCTAATTAGAGATTTGCATCTTGCAGTGTAGCTTCTGTAGTTGTTTGTGAAATCGTGTGTGGACAGTAGTCACTGACACATCCACACCTGCCTACTAAAGAGTGTTTTTAATCTGTCGGACAGGTGTTTGGGGGTTTTTCTTCATTATGGTGATATTTCTTCGATCAACAGGTTTTCCTTAGCCTACCAAGCTTTTTCAATTACTGGCATGCTTACTCTTACAAATTTCCACTTTTATCAAGTCAGACCGACGTGCATTCATTTATAATGGTGATTTAACTTTTGCAGGTGCTACTTCATAGCTGGGCATATATGGAAAAAGAATGCATGCACCCCAGCCAATCAGAATTGAGCATTCAGCCAAGCCCTTGTATAGACATTATATTACATTACAGGCATTTAGCAGGCACTCTTACCCAGAGCAACTTACACAACTTTTTTTCACATAGCATTTTACATCGTATCCATTTATACAGCTGGATAAATACTGAAGCAATGCAGGTTAAGTACCTTGCTCAAGGGTACAACGGCAGTGTCCTTACCCGAGAATCGAACCTGCGACCTTTCGGTTACAAGCCCAGTTCCTTACCAACTGCGCTACACTCCGTCCTTGGAATGGAATAGGAGTATAGATAATGGATGGACGGATGATGCTGACTGTGTTTGTTGACATTATATGCTCAGCATTAAGACTTGGGAAAAACTTGGGTGCGTGCGTTTTCTATACAAACGAGTGGCGTCACTCAACTAAAATGAATTCTAAAAATAGATTTTCTCCCATGCTAAGAATCGAGTTGGAATTAACCACATTATGTGATCACTCGATCAGTGAAATAATTGAAAATCACCAGCTCTACTGTTGACTAATGTTGACAAATGCCAATTACGGTCCTCATGTTGACAAGTGCCAGTTACGGACTACACAATCAATCAAGCTACCTTGCAAACACCACATTTTATCTAGGCCCATAGATCATCAGCGACATACAAACAATTAGTAGGTCTATCGTGTATACAATAACCCATTAAAAACACACAGTCATCCATTAAAAATATGACAAACACTTTATTTATTTGTAATTCATGGAAGTGTAAAAATGACTGAATCCATACCTATGTGTTTCTATGAGCTAGAATGTATGTGTATTTGCATGTATGTATAAGCATGTATCTCCATATTTAATTATCTTATGAGTCATACATTTATATGCATTATTATTATCAGTTACGCATAAGAAACGCAGTACAAGAAGAAATGATAATCAGATGGTAATGTTTGAATGACCATGTTCTCTTCAGATGGTAAAATGAAAAAACACAGGGCCAAGTTACATAAAATAGGAAACAATGGGCAGCATTGCTTTGTAATTGAGCTTGTTTAATTTGTGTGAGCTAAGATAGCCAATATTGTCTGTTGTAATCAAATACTTTTAATAGCCTGGATTTTGCTAATTTTAGGCCTGGATTTTGCTAATTTTAATGACTTACAGACAGTGCTTTGTATGTGTGAGTAACTTGGCATATTTGTATGTTTAAAATGTTATTGAAAAAAATTTTGAGTTATAGTTTCATTTTTGTACAAGAAGAAAGAGGGAAAAAACTCAAAAGTTAGGGGCTTCATTGTGTGGACATGTAAAATTGTTTCTGAATTCTGTCTGTTTACACAAGATCAGAAGGTACAGAACTGTTCTTGGTGAGTTGAGAAGTCTCTGGTCATTGCGGTTATTTCTGTTGGAAACCCTGAAAAGTGCCAAACTATTGCTGTTGTATAGGTATGGGGCATGCCACCCCGCCAAGCCATAACTTGGTGGCATAGCATACCTGCCATCCCAATCTGAATTCTGTGTGCTTACATTAGGTCAGAAGGTAAAGAAGATAACGTTCATAAGGGCTGACACTCTCTGGTCATTGTGGTTATTTCTGAGGAAACCCTGAAAGGTGCTGTATAGGTGCCAAGGCATAACACCCCCTATACATTCATATATATATATAAATGCTTATGAAAGCACAATAGGCACTTTCTCACGAAGTTGCGTATATGTTTGGGAATATGGCTGGGCATGGTTTAAGTAAGAGTTTGATAAATGCTGGGAGGCAGGTTTGATTTCTGTTTGTTAGCAGGAGCTAATAAAGGTGTCACTTGCAGTCTTCCTGAGACACAGCTTAGTCTTATTAATGACAGTCACTATTGATTTAGCCTTGCCGTGCTATGTAATTAAGCCTGTGAGTGATGTTGAAGCATACACACCATCATTAAACTAGCAGCGCTTTTTTGTTGTTGTTTTGTTTTGTTTTAATTTCCCCTGGGGTCCACCACTTGAGAGGTGG
Source organism: Anguilla anguilla (assembly GCF_013347855.1). Taxonomy (NCBI): domain Eukaryota; kingdom Metazoa; phylum Chordata; class Actinopteri; order Anguilliformes; family Anguillidae; genus Anguilla; species Anguilla anguilla. Next base: position 12,683,460 of record NC_049211.1, on the reverse strand, counting down.
ATACTGTTTTGGAAGACATCCTGGTAAAGTCCAGCAATTTTGTTGGGGAGGGGATAGGAGACAATGGCCTTCTGCGCTTACCTTGTGGGAGGTGCTTAGGAGTTTAAATACAGAAACAGTATGCAGCCATGAGGCAGGTACAGTGATTCAAGAAAGCCGATGTGATTATATAGTAGAGTCCCACACATCACCACATTGACTGAAGTCAACAAAAAAACAGGTCCGCACACACACACACACACACACACACACACACACACACACATTCACTCTTTTACATCGAAAGTAATTATTTTTTTTAACTATGCTTTGTGAGTTTACATTTTTCACATGATGGCCTTGGTTTGGACCAAAACCTGAATGAAAATACACCCACTGCTAAGAGAATCATTGATTTAAGGCAAGCTGCCAAGTTCATGATGTATTTAAATAGAAGAAGAGCAACCCAGTGTGCCGGTGCACTGGAAAGGACAGGTGTGATTCAAAACTGGGAGAATATTATTGAGACAGGACCATAAATTTAAAAACGGTCTACTCAAATAGAAGTAGAGTGAGTACAGACAGCCCTTTTAGATTTAATCAAAACTGCCAGTGCTAGGACAGCGCTACTCAACCCAAAACCCCCTGGGTTAAATCACAAAACATTTACTGCCTTATAAGAAAATGCCATGTTCTTGTAATACTGAGCTGGATTAAATTAGGAGTGTTTTTTTAATTGAATACAGCTACCTACCCACCCCCAGTTCAGCCAAACATTGTGTTCATGAACTTACATTAAATCTTTTTTAATAGTATTCAGTCGTTGGTATCTGTGTTCATCTTTAACCGTACCTTGCCGGTTGAGCAAAGAACACTCCTGAATAATGCTAGATGAGATATTCAAGAGGGTCAGATGTATGGCCAAGTCATGCTCTATTTCTCTATAAACACATGGTGAAGTTCTGCTGTATTTCTCAACGAGCGCAAAACAAACTATTCCTAACCCTCCAACTTTTCTAACATGGTTTGCGTTTAATCGTTTTGTGATTACAGCAGAAGGACCACCCTCTGAGAAAACTGAATTAAGCCAGGTAAGTGCAGCGAAGGCTCGAGCATTGGAGGTGATCCACAGAAAATTCACTTTAATGCTGAATGCAAAGATGTCAGTTTACTCCAGTGCTTCCCAAACCTTTCTGGTATTAGGAAAAAAATTATTTTGGTATTAGGAAATTTTAACAACCCCCCCCCCCACCGCCATGACAAATTTGGTTCCACTGGGGTGTCTCTTTTTTTTGGGTTTCTAATGCCCCCCTTTTTGAACCACAGGTTTAATCAATGCACAAAGCCATCGATTTCACATGGCTTTTTTCAGTGGAGATAATGACAGGGTTTGCTATTTTCCTCTGAAATAGCTGAAAAAGTGTGCAGCTCTACAGAACCAGTCATTTGAAATATGGTGAAATTGATTTGACAGCAGAGTGACAAAGCCACAGAACCACTACGAAAAGCTTTTGATCATCTAAGCACATTGACCCCAAGCTGAGCAGTTCTCTCATAAAGCATGCCAGCCAGCCAACCAATTAAGCCTGCCCAGGGATAAGTGCTATACACACTGCCTTCTGTGATGTCCTGTTGGGCTGCTGTATTTTAAAACAAGCCGGGAGGTATGGCAGACTTCAACAAACTAGTTCCGTTAATTATGCTTGTAATTAATAAGCCAGGGGGCTGCCTGATGCACTGTGACAGACTGTCACAATAAATGGTGACAGCAGTGGCCTTGCACATGCCCATAAAAAAAGGTGTTTTAGTAACAGAATTACTCTGTGGCTTCTTATCGCACCAACTTCAAAGCTCGGCGGATTAGCCCAACGTTGGAAGCGTTTGAGTCGGCTGAGGACTGGCGAACGCTCGGTAATGTATTTTCCGCGCGCCCGAGAGAAAGAGGCGCTCCGGAGATTCCGCGGGCTGGGAAAACGCGGGGCGGATGACCAGAGGGGGCTGCCGGAGATGAGCCATCACAGAAGGGCTGTGACAGGGTTTTCCCCACAGACTGAGCACTGACACATTCATCAGGAAGGAAAACATAATGTGTGCGAACTTGAAATAGCCCACTTTCCCATTCTTTAATTACATATTTGCACAGGTCTCTTTTGACAGGTACTCGAGTCATCTCCAGGAAGGCAATCTGGGAAGATGGTTATGGACATCTTCATTGCCTCAACTGTCGGCATCGAGTGAATTTGCATAGAGGAACACGGCTCCATGAAAATGACCTAATCATTTGAATGCCATTGCCTGTAAACCACTGATCGCTGCTCTTTCTGCACCCTGCTCATCAGTAATCCCTGGGTATTGATAAAATTGCGGACAATAATGTAAAGTGATAACCTCTGGCTCAGGGACAAAGACAGTTGGCTAGAAGAAGAGCTCCATTGTTCCTGTGCTTTTATGAACATACTTTTTCAGTGAAAAATGGAATCAAATTTTTGAAAAGCGTCTTGACACACAAAAAACGTTTTGAGCATTTTGTTGGCTTTATATATCTTTTTATTCACAACATATTTCAATTGTAAAAGTATCTAAAACATACTAGAGAGAACATTCACATTTTAATGTATTACTATATCTGATTCCACTATATAACTCTCCAGTATATTTACCAATCTCATAGATCACTGTAGAAGACAAGTCTGCATGTTGTTCTTGTGAAGACAGGGTGCACAAAATATAAAAAAACAGAGGCGGTAATCATTTTAGCCATTCAGGTTAAAGTGCGTTGCTCAAAGGTACAACAGCAGCATTCCAGCTGGGATTCAACCCTACAACCTGAGCAACAAGCCCAGTACCCTAACCATTATACTACCCTGCTGCCATTAAATTAGTTTACCTCTGCAATGGTTCCTCAAAATTGCACCTGCTCTGCTGTCTTTCTTGGGAGTATACTAACCCCCTCTTCTGGAATTACTGCACTTCAAAGCTAGATGTTTATATACTTGTGTTTGCATTGTAAGTTGCTCTGGATAAGATCCACATTCAAATGTCAGCGAATGAGATGCATGTCCTGCAATCTCTTTCCACTTGTAAAAAAAGTGGAAAGAGGCCTCATTGGATGTGACTAACCAAGCAGCTATTGAAGCAACAGTGTCCGTAATTCATTTGTGGACTTAGTGATTTACTGAATGACTGAGCCCATCTTCAAGATAATGAGTCTGCTCATAAGTAGTTTTCAGATCAGGAGATGTGTTCTCCCTGCAGGTGCAAGTGGTTGCACAATTGTGTATATGACTTTGATTAATAAATGAATGCATTCACATTATGTAATATGATATGAAGTGTTACTACATACTTATGAATTCAACTTTTTAATCTTTTTTTAATTCAGCAGAAATGTAAAGTGACACCACTGCGAGAGGCTCCAGCACCCCCTGCGACCCTGCCCAAAATAAGTGGGTATAGATAATGGATGAATGGATGGATGGATGTAACGTGACACAGTAACTGACCTGTGAAAGCAATCTGCGAGAAAACCCAGGCTACAAGGACGGCGTGACTGACTCCCTCCAAGCAGCGCTTGCAACTTCCGAGCCCCAGAAGGTGGTGAAAACTCCTAATGAGGGAGGAAAAAGTTCTAATTTCTGCCTTTGCCACGTCTGGCAGATGTGAGAGCAGCGCGGAACGCGATGTTCTTGGCCGCCGCCGGAGTCTCTTTCGCGCCGCGGCCGCGGAGTCGGCGCGTTCGGCACGCCCGCTGAGGGGGCCCGGTATCGCGAGAAGCCGCGCCTCTCATTACGCCAGCCGCGCACATCTGGGACGAAAGGAGGCTAAGCGGACAATGGCGGCTGCGCCCCTCGCGTGTAATTACAGGGGGCTGCCCTCTGCAGATTGCTGCCCCTCCGGCGTTCTCCCACGCTGCCGTCGTCCTAACGCCCCCCTCGAACCCTTCGGCAGTGCACGCGCACACACACAGCCCTTTGCATTATTCATAATCTGTATCCATCCTTAGCCTAAGTGCAGTTACCGCTCTGGCTCAACGCTCATGAAATTATTAAGACGGATCGCGGAGCGTTTGGTGTAGTGTTCGCGCTTTGGTTCACGGGCCTGTGTCAGGACGAGAACGCCATGGGCACACCTGCACTGCGCCTTTACAGTCTTAGGACAGCCTTGAAAGACCTGTAAGTGCCTGTTTCTCACCGGATGCACTCAGTTCAGTTATATGTGATGCAATCATTCAGGACTGCAGTTATAAACAGAAAAATAACTTCATGTTATGTGGTTGTTTTGTCTGTAAGTCATGTTTATCTGTTGTCATGTTTTTGTGTTTTGTGTGGACCCCAGGAAGAGTAGCTGATGTTTTGCATTAGCTAATGGGGATCCTAATAAAATCATAAATCCTATGTTATATGTCAGAAAAAAACAGAAAAAAGTGTCATTGAGTCTTTTTTTTTTTTTTTTTTAGGAAATTAGGACTGAGAAGTTATTGGATATTGCAGTTTTTACAGCATCACCATATCTTTCCATAGAATATTTCAACAAAAATTAACACAAAGTCCAGAGACGGCACTGCATCCTTTAGCAAATGTCTAATAGCAGAGAATAATCAAGAGACATCAATGCCTTTATATTTAACTAACACAGCAATTGTGTCAGAACAGATCCTTTGAATGCTGTTGGAGTAGAAGCCAGCGCTTGCAGGAGCAGGAGGAGGTAAAGGAAACACTGGCCCAGGACTGTCAAGGCCCTGAAGCACAAAACCATCCCAAATATTTTTCACAAGGAGTTCAGGAAAGGTTTCCAAGTGTCATGTTAATAAATAAATAAATAAATAAATAAATAAATAAATAAACAAACTGACAGTGGGATTAATGGTACCCTCATTCAACAGGCGTCTCCATGGTAACTGAAATATTTTGAGCATGGCAATATATCAAAACATGACTGTCATAAAGCCTCGCCACCCCAATCCCCCCCTCCCCTCCCCACTCCAAGCCCCATGCTGGTATCACAATGTGCACAATTCCCTTAAAAATCCTGGGCCAGTCAACTACAGGGAGACTACAGGTTGGGATCACCACCACTCCCTCAAATTTTGAATTAATACATCGAAACAGATGAAAACCATAAAATTCAAACTGGTGCTGTTATTGATTCACGTGTGGCCAAAAAGAAAGAGGCACAATTCTACACATGAAAGGACATGGTGAGGATGGAGGGGACCGCACAGGAATGCCAGACAGATGGTGCATCTGTTATACCAGCAGTAATTTAAACAGAGTTGCATAACAGTGCTGTTAAAAATATCTTGCCTTACTCTGGCACATGCGCACACACGAACGCTCATATACTCGCACACACACACGAACGCACGCACAGTTCTCTGCCCGAACTCATCTGCAGTGCTACGCAGTTACAGCACTAGAACAACACACGCTTGTGAGAACAGCTACACACACAGATTTGCTATGTGTACAGTATGTGCATATATGAGTGTGTGTGTACATGTCACGTATAATTCACAATTCTTTATGTAACCATAAAAAAGGATGTACAGTGAGCTCCAGAATGTTTGGGACTTTTTTTCTTCTTTTTTTGGCTCTGTACGTCATAATTTTAGATGTGCAATCAAACAATTCACATGTGGTTAAAGTGCAATTTTTCAGCTTTTATGAAAGGGAATTTTGTGTTTACAGCACTTTTTAGACATAGTCCTCCCATTCCATGGGACATAACATTTCTGATTAGGGAGTGTGTTCAATTGCTTTCTTAGTGCAGGTATAAGAAAGCTTTCAGGATTTGGTCTTGGTTCAAGGTTTTGGATTGCCTTTGGAGTCTGTTATTGGTGTCTGTCAACATAAGGAACTGAGGAGTTGAGTTGTGAAAGTGAAAGTCAAGGAAGCCATTATGTGTCTGAGAAATAAGAAAGAAAAAAAAAAATCTGTCAGGGACATGACCAAACCTTAGCCTTACCAAAATCACCTTTTTGGAACATCACTAAGAAGAAAGAGAGAACTAGTGAGTTCAATAATCGCAAAGGGCCTGGTATGCTAAGGAAGACCTCTACAGTTAATGACTGAAGAATTCACACCAAAATTAAGAAAAAAAAAACCAAACACCTGTCTGACAGATCAGAAACACTCTTCAGATAGCAGGCGTGGATGTGTCAGTAACTGTCTCCAGAAGCCTTCACAAACAGAACTACAAAGCTTATACAGAAAGATGCTAACCATGGGAGGGGAGAATGTTCATTTTAACCACCTGTGAAATGAGCCAAATCAAGAAAAAACTATGTCTTTGTCACGAACATTATGGAGCTCACTGAGTATGTGTGCTACCTATTTATGCACATGCCTTTCCCCCCACCCAGTTTTCCTATAAATAGTCAGAAGGACATTTGCTCCTGTGAAATGTCATTTCTGTAAGTCGCTCTGGAGAAGAGCATCTGCTAAATGCCAACTTTATTTATTTATTTATTCATATTTAGCCTTTGTAAAACACATCTTTGTGTCTCATTCATTCTGCTCTGTATCTCTTGTAAAGTGTTAAATTTAAATAATCTTGTGTGTTATTAGATGCAGCAAAGACTTGCAGATGTATCTTTAAAAATGTTTTGCATTGGTTTGTGAGATTTATCACAATGCGCATATCTGCAGTGCTGGTTTACATTAGCCAGTGTAACTACTGAGGTAATGGTAATGTTACGCAATATATTTTTGTTAAATGCAATGTGTTACAACAAATATCTACTGTATTTGTATGTTGTTAATCTTTGCAATTATCTGAAAGTGCATACAGTAGGACCTTCAGCATGTAAAAAAGGCTTGTTTTTCAGACACCCTCTGTCCCAGATTAAACTTTAATTGTGTTCGTTTTAGTTTTTATTTTACCTGTTTTCTTACAGTATATAATCCTTCCATGTGAATTTACTGCTTTACCTTGATAAATGAAATGACTGAATAATATGTAGGAAATTACAATCTTCCTTCTCATTTTCTCAACAGAGATTCTTTTGTCTGAGTCTCAGATTGTGCATTAGGCTTGTTTCCATGGGTTTAGGAATCAGCTGGTTTGGCGATTCCTCTGCACAGTTAAATGGACAGTACGGTTGGTCTTCCAGGTCCTCAATCACTGTGGTGGGGGGGGGGGGGGGGGGGGGGGGGGGCAGGGGGTAGTGCACACTGTCTGCTGGTTTTTGTTGTTTCACTAATTGTGTTATTGATTTAGGTCATTCAGTTGGATAAAGAGTGCACACATTTTGTTTCCAAGGTCTAGATTGACTGCTGACTGAAAAGAAACCACACAAACCTGTAGCCATTGCAGTTCTCTGGGACTGGAGTTTGAAACCCCTGATGTAGAGGATGTTTCTGCCAGTAGTTTATTTCCTTCTCTCTCCTGCCTGAGCTGGCCATCTTGTTCAGCACCGGACAGCTCCCTGCACACTGGACAGGGAAAAGATTTTAAAGAGACACTGCTCAATATTCTTCCACACCAACACATACCAATATACGAGACCATGGTGCCTATCAACACATTATTTTACTGCCATTTCATAAACCCTCTTATTCAGAGTAAATTAAAGAACTTTGCATTGTTTCACACAACTGGATAGATACTGATATAATTCCATGTTAATTACCTTTGCTAAAGGCATAGAATGGCATTGTACCTGGGAATCAAACCTGCAACCTTTGGGTTACCAGCCCACTTCCCAAACCATTATCATTCACTGCCACACTAGAACAGTGCCTTCAGAGGATGAACCACCCAGCAGTACATTTTCCTTCCAGGTTTGAACAAGTCCCAGCCAGGGCTGAGATTAAACCATGTGGAAGCTCCAGAGCCCCCCCCCCCCTCCCCCAGGGGGCCAAGCATTAACAGGGAGCTGTTCTCTTTATTCAGCTGCAAGTGTGAGCTGTCATTTCTACTTCTCCCGACACTAATACTGAGGGCACATCATTTCCAGTTCTTGTTATGAGTAATTATTCTGTAGCATGGAACAGAAAGTTGTAGCTATGCCTGTGTAGTTAAACTCAAACTAATCTGGTAATAAGAAGTTATTAATGAGTGACTCCATGGTAGGTCACATGGAACAACAGTTAGCGCTATTCGTAATCACATATGTAAAGTTTTTTTTAAATATTGTATTCACATAGGCCATATCTTTATGATATACAACAAATAGGCCTTTTCACATGTGTAATTAAGAATAATAAAAAAATATTCTTTCCTCAAGAGAAGTAAAATGGAATTTAATTGAATCTGAAAAACATGCGTGTTTGCATTACCGTAGTAAATACGGCTGAAGAAGGATTGGAGAACTCCTGTTTCAAGGTTTTTCAGACTTTGATCCAGCAAGGTCAACTGTTGACAAAATAGTTAAAAGATAAAAATAGATGATAAAATAATTTAAGATATTTTATCAGTACCTCACGGCACTGATGGATACTTTAGATTCACTTAAGAATTATGTCTCCTTTGCAATTGTAAACAAAAGGCACACACATTCAAGAAGAAAAGTGACATGGGATCGACAATCCCAGCAAAATGCAAAGCTTATGAAGTGTTAATAATGTGTCTCTTGGCTTTTGCACAAAAAAGGAGAAAATGCGCGACTGGCGTTCATTAAGTATTCCGACTAATCATCAAAGGCAACGGCACTAGATGTGTGGCACAGTGACCTACAGACAGCCAGTGGAGTCGTGTCTTTGACTGCAGTGATTAGAGCCGCTGCCAGACGGGGACTTCAAGCCCGGCAGAAAGAAACAGCTTGGACAGAAGAATCATCTTTTCCACTTGACTGAAATAAAAAAGAATTATTAAATGTAACAGGTTCAGCCTGACACCGGCTCCCATCACCTGGCCTGCCTGCAGAGACTGCTGCACTCCCTGTTCTGACGCTTATACCGGCTGGCCCTCGGGAGGTATCAGGCCCGTAAAAGTGCCGAGCACTTTGTGCTTCTCCTCTCATGATGTCCCAGTATTTAACTTTATATCTCCTGTCTATCGCCTATATATTCCTTCTTCTGTGTGGTTGCCTTGCTCGCTCGATTCCCCCCCCCCACCCATGGTGATGTTTAATATACGACAGTACCTCCTGTACTGTCACTACCAATTCTTTCACGTCAAATCTCACTTTTCACTTTGTGTGGTGTGTCTTCTTTTCCCAGTCGCTCTGCTGTGCATGCTTATTTTGCGGCTATCATCAATTCAATAATATCTTGAAAGGTATTTTTCCTTTGGTGCTTTTGTTTCTTTTTACGCATATTATGATCCTTGCTTCGTGGATCAAATTTCCCATTTGAAGGTATCTGTAATACTGAAGTTTCCCCTATAGATTTTTTCATGATCATAAATAACATCATGCTCTATAATATATATATATATATATATATAGTAGGATATATGTAAGATTTTACATATTTTTTGACATATCTATGCATCAGAGGACATTCACCCATGTAGTAGACTTTTACATGTCTAAATTATGCCAGTCCAGCTCAAACCCAGCACAGCAGCTTTCACTAAAATGCGTGAGATTTTCAGACCAAGGCATGTGAGCGTGATATTGGCCCTAAACGAGTGAGACTTCAAATCTATGAAGGGTTATGGATGTGGAGAGAAAGTGTCTGTGACTCCGCTGGGCCATTGATTTCCTTTTTTTTCTTTAAATGGTTTAATTTCATTTCAAAGCCAGCAGGTCTTCTCTGGGCTGCGCAATGATTTCCAGACAAATCTGCTACATACTTTACTTTGACAGCAAAACCTAGTGTGCACACTGCCCACAGCCAGATCTGCACACTACGCCTTCTCTGTTTGATCACTGGATGACTGTAGCAGCCAAAGGCGTGAAGACTGGGACATTACTCAGAAAGCCGTGGCCAGGTAAAAGACATGACCTTAGAAGGAGAAGGAGAAGGAGAAGGAGAAGGAGAGGGAGAGAGAGAGAGAGAGAGAGAGAGAGAGAGAGAGAGAGAGAGAGAGAGAGAGAGAGAGAGAGAGAGAGAGAGAGAGAGAGAGAGAGAGAGAGAGAGAGAGAGAGAGAGAGAGAGAGAGAGAGAGAGAGAGAGAGAGAGAGAGAGAGAGAGAGAGAGAGAGAGAGAGAGAGAGAGCAGCCTTTGCTCTCAGACTCAACCCCATGAAGACGTCATTTGTTAGTTTGTTTTTTCTCCAAGCTCCTTTTGAATGTGCAAGTTCAGGTTAATCCAAAGGAAACAAAGCTTATGAAGTCTTTTGAAATACTCAGAACTAGATGAGAATGCAAGCAAGCTTATATACAGTACATATCTTTCAGCTGTATAAGGAACACTATAGGTTTACATTATGCATGCATTTAAAAGGCATTAATAAAGCAACTTGTTCTGTGGATAGTTTGCTCAGTGTGTCAGAAATCTTTTATTTCACTGCAGCCTCTACTCCAACATTATAGATTATTTTTACCCTAACATTATCTAACTCTAAAGTATTTTAACGGACTCATTCATTCAGTTAGATAAAATCAATCTAGAGAACAAGTAGAAGTTTCCTCCAGCCACATTTTGATCAAGAGGTGAGGTTCACTCTCTTAACCGAAAGACCCAGCTTTCAGCACACCAGGAGGGTACTTTATCGGTAGTGGATTTTGGTGTTTTTAAACTCTATCCACAGTGGTCCATTCAGATCTTTAAAAAAGTATCTCTTGAACCCAGGAGCAGAAAACTAATCATGAAAAAAGAATTCATTACTCACTGAGAGGGATAGGCTCTTGAACCAAAATGTGCCCTGAAACTCTGAGCACTGCATTAAAAAAAAAGATCTTAAAAGATTCTTGGAGATTTTGTGGACTGGAGATACACAAGAGTCTTCAAATATCAATACCATAAAATGATGTTAAATACATTTTTCTTGATGTACATGTAGTTAAAGTGCGGATTCTCAGATTTTATTAAAGGAAATTTTCATACACTTATCTTTAGAAATCACAGCACTTTTTACACATAGCCCCCCAATTCAGGGCACTATAATATTTGGGACATGTTAACGCTATTTAAATAAAAACAGTTGCATCTAGTACTTTGTCACTTGAAGTCTGTGAGCCATAGACATCACCAGGGGCTGAGTATCTTCTCTGGAAATGCTCTGTCAGGCCAGTACTGCAGCCATCTTTAGGTCCTGCTTGTTTCAGGGGCTAGCTGCTTTAAGTTTTCTCTTCAGCATATAGAACACACGTTCAGCTGGATTCAGATCAGGTGACTGACTCAGCCAATAATTTTCAGGTGACTGACTTGGCCAATGATACGTCTTTTGGCTTTGAAAAACTCCTCTGCTGCCTTAGAAGTATGTTTGGGATCAGTGTCTTGCTGTTGGATGAAGTATACCATCCAATAAGTTTGAAGGCATTTGCATGAACTCGAACGGATACGACGTTTCAGTACATTTCAGAATTAATTCTACTGCTACTAGAAGTTACATCATCAGTGAAGACAAGTGAGCCAGTACTTGTGGCAGCCATACATATCTAAGCTATAACACAGAATTTTTTACAGAATTCTTGGCCATTCCCCTAGCCCGAAAAAGCAAACCAGAGGTGACAGTTTGCAAGGAAAAATCTCACAGGATGGCATAGAGGAAGAAACCTCGGGAGCAACCAGACTCAGTAGGGGGAGCCACCCCTCTTCTAATATTTGTTTAAAAAAAAACAAAAACATCTGTTGAATTGCTAGTGGTCCTGGTGGGTTTTGTTCTGGACGAGTTTGAGGTGGGTGATGGGTTGTATGCGCAAGAAACACATCATAAAAAAACTTAATAAGCAAGACACTTTCACACTGACATTCATACCAGTCAAATTAAACATTCCACTGTTTTATGAACATACATTTGGCCTTATTTTAATCAAGGGTGGGTCACAGTAAATTCCTTAGCTCAATGGCTCTTGGTTTTATAAAGTTTGGGAAGAACTGATATAGGACATTATGAAATACAACTGCATGAGTGCATTTATGCGGTATCTGGCTACATTCCTTTTATAGCTGAATTTATTATATGTTTTTTATGATCTTCAAGACATAAGAGAGTAATATTTTCTTTTATGATCATTAGACATTAAGTAGACGCTTATAAAGAAAGTGGAAGCGTTCTTCTATACTTCCCCCATGATAATTTGCACCAAATAATTCTTCTTTGTGGTGCTGGCTACTAATTTTCTGTGATACTCCAATACTGACAAATGGGCATAATGTAACTAATTATGCTCCATAAGAATGACCTGCACCAGTAGCTGACAAATACATGGAGAGAGAGAGAGAGAGAAAAAAAAAAAAACAGGCCATCTTGATCCCTCAAAACAAAAAACATTACAAAGTTAGCAAGCGAGAACTGGTTCTAGTGGTGCTATACACAACATCAGAGATAAAACATTTGAAAAGGAGCAGCAGGCAGTCAAGGAGAAGGTGGTTCCACCATGATTAATTAACTGAGTATGATCTCATTAACAAAAAATAAAATAAAATCAGTCTTAGTCTATTAGTTAATAATAATAATAATAACAGCTATTATTGTTATTATTGTTTATTTTTTTATTTTTTTTACAGACAGCCTCAGATTTCTCCTTTACCCCCTTCATTTTCAGACCTCTGGAAAAACAGATACATCTTAGTACATTTATGATATTGAGAGAACATTCTGTTATAAATCTAGTTGTAAATAGATCCTTATTTTATTGAACACTTCAGCCAGGCTATTGTAAGAAAGAAACATATTTTTTTAAGTACTGAAGGCCAAACTGCTGTTTGACTATATCACCATGACAACTTTATGGTGATGTATGGCGCAGATGTAGGTTTGAGCGTGATTTTGTAACTGTCTCAGAAAGCTCCGTCATCAGCATTCATAAAGCTGGCACACAAGCCGGTCGTCAAAAGGGTTTTTTGTTCCCCGATTCATCTTTAGAGATTAAAAAGTCTCTAATCTTGTCCCCATGGCCATATTTCTCTCAGATTGTCAGGCAGATCATACAGATGAGAATGACACGGAAACCAGAGGAGATGATATGAAGGCTTTTGCGTTGTGCACACAATGACAGTACAGGCTTGGTCATCCAGTGCTGCTCACAGACAAAGAATGTGTCCACAAATGATACTGTACTTGTAATGTGGACAATTACTCAAGTTTCAAGGCTATATATTTAATTGATCTTCTTTGGCCATTGATTTGATTTCAATCCGTAGATTTTATCCACATTTAGGCATTTGTCAGATGCTTGTATCCACAGACAAATATGGCATTTTAAATATATACAGTCCATTAATACAGCTGGATATTTTTACTGAAGCAATGCAGGTTAAGTATATTGCTTAAGGGTACACCAGCACCCCAGCTGGGAATCAAACCCACAACCTTTGTGTTCCAAGCCCATTTCCCTAACCCTTATTCTGCACTGCCATCCCCAGTGTGTTTCTGGCCAAAAGCATGAACTAGGTCAAACTTTGGCTGTTACTAGAGGTCTAAACACCACTGCATCTTTCATCCTTAGTAGTGTAGTGTAGTGTCTGCCCAATTCTGTGTATTCTTTCAGGTCAAAGTGCGTAAAACAAAAAAATGAGAACACTTAAAAACTCTCAACTCTCAAAAAATTATCTTAATTCTAATGTAGCTGAGAAGTCTTCAAACTGTGTAAATGGTCCACCAATGCCAGCCTTGGCTTTCTACTTTGGTTATCCACAAAATCTTTTCATTAGCAGACTCTCTTACAGTATAACTTCACATATTCTTGCTGCAAACAAACTGAAAATGACAGAAGGCCCTATGGAAAAACAGAACAATTGCAGGAGTTATGAACAATTTCTCAATGCTATTTATTCTTGTATTGGACACCCTCTCTCGAGTGGCTCCCCCAACTCTCCCATCTCCCTATCGCATGCAGGCCACACGCCGGGAAGAGTTTGCAAGGCCTGCAACTGAGCAAGGCTATCACGCCCACACCCTCGGCTATCAGCCGCCAGAGGAACGAGACGCCACAGAGGCGATTAGCAGCGGTCCAAAAAGAGCCACGACAGCCACGCACAGCAGACAAATCCTGCAGAACGACTCCTGTATGTCCCACGAGGCAAGCAGCCCGCAACAAGGATCAAGCTGCGTGTCTAGGAACTGATAGTAATGGTAAATGTGTTGATTGGTTATTGTGAATGCTCTATTTTGGTTGGCTCCAAGCCATCCACCGCACTGCATTAGTTTTAATACACATCACGCATAGAGAAGATCTTGCATGTAATCCATCTTGAATACTAACCGGTCATAAACACGGCATATTGATCTCAATGCACACCATTAACGCAACAGTTATTCTTTATCTGTCTGGCACGCTCCATGCGCCATTTTTTAATCACTACCTCCAGCTATTTCAAACCCCGCTCCATCTTAGTCCTTTGTTCTCCTTGAACGCGTGTCCGTGATCCGTGCTCACCACATTGCGCAACCCCGCACGCAGGAGAACACACAAGGTTCCACACATGCTTGCGTGCATGCACGTCCAGTGCTAGCACACACGCACACACGTGCGTACACACACATGCACTCACACAGAGATTGTTGAACATCACAGTAGGGAATTGTGCTTTGCCTTTTCAGTACTTTGTGTTCAATAAACCTTATTATATGAGCAAGGTTGTCTGTATTAATATTACTCTTGTGTTGAATTGAGTCAGCCACTGCTAATTAAAATAACACCTAGAATACCTTCACCTCTTAGCTGAATCACTTATAGTAATTTGGTATTCGCTGAAAATATAATATTGTGATTTAGTTAAGATTGAGTATTAATGTGGAAATATAATACGCATTAATTTTATTATTAATTGAAATGTCCCATTTATAGTTTGTATATTTCCTTAATGAGACTGATTTATTATTCTTAAATTATGCCACTGTTTATTGAAGGATGGTATAACCACATCCCCTACATTAAATGGCGCTGTGTGTGGATAGTCCAGGTATATCCCCTACAACATTGGCACAATGAAAACACATAAAAGGGCCACATAGTTTCAGATTCACTTGAAATAGTGAGATCCAGTTTTTGGTAACCCTTCCTATTGACTGAGTATGCAGTATAGGAAGACACTAAAGCTGATTTAAGGTTGATTTACAGTTACTTACACAATAGAAAATTGTTTGTCTACCAAAGCCATTTTCTAAGGAGCAATAATTATTCTGTGCACTGCTTACAAGGCAAATGGGAATGCTGTTTCAGTGTTATCTCTACATATTTAATATATGTTCTCCAGTGCTGAGAGCATCATCGTCCAAAATTTAGCTGGGCAGGGAGGAGACTGAGGGGAACAGTAATGATGTCAGAAAATGAAGTGCTTCCTGGCCTGTAATTAAAGTCCTGTAAGGAATTGGACAAAACGTGCCAGGGCTCAATAAGCTGTGTGAGCCAGTGGCTGCCTGTATAAATGAGCCATTAAGTGGCAGAGGAAGTTGTGTATAAATATTCCAGCCTCTTCCAATCAAACAAGCTCCAGGAAAGAGCAATTGCTTTTGGCACAAGTTCAATATTTAAGCGATTCTCAGGTGTCAAGGCAATCAAGGTGCCAGTCAAACAGATGTTACCGATGTACAATTAAGCTTTAATGTATCAAAGATCCCTCTCGGGCTTCAGTCCCTGAGGGAACTTTGATACATTACAGAGATGTGAAATCATCCACTGGTGAAATGGCTCAACCAAACAGCATGCAAAGACAGGCCATGTGTAAGTTTATGACATCATAAGGCAGTGTTTTTGGCTGGACCGCAACAGCGGGGCCAGCCCTACAAACGTGACTGACTGAGTGAGTGACTGAGTGAGTGATGAAGTTACACCATTGGTCGGCCGAGTTATGGAGTCACACCATTGGTCAGCCGGATCACGTGTGTTAGGTCCAGCCATATACTAGGTTTTAACCTGGTCTTGTTTTTTTTTGACCTCACAGTCCTTCACCCATCTGTTTACAGTTTGCAGCCTGAGTCATGCTTGGTCTCCTTACCCCACACATGCGCATGTCTTTTCCTACATGTGGCCTGGAAGGTCCAACATAAAGTATTGATTTTATCAGTGAAAAATGCATGAAAACATTAGGATTATTGTGACACACCTGCACACACACGCACACACACACATTTGTTTACTTTATGTCCATGTGCCTTACCCTTGTTTGTAGCTGCAGCATTTTTTCAATTTTGATATAATGTATGGTTCATTTTATTGAATTCAATATGGCAGCAAAACACAACTACAAAAAGAAAAGGCAAACACTTGTGGCCCTCAAGTGCTGATTCAACATACAAAAACAAAACAAATTGGGTGTTTTTGCACCCTGAAGAGCAGAATACCAAAACAAAAGAAAACACAAAAACCAAAATAAGGCCTGAAGTGGCAAACCCAGCAAACTCTAATGTTGTATCTGTACCTTAGGGGCTCAGGTTTTTGGTTTGCGTTTTTGTGTTGTACTTCAGGGCCACTATAGTTAAAGGGTTTGTACTGCAGCATAAAGCACAAGAGCATGCAGAAAGCACCTGGGGTTTCTCTATGCCAAAAAGTCAAACCCAAGGAAATGTTGAGTGGACTGACTGGATTCTCCCCCATCCTTGGCTTGGCTTCATAAACAAAACAGAATGACAAATATCACATCACCAAACAGATAGCATAATGGCCACACATCTGTGCACCTCTGGACACCACTGCTATTAGTTTGTGTGTGAGACAGAAAGCCTGTCTACAGTATGTGCATGCATGAGCGACATGGGGATCTGTCCTTCAGACTGGGAACCGTTTCATTATCTCAGTAGACATGCTAACTCACCGTAGTTGTAAATCATAAAATGTGTGCGGGATGTAGTCAGTCCTTTATTAAAATAGTATCTGAACGGCTGTCACCAACGGTCATGTTAACATTCATTGCATTCTCGTTTGAAGTTAAGAATTTACTTACAGTCCAGTAATGGCGTAAATAATAAATGTCCCCATCTGCACGACTGAAATGACTTCTTAATCTTTCTCTGTCCTTTTTTATATAGATGACTTACAGAATCAAAGCAGCATTGCACAATCACACAAAGTCTTCATCCTGTCCATATTAGAAGCTGCGTGCCAGAAATTCCTTTGATCTGACTGCCTTTCCTTCAAACCACGCCAAAAAAAGACGCAATTGAGTACATGTAGTGAAGGTTAATAAAGTGATAATTTGTTAAAAATGTGTTATAATTTTACTGGTGTTCCCGATTTTTCCACTTTTTGTGCTCATTACGGAAAGCCAAGTAGTAATTTTATGCAACATCCTCCATCGCTGCAGGACAGACAGCCCATACCAGCAGCCACATTCTCCTTCCACTCTATATTCCACCAGTCAAGCTGCACAGCTATTGCATTAAAGGATGGCAGAGTTACTGCATCGCAGAACAGCACAGTTACTGCATCACAGAACTGCACAAGTACTACATCACAGAACTGCACAGGTACTACATCACAGAACTTAAGTTGCTGCATCAGAGAACTGTACAGTTACTGCATTATAGAACTGCACAGTTATTGCACAGGTGGTGCTGCAGGTAGATAATATGGCCCTGATCAAGGAGTTGCTTTTAAAACTTAAAACTGTAAAAACAAGAGCTGTATGAATTTAAGTTTATAATCCCTATATAATTTAAGTTCATTCATTAATTTTTTACAGTGCAGGTCTGGCCTGTGTGGCACATCATGGCAGAAGTAAATTAGATTGTTTCTCAGATTGTATCAGATTATTTTTCAGATTGCATTGATACCTCTAGGAAAATAGCATACTTATAATAACACTTTTGGTTTAATGTACTGTAGGTCATACTAACCACAGGACACACGGCAGTAACCTTTCTCCCAGTGTGCTAAATGGTGGATTGAGATGTTAATTGCCTAAATGTAAGAATGCTTTCAGTTAAGTAGACAGCAGGAATATTCAACACTTTATCCTGGGCTGATGGCTGTGACGATATAAGACTGTTTTTTAAGGATATTTTTAACAGCTCAAAATGGCCCCTTGGGAATGGTTTCATAATGGCAGACAAACAATGAAAACTGTAAACTTCTCAGTAAAAGTCCTATAAATGCTGCCATTAAAATTCTTTCTTTCCTCTGTTGTTTTATTTGTTCATTTTACCACAGATGGACTTTTCTAGTCTTTCACTGCTGTTTGCTCGGAACATTTGCTGACAGGCAGCCAGCAGATAGAAAAGTTTGACATTGTTAGCAAACATTCAAAAGCATCTCTACTCAAGCACACTGTTTCTCTGTCAAAATTGTTCATCTCTCAGGATCGAGTGTGGGTGTGCTGCAATATGCCCTGTGCTCTATAAAGATATACATAACACCAGATCAAAACTGCCAAAGCAAATTACAGGAAAGTGATATTGTACTTTAAAAAATAAAAAAAAATTCAGTGCCATATTTCAATTTTGTTTTGTTTTCCCCCTGAGGTGACTTGGTGGTTGTGATTGAATCCAGCTGTTACTGAATTGTACCGTAATACAGTTAAAGTTTTAACATATTTTGGCAATTCCAATTTATAACACATCGTCAATCTTAAAGCAATAATCTACATTTCTTTTTTGGGAAAAGTCCGGCCAAAAACAATGGGCCCCAACAACCAAGGATAGATGATTCAGCATGAATCTGCAGACATATTAACCCTCTGAAGTGTAGCTTTTTTTTGGAATGTTCTTTCAAAATTCTAGGTAAGTGTTCTATAACTCCATTTCTTTCAATTACCTGTAATGATTGTTACATCAGCATTACAATGTTTGGATAAGAGCACTGTAATCACAGACTTGTGATCTTACACCTTAAACTCTAAGGCTTAGGGGGTTAAATCAATTATCGACTGATCGGAAGCAGGCGAGGTGATCCTCTGCTGGCAGTTAAAGCATTTCAAATTTCCACAAAAAATCTATTTGTATTAAAAGTAAAATGATTTAAAAGAACCTTGTTTGCATTTTCTATGACAAAGAATGATTACATGAAGGCAGTTTTATTTCAACTCAAAATCTCAGGTAACTAACTGGGAGCATCACATGGCTTCAAACATCAAAACAGACATTTACCCCCGGTTCGATGATGTGAAGGAGACTGAGGCTTTGTTAGAATTTTGAATAACTGCGAGGCAGCACGTCAACACTGTTTTAGGTCCAGACGATGCTGCTTATAGTGCACTGTAAACCCAGGCATGATTCACTGCAAAAAAATTATCTTTATTGTCTCCTAATTGCACTTTTTGCACCTCCATCCAAGAACAGTGTAAGTAGGCCTAATTACTGTGTTATTCTAGTCATCCTAATGAGGTGGAACGGTGAACATTATCTCACATTTAAAAGCCTATGTGCCAATACCATGGAAAAAAATCTATTTTTTCTCATTGCTTTTTACCCAGCCATTGTTTTGAATCACCAAATGCACAGCGCTTCTGTAACACTGGTGAGCCACATACTCCCACACAGGCAGAACTGTGCACACAAATATGGGAGGTCTGTAGGACACTTGCTATTTCCAGCCATATAGACCACATACAGCCTACTGCAGAGTTGTGCTTATACAAGGATAGGCCTGTCTCACCGCTGACAGCAGTGCTCCAGTACATTTGATATCTGATTCATTTAGCAGACACTATTCTTATCCAGATCAGGTTACACAACGTACATTCTTTTATGAGTTTATTCATTAATTTATACAGCTGAATATTTACTGAAGTAATTCAGGTTAAGTACCCCTGCTCAAGGGTACAGTGGCAGCACCTGTAACCTCTTAGTTACAACCCCAGTTACCTTACCATGAGGCTAACACTGCCAACACTACACTGCCAACACCTCCTGCAGTCTTGTGGGCACAGGTGTGCCCTAGTGAGCAGCTAGGAGGTGCTTAAACATTGGTTTTGTAGTTGTTCCAATGACCTTTTGGTAAGCACTTTTGTGCGTCGCTTTGGATAAAAGTGTCTGCTAAATAAATGTAATGTAATGTCATATAATGGTAACCTGAGACACCTTGGTGGAATTATCCCATTGGGGTAAAGCACTGTGTCCTGCCACTCCAGATCCCTGTCATAGCAGGTTAAAGTCACAGCCCAGACCCAAATCAGGTCAGCCAAGGCTATAAGCATGACATTACATTTACAGAGATTTCAAAGCAAGCCATAATTAATGGGAGGACTGCAATGGGCAAAGTGGTCACGGAAAAACCACTGATTTCAAACAGGGATGAAAAACTTCAGGAAAATTTGATTTAGAATGGATTATGCACATGAGATGACAATGAGAATGAGAATGAGAATGACAATGATTATTATTATTATTATTATTATTATTATTATTATTATTATTCATTGAAGCAGGGGGTCAGGTGACATTTCTTGGCTGTAAAACTAAGTAACTTCAGTTGACCTAGTCCAACTTAGTCAGAAATGGATATGTTCATTATGTTCATTCATTTTCATTCAAATTTAATTTATGGGGGAAAAGCCTGTATAGGAAAAGCAAAGTCATCAATTAATTAATCTTTGGTCTTGAGACACATAATGACTCTGTTTGAAACTTCAGGAGGCATTGAGTTCAGGAGGCATTAATACTTAGCACTGAAGCTTATGGGACATACAAATGCAAGCTTTTTTTTCAATTAATTTCAGAGAGTAATGAATCTTTTAATGGGGATTACAAATTTTGGATAGGTTGCAAGATAAAATCCTAAAAAAAGTTTCTTTTGAAACATGTTTTATAGGTGCATAAATCATTTTTTTCCCCCCAAATTACAAAGCAATTTCATAAGCAAATTCAGCTCAACAGCAGTGTATTTCATTAGCGCTTATCTCTAGCAGTATATAATCCAATTCCTTACCGTCAGCGTCTAATGCAGAGGAGCCTGTGATTATAGAGAGCATTAAACCTCACTAAACTATCACAAAATTAATTTCAAACTAACATTCATTCCACACCAAATGCAGTGTCAGGGTAGATTGCATAGAAATTTCATTTTTAACCATATTTGTGCTGTTATTTGTTGTTGTTGTTTTTATACTTAGAATTCATCTCACTGAAATAAAGCAATGTTTTATGGATGCTTGGTACATTGTTGAGAGGAACTAAAACAACGTTACCCAGAGCAGCCACAGCTTATATCTAGCCTACCTCTGGGGGAATGTGGCCCAGGTTCAAGCCTCCAGTACAAGCCTGGGCTGCTCTTGTGTTTACTGGCTGAGTCAGTAGAAGCTTTAAAGTCGTTCGACAATGAAGGATTTTACTCACATTTATTTTTTAATACATTGTTCCAATTGTAGTACGAACGCAGCAGTAAATTCACATTCATTCAGATTTAGGACCCTCTAAAATTACTAGCACCTCGGATAAAGATGAGAAAAAAAGGCTGTATGAAATAAACATCACAGGTAATGAGCTATATTGTGTGCTTTAAAAAAGTTGCTTATTTTCTGTCTTACCGATACCACTGGAACCCTTGTTTTAAGTAATTGAGCACTTCCTCTAAATAAAAATAACACAACTGAATAGTTTTACAGTGTTTTAAGAGATTAGTGAACAAGTTGGGGGATCTTCGACCATTCCTCCCTACACAATCTTTCAACATTCTTCAGATCCTCAATCAGCACTTACGGACTAAGTTTCAGCAGGTTGAACCAATCCAAAAATGTCCATTTAATCCATTTAATCTCTATGAAGGGTGCAATAATTTTTTCAAGTCCTGTATAAGAATTATTCAAGCTAAAATAAATGAAAATGCTTTGCCCTGTTCAGCGTTCTAGATCTACAGTCATCCATGGCATATTTGTACTTATTTTCCCTGCACCAATCCAAATAATCTCAGTTTCTAGGGTTAAAGTAAACAGGGCAGAGGGACAAAGACAATAAGATACGTATCTGAGTCTTGTGTAAAACAGAGAAAATTCTACTGCATTGGTGTTGTTATTGCAATGTAAAGGCTCAACTCATCCAGGAGGAGTGCAATGAGACCTCGCAGTGTAACTAACTGAATACCAATGTCAAAGAGAACACAAATGCAACTGTGCATAAAGTTTGGTAGCTGCTTCTAAACTCGCGTTCCCAAATGTGTTTGCTCACATATGACAAAATGTGAATGTAGATCTAGACTGGCATTAAATGTTGTCTATAGGTTGAGAAAAGATATACAGACATAAAATTTGATTATTGTTTTTTTTTTGTTTGTTTCGATCACATCTTTTAGAATTTTTATCCATCTTTTAGAATTTTTACATTTTATACTGATTTTCAGGTACATAACAAAAGCTTGGCTTCAACCTCAGATACTCAAAGTAACCTACATTTACAATTTTAGCCAATTGTGAATCAGTTGTGAAAAATGCATTTTACAGAGATATGTAAATGACAGTCGCATAAGTGCCTGTTGGCGCTCTGTAAAGTCTGCTTGCTCCAGATCTCACTCATTTGGCATAAGCATTTCCAAGTGTTGCCTTTAATATCAAGTGAACATAAAGCCCTCTGGTTTGTGACATTTCCCTAGTGACTGTGATCCTAATCTTTCCTTAGACTCGGAAAAGCATTTCATTAACTAATTAAACAATGTAATGGGCTACATAATTAACAAACTAATGGAAAGTTCTTAAAAGATTATAGATTTTTTTGTGATATGCTGTGAGCCTGACTGTTCAGCTCAGTCTAGACTCCAATGTATGCAACCCTTTCACAAGGATCCACCAACTAAAAAGATAGCTGAACATAAAAAAGAAAACTGCAAGTCATTTGTAATTCCATTTTAATTGGATAGTACAACTGCCAATCAATTCATTAACACTGATGGGAGTAAATGATCTCCAATCCATCTAACTGCTCTGGATGAATCTAATTTGACTTGCACAAATGAACACATACCCCAGTGGTACTGATCATTTCTCAGTCTCTCAGCTTGGTCATCAAGCGACCAAGGCCCTGCCAGCTACACACTGAACTTTATTTTTCTATATATTCCTCCACGTTGAATTTATGCCATAAGAGGAATGGCAGTAGTTTTGAAGTTGATTGTGGCATCTTAAATTCAGCTGAGCCAGAAAACTTTCTGTCTTCCCAATGGAGAGGGGGAGCGCGTGCAAGATTTAGTTCAGCTGAACAGAGATTCTGCATATCAAATATCATTTTTTCTAGTGAACAGCTTTTAAGGAGAATATTCTCATAGTTTCTGAAAAGTTTTTGGTATCAATGACTTGGTTTATCAGCCACTTTAACATTTAGAAGAATTTTATAAGAAGTCAAAACATAATTTCATAGCCATATCATTAAAAGTAGATCTCAGTAACTTGTCCCCCTTGTACTACGTGCGATGTGCAGTAAATCAAGCATCATTATCCTCTTAGGAGCCTTATCACAACTGTGCCACCTGTGGTGAAAAATGTCCTCATGCCCTCACTTCACAGCTAGACGATACACTTCACAGCTAGGCTATGCACCATGTAGTATATTCATAGGCAAAACAAAAGAATAAATGTGAAGAAAAAAAGGTCAGTGTGTCCTCACAATTACATCTACATATCAATGTAATTTCACGTACTCTGGCATTTCAGACTGAGATATGATGGCATCTGTCTATGATAACGCAAATAACAGATACAACATAACTACAACTATTGTGAGCGAGTTACTCATCAAGTCGTGCTAGAATGCAATCAAGAATGCAAGCTGATTTTTAGATGGAAAAATTCATACGCCAATCATGCAAACCAGCCACAAACATCCCACATCCCACCAGGACCTCGCAAGGGTATGTGCATGTATAATTTTCGAAACAATCTTGAAGCCGTACGTTCTTCTGGAAATTTGCCCC
Organism: Anguilla anguilla; assembly: GCF_013347855.1. NCBI lineage: Eukaryota > Metazoa > Chordata > Actinopteri > Anguilliformes > Anguillidae > Anguilla > Anguilla anguilla. The sequence goes on along the minus strand of NC_049211.1, from coordinate 12,659,654 downwards.
CAGCAATTAAGCAACAAGTGCGTCAGAGGATTTTTCGAGCAGACAATTTAGTTTCAACCTTCAACATCTACTGAAACAAATGCTTCGCATTTCTTCCAAACTTTTCATCAATGCACTCAGTAATAGCTCCGCTTGATAATTAATCATGTGCCATGAAATCATTTTATCTTTTCCTTTTCCCTCACGGTTGGACACAAGGTCTGCACACCTTATTGTTGTGTGCTCAAACATGATTGACAGGATGATTTAATTGGCTCTGAAGGTTACCCGAGAGCTTCCATCTGTTTTCACCAAATGCAATCACAACAGGCTGCAGTGCAATACAGAGGTATCCTCCAATACATGCAGATGCATGGCACCAGCTGTATGTACAGCAACACCTGGATTTACATTAAATTAATTTCATTCTGAGAAAAAAGTGACTGTACTTGCTTGTTTTCTACATTCGCAAAATGAAGAAAAACATTGAATCAATTTATATGCATAAACACGCTGGTAAAATAGCACATGGTTATGGAAGATGCAGTACAAGGCTGGAAAAATCTAGATTTTATTATATCGGAAGGCCTCACTAAAATCAAAGGTATTTTCAGTTGGGTACTCTTAAATTAGGAAGGGGAAAAAGTACAAAAAAATTGGTTTATGTGGTTTCACATGCAATATTCTGATATTCTAGAAATAATTTGTACCGTTTCTTTTTGTCGTTCTTTTGTCATCCTCATGAAATCACAACCTCTGTAATACTATAACCCTGGATTTAAACATTTCACCTTAACATTTCAGTGATGACATTTCAGTGATCACAAAATCAACTCCCCATGCTGTGTTTGTGATGACACAAGCATTCCCCTGCATGTATTTGTAAGCCAATAATAGACCTACAGCTTTGTATTATTGTATTTCATTGTTTTATCGTAAATAAAACCTATTGTAAATAAACAATTCCCAAAGTTAAACCTCTGATTAATATTGAGTGTCATTGATCCATATAATTAAAAAAACAATTTTTTTTTTTAAACCTCTGCATTCTATTAAAAAGTCACTGAAACAGCACTGGAGAGATACTGGCACGTAGTGTAACATTGGTAAGATGGACACTTTAATTATCTTGACGGTTGAGAAGATGCTGAGGATTTTGGTTGAGTGCCAATTGTGTATTAGGACACACCATTTAAATGCAGTGTGTGCTTTTAACTTTGGCAGCAATTACAAATTCAAGAGATTCAACTGACAGCTATATAAGGCATATTTCTCACATTCTATTCGCTAATGTAAAGGGACAAGGGGATTGAGAGCTCATTTTTTCGTAATACCTCTGGAGACATTCATATTGTAGCTTTCTCATTCTAGCAATGAATGCAGGGCAGAAGTTAAACCTCATTTGGACCGATGTGAAATGATTCAATATTATTCAAATAAAAATCCATTTCAGCTAACAGATTAATACAAGCACCTTTTGATTACTAGTTTACTACGAGTTTATTAGTGTGCATACAATGTAATAAAGTCTCCAGAGAGGTTCTGAATCAGGCTGACTAAGCTTTTGTGTTAGTGTCTAATAAATACAGAATATTCTAGCTGGCATTTGACAATGAAATGGAAATTTTTTCCCCCTTCTTCTTCAGTACGTATTGACCTACATTGTATTGATCAGCAATGGGATTCTTAGAAGGTATGTTGTTTGGCTGGCCAAACAACAATATAGTATGTATTATTTCACTGTATTGTGCTCTCTATAGAACATACTGTACTGAATTGTTTAACGTCAACTAGATGGCCATTAAGACCTGATGCTGATTTTTTTTTTTTTTTAAGAACGTTTATTATGCAATCATATCCCATTATATATGACTGACTTTAGGCTTTTATTCTGTTGATCTCTATGACATCATACATAGTTCAAATATAATGATAAAATACTCAGATAAACCTGTAGATCTGTTGCTGAAAGACATGTAAATTATCAGCAAGCACCTCTATCAGTTTATGACCCATATTTTTGAACCTGTTCTTCCTTCCACCTTATTTCCCCTCCCCATTTAAATTCAGGCAATCTGAAACAAAAGGTTTTTTTCCCCCTGTATTTGTCTTTTTGAGTTTGAAATTTTTACTATATGTTGTCGAAAATCTGCCGGGATTTCATGACGTAGCCATCTAGCAAGTGAGGTTCTACAAACAATAACAAGTGTTAAATCTGATGTCACGAACACAGTGAGAAAAAAAAAATCCTTAACCCAGACCCTTGAGATCTGAAACCATCCCTGGCACACTTCGCTTTCTGAACAGAAGTGAATCCCTACCTAATCTAGTTCACACCATTCTGTTCAGCTTTGTCTCACGTCTGACAGGTGCAACACCTGGTGATTGTTTTCAGCTTCTGGTTTCAGGTGAATTTTGCCCGTTGCTATGGCACTCCGGACACCTGCACTTCCATGCGAGTCGGTCAGCATCCGCTCCTCGGTTGGTCTGCAGTCCTCACTCAGTCAGGGGGCTCTTGGCGTGGGTTTCTCACTATTTCACCCAAAGGGGGTGCTCAAATGAAGCTGCTCTACGCTTATTGATGATGTTCATCCAGTCCCTGTGTGTGTCATAGCTTAGTGCCTCAATTTCTAAAGCCACTGACAGACATACCTCTATATATTTTCTGTCCGACCATTAGCTCAAGCGCTGCTACTACGACCTGAATGGTAGTTGCCCTCATACTCAGACCGGCAGCTTTGAGTGTCTTGGCGGTAGGCCGTATTGATAGATGAACGTTCCATTTGGCTGATTACTGAATAGGCCTATAAAAGATCTGGGTTTCACAAGGACCATTCATTAATGCAAATTTCCGTGTGAGAGGTTGACTCCTTTTCCCCCTATCAATTTGTAAAAGTTGCCAAAGTATCCAGTCATCGAGTTTGAGAACTTTTAGGTGTGTTATTTTATATTTAAAAGCATCCTTTAAATGTGATTGTTGGAAGGTTCGCCAATATCCAGGAGGATAAAAGGACATTCCTTAAAGGACAGGTGCTTAAATCATAGCTGGTGTGTCTATCTTTAGAAGGGAAAGGGAAAGGAAGAGTGGGCGCTGGTGGTACGAAAAACCTGGAGGATTTATGAAAACCAGGGAGTTAAGCTTTCTATTGATCTCTTCCTTTATCAAAGCAGACAACACAAGAATGAAATATAAGCCCACAAAAAGATGTGGGCAGTCGAGGGGTCGTTGTGGAAGTTTAAACCACAGTGAAATCAATCGTTTGTCTAGTGAGAAATTACTCCACGTTGGAGCTTTTCAGGTATCCCCCTTCATTTTGTGTTGGCTTGGCATGAAATAAATGACAGCGCAGAAAAAGCGGGGCTGGGAATGGTGTAGAGCCATGGCGTAAAGTGCATGCAAAGCACATCTGTCAAAAAAGTCAATAGCCTCCGCTGGCTTGTGTTTGGATCTGTTTGCACACTTTACAGTTTTCATTTGTCATTTCACCGGCTGCAACTTCAGCTGTTTCCGTTGAATTTTTTTTTTCTTTCAGTTTTTTAAAGAATAAATATTTACCTTGTTTTCAATTTTCATATTGTAGCGCTTCACATTAAGTCTGAAATTTGTCCATTTGTCAAGAAATGACATTTCTAGACTAATGGACACTTTTTCTGGCATCAATACTCAACAGTTTTTGACAGCCGGAATTAAATTTTGAATGGATGTGAAAGCAATAGCAAGGTAAGCCAGTTCTAACTGACAGACATAAATTACATAGAAATTGTCAGCCAAAAACAGCTAATGGTTTTTGACATTCTTTGTGACTGGATTCCCCTGTCCCCAGTTCACAGCTAACACATCTGGCCCTGAAGTGCATTGCGTACCTTCAAAAAGAATTAGACTTGCAAGGCCCTGAATGAACAGCTTCTGTGACCAGCTCAGGTCATTGTGCTTGGATTGTGTCTATGTCATTAGCGGTGAGCACAGGGACATCAGAAATCCTATAAATATATCCCTGGAGCCAGATGGGTATGTTCTGTTGAAAGTTTCATAAAATAAAGTCAAGGGTTACATACTGAATATTTATTTTCATTAAAATTTAACTTAAGACTTATAAAGGGCCTCTGGATTCTAGAATATTGTGTACCTGAGATTGTGTGCTGAATTATTAAAATCAATATAATAAAATATCAAGGCAATTATACTGACTATTAGTATGTATATTCAATAATTGGCTGTACTCATTACTCATATGTACAAACAAAATTGTGATATATAATTCACTACTACTTATATTAACTTGTATTAATAATAATAAAAATCATCATCATCATCATCATCATCATCATAATTACAATAATAGATGTGTTCATTTCATTGCTTACCATGTAAATTGGACAAGAGAGTGACAGATACTCAGAACAACATACAAAATCTCAGAACCTGAATATTAAGACTAACCATCACATGTTAGTTCTAGTTTCAGACCTTGGTAAACAAAAGCCATTGGCATCACTGGATAGTTTTTGGATTTGTATAAAAATTTAGAAAGAATTCAAACTCAAATCGACTAGCTCATATGAACGTAGTTACCGAAAGAGATAGAACATGCTTTCCTTCAGATGGCACACAAAAATTTTAAGAATCTCAGGATGAAGGGAGATTATGACCATTGCCGTTTTTTGCCCAGGATAATGCATGAATACTAATCTACCCTGAAATTAAGTTAGAAAAGCAATTCCATTGAGGGTTTCAACTGCATAGTCCTTAGGGCTCTGACTGAAAAGGTTTCACAGAAGTTGTTCTAAAAGAAGGTCTATTTACTTGCATCTCTGGTAAATGGAGACCTGCTGGCATTGACCTGAACCCTGGCACGTTCTGAAAGTTTACTTTGACTTTGACTTGACTTTGAGCTTTTGAGAATGTATAAAAACAGACCATGTAATCGGCCACCCACACAAGCAACATGTGAAGCACCCTCCTCTAACTCGACGCCTGTGTGAATTTAACCAACGAGACACAGACAAAGGAGCAGAGCCTTGAGATTGTGTCTTTGAGGACACCAGATGCTAAAATGGTTCAGTCTGCTTAAATAAATGCAATAATAAATATAATTAAATATAATAGTCCGCTTTTAAAATCAAAAATAGTATTTCACATGCCAGATATCACAATTGTCAGAACATACACCAAACATTTTTTTCTTTTAATCACAAGATTAGCTAAATCTGTTTTCACTGCTATGATATCGGCATGACATGCTTCTGCGGTTATGTAGCTATCTTCCGGTTTTTCTCCCTCCTTCTTTTCTGCATAATTTCTCAAGACACAGGGGCCATGGCTGACCCATACGTTTTAGTAACTGAATGCCTGATGATATACAGTGCATGCAGTTGCAGTCAACAGGGTTTTACCACACTAATCTTCTCATCACTGCTCATTATACACCCCTTTCCTCTCGGTGTATGAGAGGGTCAAAGTGCACATCTCGGCATGCAAAATGCAAAGGCACTCCTTTGAATAATCTCTCCAGCACTTTTTTCTAAAATGTCTACCTGAATTGTTTATGTGAAAAATAATTTGTGAAGAAAGACACTATGTAAGGGAATTGTATATACAGCACGTACATGTTTTTATTTCTTGATTTAAAGTTACATTCTACCAATATAGCCACAATTTTACACTAAAAATTTAGAATATAAATAATATTTAATAGTGATACCATAGATATGCTTTTGAAACAGAAATGTGAGGATTTTCAGCAGATTTATCTTCCCTGTTAGCTGTTGCTTTGGAGATGAAAGCCCAAACATCTCATGGTTGTTGTTAATTATTTGCAGTCATGACTGAGTGGATGTGTGGTAATCAGGGAAAACCATGAAAATGCATGCTGAATAAATATCTCTGGCAATGATATTGCATTGGGAAGCTCAAAAGGAGGCCTGGCAATGATTTTGCAATTTCCTGTCTGAACATTTCCTTTTTCATAGTCTTCAGCATTATGGCAGGATTGATGTTTTTTTTTTGTTTTTTTTTGGGGGGGGGGGTATGGATATTTCCTTTGAGCAGTAGCGTAATCAGCTTAATCGATAGGAGTACAGAATGCTAAATGTGGCTTCTGGCAGTAGGGCAGGACTGCGAGATCAGAAGCACTCAACGCACATTAATACCAAGCTTACACATATTGAAAGAAGTAGTTTATCATTCAGTTCAGAGGCAAAGAAAAATCACTGAAGAGACTAAATAAACATAGAGGTAATTCTTCTATTCCGTGCCAGGCCCCGTGCCTAATGCCTTATATGCGTGAGTTATGCCCTATGGTTCATGCATATTAATCAGCACTAATTTGACAAATTCACAAAATTGGCAAGTGAACTTTTAATGCATGCGAAGGACATTAAGAATCATGAATCCTTGAATCACTATGTTGTGTTACTGATTCAATAAAGTATCTAATGCTAAATTTGGTTGTACTGTTGTAGTGAGTGACATTGTGTATGACCCAATTTGGTCATTGTGGTGAGGAAAATAACAGCCTGTATATCCCCAGTGATATGTGATAGAATATTTGCAGCAGGTGTGGCTTTTCATAAAAATGCTGGACATAAAGCTTGATATACACATTAAGTCCCCAGCCCTGCTTAAAGAATTCCTTTTGCAGGATGCATTAATGTTACATCAGCTGTGCAGCTAAATCAGGGGACAGTATGAAAACGGCAGCAATTCCAACAGGGTTAATCCCATATGGACCTAAATACCGCATTGTATATTATTATTATTATTATTATCAGAATTACTATTATAACCACTACTTTTCCTCATGTCTGGTTTAACCATCTTATTGATCCATATCACTAATCGAAATGTATCACTTTAATACAGAATAACTCCCAGCACCCCATGACCAAATTTGGATCCAATTGGCCACATGGCAACATAATAACATAGGATTGAACTTTTAATATTTAAATCAAAGCCCTGAAATCAACCACACTAGATCTCTCTCCTCACAGTCTACAAAGCTGGTCATGTGGCCCACAAAGTCAGCCATATTTGATGTTCCACCAGAATTTTTTTTTTGTGTGTTTTCGTGTTTTGTTTTGTTTTTTTCCTAGCAGGTTAATTGCATGTTGTTTCGGAGGAAAGGCATTTGCAAGAAAAATGAATTTAAAAACAACGTACGACTAACTGTAACATTGCGTATGTCATCTCCTCAAGCTGGAGAGAAAATGTATTAGTCTTGGGGCCCACAACTGTCACAAGAGAGGAGAGAGAGAGATATGGAACCTGCTTATGCATTCACACTTATTAAAGATTTATTTTTTTAAGACTCAAAGACGTTAGGTTATTAAGCATTACAGTCCTGCTGTCCCATGACGTGCCTTAATTTGTACTCTGTTTACTTGAGGGAACACAGCGCAAATGAAGGCAGCATAATCAGTTTACCACACAGTGAAGCATATGCTGAATGCCCATTCTTTATGCCACATTGTTTATGCATTCTTTTTAAAAAATGTATCCTTAGGTGACAAACAATAGACACAGGTGTAAATTAACTTTATTATCTTCACAAACACTGTTTGCCAAGTAAATCAATCATTATTTTTAATAAAAAAATAATTTAACTGTTTTTAAAGAACAAAAATAACCTTTGCATTTAATCATAGGTCAGAGCTGAAGAAAACTATGGACTGAAATCTGAAACTAATGTGTACTTATTTTTATTTTTAATATGTTCATGCCTAAAAAGGCCATGCATAGTAAACGCATATAGCCATTTTACATGTGTAAGGTATATATATTTTTATGCATGTTAAAATTCCAACTGATGGAAAATGTATTAAATAGTTTCAGAAACATTGGCATATCATTGGCAGAATATCAGTTTAATTCAAGTGTTCTCAAGAACATTTTACCAATGTTGCCTGGAGATTGTTGTACTAGTTCTTATGGGTGTCAAGGGAAACGACAAAGCCAATATCATAAACTAAGTGCTGACTAGAAGTGACTTAAGTAATTCAAAACCTGCTTCGCGGTGATGTATCCAAGCTAATTAATTATGCATGCAGAGTTAAGAATGCATTCAAATATGTCAGCGTAATGTCTTTGAACAAATGAAAATTCAAAAACTAAAAAATATGTTGAAATATGTCACTGTAATATCTTTGAGCCTATGACCATTCTGGACCATGTGGATATCAATCATAAACCAGATCTCGACTACTGGCTGTCTCTGGGAGGAAAAATAATGCATGGAAGTCAATGCTATTTCCTACACTCTTACTTTGCTGAACTAGTGTTCATTCACACATTGTCTGCCAATAAAGCCCCTTTCTGACAGGGTCATCCTTCTAATATGTAATATCTAATAAGCTGCAGTCTTCTGAACGCCACAAATATAAACCAATACTACATTCTTAATGTGCTACTGAATTTTGCATCAGATCCCCAATATAAATGCACAACCATAACTAGATTATGCATGCAATTGACATCGCCCCTGCCCCCACCTCCCCCCCCCCCCAAAGCCCCCTGCCCCCCCCCCCCCCACCCCCCCACCCCCCACACTTACTTTCTGGAATCACCTTGCAAAGCTGTAATTTTATAAATGAGAAAATCAAGAAATCAAACGCATTTTTGTGTGGTTATATCCCGTACATCCGACATCATTACCTTACTGTTTGTTCTCCTCCAAGTTCATTTTCATGTGACAATAAAGATGGCTTGACAAGCCTATCCTCATTTTACTCTCGTTATCCTACCCACAAGCATATGTTTTATACAGTTTTAGTAATTACCAAAATGACAAACTTTTACTTAAAGCTGGACGCAGTCAATATTTTTCATTATCTTTGACTCACAAATAAATGCAAGTGACATTTTTTTCTTTACACAAAACAGTTTGGCATGTTAATCCAATACCAATATTACCGTGGCAAACTTTTTAAAGTAACTTGCACTTAATAGAGAATCAACGTTTAACAAATCCAGTTCTTGAACTCAAAATCTGAGTCGTTTTTTTCTATTTTCTGTGGGAATGACCAAAATTACATAAATTAACCAGAGCAGTAGCACATTTATTCACAAAAAAAGTACAACTTGCATGTAATTGTGTCCAGGTGATGTTAAGTGAATGTCCTGCCCTAACATAGGCATCAGCATGACACAAAGCAACACAAATATTCCTCTAAGGCACTTATCACAGAAAATAGACCTGCAAGGATAATGCCTTCTCAAATGGCCCTCTTCACCTGTCACGGCAGCCAATTGGTTGCTCAAAAATATTGGATGTTACATGGCATTGTCTTTGTTTACTTATTTGTTCAATTCAAGAAAGTAAAGAGTTTTTCAGACATAAATGGAAACCTGCAACACAAAGACGCAGTATCAATAAAGCACTCAGACTAATGGTGACGATTTTAAACTCGTACAGGGTGTTTACCTGTGAAAGGCTCGCTGCGGAGTCAAAAAGCTTCCCCATCACCCCATTTCATTCCCTCTCAGTTCCAACGAAGCCATATGCAACTTGCATTACGCAAAGCTGCAAGAAAAAGGAAAAATAAAATCATTTGATTTGTGGTTTCTTTAGATGTGTTTTAAATATTACTACCCCGAAATATGTGAAGCAAAGCATGCATTTGTATTGACAAATTTTGTAAAGATTGCAGAAGGAAAAACAAATAAGTCAATATTTTCAATCACATGTGCACTTCAGAACTCCAATAAGACAATTAACACCATCCATGTAGCAGCATCCATTACTTATAGTGTTATTGTTAGCCTTTATTTTTCAAACAGATTTTTCATATTTTTCATCAAATTTGTAAAAGCCACAAATATTGGCCACCCTTTTCATGCAGAAAAAGTTAGTAAAGGTGCTTATACTGTATGTAACTACATGCGTTGCAAAAAAATCCTGTCCAAACCTATTACTTCACAAAAAGATGAACTGTCAAGTTAATTGCTGTCCCCCAGCTACAATGCCATTGTAGTTTCCTATCAAGAGAACAATTGGAAAAAAGTGCAGAGCTATAACCCTTAGAAAATCTGTCTGAGGGACTGGCATAATGTTCCCTTAGCAAGTCGTGGACATCTTTTTCTTGCAACATCACAGCCACAATACCTAATGGAAACTTCAGCAAGTTGAAATACAGGGATTTAAGATATTTCTAACATGAAATCAACATAATGGTGAGACTTGCCACTGACTTTCAATCCTATTGTACAGCAATTATTTCTAGCTGAGCCTGGCTGACTCTGAAAGAGTCGGTCTCAAAGAGTTAGGAAGAAGCCAATTAGTCAAGCGCAAGGGGGTCTTTAATAAGCCTACTCTTAGCAGGTGTCACATTCCATCGTTTAAAAGGAACTTGAGTATAAAACTGTTTTCATGCCGTCTTTGTCCCCCAATGTTATGATGTGCCCACTTTATAAAGAAAACCACTTTTAAGGTTTTTATTTTTTTACATTATTGAAAAATTGTCTGCATTGAATGAGGATTCATATCGTTGATGACTAGAGCTTAATTTTGAAAATTATGAATGCGATCTGTGTTAGAAACATTTTTCTTTTCCGATTGAATGGGGCAGTGAATTCTTGAGCAAGTGTTTCCAGACCATTTTATTTCTTTTTTAAAGCATTAATTGTAGTATTTAGAATACCCAATCATATAAGAGCTTTCCATGTGCGAGACCTGCACACGTTACGTAGTTAGCCAAGCTTTTGTGTTGGAGACGTGCACACATTACACAGTTAGCACAGCTATTGTGCTGAGGACCTGTACACGTTACACAGTTAGCACAGCTATTGTTCTGGAGACCTGTACACATTGCACAGTTACAGCACAGGCACTATTTGACAGCAGGAGTCACTGCTGTGTAATGAAGCAGGGTCAGCCTTCTCCAGATGACTGACGCAACCAATGCTACATACTATAGGATTCAATCAGTATGGGCACAGTTTTCCACAGACTCCAGACCGAGATGCACCACTCCGCCACAGATCGCCTGTGCTTTTAAAGACAAGGGTAAAACCAAGGGGCTGAAAAAGAAGAGCAAGCTGAAAGAGCAATGCTGCTAAATGCCACAAACTCTCACACACACAAGCAAAAATTATTTTAGGTTGTTCAGGTTGGTATCAGATTTATGCATACATTTTCATTCATTTATATTCTATCAGTATGATTTCTAGAGAATGTGACTGCAGCAGTGTTCACCCTGTCATATTTTCTCAGTGGTAAGGCAAGCAGTGACAGTTTAAACACTGGCTTTTACTGCTATTTATAACCCACAATACTTTCCACCAAAAGGGCTATTTTATGATTCTAGCAAGCTATGAGCACATACTCATGCAGGCTATTGACAAATCAAAGAAAAATGAGTTCATATTGTAATTAAGAGACATTACACCAATTGTAGCTATGTGTCTGTCTGATTTAGTCATGTATTTGATTTTACCGTCATATTGATCAATGCTGTATAGGTGTGTGCGCACACGGCATTGTAGCTATTTTTTTTTGTTTGGTATTGTCTGTCTGTTTGGGGGGTGTGGATGTGTGAGTTTCTATGTGTGTGTGTGTGTGTGTGTGTGTGTGTGTGTGTGTATGGGGTTTATGCATTTGTGTGTTGGGGAAAACCTCATGGCAGCAAATTCCATTTGTCATATCCTGTTATCTCTCTTTCTATTAAATGGTTTACTTTTGGAGAGGAGAAAGCCATTATTATTGATGATCTTTTCACAGGCAGGGAGGTAAAATGTATACCCAGACACATATCCTGTCTTTTTTTTTCTTTTCTTTTTTTTCTGAATTCTGTCTCCGTATGCCTATGCTTATGTGAATACATACAATTTCCATAATGCAAAATATATAAATATCAGAGAACATATTGGAAGGCAGGAATACAATCAAATCATCTACAGGTACAAGATCAGGAGGATAATTACTTTTCCCATCTCTATACAGTCTTTCCAAGATTAAATCTCACACTGAATAGTTGAGTAGTTTTTAAACTGCAGTTCTTGAGATCCCTTTAATTTACTGTGACAGCTTCTCTTATCACTGTCCAAAAACTATTAGATTCTCCGGCTTATCAGTTCTAAAAGCATAAAGAATGTGGTTTCCAGCCATTCTTTTGATGTCAAATCACTGCCAAATATCAAATATCTATGGAAACTCATTTAAACTTCCTAACCCCCTTGTGCCCCACACCATCAGTAAGTTAGTGCTCATAAATATAAAAGTATCCAGAGGGAGGTGCTGCTGCTAATTTAGAGGAGGAGAAGGATGCAAGAGATCAAGGATTTTGATGAAATATGATATCTACAAATGAATACTGGACATAGCGCTGTTGAAGCCCAAACAATGTTACAGTATGTCCAGTCCAAAACAAATGTGTATGTATATATGTGTGTGCATGCGTGCGTGTGTGCGTGTGTGCGCATGTTTGTCTGTGTGTGCGTGTGTATGTATGTATACTCCAAGTGTTGGTACTGGAGTCTGGTGCAGTGTCTTACTCACGCTTAGGGCCTGGCGTGGTCTTGATCTTGTGCTCCTTGGAATCCAAAGTACAGACCTGAGTCTAGGGCCTGGATTTATTTATTTACATAAACACTTGGTGAATGATCCTACGTTTATTGCTACTCTAACCAAAGTTTCAAAAAGTTGCTTTAGTACAGCTCACATTGATAAATAACTTACCAACATTACACCTGCCCGCAAACAGAGATGGTACTGTAGCAATGACATTTGCAGGTAATTCAGTGTTATAAATAAAATCTAATTTCTGAAAACCTTGCCCTGCAACCAATCTATTGATAGATGATTGTACAACAAACCATTGCTCAAAGAGCCCAAGGTCTGTATTGATAAACTAGACTGAACAGGTGCCAATTGTGGCAGGCACCAGGCAATCTTCCTACATTACTGGCTTTTAGCAGACACTCTTAACCAGAGCAACTTGCCAATTCTTTTGTTGAGTTTTTACATATTATACATGCACACAGCTGGAAATATACTGAAGAAAGTCAGGCTGTGTAGCATGGTGTACCTTGTGCAAGGGTACAGCAACAGTGCCCCAACCTGGGAACCAACCTTTGGTAACAGTTCCTTATCCATTATACTACAGTGCCACCATAAATTATGTTTATTTCTGCTCTACCAAAGAGACAGAAAAAAGGAAAAACTGAGAGTAACAAAAAGAAAAAGCTAGCTTTTCTTACCCCGAAGCATTGTTTCCCAGACTGCAGTGAAAACTGCTTTGTTTGTGTGTACGCAATTCCTTCTGCATCCATAGGGCTGTCAGATAAAGTCAAGCTGGCCATGCACAGTGTAAGGTACTCTTAAAATCCGTTAAAACCATTACTTGTTTTTTTTTCTTCTTTTTAATTTCCCTGTAATGTGTTTTCTCTCACATTTGTTTTGTTTCTTGGATAGCTGCTGCTGAACAGGTTCCTTCTGATCAAAACAAGCATTGCAGATTGAACAGAACAGTTTTCTACCGTCAGCGTGTAGACCTTTCTTTACACAACCCACTGTAGAAAAAGCATTTTATTTTTCTATTTTTATTTCTTTTATCAACTTTTACTTTGAAAATACTTGTACTGAAAAGTGTCTTGGCAACAGTTGTCCATATATAACTTTGTATTGATCTTTTACACAATGGCCTATATATATATATATATATATATATATGTATATATACATACATATACATATATATGTCCATAAAAACAACCATACTGTATAACAACACATTTATTACAAAAAATAAAACTAAAAAAATTTAATAAACTCAATGTCGTTTTTGACAGATGAGACCATATTTAAATGGGGAACCCAGATTTCATGATCCATGACACAATTTCCACAGTTGTCAATTTTCAGCTTAACGGAGTTCAGTTTATCCTTTATGAATAAATGGGTATGAAAAACCCTGCAGCTTAGAGTGCACACAATACACACTACCCCCAACCTACAGGCATATAAACTTGGTTTGACTCAGTGTGAAGCCCATTTGCCTGTGAGATAAGGCATGGCAGGATGACTTTGTGAACTACAATGGACTTCATGGTTCTCCAGCCATATAATAAAATCATCATATTTATTGTCATCATAATTTTGAATAATTGCTAGACCTAAAACCCGGTGTCAAAGTATTGCAGTCAAACAGACGTGAGCCTTCAGGAACCTTATGGAAGCCAAGATGGGTCACTGCCGAATAGATGCCATTAAGGGAATTGCATATAACTCTGTTCTATAATAGTAGCAGTATTACAAGACTAAACTTTCGCAATATTTACAATACTGCTCATATTTAAATCCCAGGCTGTATCAAAGGAATTCTTCATCACAAGTGAGGCATATGAATTTACACAGTATAACTTATTTATGCATGCAAATGCTAATCTGCATTTAGTACGATATAAAAGTACAATACAAAAGTATTCATCATATATTTTCATTAAAATGCATGACATCAGGATAATATTCCGATTTTGTCATGTCAGCCTTGTATATTCACAACAGGACACATCATAAATCTCTCAAATAATTTTAAAAAATGATTCATGTAGATAACATAAAAAGTAAACCTTAAATCTCAAGGGTTTTTTTTTTTTTTTTGGACAATTTCCCTTTTTATTGAAACTGTGTCTTGGAGGTATTCATCCTAGACTGACAGGTCTGAAAATGAGATTAAATTGCGCTGAATGCCGTTTTTTTTCCTCTTATAAAACAGCACTGCATCAGACAACAATTGGACATGCTAAAAGAGAAGTCTCAAAACAAGTTACTGAGGAAGATAATCAGCCTTCAGCTGTTCCCAGTTCATGTCTTCATTGAACGCAAGCAACTCTGGACCTTTATTTATTTAGCAATCTTGATTATCCAATGCCTCCATTTTCAAAAAGGATGGACCTAGTATGATATTAAAACCACAATTGTTCAATTAAAATAAGTGCCTGAATAAAAGTGAAACATTTAACACAGAATAACAAAAGTAAAATGCTTACAGTAGTCATTCAATCCTGTTAAAACAGCCACCTCCAAAAACCTGGCTTCAGACATTTGGCCAGATGTTGTTTTGTTAATGACAGACCTGTGGAACCATGAACAAGGCGTTCGTTGATTAAACACAGGATATCAGAACAGACATTTTGTTTGCATTATTTTTCCCCAAGGCAGTAGTTACTGTCATGTTTAAACTATTTAATCCATCTGTAGAATAATCTTCATTTAAGGCTGAGCCTTATGACCACAAGCATATGGTCGGTTTGATTGAATCCTGAGAATGTATATCTCCATCTGCCCTTTGAAGCATCTTTGATTAAATATAGGGAAAAGTATGCTTTATTGACTCACCTATTTTTGGCAAAGAGCTGCTAGCAGATTTCAATATTCAATTTTGCTTGTGACCTTTGTATCCTTTCTTATTTGAAAGCTTTCTCATCCAGCTTTTATTATTTTTATGCATGGCACTGTCCCATAAATATTAGTCTTTAGACTTCAGAAGGAGCACAAAAAGACTTTCCTTTGATCAGTGACTGCAGGAATGAGTCATTTTTTTAGATAATAGCAACTACTTGCAATATGCTTTTATTTCATTTTCACAAAATGGCAAAACCTTAGTGCACAATAGCGTTGCGACCGTGATTGTGTAGAACTCTGACATCTAAGTTTCAACAAAACTTTGAAACAGAAACGTCCTTGAGGGACAGATTTTGATTTTTGATCGAGAGTTATTCAAATACAGGGAGACAGGGGAACGGACATTGATTACATTCCAACTCACTTTTATGAATCTCGCGTGTGCCATCATATAATAAGAGAGAGCGAAGCCAGGGGCTGGCAAGGGGGGCTTGGGTACACATTCCTTAAGCCCGGATTTCCCTTACAGATTTCCAACAGGATTTGGTGAGATTCTCCCAGGATGGGAATAATTTTACAGAAAGCACCGTGTCAGGAAACGTAATGGAGATTTAGATGTAATAATGTTCATGGTGCCAATCTGTGAAGGACAGGATATCCGTGCGATGCCGGTCCTGTAGTACCCAAAGGTTCTATCTAATATTCCAGTGGTTCCGCTTCTCTTATTGCCTTTAGGCCCTGCATAAGCCGCAGAACAGCATACGGGGGCTGAGAGGGCAATGCAGTGGCAGATACAGATGCTGTATTAAACTGTGAGCTCCTTCATAAACAGTAAACACTTGGGATTTCAGCATTACCACAAAATCCAATGAGGATCAAATAAACGGAATCAGCATCAAATTTGTAATAGGAAGTTTTGTATTGTAACTTGTGTTTACTCTTTGCCTAAATTATTTTTTTCTCAGTCACTAATAGACAGATTTTCTTTCAACTAATACAGGCCACTCACCTCAATTTTGCATAGCAGTAAACCAAAGTAGACCACACAACTTAATGGCCTCGAATTCAATTACTGAAATGCTGATATATACAGTGCCCACAAGAATGATTCTCACCCTTGAATAAAGATGAGCAAAGAAGACTGTAAAAAAATAGACAATAAAGGTAATGAGCTAAACTGTATGCGCAAACATTGGGAAAATGATATTATTTTAAATAATACAACTGTTCAGAGAAAAAGGTTTTGTTTAACAAGTAATATTTTTCCCCAAAAAGATATGTCTCAATTATTCATATCCCCAATGATTTTTGGAAATAAAATCCAACAAAAGTAATCTGCATTAACATGCATTTCTGAAGTTCATCTCGACCTTAGGGAACAGTATTGTGACCTCCAACGGCTTCCTGTTTCACTGCAGCACACAAAAATGGTATCACATATGTATAAGCCATGTGTCACTCATTATTGTAGGGAAAGGCTCTCAAAAGAAACAAGATAAAGGGTCTCTGACCTTCACAGGCCAGGAGATGGCTAAAAACAAATAAAAAATTAAAGATGGAAGAAGATACCACTATGTTGCCTCAGAGAGACAGAAGCATTTTCAGGCAAAGAAAAATTCAAGCAACGCAGTTCAATATCTACAAAACAGGTTGTTTTAGCAATGCGTTTGGGCTCATTGTCCTGCTGCCATGGGGAACCAATGAGTTTTAATGCATTTGGTTGGCTCTGAGTAGATAAGATGTTTTTCTGTATACACTTCAGAATTCATCCCGTTGCTGCCATCAGCAGTTACATCAACAAATAAAGACAAACGAGCCAATTCCAGTGGCAGCCATACATGCTCAAGCCATAGCACAACCTCGACCATGTTTCAGAGATGACGTGGTATGCTTTGGATCATGAGCTGCTCTTTTCTTTCTGTGCACTTTCGTCTGTAAATCCCTTTGGTACAGGTTAATACTCATCACATCTGTTCATAAGACTGTTCCAGAACTCCACAGATTTTTTTAATGTACTTAACAAATGTACTTAGATTATTTATGTTTTTAGCAAAATCTAACCAGTGCTCTTGAGGCTAACCAGTGGTTTGTATCTTGTGGAGAATCCTCTGAGGTTATGCTGGTGTCGTCTTCTCTTTATGGTCGTCTTTGAATCATCTATGCCTTCATCATGGAGAGTGTTCTTGAAAAGGGGTTAGTCTTCACAAGTATTCTTCAGCCATCCGTGTTCCGTGGCCTCCCAAGCCGTTTGCTATTGCTGAGCTCACCAGTGCATTCCTGCTTCTTAACAATGTACCAAACCGTTTATTTTCACCCACTGTTATGGCTGTCTCAGGTAAATTTATTGGTCGTGTTCAGCCTGATGATGGCCTGCTTTGCTGGCATTGACACTTCTTTGGTCCTCATTTGAAAGACAAAAATAGACTCCAAATACAAAATTCCACACCTAAAATCAACTCTAGGCCTTTTGTTAGCTTTCTTGTGCATGAAGTAATGACACAAAGACACTGCTGGCCAAGACACAGCTGAGCAGCCAATTGTCCATTTACTTTTGGTCCCCTAAAATGGGGGGACTAGTATGTATACAAATGTCTGTAATTCCTAAACGGATAACTGAAGAGTTAAATACCCTCAAATTAGAGCTGACAGTCGACACATTACTTGTTTCATATTCCTTGAGTCAAAACAACAAAAATTATGTCACTGCCCAGCTACTTAATGACAGCACTCTGTGTGTGTGTGTGTGTGTGTGCATGTGCGTGTGAGTGTAACAGGCTGCATCACTAATATAAACATTGCAAGTGGATGAGCTTTGTCAGTTCCCTGCACTGCCAACCTTGTTTCAATGATAAGGAGGAGAATGTGTGCTGCTGAGCAAACATTTTTTTATATTATTTATTTATATTATCAACTTATCAGATTACTTGCTGCCACGGAAAGCCAGGCCATATAACTCAGGAAGGGTGTCACTCCCTCAAATGTATTATTGGCTGCCCAGAGGTGGCAAAGTTCAAAAACCCCACAAATAAAAAGATATTGTGGGGTGGGCACTGCCGATCTTTCATTGTAACCATGGTAATTTCAGCAGAACCCTGTAACAGCCTTTTCTGCTGACCACCTTTCTCTACCTAATGCCAAAGACAAATGTCCTCTTTCTGTTATGGGTCTTCTGCTTCTGTTTTGAAAACACACGACAGAAATGCTGATCGAATGATGTTAAGGTGAAGTGAATCATAGCCTTTCCAGAATGAAAAATCGGAGGTTGAATTGCAAAGTTTAACCAACAGTCGATGTTTTGTAGATGAATGAGAGACTAGATTTTACGAAACCCAGTCCCTCATTTTCTCCCTCAGTCACTGAAGCCTGGTATTGTCATTAAGACACAAATGAGCATCATCAGTCTTTTTAATGCGATATGTGTACCTGCCTACAAGTGTGTCTTCATTTTCTCTAACTGATTGTGATGGAGGAATGTGAAAACATTACCCCAGTAGATGTGGTCTGAGTGGGAAAAGTGCAGCATGGTTTGGCTCTGTCCAGTACTGTAGAACTAAAATGCATATGGTTGTAGAAATTTAAATCACAGTGCATTTCTTTCTTTTTTTTTCATTTATTTGACGAAATTTTTCACAGCAGGCATAAGCAGCACTTAGAAGCAGCATAAGAAGCATTTGCATGCCGGTGCTAATTTGTGTCTCTTGCACTCTTTCTCAGTTTATTTTCCAAAAGGCTACACTTGTTTTATATTTGTATTTTATTTCGGTCTAGAGTGAGACAGTATTTGCCCATCCAGGGGCATAGTCAAGAGCACACAGTTTACAGTACAGGGCCATTAAAAAAGATAAGCAGAACTGAAGCGGATGTCCAAATGCGCTGCACTGCAGGTATTGTGACTGAGAGGGCAAGAGAATGAAACAAATAAACAGTATTTATGATGTAGCCCAATACAAAATATAACACACTGCAATATGTTACTCCACCACTAACTTAGCAGATCAAGTGATCCCACCCTGAGAATACATCCACAGAACATCTCCAGAGGAATGTAGTTCACCATTCTGAGTGAACTTCCTGTTCAATGTGTGGAACTTTCAAAACGTAACAGAACATTCTGCCTGCTGAAAGGTCAGAACTGAAATAAATGAGGCAGCTGTGACTGGTGACATCGACCTGTGAACGAGTTGCACCTGAACGAACAATTCGAAATAACCGAAGAAAGGAATGAGCAAATTATCTGAAAGAACTGAAGGAACTATTACAGTCATTTGTGAGAAAGAGACAGGCTCATTTGCTCAGTAGCCTATTTGTATTGTGAACGCAATGCCTAAAACTTCCACTATGGAACTGTTCACTTGTACACTGAGCAGACGTTTACATATGCATGTAAGCCTAGAAAACAACAGGGTGATAGCAAAAGTTGGTTAAATTTTACAATTCATTCTCCTATCTCTCAGCTGAAAAACTTCACCCCCTTGCTAACTCATTTGATTAGCATTTCTGTCATGTGTTTTCAAACTCAACTCACCCCTTCACAAAATCTGACTGGAAACCATAAAACTTTGTCTGCTTTACAGGTCTGGGTTTTATCTGCTTTTATGGCTGGACACTAAGAAAATATGATGACTTGTCGTTGAGTATTTTACCTGATTAGCTCAGTGAAATGTCTGTTGTCCACCCATGCTAATATAGTGATGCATATAACAAATCAGATCATAGATATTCCAGCATTTTGAGAAAATGTGTGCATAAACTTGCTGTATGGCACTCCGTTGCACTGCGCAAAAAATACAAAAGACCAGATGTGTACTGCTAAGGCCCCGATTCACTTCTGTGCAGAGGACCTGATCCACAGCTGTTTTAATGAGAGTACTTTGGCTACGCTTCGCTGACGGTTCACAGAGTACTTCCTTCACTTCCATGAGGCTTCAACACATGTTGTGTTGATGTGCTGTCATATTCTGAAAATGAATAATTTTTTTTTTATCTCCTAATTTACATTTTCTTTTTTAAATTTGGCATTTGTTCTGTCAAGATTGAGAGAGGAAATGGATTATGGAAAGTACAGGTCAGTACAAAAGAAAATGCCCTGCCTGGGTCAACCCAGCGCCAAAAGCTGGAGTAAAAAATTTCTTTTCACGCAGGAAAATGGCTCTCAGGGGCAAATGA